>NW_024704746.1:54175413-54775413 GCF_018977255.1 Callorhinchus milii
AACTTTACTCCACTTTTATTTTGATATCGCTTCAAATGTTACCACCCTCGATATGTGTAGTAACATATGGAAATTCCACAAAATGTGATGGTGTTGCACGTTTGTGCAAAAATCACATCAAATATTACTTTACTCAATCTCTATTCTGAGATAACTCGAAATTTTATTTCAAGACCTTTTTACAGAAATTCCATGAAATGTGGCTTTGCTGCATTCTTGTACAGCAATCGCATCAAATGTTTACTCCACTTATTTTTAAAAAATCATTTCAAATGTTTACAGGAATTCCACAAAATGTGCTTATGTTGCATGTTTGTGCAGAAATGGCATCAAATGTTACTTTACTATTCCAAAATCACTCGAAATTTCATTTCAAGAATTTTTTGCACAATGTCCCCTCCCAGTCCCAGGGGTCAGGGATTGATGGGATCTGCAGCAAGAATGGGTGATAGGGTAGTCAGAGTGGCTGCTGTTGGACAGCCAATGGCTTCTGCCACTGTGAGCCCAATTGAAGATTTGTAGGCTGGAGCAGAGGGAGGCTGTGGGACTGTCAAGCAGGGATAGGAGTCTGAGAGGGCCATGGGAGAGGAGGAATGATCAGAAGTGCAAGTTGTTGTTGTTGTCAGGACGGCAGTGGTCCTGGAGTCGAGGGTGGGGGCAAAGAGATAGAGTTGACCCTATGTCTGCAGGTAATGTCACCAAGAGTGAACATATAGATATTGAAGAGGAGGGGACCAAGGATAGAGCCCCGAGGAATGCCACACAGGATGGTGCAGGGCCTTGAGGAAACCATGTGTGGAGATGAAGTGGAGACGGGGTGAGAGGTAGGCTCTGAACCATTCAAAGATCTACCCATGAAGGTAGAGGTGAAAGGAGAGGCAGAGGAGGAGGATAGTATGGTCAATGGTATCGGAGAGGTCAAGGAGGATGAGGTAGATGGAATCGTGATCGCAGATGGAGTGTTATTGAGTGTTATTTATCACTTTGACCAAAGCTGTTCCTGTGCTATAGGTGACATGGAAACTCTATTGAATGAAGTGGCGGGAGAGAAATTAGCGAAGCTGGGATCTCATTTCGGGATGTTGGAAAGGAAAGGGAGGTTGGAGATAGGGCAGTAACTTAAAAGCAGTGATGGGTCCATGGAGGGTTTTTAAGGATAGGAGTGATGATGTCCGTTTTTAGAGGTGGGAATGGTGCCAGTGGACAAGGAAAGGTTTATGATGTCTGTGACATGGGTAAGGAGGTCGGCAAGTTGATGGTAAGGAGAGGGGAAGGGATGGGGTTGAGGGAGTAGGTAGTCGGTTTTATGTTGGTTATGGTGGTGGTGAGAGAGGAGGGGGAGACAGGCTCGAAGGTGTGGAGGGGGCAAAAGGTGTCAGGAGGAGATGGGGAGGGGGTCAATGCAGCATCACCTCACATTTGTTGTTGGAGGAGAGGATAGGCGGAGGTGCCAGTTGGTGATGGAGAAGAGGAGCCTGGGGTTGTCCTTGGCCTTCAAGATTCTCTAAGAGTAATCTTGGAGTAGATGCGAGTTCTACACAAAAATGCAATAGAATCACGTTACATGGAACGTGTGTAAAAATGTTTGTTAACATACAAATTGATTTCAGAATATATGTTGAGTAAACTAACAGTTGATGCGATTTCTGCACGAATATATAACAGGATCACATTTTGTCGGATATCTGTAAAAATGTCAATTTAATAACATTTTGAGTAGTTTCAGAATGGATGTTGAATAATGGATGTTTTGATCATCAAATATTTCTGTAAAAATATCTTGAAATAAAATTTAAGTGATTTCGGAATAGATGAAAGATTTTGGTGATTTCGAAAGTGCTCCGAGACGCTACCCTGTGAGGAAGATGCTATATAAGTGCATGTTGTTCTTGATGTTGAGTAAAGTAACATTCAATGCAATTTCTGCATAAACATGCTACAGAATCAGATTTTGTGGAATTTCTACAAAAATGTCGAGTGTAATAACATTTCAAGTGATTTCAGAATGGATGATCAGTAAAGATATACTTGAAGTGATTTCTGCACAAACATGAAAAAAAGCAACATTTTGTTTGATTTAATGACTAGCTTAGCAGGGGTTAAAATTAGCTTTGCTGAACCAGTGGAGGTCAGCTTCTGATTACATTCCATAGTTTCCTGGGAATAGGTTCGCTCTGAGATAATGAGCAATCAGGTCCTTAAGCATAGATGTAAAAACAACGGACTGCAGCAACAAAAGCTGCAGCCTCAGACACCTGCCTATCTCAAAGCCGGGAAACAAGCAGGCTGTGGAAGGCTGCCCAGAAGTTGTCCATATCTGCAAAGCAGCTTGCGAAAGGTGGGAGCTATCTCTTTGACAAGGGCGCGATGGAGCTAGAAACACATAAAAGAAAGATGTAATTTGGGTATAGTGAGAAGTCATCATGGAGGTCAACACTTCTTCCCAGTGGAATCGGGTAATATCATTTTTACAGTATCTATTGTCTCAGTTAGAGCTTGTGTGACTTACTTAATAAACTTTGGATTATTACACAACCATGTTGGTTGTCTGCATCCGAATTGCTTACATTATCAATACTCTCGCCTCTGCTAAATCATTCTTCTAGTCCAAGACAATCGTGGAGGCCAAGGACAATCCCAGGCTCTTCTCCATCATCAAATGACTCCTCTGCTATACTCTCCTCCAATGACAAATATTAAGTGGTGCTGGACTTCCTCAACAGCCTCCCCCATCTTTCCCTCACAGCCCCTCCAGACCTTCAAACCTGTCTCTCCTTCCTCTCTTACCACCACTATAACCTACATAAAATTGACTACCTGCTCCCTCGACCCCTTCCCTGCTCCTTATGTCCCAGCTCTACCTCCTTGCCCCTCTACTCACAGACATCATAAACCTCTCATTATCCACTGGCATGGTTCCCACATCTAAAAATGGACGTCATCACTCAATGAGATCAATAAAGTGTCAAATTAGGGAGAGGGTAGGGTTATCACTTCTATCCTTAAGAACCCTCCATGGTCCCATCCCTGCTTTTAAATTACCGCCCTACCTCCACCCTTCTTTTCCAAGATCCTGGAATGAGTCATTGCTTCCCAGCTTCGCTACTTTCTCTCCCGCCACTTCCTTCAATCCAATTTCTATGCCACCCACAGCACAGAAACAGCTTTGGTCAAAGTGATAAACATTTTGTCCATCTGCGACCAGGGCTTCCTCTGCTTCCTTGGCCTCCTTGACCTCTCTGCTGCCTTCGATAATGTTGAGCAAACTATCCTCCTCCACTGCCTCTCCTTTCACCTCAACCTTCATGGTTCTGTCTTTTAATGGTTCAGATCCTCCCTTTCACCCCATCGTGCGGCATTGCTCTGGGCTCTGACTTTGGTCCCCTCATCTTCAATATCTATATGCTTCCTCTTGATGACATCATGCGCAGACATGGGGTCAACTCTATCTCTCTGCCTCCACCCTTGACTCCAAGACCACTGGTGCGCTGACAATGACAAAAACTTGCACTTCTGATCATTCCCCCTCTCCCACGGCCTTCTCAAATTCTTATCTCTGCTCGACTGTCCCATAGCCTCCCTCTCTTCTGTCGGACCCACCATGGCAAATGCCGCTGGTTGTCCAACAGCAGCCAATCTGACTGCCCTATAACCCATTCTCACCACAAAGCCCTGAACCCAGGTGCCAACCTCTCCTCCCTCATCCACATCCCCATCCTCCCTGTCAATCCTCCCCCGCCCCCACCTTGTCCCCCACATTGTGTCACCAACTATCACCTCTGCCTCATCCAAGACCTTATTGTGGACAAAAATATTGACATCCTCGCTGACAACCAAACCTGGGTCACATCTAATGACATAGGTTACACCACCCGGCTGCACCTTCCATCATACTCCATGACATAACTGATGTGGTGTCGGGAGCGGAGGTAGGAGAGCGGGGGGGGGCTAAATGATTTACAAAGTGATGTCGGTGTGACGTCACAGTTAATAAAAAATAAATAAGGAAAAATAAAAGAAAATTAAAAAATTGTTTTTTTTTAAACCCAGCAACAACAACAGCAACAATGTCCTGGCCCCTGGCACTGCCATCCCAGCCATGACAAAGGAAGCTAAGCCTGAGGGCTGATGCCGTCCCACTGATCACTCGCTCCCGGTCTCTGCGTGCGTGTTTTGGCTGCCGCCCCGACCCGAGCCTCCCCCTAAATGTCACTCCTCCCACCCCCCTCTACGTCTCTCCACCCCACCCCGCCCCATCTGCTACTGCCCCTCTGTCCTTCTCTCCCACCGCCCTCCCCGCCTTCTCTCTCTCCTCGACCCCATCACCACTTCCCTCTGCTCCAGCCTGGACATCCTCCGCCAGGCCCATCGTGGCTCCCGGCACTCGCTGACCCAGAACAGCAACCCCACGTGTCTCATCATTCACTCCCTCCGCTCAAACTGCCTCCTTAAGGCAAATCCAACTTCCCCCTCCATCACACGTACCCTCCCCAATCCTCCACTCTTCACAACCATCTCTCCTATACATCCCAAAATCCTCTCCGCACCACTCTTTCCTTCCTCTCACCCCCTCCAGCAAACCCACTTGCAGTTCCCTGCAAAATGTCTGTTCCCTCTCAAACGAAGCCCTCACCATCCATGACCTCATCCTGGACGAGCACCTTGACATCCTTGGGCTCACCGAAACCTGGCTCTCCCCCAATGACCCCTAGTGGAAGCCTTTCCTCCAGGCTACACCTTCTACCACAACCCCCGTCCAAACCAACGTGGTGGCGGGGTGGCCCTCATCTCCAAAGCCTCCCTTGGCCTCACCCCCTACTCCTCTGGCTGCTTCCCCTCTTTCGAGCACCTCATCCTTTTCCACCCCTCTCTTCCCTTGAAAATCCTCCTTGTTTACCACCTTCCTAAGCCCCCCGGCTTCTTCCACACAGACATCTCCATTCCTCTCTTCCCTGTCCCTCTGCTCCGAGCGCTTACTCATAATGGGCGATTTCAACCTCCACCTAAACTCCCCCTACACCACTTCTGCTGATTTCACTGCCCTCCTCTCCTCCCTTAACCTT
This sequence comes from Callorhinchus milii, assembly GCF_018977255.1. Taxonomy (NCBI): domain Eukaryota; kingdom Metazoa; phylum Chordata; class Chondrichthyes; order Chimaeriformes; family Callorhinchidae; genus Callorhinchus; species Callorhinchus milii. Next base: position 54,180,477 of record NW_024704746.1, read on the forward strand.
ACCCTACATATAAACTCTCTCACCCACAACCGTGATCATGCACTTGACCTCATCACCACGGCCTTGACATTTCCGACCTTAGCATAGTGGACAAAGCCACCTGGGACCACTTTTTCATCTCCTTCTCCTCTCACATCCCTCTCACCTCCACCAAGCCCTCAACCATCCTCTACCGCCCTTGGAAAAGGCTAGCCCCTGAGACCCTCACAAAGGCCCTCTCATCATCAAACATCCTATCCGTCTGGCATTCCACCTGCGGAGAACCTGAAGCAGCTGTCCAGCTGCTCCATGATCGCCTCTCCTCCACTTTCAATTCCCTCGTCCCCCTAAAATCCAGGACCATCTCCAAACCCACCTGATCCCGCTGGTACAACAACCATCTCCACCGCCAAAAAACCCAAACCCGTCTGCTCGAGCACAGATGGTGGAAAACTGGCCTGACAGTTCATCGCCAACTGCGGCTCAAGCATTTCCATAGCTACCGCTGTTCTTTGATACGCGCCAAAACGGCTTTTTACTCCAACATCATCTTGGAGGCCGAAAACAATCCCCAAATCCTTTTTTCCACCACCCACTACCTCCTCCGTGCCCCCCCTCCGGCCTCCTCAATCTTCACATCAAATGCCAAGGGCGAGGAGGTCATGGACTTCTTTTCTGCTAAAATACTCAACATCCGCCAGGCAGCCTCATCCACCTGCCCCTTGTCACCCACCACCACGCCCCCTCTGCCCCCCTCACCTTCCTCATCATCTGCTCCTACCACCATCCCCTTTCTACTCTTTCCTCCCCATCTCTCCCTCCTCCCTCTCATCCACCATCACCTCCATGAAACCCACCACCTGCTGCCCGACCCCCTCCCCACCAACTTACTGGTCACGTAGCTCCCCCTCCTATGCCCACTATTGGCTGACATCATCAACCAGACCCCTCCTCCGGATCAGTCCTTGCCTCCCTCAACACTGCTGTCATCAACCCCCTCCTGAAAAAACCCTCCCTAGATCCCTCAGATCCCAGCCATTACCGCCCTATTTCTAACTTGCCCTTCCTCTCAAAAACTCTAGAATGGGTTGTGGCTAACGAACTCCATGCACACCTCTCCTCCCATTCCCTCCTCGAACCCCTCCAGTCCAGTTTCCGTCCTGCCCACAGTACAGAGACTGCGCTTGTGAAAGTCACAAACGACATCCTCTCCATCTGTGACCAGGGCTCCCCCTGCCTCCTTGTCCTCCTGGACCTCTCCGCCAAGTTCGACACAGTCAATCACGCCATCCTCCTCCACCGCCTTTCCTCTGTCATCCACCTCAGTGGGACCGCACTCACCTGGTTCGAGTCCTACCTCACAAACTGCCAATAGTACATCTGCTTAAAGGGCTTCTCCTCCCGCTCTCACCCGGTCACCTGTGGGGTACCCCAAGGATCCGTCCTTGGCCCCCTCCTCTTTCTGATCTATATGCTCCCTCATGGGGATGTCATCCACAGACAGGGGGTACACTTCCACATGTATGCAGATGACACACAAGTCTACTTTTCCACCTCTCTTTGCGACCCCACCAGTCCCCTGATGTTCTGTCCGCCTGCCTGTCAGATCTCAGGGGCTGGATGAGGGCAAACTTCCTTCAGCTGAATGTTGACAAGACAGAAGCCATACTCTTTGGCTCTCGTCAACGTCTAAAATCACATGGTTCTCTCCTCCTCCACTTACCCGACCTCCCACTAAAACTCTCCGAATCTGTATGCAACATAGGCGTCAGGTTCGACCCCCAATTATCCTTCCTCCCCCAAATCCAGTCCCTTACCAGCACTGCCTTTTTCCACCTCCGTCGCATCGCCCATCTCCGCCAATACCTCTCTCCAAAAGCCGCGGAAACCCTGGTCCATGCCTTTGTCACCTCTCGGCTGGACTCCTCCTCCTCGCCAGTCTCCCATCCACTACCATCCATAAAATCCAAATCATTCAGAACTCTGCCGCCGGCATTCCCACCCGCACGAAACTCCCCTCCCCGATCATCCCAGTCCTTGCCAGATTGCACTGGCTGCCTATCCCAGAGAGGATCGACTTTAAGATCCTCACCCTCGTATTCAAGTCCCTGCACTCCTCTGCACCCCCTACCTCTCTGACCTCCTCTCTCCTCAAAACAGCACCCATTGCCTTTGTTCCTCCGGGTCTGGCCTCCTCCTTGTCCCCCGAGTCCTCCGCTCCACCCTCGGCGGCCGTGCCTTCAGCCACTATGCCCCGAGGCTCTGGAACTCCCTTCCTCACTCCCTTCGTCTCGTTTCCTCCCTTTTCACTTTCAGGTCTCTGCTGAAGGCCTTTCTTTTTTACCACGCCTTTGGTCACCTTACCCCCCTCTCCCTGGCTCGGTCCCGGGATCCGAAACTGTAAAGCGCTCTAAGATGCCGTCCAGCATGCAGGGCGCTATATAAATCCAAGTTGCTGTTGTTGTTGTTGGTAGTGGTGCTGGTGGCAGTGTGGCTCTCAATTCCCGGCCCCATTTGACCTTTTCCCTTACTACTACGGAGCCTTCCCCTCCTTTATCACTCCTCCAAACTTTCCCTTAAAATTCTCCTTATCTATCGCCCCCCTCCCACCCAAGCCCACTATCTTACTCCCCGACATCTCCACCCTCTGATCATGCCTGGCCCATCCACTGCTCCCTCTGCTCCAAGCACCTCCTACTACACTACAACTGGCACCACCTTCCATCACCTTCGGAACATCGCCAGACTACGGCACTACCTCACCCCTCACGCTGCTGAAACCCTGGTCCACGCCTTTGTCACCTCAAGGCTGGACTATGGGAACTCTCTCCTCGCCGGCCTTCTCGCCACCTCCCTCCACAAGCTGCAGGTCATTCAGAACTCTGCAGCTCGTGTACTGTCCCGCACCAGGCTTCGGGACCACATCACTCCCTCCCTCGCTCGCCTCCACTGGCTCCCCATCCCCCAGAGGATTGATTTCAAGATCCTCATCCTCACCTACAAGGCCATTCACGGCCTTGCTCCCTCCTACCTCTCCAACCTACTATCCCCCTACCTACCTGCCCGTACCCTCCGTTCCTCTGGCTCTGGTCTGCTCCACGTCCCCCGCCCCAACCGCCCTACTATCGGTGGTCGGGCCTTCAGCCTCTCAGCCCCCAGGCTCTGGAACTCCATCCCCCAGTGCCTTCGCCTTGCTTCCTCCCTTTCCTCCTTCAAGGCCGGTCTCAAAACCTTTCTCTTTGACCGTGCCTTCAGCTCCCCTCTCGACTCTCTTCCCCCTCCTCGCTCCCTCCCTTCCCTCCCCTCACCCTGACCATTTCCCCCCTCCTTGCTCCCTCCCTTCCCTCACCCTGACCATTTCCCCCCTGCTCGGGTCATGACCCAACTGTGCAGCGCCTTGGGACGTCCTCCTGACGTGAAAGGCGCTTTATAAATGGAATCTTGTTGTTGTTGTTGTTGTTATCCTTTGCGATTTCAACCTTCACTTCAGCCCCTCCTGCTCTACCTCTGCTGACTTCTCCCTCCTTTCCTCCTCTAACCTCTCCCTCCACATCCACTTTGCCACCCACATTTTGCGGTCACCCCCTCGACCTGGTGATCGCCCGAGGCCTCACCATCTCGGACCCCAACATCATTGACAAAGTGATCTTGGACAATTACTTCATCTCCCTTAACTCCTCAATCCCTCAATCCCCACCACCATGCAACGCACCTCCATCTCCTACCACACCTGGAAAAATATCTCCTCCCCTACTCTTTGCTGCATTGGAGTCATCTGAACTCCTACTCTGGGCTTCCTCCCGCAATGACCTATCCCCTTCGGTCACTCTCTTCCACAATGCCCTCTCCACCTTTCTCGGTGCCCTTGCTCCCTTCACTTCCTGAACCTCCTTCTACTCATGGAAGTCACCATGGTACAACCAGCTGGCTCCACTTCCTCAAGGCACAGGTGCGTGCTGCTGAACCCACGTGGCTCAGATCTAATTTAATGGTCCATCACCAGATCTGGCTGGACTTTATTAAAAGTGACTGCTTTGCCCTCACCTCTGCTCAATCATTCTTCTACTCCAAGTCAATCTTGGAGACCAAGGACAACCCCAGGTTCCTCTTCTCCATCACCAACCAGCTCCTCCTCCCACCTTCTCATGCCTGGCCCATCCACTGCTCCAATGGCAACTGTGAGGTGACGCTGGACTTCCTCAAAATCAGCTGGATCTGCCTCGCCCCTCCCTTGCCTCCTTCAAGATCCGTCTCAAGTCCCTCCTATTTGACTGTGCCTTTGATCACCATCATTCCCACCCTACCCTCCACCCTCCCCGATACCGACCCCCAGCTCGGATCCAAAATACTGTTTTCAAACCTTGGGATATCCTCCTGACTTGAAAAGCTCTATACAAATGTAATTGTTGTTGTTGTTCTTGTTGTTTGAGTAGTTGATAATTTTTTTTCACTGAACATTTTCATGGGAATTCCACGAAATGCTATTTCATGCATGTTTGTGAGTAAATCATATCAAATATCATTTTACTCCACATTCGTACCTAAAACCACTTGTGATGTTATTTCGCTCGCCAATTTTATAGATATTCCATGAAACGTTATTTTGGTGCATGTTTCTGGGAATATCTTATCAAATATTATTTTATTCTACATTTGTAGCTTAAAACATTTGCAATGTTATTTCACTCGATATTTTTACAGAAATTCGATAAATTAGATTTGTGCATGATGGTCAAATCTAATTTTTCTGCACATTTCTACCTGAAACCACAAGTAATTTTGTTTCACTCAACAGTTTTACAGAAATTTCGTGGAACTTTATTTTGGTGCATGTTTGTGCACAAATCGTATCAAAACCTAGAAGGTCATGTTTGAAGGCTTAGTTGAGGAAGGGCAGGAGGAGGCTTATGTGGAGTATAAACACCAGCATGGGTTAGTTGGGCCGAATGGCCTGTTTCTGTGCTGTATATTCTAATGTATTCTGATGTAAAACTGATTTTACTCCACTTTATACCTTAAACTACTTGCGATATTATTTAACGCAACATTTTTACAGAGATTCCATGAAATGTTATTTTGGTGCACATACAGCTCAAGCTTCTTCACACCTACCGCTGCTCCCTGTCGCAAGCAAAAACTGTGCAGTACTCAAACATCATATGGGAGGCCAACAATAACTCCAAAATCCTATTCTCCACCGCCCACCACCTCCTACGTGTGCTCCCTCAAGCACCCTCAATCATCACATTTAATGCGAAGTGCAAAGAGGTCATGGATTTTCTTACCTCTAAAATTGACAACATCTGCCTGGTTGCTTCATCCCTCTGCCCCCTGTCGCCTACCACCACCCTATTCCATCTCCCTCACCACACTGCCCTCAGCTCCTATCACAGCCCCATCCTACATTCATTTGCCCCCATCATAATCACATTTCATGGAATTTCCATAAACATATTATATTCAGTGTGGTAACATTTGAAGTGATTTCAAAATGAATGTGGAGTAAAGTTACATTTGATGCGATTCCTGCACAAATGTGCAGCAAAGCCATATTTCATGCAATTTTGATAAAAATGTCTGGAAATACAATTGAAGTCATTTTGCAAGATTTTGGTGATTTCGAAAGCTCTCCAAAATGCTATCCTGCATGGAGGGCACTATATAAGTGCGAGTTGTTGTTTTAGATGTTGAGTAAAGTAACATTTGATGCGATTTCTGCACAAACATACAACAAAGCCACATTTCATGGAATTTTGGTAAAATTGTCAAGAATAGTAACATTTGAAGTGATTTCAGAATGGATGATTTCTGTACAAATATGTAACAGAATTACATTTCATGGACTATATGTAAAATATCTTAAAATAAAATTTCAAGTGATTTTAGAATGTAAAATTACTTTTGAAGCGATTTCTGCACAAACATGCAGAAGCCATATTTTGTGAAATTTCTGTAAAAATGTGGTGTAAAAATGTCCTCTGCCGCACAAAACTCTGTGACCCCATCTCCCCCATTCTCGCCCGACTCCATTGGCTCTCTATCCTTCAGAGGATCCAGTTCAAGATCCTGGTCCCCACATACAAGGCCCTCCATGGCCTCGCCCTACTCTACCTCTGCGACCTCCTAACCCTCTACCAACTCGCTCGTTCCCTCTGCCGGTTGGCTGAACAGGCTCCACGTCGCCCGACTCACCCGCCCCACCATTGGCGAGAGAGCCTTCAGCCACTCTGCCCCCAACTTCTGGAATTCCAGCCCCCAGTCACTCTGGCTCACCCCTCCTTAGCCTCCTTCAACTCCCGCCTCAAGACCCTCCTCTTCGACCATGCCATCAGCCACCCCCTTGCCCCTCCCTTTCCCCCTCCCCGACCCCAGCTTGGGTCTGAAATGTTGTACTCAGTCCAGCGCTTTGGGACGTCCTCCCGACATGAAAGGCGCTATACAAATGTAATCTTGATGTTGTTATTGTTGTAATGTACAGTAAAATTAGATTTGATACAATTTGTGCACAAACATACATGAAAATAATGTTCCATGGATATCTGTAAAAATGGCAAGTGAAGTAAAATCGCAAGTGGTTTTAGGTCCAAATGTGGAGTAAAATCAGTTTTGATACAATTTGTGCACAAACGTGCACCAAAATAACACTTTACGGAATGTCTGTAAAAAGGTGGAATGAAATAAAATTATAAGGTACAAATGTGCAGAAAATTATATTTGATACGATTTGTACACAAAAATGCACCAAAATAATGCTTCGTGGAATATCTGTAAAAATGTTGAGTGAAAATATTTTGAGATACAAACGTGGAATACAGTGATATTTGATTCAATTTGGTGGTGAACCGTGAGGCTGGTTTGTGCCACCAGCGCTCGAGCAACTGGGTTTGGGATTTTATGGAGCGGAGATGGCGGATCGGTTTGGAGACGGTCCTGGATTTCAGGGGATTCCAAAACAGATCTGCAGATTTGCATAGACCTTTTTCTGCTGAAGGTTTTATAAATACATTCTCGAATTCCTTTGTAGCATTGTGTGTCTTTTTTTTCGTTAGCATTTCGGCAAATAAATTTGAGGATTATTGAGATATTATGTCTAACTGCTGAAAATGTAATTTGTTTTGTTGTTAACTGCTGCAATAAAAATGAGAACACTTTTTTCCGTTCACTTATCAATGATGTTGGCTATTGGAAAGATATTGTCGTTATTTTTAAAAAATTCCTCCAGATTCAAGTTTCCAGACTCCACCGACCGATATAGTGACAGTGAAACCATTCACTGGACCGCGTAATATGGAGTGTTCCATTGTAACCAGAGACCAGGGAGTGACTCGGCTCCAGTCCTCCATACAGTTATTCGGAGACTTTTGATGATTTACAAATTGTAACACGTGAAAAGTATTATTGCGGCTTCAGAGCAATCAGAGAGGCAAAAGCAGATAATGGAACTATTATGTGTGTGAAGGTGACTGTGGTGGGGAGGGCCCCCCCGCGGCTGCTGGTGTTGGAGCTTGTGAAGGTTTTTGAGAAGTTGGAGCGGAGTAGTGAAAGCGGATCCCGGTGTTAGGAGCTCTCAGCGGATCAACACAAAACACCTTATAACATGTCCGCGGAAATTAAACCAAGGAAGAGAAGCGCTGCGGTCCCCGGACAGAGCGGCGGCGCTCGGGCACACCCCGTGACAGCGGTGGCTGAGCAGCCCGAGCGCGGGCGCTGCAGGAAGGACAGCCCGCGGAGGCCGCATGCGGATGTGAGGACAGCGCTGTGTGTACTCTCGCTGCTCGCCAGCGCGGCACTTGGAGGGTAAGGAAGAACATAGATTGGAGTCGTCCATTTGACTCGTATTTGATGCACTATTACTGGCGTTATCAACGTGGCCGAAATGAATGCAGTAAAGGTGGATAATCTGTGGAACTGTAAACAGTTAACCAACAAATATACTCGTCCCATTCCTTTCATATGGCGGATCTTTTTCTGGGTTAGGTAAAAGTAGTTTGGAAATGATATGTACCGCTCAATGTATTCGGCTATAAAACACAGATTTGTTAAATCCAACTGCTAAAGCCAAAGTATAGATTTTCTGTTTTTAAAACTAAATATGTGGTCTCTCATTTTCAAAATCAGAAAAATTAAACTGTGGCAGTTGTTTAAAATAATTGAAATGGAGTTGCACATCGAGACTTCTGCAGAATTTGGGAGATTTTTATCCAACCCGAGTACAAGTTGAGCCCAGATCTGGGTTTTGGGGCCACTGAATGCACCGACTGAAATCGATGCAAAATTTATAGTGCGACGAGTGGATTTGAACAAAGATATGAGATGGATGTGGATTAACAGAAGTGGAGTGGGATTCACTGCCTGAATTTGGGACTGGTAATCACTGCAAAGGGGACTCTCAGACACCGCACTGGGACTGCCCAGAAAATTGTTTTGAAAAAAAGGGAGTGTGAAATGATGCATTTTGGGAGGGATGGTATGGTACAAGTTTAAAGGGGATGCAGGAACAGAAAGACTTAGGGTTTCACATACATAAATCTTTAAGGGTAGCAGGACAAGTTGACAAAGCAGCTAAGAAAGATCTCTGGCTTTATAAATAGAGACATAGAGTATAAGAGCAAACAAATCGCTGATTAGACCTCAGCTGGCATACTTGGCACCATACTTCAGGAAGGATTCAGGGCCTTGGAGAGGGTGCAGAGAAGATTGCAACAATGATACCAGAGATGAGGGATTACAACAACAACAACAAGATTCCATTTATAGAGCGCCTTTCACGTCGGGAGGACGTCCCAAGGCGCTGTACAGTTGGGTCAGGACCCGAGCAGGGGGGAGATGGTCAGGGTGAGGGGAGGGAAGGGAGGGAGCGAGGAGGGGGTAGAGAATCGAGAGGGGAGCTGAAGGCTCGGTCAAAGAGAAAGGTTTTGAGACCGGCCTTGAAGGAGGAAAGGGAGGAGGCGGCGAAGGCACTGGGGGATGGAGTTCCAGAGCCTAGGGGCTGAGAGGCTGAAGGCCCGACCACCGATGGTAGGGCGGGTGGGGCGGGGGATGTGGAGCAGACCGGAGCCAGAGGAACGGAGGGTACACGCAGGTAAGTAGGGGGATAGTAGGTCGGAGAGGTAGGAGGGAGCAAGGCCATGAATGGCCTTGTAGGTGAGGATGAGGATATTGAATTTGATTACTACAATTATGTGTAGAGACTAGATAGGCTGGGATTATTCTCCTTGGAGCAGAGAAGGTTGCAGGGAGATTCAATACAGGTGTTCAAAATTATGAGTGGTTTTGATAGTGTAGATACAGAGAAACTGTTTCCTCTGGCGGGCGGGTCAGTAACCAGAGGATACAGAATTAAGATAATTGGCGAAAGATCCAGAGTGGGGACAAGGAGAGCGGAGGAGTAGGACTAGTTAGTAGCACTTTCAAAGGTGGGCCGAGTGGCCTCCTATGCTGTAAAATTCTATGATAACTTTAAGATGATTTAAAAAAAAAACTAATATTCTGATTCTGGTTAGTTGATGTGCATGTTAATAGGTGTGGGAAGACATCTAGGGAATTGATTGGAAAATAAAAGGGGCATCAGTCCCAATTGTTGACTCTTATCGGTATCTCGGGGTCATGGTGGACACCAACTTCAGCCTGAAGGATCGCGCTGAGAAGGGGCGAAGAACACTCTAGTCATGCTCATCCCTCTTCAAGGACAGGAAGGTCCCAATGCAGGTCAAGCTTGTGGTCTTGTAGGCCTACAAGCAGTCCTCCTTTATGGATCTGAGCTACTGGGGATGCAACGGAGAGGCTTCCTCCATTTGCAGTGTCCAGGATCAAGCAGTGAGGTGAATTTTTGGCAAACACAGGAACCCGCTGCAGACCCGGCCTACACTGACCTATCGCGAAGCACCCTGGAAGTGGAAATCACTTCACAGTGGGCACATCTATTTGCCAAGCCCCTCGCACGCTGACCTGGATTAAGCAGCTGGTACTGAGTAAGCCTGGTAAACGGCATTGGACTTGGTCCTCAAGAAAATCAAGGTGGCTAGCATATCACAAGCTGTTCTGTAAAGGTCCTCCCACCACGCTGAAGGCAGAAGGAGTCTTGGGGTGACTGCTGGAAGTTGTTACCTGGAGTCCGAATTATGAACACGTGTGCCTGGAACATCCAGTGCCTGCAATCCACCTTGGTTGGCCTGCAGAGAGGCAAACAGTTGCTACTTAAACTCCGCATCTCCAATTGGTGGAACCATCGCTCAACCTACGTGTGCCCAAGCTGCGGACATGAAAATGGTGGCAATGCTCTCACGCATTTTATGCTTTCAGCCACTATGCCCAGAAGCCCCGAACACTCTCCCTCAATCCCTTCACCTTGCCCATTCTCACAATTTTCAGGACACGCTTGAAGACCTTCCTCTTCAACCATGCCTACAGTCACCTTCATCCTTGCTTGACATTGGGCTCCACCACTGTTAAGCATTCCGAGACAGCATCCATTGTGTAGGGCGCTATATAAATGCAAGTTGTCGTTGAACAACCAACTAGTGACTTTCATCCTGGGGTGGGGGTGAAGTTAAGCTATCCACTATATGAGCAACAATAATCTGAATAATTTGGGGATTTGATCTGGAGGACATCTCAAAGTACTTCACAGGATTTACTATAAAATGTTGTCACTGTATAATGGGTATAATGAATGATCTTACAGAATGATAGAAGTAAGGTAGGTTAGTTCCTTAGGTGTGACACATTGGAATTAATTTGAAAGAATCATGGAATCATTGAATTATACAGCACCGATGGAGGCCATTCGGCCCATTGTGTCTTTGCTGGCTCTTTGAAAAGAGCTATCCAAATCAATCCTACTACCTCCCCCCCACCCCCCCCCCCCCCCCCCCCACTCTCCCCATAGCCCTGCAAACTTGACCTCCCAAAATAATTATTTACTTCTCTCTTAAAAGTTGTTATCGAATTGGCTTCCACCACCCTTTCAGGAAATACATTCCAGATCTAAATTCACTGTGTGCAAAAATTTCTCCTCACCTCCCCTCTGTTTCTTTTAACAACTTAACAATGCTCTGCTTGTTGACCTTCCCAACTCTTCCCTCCCTCTGTGTCCTCGGGATACCGACCCACCCACCAGGTGAAATAGTTTCTCCTTGTTCATCCTATCGAATTCCATCATAATTTTGAAAACTTCTATTGAGTCTCCTCTTAGCCTTCTCTGCTCCTAGGAGAATAATCATAGCTTCTCTAGCCTGTCCTGATAACTGAAGTCCCTCATTCCTGGTAAATCTTCTTTGCACCCTCTCCAATGCCTTGACATCCTTCCTAAAGTGTGGTGCCCAGAACTAAACACAATACAACACAAAATTACATTTGTAAAGCGCCTTTCACATCTGGAGGAAGTTCCAAGGCTCTGAGCAGTCAGGGATTACGACCTGAGTAGGGGGTGAGATCAAGCTGGGTGGAAGGCAGAGAGCATACGAGGATGGGTAAAGGCACGCTCGAAGAAGAAGGTCTTGAAGCGCTCCTTGAAGGAGGAAAGGGAGGGAGCAAGGTAAAGGGAATGTGGGATGAAGTTCCAGAGGGTGGGGGCAGAAAGGCTGAAGGCCCGTCTGCTGATGTTGGGGCGGGCCGAGTGGGGGACATGGAGCAGGCTGGAACCTGCTGAGCGTAGGGAGTGGACGGTTATAAGGGGTTATCAGGTTAGAGAGGTAGGAGAGGGCAAAACCATGGAGGGCCTTAAAGATGAGGACGAGAATTTTTAACTCAATTCTCTGAGGGATGGGGAGCCAATGGAGCCGGGCAAGGATGGACGTGATGGGGTTACGGAGCCTGGTGCGCGAGAGGACACGAGCTGCAGAGTTCTGGATGATCTGCAGTTTGTGGAAGGAAGAGTTGGGAAGGTCGACAAGCAGGGGATTGGCATAATCGAGCCTGGTTGGAGTATAACACAGCTGAGGCCTAGCCAGTGTATTATAAAGGTTCATCGTAACACCCTGACTTTTGTATACAAAAGATTCCTTTTTATGTTACCAACTAATCTTTTCTCATACAATCTCTTTGCTCCTTTTATTTCCTTTCTATACTTTCTATATTCTATTTGATTATCTTCTGTATTTTGGACCTGACGTTTACCATAAGTCTCCTTTTTCTGTTTTACTTTAGTCATCCCGTGAGGTTTGGAACAAGGGGAGGTCCAAGAACAAAGGTGACATTTTAGTTGGAATTTGGTGGATCGCTTTTCCAGGTTTAATAATCCCTTCCAATAAAAATAAAATAATAATTTTTGTCACTCAATCCACAGCTTTTTGTGGGACACTGCTGCAGCATTTTGCCCACAAATTATACAGTCAATCCACTTTATTTTGAGACATCCTCCCGACATGAAAGGCATAAATGAAAATGTTTGCAATAAAAAATGGATGTACAGTATGAAGTCATATTGCGAACCAACATTGTGAACCCTATGATTTTTTTTGCAGCCTTATATTTCAGCAGGCGGCCAAGTTTGCTGATGTGGAAGAAAAGTACCAATTACTGTACATGAAATCTCTAGCTGTCCAAGACCTCAAAAAGGAAATTAGCAAAATTTCAGAAAAGGTAAGTCTGTTTTATAAATTTCTTCCCACAGATCCTCTCCTGAAGCCATTGAACCAATTTCCCCATGCTGAAATGTTACTTTAATACAATAAATCTAGACTTAGTTGGAATTCCACTTCATATATTTTTAATTGTCTCATTATAGACCCTATTTTTGCTATTCAAAAGCACAGAGAAATAGGAAATTGGGGTAATGAATGTGCCTTTCTCCTGATGACTTTAGGGGAAGTTCAAGGGAAAAGTTGCCATCTTATTTGGAAGATTTCTAAGCAAGATTCCTGCAGGAATGAAAGGACAAATGTTGTCTTCTGTTACTTATTTAGAAGACATTGAAACATTTTACAGTTGATCAGAACATTTTATCAAATGACTACAGAATTAATCATTCGGGAGCACTTTGAAATTGTAAAACTGACACAGAAAACAAGTCCTGATATGTGAATCTGGTGGCTATAGAAGCACTGGAAAAATGGGAGTGTCAGAATGGAAAAACAGTACAAGAGTGAGTCTATTGCTAACTCAGTAGGCCAGAGATGAACTAATTGGAGCATTGGTATGTTCAGATTGAGTGCTAATGGGATATTGAACCACACACTGTCAAATAAGGCACACATCTACGCACTGGCATCAAAGTTACAAATGAGTAAGGAATGGTGGATTACTCAGATTGGTACTTTGTGAGCAGTAAGTGAAACGTCACATGATCTGCCATATACCACACACACAGAACAGAATATCAACATTAAAACTTATTTATGGTAATCTCTAATAATTGCTGGATGATTTATATTATTCAACATTATTAGGCTATCCATCATCCCAACCAGCCCTTTAGTATGAGCACCCTCCCGATGCGAAAGGTGCTATACAAATGTAATTTTGTATTGTGTTGTATAAGAACATGGGAACCTTATGCAATTTCTTTCCATTGGACACTTGGGTATTTGATTCTGTCTGTGGAGTCTTTTTATTCCTTTCATTCAATGATATTCACTTTATTGCATTTTGGAGTAAGTAAGCATAGTCCATTTATCAGACACTAGTCTTTAAGCTATTCTGGGCGTGCACTGGCAGACCAGGACATGAGATAATTTGTTCTGCTATACCAGTTCTCTATTTGATGCTTTACTGAGTGGCATAGTTAGATCAGTTTTATAGTCATGAAAATAATGAAAGGTTACATAATAGAAGATAAATATCTGCCAAAATAGCCTAGTTAGTAAATGTAGTAAACCATGGAAACATCGTCGATGAAATTTAATGCAGAGAAATGCAAAGTGATACATTTTGGGAGGAAGAATAAGGAGAGGCAATATAAGCACAATCTTAAAGGAGATGCAGGAACAGAGAGAACTGGGGGACCATATAAGCAAAGTTTTGAAGGTGGCAGGACAGGTAGATAAAGCTGTTAAAAAAGCACACGGGATACTCGATTTTCTAAATGGGTGCATAGAATACAAGAGTAAGGAGGTTATGATGAACCTTTATAAAACACTGGTTAGGCCTCAGCTAGAGTACTGTGTTCAGTTCTGATCACCACACCTTAGGAAGGATGTCAAGCCCTTGGAGACGGTGCAACAGAGATTTATCAGGATGGCACCAGGAATGGGGGACTTCAGTTATCAGGAGAGGCTAGAGAAGCTCGGATTATTCTCCTTGGAGGTGAAAGGGAGATTTAATAGAGGCGTTCAGAATTATGAGGGGATTCGATAGGGTGAACAGGAAGAAACTCTTTCCACTGGCAGGTGAGTCAGTAACCAGAAAGATTTAAAGAACCAGAGGGGAGGTGAGGAGAATTTTTTTCACACAGAGAGTTGTTTGGATCTGGAATGCATTGCCTGAAAGGGTGGTGGAAGCTGATTCAATAACAACTTCAAGAGAGAAGCAGATAGATATTTGGGGACAAATTTGCAAAGTTATGGGGAGAGCACGGAAGAGTGGGATTCATTTGGACAGCTCTTTCAAAGAGCCGGCACGGGCATGATGGGCTGAATGGCCCCCTTCTGTTCTGTATAATTCTATGATTCTATGATAACTGAACTAAGCAATAGAAAGGTCTGAAGTTTGTGTTGAATTAATTGATTTCAGCTTGGGCAGCATTAATGGTCTACAGTTGGCTTTGGTGTTCCTGGGCTAGGGAGGGAAGATGAAGCCCGAGTTCCTCCTTCCAACATTGTAATACATTTAATTATTTTTCAAAAGGTGAAAAAATAGGCAGGCACACAAGCAGATAAGCAATAAGCCCAGAAAAGATTATTTGTTATTTGAGAATGATTTTGTTAGACGTTTGAAGATAATTAAAGTAGACCTGCCCATGTTTTGTGTTCTGGATGTAGCTGGAATCATCATCAGAGATCCTGCAGAAAGCATTGCCGTTCAGCTCACTCATGAACCTTTTTGAGCAGGAGATGTCAGAGCTGCGTAGCAGTATGAACAGTGTACAGACTAAAGAGCACGCAATAGCGAAAAAGATGCAGCATGTAAATAAGAACTTCCAAACTATCTCAGACACCTGGAAAGAAAGCTTAGACAAAATAAACAGTGAGATTGCAAACCTGAAGTCGGAATCCAAGAATATGCACAGCAAGATTTCCTCAGAAATTAATGCAGTGGAAGAAGGTGTGAAAGATCTCACGAAAAAGCTGGAAGATTTAAAACTTAGTACTAAGCAAAATACAAGAGCAATACAACAACAAGAAAAGGCGGATTTGAAAAGGCTTGAGAAGCAACTGGAATTGAATGCAAGAACCATCCTGAATCTGGAGGATCACCAAAACGATTTGATTGCCAAAGACACTGTATTAATGGAAAAATTGACTGAGTACGACACTAAGCTTAAAGAATGCCAAGAACAGCTTCCCATAATCGATAATGGTATTCACTCTATTCTGAAAGTGTCCAGTGAGTTTCTGAGCACTGAGAAGAAAATAGAGGACCTGACATTTCTGATGTTCAATTTGGAGGACAGTATGCTAAAAGTGATAAATAACATACAAGAAATAAAAACACAATTGGAAGCATCAGAGTCTGATGATGCAAATTAAAAGTAGAGACATGAACTGAAGATGGTGAAATGTGAAAAGACAGAACTAAGGAACAATCCTGAACAATCATGCTTTAGTTGCACTGCATTCTCAGGTAAATGGAGAGTCATGGTCACACTACCCGTGACAGTGACTCTCCATTTGTACCTACTTTGTCTGCACAAGCTCGCTCCAGCTTATTGTAGGCCTGTGACTCAAAGTGAAGTTTCAAACAATTGAAAAGAAACTGGAGACATTGGTAATTGAAGCGATGGTATTGATGGGACAGACCTTTTTTTAAAAGAAATGTAATAGTTAAATATTGAATACTAGGCTTTATAAATAGGGGCATAGAGTACAAAAGTCAGGAAGTTATGATGAACCTTTATAAAACACTGGTTATGCCTCAGCTAGAGTACTGCGTTCAATTCTGGGCACCCACATTAAGAAGCATGCCAGACAGTTGTTGGATATATTTATTCAGGGGGAAACCCAATTTTAATTAAATGCAAGGATTATTATTATAAAATGCATGGACAAGTGTTACTCTCATCTGTCAGATTCATGTCACACATTTATAGTAAGCTTGTGTTGAACTACCAGCGAAAATAATTTGTAGTTCCACAAGAGCAGCATTACAATGACCATTATGTCATAGGGCAGCTTCAACAAATTGTCTTGTATCAGAAAATATTCATTGAATTTAACATGTCATAAAATGTCGTGGGCTATTCTAAATATTTTTTTCATGGACCTATGTATAACTCCCTCCTGAACCGTCCTCAGTTATTTAGCTTGTGTAACATATATGGTAAATAACATCATGTCTTTCCATATTTCACATGTAAATTGTTTTTACCATATTTGTGGAATATTTGCATCATTCTTGAAGCTTGTCTATGTTAGATGTCAAAAAAGTCACTCAGCATTCCTTCTAGGTAAAATCTGTTGAACCAAGTTTATTCAACAATAAGACAATTGATGCGCGCTTATTTTAGCAGAGGACAGTCAGTGCCACTAGACAATGTCACCGCGAGTCCAGGACAGGGTACTTCATTATGCTCTTCAGTTATTCAGGCTTTCAATCTTCCATCGAGTGTCTGTTGTTCATGCTTTTAGTCTTTCACCAAGTCTCCTATACCCCCTTCTATGCCGTCCTGGACTGTTGCTTACTTCTCCTTTTCTGCTTATTATAGTCAATCACCCAACTCACTTCCTTATTTCTTTCATAACTTGTGCATGCGTCCACACCCAAGTACACTTTAATCCATCATTAGTTTACCCAATTGCATTCATCGGCCAATCTCTTTCCAACCATTACTATCTCCATTTACATATCCAAACATTTTGACCACACCTGGCCTTACTCAGCAGTTTGTCGACCAACCGTCTTGTCCCTCATCCATTCCTCTCATTTACATTTCGGTTGCCCGTGGGCCTATCATCTTCAACCATGTTTGAATCATCGTATTTACATATTAATTTATCCGTGATATACATATTAACGCATCACATGTCCACTTTTCCCAATATCAGATGCCACGAGGATAGCAGACACAACCAAAACATTACACAACTATCTATCATAATTCTGTATTATCACATTATGCATTTATATTTTTTAACATCTACAAGTATCAGATTGTTGTCTTGAAAAAAAATGCAGTGGAATTGTATTGCAGTGGAAGTGTAGAGCAAACTGCTATAAAATGGATGTTCTATAATGATCTGCAAAAATCGAATGACTGGTCAAACCTGATCCAAAAAAGCTACCAGTTGCTGAAAAGCTAAATCACCTAATTGTGCAATTCACAGATTCAGTAATTAATCCTCTTACTAATGTACCCATCAATCACACTGAATCTTCTCACTGTGGTAGAATAACCAGCCAGCCAGCCACACATGCTCTTCTAATCAAATAAGTCATTTGATTTTCGCAGATCATTATAGAACATCCATTTTATAGCAGTTTGCTCTGCACTTCCACTGCAATACAATTCCACTGCAAAAATATAACTTCATTTTTTTTCAAGACAACAATTTGATACTTGTAGACAAGCTTCAAGAATTATGCATAGGATGTCACTGACATTGTTGTCCACTTGTGACAAAGACAATATTACTGGTGGGCATTGAACAATGTTACAATGTTATATAAAATGAAATGCAAGTTCTTTTCAGTAATCTTCGTAATCTGCTGTATCACACTCGAGTAAACATATTGAGTCAATTGTGTCAGCAGTAATAAAACCAGTCTGATTGTGATTTAGATTGCTTTGGCAAAACGGCTTTGATATAATACAAAAGAGCAGATTTATTTAGATTTATCCAAGTTAATAGTTATATTAATTAGTGTTTTAGCCAGTAAATTTTCTGCTCTTTTAAACTCAGTATTGAAAGTGCAAGTTTATGTAAACATCAAGAGTCTGTTTTCTTCTTGAACCTAAATTGACATTGCTAAAAGTTTCATTTTTGAAAATAAACACATTTTTAAAAAAGTTCTGCAAGTAATCCATGCCATTGACTATGTGTAGTTATCTGCTAAAATATCGCATTAAAGGTCCTCCACCTCAGGTAAGCACAAAGTACAGCTTAACTCAACCCTGTGAGGTGTAACTGATTAGAAGGGATAACTATTTATATTGAATTACCTTATATTGATGTGGTTTTCTGCAAAAATAAATACATACTTTGTATATTTAACATAATATATATTTAACATTTCTCTTGCTGATTTCAAATTTCATGATTAACGTTGACAGTTATGTATTTTTAATGCAAAAAGTTGCATTAGGTTGCCAAAAGTTTAGCTGTTTTACCAATAATTTAACTGTCCCAATGAAACAACTCATTCTTGGTACAGTAGTCAAAAATATTAATAAATGAGAGAAAGATCATTCTTAAAAGGTGAGATACAGCCCAGTATACACCTGCATCCAACAGTATCCAACCTCTAAACCCCTTCTCGGGTCCAACTCCCTGACTGTCCAAAGCTTTGGGACATCCGCCCGATGTGAAAGGTGCTACACAAATGTAAATTGTTGTTATTGTTGTTTGGTGACAAATTTCTTTGTTGAAATGAAATTGTGACATAGACTATTGTGACATAAAATAGTAGACATGAATATGAAGTGGCTTGATTGTTTAGAATTTTGTGAAAAGCTGATAAATTGGTCTCCACTATTTTTTTATATAAGAAAATTTATTTGAACTGGTATTTATTAAACGTTATGCATCTGTAATAGAACAATCACCACGTTACTGTGAGATAACTTGTTTCACATCACTTCAAAATGACATACTCTGTAAGTAAAAGTGAGAAAAAACAGCAGTAGAGTAAAATATCTTTTGTTTTGGAATGTTCAATTTGTTGTATGAATAATTTCAATACTGTATGAAGAGCACAGATACATATTTATGAAGGTTGTTGATAAACTTTTTGAACTTGCAGCAACCTATTTTATATTGCACCTGTCAACATTAAATTGTTTTTTCCTCTCTATCTGCGCAGTGTGAAAAATCACAAGAAAATCTGGACAAATTTAAAGGCCAATCACTGATGGCACAAATAGAAGACCTGCAAATCGATGTCAATGAAATGAAGTCATGGTCATTCAGCATCACAGAGAAAAGAAATGAGATGTATGAAAAAATAGTTTTACTAACTGAAGCCATTGAAAAGATAGGAAATAGCACAGCTTACATATCAAATGATGTCACCACCAAAATTTCTGGCATCAGAACTGACATGAGACGCACGTCAGGTTTAGATTCAGATGTTGTTTCATTGAAAGAATCTCTGCTTGACCTGGAAAACAAAGCAACTGAAGTGGAGAAAATGTTCATCCTTAAGATAGGGGACTTAGTAATAAAAAGTGTAGAGCAGATCACACAAATTAAGAAAGCACTCTCCAAAAATACAGAGGAAATTAAGTTTGTACAGAAAAAAATGGATGAATTGAAGGCTAAAGATGACACATTTTCAGATAGATTTGTTAGTCTGGAAAATAGTAGAGCAAAACTGATTAAGACAGTTACATTCGCCAATGACCTTAAACCAAAGGTTTTCCATCTCAAAAAGGATTTGTCTGTTCTTGAGTCACATGTGAATGATCTAATTGGGAGAATTGGTCAGCTTTCTTCTGCCTTATTAAAGAAAAATGAGGAAATTGCTGTGTTGAATAAACAAATATCGAATTGCACTGTGATTCCAAATGATGTAAAGGATTTGAAAGACCAGCTTGATCAGGTCACTGAAATGGGTTGATAATTGTGCATCTTACACTAGGGTAATAGGTTTTAAAAAAAAAACTCTTTTGAGCATTCAATTGAGATTTGGTCACTTGTTTTGCCACTATAAGTTTGAACCTAAATGGCCCTGCAATGAACAACATGTTACAAAATGTCATTTAGATCACTTTCCAAATGAGTTGAGAAGTATTGCTTTAGTAATTGATATGTAGTTTTTAAAAAAAAAATGCTCTTAAAACACCCTGCACCCTATGAAGTCAAATATGTTTCATACAATAAGGGATGAAATTCATCATGCGAATGTTTTTCATAATTTCTTTTTTTTAAAAATAAAATGTTTTACACAGCTTTTTATTTAATTTTGCATTGCCATAACTTCAGTATCTCCTTTGCACTACATTATCAGTGGCTCACAATGACTACAAGTTTTAAAAAATTGTACCATTTATGGGTAGAAGTATTTTTAAAAGCAACGTGTTGTATTAGAACTGAAAACATACTATTACAAAACATTGCCTGGTAGTTCCCAAAGTTCAAAGGTAAATAATAATCCTTGTAATTGATATAACATCTATCAGAATGTTTCAAAAGACTTCACAAAGTGTAGTGACTGTGTATCTGGCGAGTATGGCAATCAATTTGCACACAGTAAAGCACCACAAAAAGTTATCACGTGAGTGACCATTGTTTTCTGGGAAAATTTTGCTGAAACTCCCTTTTCTTATTGAATAGGATATTTAATGCCATCCTAAACCATGGAATATTTAATGCCAACCTAAGCAGGCAGACAGGATCTTGGTTTAACATCTCATCCGACACCTCCAGGAATGCAGTGCTCCCCCAACACTGAACTGGAGTGTCAGCCTGGAGACTGAGTCTAAAAGTCCCAAAATAGGATTTGAAAGCACATCCTCCTCACTTAGCAGCAAGTGTGCTACTAATTGAGCCAGGAATGTCATAAAATACTTACCAATCACTTCTCCAAAATATACATTTAAATATATATCATATTGGGAATTATATACATTAAATTAAGAAATTGCTGTTTTTAGAAACGTATATTGAATTTCACTGTGATTCCAAATGATCTGTCGTCCAACAGGCAGCATCCAATAGGTGGTCCAACAGGTGGGGGATTTTATCTGACCCACGACTATTTCCACCATTCCAACTTCCGCTTCCTCCCTCTCTGGTGAACGTCCACCCGGCAGTGGCAGGAGCTGGCGGTTGGGAGGACGTAGCGTGCAGAATAGAAATAATAATGGCCGTTGCTGCAGTCTGTCAGGAAGGCAAGCGAGTCTCTTACCAACTGCATCCTTAGCAACTTAGTTCAACTGCTGCAGTTAAAGATTGCATTGCATGCCCCCATCCTACATTCATTTGCCTCCATCTCTCCCTCTTATCCACCATCACTACAATGAAACCCACCACCTGCTGGCTCCACTCCCTCCCCACCCAACTGCTGATCACCCAACTCACCCTCGTCTGCCCACTGGCAGACACTATTAATCAGTCTCTCTCCTCAGGATCAGTCCCACTCCCCCTCAAAACCTCGGTCATCAACTCCTTCCTTAAAAAAAATTACTCTTGATCCCTCCAACCTCGACCACTACTGCTCTATCTCAAACCTGCCCTTCCTGGCCAAAGATCACGCTTGTTGCCAACCAACTTCATGCACACCTCTCCCTCCACACCCTACTTGAACCCCTTCAGTCCGGTTTCTACCCAGTACAGAGACAGCACTTGTGAAAGTCACAAACGCTATCCTCTCTGTGACCAGAACTCCTTCTGCCTCTTCATCCTCCTGGACCTCTCCGCCGCGTTCGACACAGTCAATCACGCCATCCTCCTCCGCCACCTGTCCTCCCGTCATCCACCTCAGTGGGACTGCACTCGCTTGTTTCAAGTCCTAACTTACAAAACCGCCAGCACTACATTTCTGCAAATGGCTTTTCTTCGTGTTTCCACCCGATGACCCACAGGGTACCCCAAGGATTCATCCTTGGCCCCCTTCTCTTCCTCATCTATATGCTCCCTCTCGGTGATGTCATCCGGTTAATTTCCAAATGTATGCGGATGACACTCAACTCTACTTTTCCATCTCCAGCTGCAACCCCCAGGCCCCTGATGTTCTGTTAGCTTGTCTGAGAACAAATTTCCTGCAGTTAAATGTCAACAAGTCAGAAGCTATATGCTTTGACTCCTGTCAACGTCTTCTATCTGACAGTTCTGATCTCCTCAACCTACCCGACCTGTCCTTAAAACTCTACGAACCCGTGCGCAACTTAGGCATCAGGTTCAAACCCCAATTATCCTTCCTCCCCCCCCTTCCTGTCCCTGACCATAACTGCTTTCCCCCCTCTTCGCCCCCCCTCAAACTCTTGCCCCCTCTCCCCCCTCAATCTCCCCTACTCACCCCCCCCTCCACCCCCCACCCCCTCAATCTTCCTCCACTGGCTCCCTGTCATAGAGCAGACTGACTTCAAGCTCCTCACTCAAGTGTTTAAATTCCTCCATTCCTTGGCAACCCCCTATCTCTCTAATCTCCTCTCTTCCCACAGCAGTACCCACTGCCTCCACTGTACTGGGTCTGGCCTCCTCCGTGTCCCCCAAATCCTTCACCATCGGCGGCTGAGCCTTCAGCCACTACACCTCAAAACTTTGGAACTCTCTTGCTCAACACATTCGCCATCTTCAGGACACGCCTGAAGACCTTCCTCTTCGACTGTGCCTACGGTCACCTTCCCCCTCCCCTCCCCCTGGCTCGGGCTTGGGCTCCGCCATTGTTAAGCACTCTGACATGCTACCCGGCATGGAGGGTGCAATATGAATGCAAGTTGTTGTTATTGTTGAGTGTCCTTAGTAACCATGCAGGTTCCTGTTGGTGCAGATAGTGATTGCTACTCACTGATTGGGAGAGAGGGGGAAGGGGGGGGGCAGATGGGGGCAAAGAGAGGAGGGGGGATAGAGAGAGGAGGGAGAAGAGAGGGGGGGGGGGAAGAGGTGGGGAGAGAGAGGTGGGAGTGGGGGGAGAGAGAAGGGGCAAGAGAGAGGGGCAAAGAGGGGGAAGATAGAGGGGGGGAGATGGGGAGAGAAAGAGGGAGAGAGAAAAGAGGTGTGGAGGGGTGTGAAAGGAGGAAGAGTATGTGTGCGAGAGAGAGTTAAGAAATGGGGAATGAGAGAGAGACTGAGAGAGTGATTGAGAGAGGGTGAGCAGAGAGAGATTGAGAGAGAATGGGAGAGTGTGGGGGGGTGGGGGAGAATGTGAGAGGGGGAAGCCAGTGAATGTGAGTGAGAAGGGGAAGAGAAACAGCGAGAGAGTAGGTGGAAGAGAGTGGGAGGGGGGAGAAAAAAAGTGGGAAAGAGTGGGGGGAGAGGAAAGGAGAGAGGGGGAGTGGGGGAGAGAGAGGCGAGAGAATATGTGTGTGAGAGAGGTAAGAAATGGGGAGGGAGTGAGAGAGACTGAGAGAGAGGGACTGTGAGAGAGAGGTAAAGAAAGGAGGAGTAGGAGAGAGATTTTGAGAGTGATTGAGAGAGTGGGGAGGTGGAAAGTATGAGAGAGTATGGGGGGCAAGGAGTGAATTTGAGGGAGATGGGGAAGAGAAACAGATAGAGGGGGTTGAGATTGAGGGGGGAGAGAAGGGGAAAGAGTAGGTGGAAGAGAGGGGCAGAAGAGAAAGGGGGAGAGAGAGAGGGAAGAGAGGTGAGAGAGTATGTGTGTGAGAGAGGTAAGAAAGGGGGTGTGAGAGAGACACTGTGAGAGGTAAAGAAAGGGAGAGTGAGAGAGATTGTGAGGGAGGGAGAGAGCAGCAACAACAACAACAACAAGATTCCGTTTATAGAGCGCCTTTCATGTTGGGAGGACGTCCCAAGGCGCTGGACAGTTGGGTCAGGACCCGAGCCTTGGGGGGGAAAATGGTCAAGGTGAGGGGAGGGAAGGGAGGGAGCGAGGAGGGGGAAAATGGTCAGGGTGAGGGGAGGGAAGGGAGCGAGCGAGGAGGGGGTAGAGTGTCGAGAGGGGAGCTAAAGGCACTGTCAATGAGAAAGGTCTTGAGACCGGCCTTGAAGGAGGAAAGAGAGGAGGCGGCGAAGGCACTGGGGGATGGAGTTCCAGAGCCTCGGGGCTGTGAGGCTGAAAGCCCGGCTGCCGATGGTAGGGCGGTTGGGGCGGGGGATGTGGAGCAGACCGGAGCCAGAGGAACGGAGGTAAGGGCAGGTAGGTAGGGGGATAGTAGGTCAGAGAGGTAGGAGGGAGCAAGGTCGTGAATGGCCTTGTAGGTGAGGGTGAGTATCTTGAATTCGATCCTCTGGGGGATGGGGAGCCAGTGGAGGCGAGCGAGGGTGGGAGTGATGTGGTTGCGAAGCCTGGTGCGGGACAGTACACGAGCTGCAGAGTTCTGAATGACCTGCAGCTTGTGGAGGGAGGTGGCGGGAAGGCCGGCGAGGAGAGAGTTCCCATAGTCCAGCCTTGAGGTGATAAAGGCGTGAACCAGAGTTTCAACAGGATCTTCAGCAAGATTGAGAGAGAGTGAGAGAGGTATTGGGAAGGGAGAAAATGTGAGGGAGAAGGGGAGAGAAACAGAGATAGGGGGAGATTGAGGGGGGAGAGAGAGAGGGGGAGAGAGTATGTGTTTGAGACAGAGGTAAGAAAGGGGGAGAAAGTGCGGTGGGGGAGAAAGAAGGGAGAGAGAGAAAGGGGGAATACAGCAGAGAGTATGTGTGTAAGAGACAGATACGAAAAGGAGAGTGAGAGAGGGAGAGAGCAGAAAACGATTGAGAGAGGGGGAGAGTGTGAGAGAGATTGAGAAAGAGAATAGGAAAGGGGGGAGAGAGGGAGTGAGGGGGAAAGGAGTGAATGTGATGGAGAAGGGGGAGAGAAACATAGAGAGGGGGAGATCGAGGGAGAGAGAGGGGGAGAGAGTAGGTGGAAGAGTGTGGGAGGAGAGAGGGTGAGAGAAAAAGGGGGAAAGAGTGGGGGTGAGAGAGGGAAAGAGTGGGGGTGGGGGAGAGAAAAAGGGTAAATAAAGGGGGGAGTGAAAGATAGATTGTGAGAGAGATTGAGAGAGAATGGGAGAGGGGGAAAGAGTCAGATAGAGATAGAATGACGGGTAGGGAGTGAATGTGAGGGAGAAGGGGTAGGGGGAGAAATAGAGAACGAGGGGGGGATTGAAGGTGGAGAGAGAGGGAGAGAGTAGGCAGAAGACACTAGGGGTGAGCGAGTAGGGGGAGAGTGTGAGGGGAGAGAAAAAGGAGGGAAAGAGTGGGGGGGGGAGAGAGATAGTGAGAGAGGGAGAGAGCAGAGAGATTGAGAGCGAGTGGGAAAGGGGGAGAGATAGAGAGAGTATTAGGGGAAGGGAGCGAATGCGAGGGAGAAGAGAAGAGAAACAGAGATAGGCGGAGGTTGAGGGGGGAGATTGAGGGGGAAGAGCGGGTGGGGGGAATTGAGGGGGGGAGAGGAGGGAGATTGTAGGGGGGAGAGGAGGGAGATTGAGGGTGGGGGGAGAGGGAAGACTGAGCAGGATGTTTGAGTCGGGAGGAGATTGAGGGGGGAGATTGAGTGGGGGGAGAGGGGGGAGATTGAAGTGGGACAAAGGGGGAGTTTGAGGAGTGGGAGAGGGGGGAGATTGAGGCGTGGGAGACGGGGGGAGGAGGGAGATTGAGGAGGGGGAGGGGCAGAGATTGAGGGTGGAGAGTGGGGAAATTGAGTGGGGAGAGAGGGGGGAGATGGAGTGGCGGGGAGAGGGAGGGGAGAGTGAGGGTAATTGAGGAGGATGGGGGGCGGGCGAGATTAAGAAGGGAGATTTGGGTGGTTGAGAGGAGGAGAGAGGGCAGGGGGGCGGGGATAGAGGGGAGAGAGAGAGGGGAGATTGAGGAGAGAGATTGGGATGGGAAATTGAAGGGGTGGGATTGAGGGGATAGATTGAGATGGGATCGAAGGGGGAGATTGAGGGGGAGAGATTAAGGTGAGTGAGGGCTGAGTTTGAGGGGGTGAGCAGGGGAGATTGAAGTGGGAGAGGGGGGAGTTTGAGGGGCGTGAGCGGGGAGATTGAGGGTGAGATTGGCGGTGGTGAGAGAGGGTGGAGATTGAGGGCAGGATAGGCGGAGGTTGAGGCGGGGGGGGGACAGGGACAGATTGAGGGGGGACAGTGGGAGATTGAGGGGGATGAGAGCGCGGGGAGAGGAGGAGATTGAGGGGGATGAGAGAGTGGCAAGAGTGGAGATTGAGGGGGATGAGAGAGTGGGGGGAGATCAGGGTGGGGAGAAAGGAAGATTGAGGGAGATGAGAGTGGGTGGGAGATCAGGGTGGGGAGAGGGGGTCAGATTGAGGGGGGAGATTGAGGGTTGGGATACAGGGGGAAACTGGGGAGGAGAAAGGGATTGAGATTCAGGTGGAAGATTGAGGGGGAAGATTTGGTTGGGGGAAAGAGGAAGGAGAGAGTGGGGAGAGGGTGGAAAGAGGGAAAGGGAAGAGGAAGGGAGAGGGAGGGGGGAGAGAGAGGGGGTAGATTGAGGGGAGAGATTGGTGGGAGGAGATTGAGTGGGAGTTTGAGGTGGGGAGATTGAGGGAGGAGAGGAGGGAGATTGAGTGGTGGGTGAGGGGGTGAGGGGGGAGATTGAGTGTGGGAGAGGGGATGGGGGAGATTGAAGGTGTGATGGGGGAGATTGAGGGGTGGAGAATGGAGAGATTGAGTGGGGGAGGTTGTGGGTTAGATTGATGGGGAGAGATTGTGGGGGGAAGACTGGGGAGATTGAGGAGGGAGAATGGGAGATTGAGTAGGGAGAGAGAAGGGGAGAGTGGGGAGATTGAGTGGTGAGAAAACGGGATGATGGAGTGGCGGGAAGGGGGATTAATTGAGGGGGGAGAAAGGGGGCGAGATTGAGGGACGAGATTTGGGTGGGGGAGACCTCTACCTCACCTCCATCATCTCCCACCACCTGTACCCTTGACTCCATCCCCACCCCTCTCCTTAATTCCCAGCTCCAACTCCTTGCCCCTTTTAACCAACATCATCCATCTCTCCTTATCCACAGGCACTGTTCCCACCCCTCTAAAAACAGCAGTCATCAATCCCATCCTCAAAGAACCTTCCCTGCACCCATTGGTACTCTCCAGTTATTGCCCCATCTCCAACCTCCCTTTCCTATCGAAGGCCCTGGAAAGAGTCATCGAGTCTCAGCTTCGCTCTTTCCTCTATAAAACCGCTCAAATTAGGTTTCCATGCAACCCTAAGCACGGAAACAGTCGTGGTGAAAGTCATTAATGACATTCTGTCCATCTGCAATCAGGGCTCTCTCTGCCTTCTTGTCTCTGTCTGCCACCTCTCCTGCACCAGGCTCAGCGGCCTTATCACCCCCATCCTTGCCCGGCTCCACTGACTCATCACTTAGAAGATACAATTCAAGATACTGTTCCCCACCTTCAAAGCCCTCCATGGCCTTGCTACTCCTTACCTCTGTGACCTCCTAACCCCAAACCAACCTGTCCACTCCCTCCACTCAGCAGTCTCTCGCCTGCTTCACATCCCCAGCCTTGCCTGCCCCACCATTGGCGGGCAGTCCTTAAGCCTCTCTGCCCCCACCCTCTGGAACTCCATTCCACAGTCGCTCTGCCTCTCTCCCTTCCTTGCCTCCTTCAAGACCCATCTCAAGCCCTGTGCCTTCGGGCACCCTCCCACCCCTACCCTCCCCACCCTCCACACCACCTGATCCCAACCACTAGCTCGGGTGCAGATCCCTAACTGCCCAGCACCAGTCCTCCTGATGTGAAAGGCGCTATACAAATGTAATTTTGTTGTTATTTACAGGATTTATTGTAAAATGTAGTGACAAATCAGCCATGAAGTGAATGATTCATTTTAGCTGAGGAATTGTTGACTAGAGCACCAGAAGAAACTTCACGTTTCAAAAAACATCATGGAATCTTTCACCTGAACAGACATAGGGTACCTCAGTTTGACATCTCCTTCCAAAGGAGAGCGCCTCTAAAATTCTAGTTCTTTCTCAGAACTGCAATAGCTTCCATACTTACCAAATTCTCCTCTTTTGAAGAAGTTGGTGAGCCTTGGACTTCTCAAAAGCCTGTAAAAAACTTATGGTTTGGGTAGAACCAGCACTCATTTTACTTGTTAACCTGCCAGCTACAATATTTGGTATGCAAGTAACCTAAGATCGTTAAACTTCTTGCAGTTTCTCTCCAGATTTTAGCATTTCCGATGTCCAAAATTAATTGGGATTATTGAAATTGAATTGGTTCATAACCAACATAATCACGATATTCATAAAAGGAGTGAGACACCAACTATAAACAGACAAATTCTTAGTGCTCCAATTCATCCAAAAATAGATGGGGCTTACAATGGGCTCTTAATAGTGTCCCATAGGCCTTGATAATGGCGGAGCATGACACCGACCCGATGGGAGTGGGGAGGTAATGCAAAACCCTGATGAGTTAACTCATGCCTAATAGAGTTCATGGATTCATGCAGTTGGAGCTATTATATTTTCCAATGATGATCTTTGTCTTGCCACCATGTGAATGGGAACAATTTGAAAGTTAATGGTGAGGAAAATTGAAGTGCTTGCAGTACTTGTCAATAATTGATTTGTGTACTTTTATATGTAATAACTTTATTTATCAATTGAAAACATTTATTGCTCATGATAAGGATGAGTAATCTAATCACTGACTGTTCACTTTTACAATGCTTTTTTTTAACTTCAATGCAAGGCAGTGAAAAATGAGAAGGACAGTTTGCTCTGGATGCTCAGAAATAATTATACACTATTAAAATGCAAATGATCAGTTGAGTCAGTTTTAAGCATTAACTAAAAGTATTGTGTACTGAACAAATAACATGTAAAATCTTTATTTTTTTAACATGTTTATGTCTCATTAAAAAAATCCTCACAATACAACCTCTTTATTTTGTATTTTCTCTGAGCTAAACTACATAAAAACTATTGAAACTTCAACTGGTTATAGAGAAGTTAATGCCTTACTTTATGCTATCTATAGAATCTGACAGTTTATTAACATTCAATATCAGCTCATTCATTGATATCTTTAATGAAGCTAGCTCATTCTCACTAGTCTCAATCTTTGGTGAGTATGAAAGTAGATTATCAACAGCTGTCCTTAACATTTGTAGATCAACCTTTGCTTCACTGATTGAAGAATTTAATTTATCCATGGATGTTTCCATTAATGAAAATTTCCCTTCAACTTCAGTCTGTATAATTTCTTCCACTGACTGCAAAACAGCTGCAAGATTCTCATTTTTTGTTTCAACTTTACTGATGTTTGCTTCCAACTGCTTGAACTTTTCTTCATTCTCAGATTGTATTTCCTTTATCTGTTGAGTGTGATGCTTTTCTAGAGCTTGCATTTCACGCTGCAAATCATTGAGGCTTTTATCAGTCATCAAACTTTGCAAATCATTTAGATTTGCCTTTAGCACTTTAATATCCCCTGTGAGTGATACCTGAGTTTCAGCTACACTTCTCATAGTACGTTCCACTGAACTTGCATCAATGTATTCAATTTTTTCAGATAAATGTGTTGCAGCTGTATTCAAAGCCATAATGTTTTCTTCTATAACGGTTAACTTAGCTTCAAAACTTTCACTGTTCTTTTCTAGATTTACTGAGATATCATTATTTTTTGAAAGCATTATTTGTTCTTGCTCATTTATGCTATTCTTAATTTTCTGTAAATCCTTTGTACGGTCTTGAATCTCTTCAGATGCAGCTGCAACAGACACCTGAATTTCAGAGACTGATTGCTGCAGGATTCCATGTGTAATCTGCTGTGAATACAGGGTATTTTTCAAGTCGGCATATTTCTGAGTTAAAGAAGTGATTTCTTGTCCCTTTATCTCAACAGTTGTTTTTAGTGAAGTAATCTTTGACTTAATTTCATCAATATCATTTTGACATTTGCCCTGTACCTCTGTGAAAACAGCAATATTATCATGGATCGATTTAGTTAATTCAATCAATCGTTCCTCTACAGTTTTCTCAAGGGATATAAAATCCCTTTCTCTTGCATCCTTCACATCTTGAATACCATCAGAGAGGTCTCTCAGGATTTCATTCTGCAGCTTTTGCAGTGTTTCACCAATTCGATTGGTCTCATGTTCGCCCTTGGTGAGTGCTTTTATAGTTTCCTTCAGCTCATGTTGTGTGTCGTGCAGCATTATGTCAAATCTGTTAATTGTAACTTTAAAGGAATCCACCTGTTATAGATGAAAAAATCATAAAAATAATATTAGAGTATTGCATTTTAATGATAAATAACATTATACCTAAAATAGCTATACACCTGAATGATTGTAATAATAATAATCATAATAATCATAATAATGACAATAATGACAATAATGACAATAATGACAATAATGACAATAATAATAATAATAATGAGTGTAATATTGTAATCCTATTGTAATATTCATGGTGCTAAAGTTTGATACATTTGTGTTATTCTATTCAAAACCAATTATTAAAATTGTAGTTTTTTATTATTATCTTGTTCTTGTTTTTCGTATTTCTTGTCCTTTTACTACAGGTGGAGTCCTATAGTTCAATGGTTAGTGCACTCACCTCGCAAGCAAGAAACCTGGGTTTGATTCCTAACAGGGGGAAATGTTGGGCAAGTTTCCTTACTCCACACAACTGTTTACCGAGCAGTAAGTAGGAACCCAATTGTTAGTGGATCACTTTTTCGGGGATAATAATCCTTGAAAAAAAATTATTATTATTATTTTTCCCTTTCTTTTCTTTCTTTGTCTCTTTTCTGCTTTCATTGTTCTAATTACCTTGTCCATTTTTGTCTTTTTTTTTCTCTGTATCCTTTTTCAAATTATATTTTGCAATCCCTACTGCTGTAAGCTGGCACTGTGTATACTCCAATAGAGATAAAGGATGAATGGCTAAACTACAGCTACCTCTCAGCAATGTGGTGGGAGGTGTCCTTTTGCATGTCGTAACTAAAAACTGATATGTTTTCTGCCTCTCTAAAATTAGAGGATTTGCTGTTGTGTATTGCTTTGCTTCATTATTTAAGTGAAACTTAAGCCCATGGTATAAAAGGGAGAGTGGCAGCATGGATCCAGAACTGGCTGGGAGATATAAGGCAGAGAGTTGCGGTGAACGGCTGATTTTCTGACTGGAGGGAAGTGTACAGTGGCGTTCCCCAGGGATCGGTATTAGAACCACTGCTCTTCTTAACATATATAAATGATCTGGACTTAGCAAGTATAGCAAGTACCATTTCCAAGTTTGCAGATGACACAAAGTTAGGTAGGGGGGTAAACAGTGAGAAGGATAGTCACCAACTGCAGGAAGACATAGACAGAATGGTAAAATGGGCAGATACATGGCAGATGAATTTCAATGTGGAGAAATGCAAGGTAATGCATTTTGGAAGAAAAAACGAGGGGAGGCAATATAGGCTGGTAATACAATCTTAAGGAGGGTGAAAGAACAGAGAGACCTGGGGGTTCAGGTAAATGAATCCTTGAAGGTGGCAGGACAGGTAGATAAAGCTGTAAAAGGGGCATATGGGATACTAGGCTTTATAAGTAGGGGCTTAGAGTACAAGAGTCAGGAGGTTATGATTAACCTATATAAAACATTGGTTAGGCCTCAGTTAGAATACTGCGCCCAGTTCTGGACACCACATTATAGGAAGGATGTGGAGGCAATGGAAATGGTTCAGAGGAGATTTACAAGGATGGTACCAGGAATGATGGAACATGATTATGAAGAAAGGCTAGTGAGGTTAGGATTATTCTCATTGGAGCAGAGAAGGTTACGAGGAGACCTAATAGAGGTTTTCAAAATCATGAGGGGATTTGATAGGTTAGAAAGGGAAAAATTGTTTCCAATGGTGACTCGAGGTCACAGATTTAAAATAGTTTCTAAAAGAAGCAGAGGGGAGGTGAGAAGAAATTTTTTCATGCAGTGAGTTGTTCAAATCTGGAACACATTACCTGAAAGGGTGGTCGAGGCCAATTCGATAACAACTTTTAAAAACGCGGTGGATGGGTATTTCAGGAGGATGGGTTTGCAGGGTTATGGGGAAAGGCCTGGGGAGTGGGATTGACATTAGATTGCTCTTTTCAAAAAGCTGGCACAGACTCGATGGGCCGAATGGCCTCTTTTTGTGCTGTACAATTCTATGATTCTTTCACGAGCGTTAGCTTAACTCAGGTGGTAGCACTCTCATCTCCAGGTCAAAAGATTGTGGGTTCAAGCTTGACTTACAGACTTTCAGCTCACAATCTAGATTGATACTCCATTGCATTGTTGGAGGTGCCGGCCTAAGATTAAATATTTCTCATCTACCTGTTCAGACATAACATTCCCATGACACAACTGAAGATTTGAGTGAGGTTGTCATTCTCATTGGATCCACCAATGAAAAGTCAGCATTATACACACTGGAAAAGTTATGCATAGACTATAGAGAAATATATGGCTGTGAAAAGAATTGACAATCGGGAAGACGTTGGAAACACAAGTGAGAACAATTAACTCAAAAAAAGTCTCATGATTGTATATGAACATAATTAGAATTAATTGTACACTGTAGTTATCCCCTTTACAATCTGATGAATTGACTGTGTTGAGTTGAATTGAATGAATGTACATGGAACAAATATGCCAGTATACAACTCCGCTTGTAACACTGTCATTCTGCGCACAAATATCTGTCAGAGAGCACTTATCAAACAGAAATTATTTTATCAATTTCTCTCCTACTATCACAAAAAATCAAAGTTTTATTGTTTCAGTTTTCAGAAAATATAGGCTATTGGACTTTTGTAGAAGCTGCCATCTAAGTATTCTTGACCATGGCAGTTATCCTGGAAGGTAGGGGGATGAATACTTTATAAATAGGTGAACTAATTTGATTCTTTTTAATCCTCTCATTGATACAAAACCATTCAGAAGACTAAGAAACTCATATTGGCACTCTAAGGAGCTTCTCATTAATACATTAGAGAATCAAGCAGAATACAGAAGTGCAGAGGAGAACTGAAAAAGGAAATAAGAGTGGCAAAGAGAGTGTATGAGAAAAGATTAGAGGGAATATAAAAGTGAGCCCTAAAGTCTTCTATAAACACATAAAAAGTAAAAGGATAGTCAAAGCAAGGGTGGGGCCGATTAGGGACCAACAGGGAAAACTTCTTGTGGAGGCAGAGGCCATGGCTGAGGTACTGAATGAATACTTTGCTTCTGTCTTCACAAAAGAGTATACCGCCAATGTCACAGTAAAGGAGGAGGAGATTGAGAAATTGGATAGGATAAAAATAGATAGAGAGGAGGTACGTAAAAGAATAGGAGCATTCAAAGTAGAAAAGTTACCCAGCTGCTAGATTGTTAAGGGAAGTTAGGGTGGAAATAGTGGAGACTCTGGCCAAAATCTTTCAATCCTCCTTGGATATATGGGATTAGTGCCTGACGACTGGAGGGTTGTAAATGTTACGTCCTGTTCAAAAAAGGGGAGAGTGATAAACCTGGTAACTGCAGGCTAGTCAGCCTAATGTCGGTGGTGGGGAAACTTCTAGAGACCATAATCTGGAACAAAATTAATTTTCACTTAGAAAAACATAAGCTAATTAATGACAGTCAACACGGATTTGTTAAAGGCAAATTGTGTCTGACAAACTTAATTGAGTTCTTTGATGATACAGTGGAGAGAATATAGATCCTGGTCCTCACGTTCAAAGCCCTCCATGGCCTCACTAAACCCCGACCATCCTGCCCACTCCGATCACTCAGTGGGCTCCAGCCTGCTTCACATCCCCCGCCTCGCCCACCCCACCTTCAGCGGGTGAACCTTCTGACACTCAGACCCCACCCTCTAGAATTCCATCTCACAGTCCCTCTGCCTCTCTCTTGCCTCCTTCAAGACTCATCTCAAGACCTTCCTCTTCAACCACGCTTTCGATCACCCTCCTCTCTTCCCAATCCCAACCACCAGCTCAAATCCGAAACACTGACTTATGACGTCCCCTCTATGTGAAAGGCACTATACAAATGTAATTTTGTTGTTGTTGATATAGTGTATATCATCCAAAACTCTGCCGCCCGCATTCTCACCCGCACCAAACTCCGCTCCCCAATAACCCCACTCCTTGTCAGACTGCAGTGGCTGCCTGTCCCAGAGAGGATCGACTTCAAGATCCTCACCGTTGTCTTCAAATCCCTCCAGTCCTCTGGAAGCCCCTAACCTCTCTGACCTCCTCTCTCCTCACAACAGTACCCGTTGCCTTCGCTCCACCGGGTCTGGCCTCCTCCTTGTCCCCCGAATCCTCTGCTCCACCATAAGAAGCCGTGCCTTCAGCCACTACGCCCCGAGGCTCTGGAACTCCCTTCCTCACTCCCTTCTCCTCGCACCCTCTCTTCCTATTTTCAGGTCTCGGCTGAAGACCTTTCTTTTCGATCGCGCCTTTGGTTACCTCCCCCTCCCCCTGGCTTGGCCCCGGGATCTGTTACTGTGAAGCACTCTGAGATGCCATCCAGGAGGGTGCTATATAAATCCAAGTTGTTGTTTATATGGATTTTCAGAAGGTGTTTGATAAGGTGCCACACAATAGACTACTTAGCAAAATTGAAGCCCATGGTATAACAGGGACATGGCTATGAAATCAGCTGGGAGACAGAAAGCAGAGGGTTATGGTGCATGGTTATTCTTCAGACTGGAGGGAAGTATACAGTTGGTGTCCCCCAGGGTCAGTATTAGGTCCATCGCTCTTTTTGATATATGTGAATGACTTGGGTATAAAGAGTAAAACTTTAAAGTTTGCAGATGACACAAAACTTGGGAACGTAGTAAACATGGTAGACAGACTGGTGAAATGGGCAGACACATGGCAGATAAAGTTTAATGCAGTGAAGTGTGAGGTGGTGCATTTTGAGAAGAAGAATGAGGAGAGGCTATATACAATAAATGGTACAGTTTTAAATGTGTGCAGGAGCAGAGGGACCTGGAGTTTCACATACACAGATAGGGCAGGTTGATAAAGCTGTTGAAACATATTGGATCTTTGGCTTTATAAATAGAGGCATAGGGTAGCAGGAAGTTCTGCTAAATATTTATGTTATTGTTTAGGCCTCAGCTGGAGTATTGTGTCCAATTCTGGGCCCTTAGCCATGAAGCTACACTTTGAGAGTGGAAAAACTTTGACTGTGCTCCCCAAGATGTTTTATTAAAATTCTCTGAACGCTCTCACTAAATGATATAGCTCAGAGAAATCCGTATAGAATTCTTATAGAATCTATTTATCTCAGATGCGCATGATGTGACAACTATTGCCTCGGTTATCAAGTACAGTATTGGTATACAAAATTAGGCATTTTACTTTTAATCTTGTGTCTTACCTTATCCGTGATAATTATCGGTAAATTTAAAAAAAATCTCCAACCTGAACTCTAAATAATGGAATATACATGCACATAGCTGACTAAAGTATCCGAGGAACAGACTATTTTGCAGTGAAATAGATTCGATGTGAAATGCTTTTAAAACGTGCCCTAATTTTTAATCGTGCTTTGATAAACTGGGGAAGCATATCATCATACAGGTCATGAACAGGCGTCGCTCAAGTTAAATGGGAAAACATCTCACCTGTACCAGAACACCTTTCACCTTCGTTGCCAGTTCATTGCTTTGAAGGGACGTTTCTTCGTGCCTCCTGTTTAAGTGGTTGATCTGCTCGGAGAGGTTGTGCATGTACCAGCCGAACATACCAGCCGCTCCGCTCAGAGCGAGGAAGAAGAGAAAAGTCAGGACCTTCCCGACCACTGAGCACCATCCCGATCCCCCTTTGCTTCCCTTCCAGCTCTTCTTTGCCACGTCATCATGGGAAGCGCTAGAACTTCGATCGGAATTAATTTTATTTCTTTGCTTTACCGAAGTCATTGTAGAACTGTGCAACTTTAGTCCAGGAAGGAAAGGATGGCGATCTTCGTCTGTTGCAGTCTGAGATGGCTGATGTGACGTGTCTAATAAGAGAACAGGCAAAGTGTGTGTCTGAGCCCCGGAGGCAGAAGACTCAGAGGAGGAGCGTCCGCTGCTTCCAGAACATTTCCAGTTGGATGTGACCACCCTCCACCCCACAGAGTTACTTCAATGTCTGGGGCACTCCAATTTTTTTGCAGTGATTTGTGATGAAGTAATGAAGCTGAAACAGCTGCTGCCACGTACACTGCCTGTTTGCGAGGGTAGCAAACGCGTAGTGTGGAGTTAGCTTCAGTTGCATCACTTTGCAGAAAAGCACAACTTCAAAGCGTTGCATTAAGTAGAAAGCAACATTGATGTGAAAACTATGCCTTCCTTTCATAACAGAACGCTGAGTTCTTTTACCCAACATTAATACACCAAACACTCATTCAACGACGCCTTTAGAGTTTTGAGTTTGCAACACTTCGGCAGATCAAAAAATAGCGTTGAAGGGAAACAGTGAACCATCAGAGATCGTAGTAAGATTCAGTGGTTTGCATTTATTCGAGTCATTCGCAATTATAGGGGCTACTGCTGTGGAGGAATCTTACTATAATAACTCTTATTATCAAAGGAGTTTAGAAGAAAAGCACATGTTCGGACACTTAATTTTTTTAAAAAAATTATGAAAATAATTTATTTTATTAGCCTTTTATGGGTGATGGATCGGACATGTTCTGATTGTAGTTTCTGTTTCTCCACCCACACAACGTGGCAGTTTGGTTCCAAACATATCTTTCTCAATCTCAAACCGCTATAATGAACAATAACGATTATCCCAAAGGCTCAGAGAAAGAGAGAAATGTGCGAATGAACCAAATATTTGCGTCAGGTGTATGTAATACTGTCGAATGCCACAACCCTACCCGACAGAAATTATAGTTACATTAATAGAAGATAAATTATATAATTTCAATAAAACCACACCCACATTATTATTAGATTTAGTTGTTTTCGGAAAGCAGCTTATTTTCCAAAGACGTTTCTATTGCAGAACTTTCAACAGAAACCCGAAATGTGTGAGTTTGGCAAAGGTATAAAAAAGTGAGTTAAAGAGAGGGGAAAATGAGCATGAAAGATGCGACAAAAGGAGGAAAGGAAAGGGCTATAGAAGGTCCACTCCCACTATTATGGCACAAATTTGAGAAGGGCCACAGAATGAATCACAATATTAATAATAATATTATAAATAGACTATTGTTACGCATGAACATTTACATCTACGTGGAGTCCTGTAGCTCAGTGGTTAGAGCACTCGCTTTGCAAGTGAGAGACCTGAGTTCAATTCCAGGCAGAGGGCGAAACCTTGGGCAAGTTTCCTTACTCCACACAAAGCCTAATATTAATCCCTCCAAAACCAAAAACTATAATAAATTGGTCATTTTCAATCTACGACTGTTTGTGGGACATTGCTGTGCACAATTGGCTGCCGCGGTCGCCCACAAATATACAGTCAATTCACTTTACAGTATATTCTGTGAAGCGCTTTGGGACGTCCTCCCGATGTGAAAAGCGCAATATTAAATGCAAGGATTATTATTATTATTACATTGGGAAATGCAAGCAGATTACAGCTATAACCTAAGAATTGTAGTCAGTCCATATATCATTATTTTCTGCCTAAAAATATAAAATGGAGGGAGACATCTCCATTTTTATTCACAGTCAGGAAAATGTTGGTTTTGAAAGAAATATGATGATAATAATAATCCTTGGATTTGATATAGTGCCCAGCACTCCGAGACATTACCCAACGTGAAGGATGTTATATAAATACCAGTTATTGTTGTCTTTCACATCAGGAAGATATCTGAAAGAGCTTCATAGGATTTATTATAGTGTCTAGTGACTGTGTATTGTGTGCCTGCTGTTGTTTCAGATGGCAATTTAAAAGTTGTATCAAGTTAAAAAACAGCATTGGTTAAGAACACAAAAGAGATATATTTACAACATAAACAATGCACAGTCAAACTTAAAAAGCTTAAATAGAGATAGACTACATGTCTTCATAACAATACAAAAGTATTTGAGCACTCCAAGACATTACCCTACATAAAGGGCAAAATATGTAAATTGTTGATGTTCAAGCTGACATGCAACATGCTTAATTCAGCATTAATATTTTTCGCATTGGTAACCATGAATATATATAATCTTATATGAATTTATCCCATGCAGAATATATAATAATTATTCAATAATTTAAAAATAATAATTTGGTCAATCAATTCCTGACTGTTTGTGGGACATTGTTGTGTGCAATTGGCTGCCACATTTCGCCCACAAAATATACAGTCAAAATTACAGTATATTCTGTGAAGTGCTTTGAGACGTCCCAATTATGTGATAAGGTGCTATATCAAACCTCAGGTATGGACAGCATCACCATCCAAAGATGCACACTCCACCTCACTGAGCCAGTTTGGAACTTTGGAATCTTGTTTGACCCTCAACTATCCTTTCTACCCCACATCCATGCCATGGCCCGCTCCAACTTCCCCCACCTCTGCAACAACTTCCGGCTCTGCCACTGCTTCACTCCTCAGGCCACCGAAACCCTCATCCACGCATTCATCACATCTAGGCTTGACTACACAACTCTCTGCTTGTCAGCCTTCCCAACTCTTCTCTCCACAAGTTGCAGATCATCCAGAACTATGCAGCTCATGTCCTCTCCCACACCAGGCTCCGTAACCGTATCACCCCCACCATCAACCGGCACCACTGGCTCCCCATCCCCCAGAGATTGGAGTCCCAAATCCTCGTGCTTGCCTTCAAGGCCCTGCACAGCCTTGCCCCTCCCTACTTCCTTGGCTCGTTAACCCCATATCCATCTGTCTGCTCCCTCCGCTCAGCAGGTTTTGGCCTCTCCATGTCCCCTGCTCAGGTCGCGCCACCATCAGCGGCTGGGCCTTCAGTCTTTCTGCCTCCACCCCATGGAAATCCATCCCACATTCCCTTCACATTCCCTCGCTTGCCTCCTTCAAGGCACGTTTCAAAAACCTCCTCTTCAACTGAGCCTTCAGCCACCCTCCTACCCTCCCTGCCTTCCACCCTCCCTGATCCTAATCCCCAGCTCAGGTCCAAATCCCCGACTGTCCCTTGGGATGTCCTATACAAATGTAATTTGTATTGTATTGATGTCATTTTCCAGAACAACCTTTTCTGCCATATTCTTCTCTTTTTCAATCATTCCTTTTCCATTAAACTGGTACATTGATTCTTGGTGTTGCAACTCTTTGAGACATTCTTGACATTATAAGTGCTATATCAAATGCAAAAAAATCATCATTCTTAAATTGTCTATTGTTTGGTATCTCTGGATCTGAGCTATTCACAAATAAATACAAGCTACTACATTGCAGATCATTGTTTCGATTATTCAAAACATTTATAAATCTTGTCAGCCATTGAATAATGTCAAAGGTTTAACAAAATTAACTTAGCAAAAATTTTTGTGTGATGGGTCTCTAAACGTTCACATTGGGCATGTCACAGATGTAAGCTAATTGATGAATTTCAATCTCTTCCACCGTTCTGACTGTTTTGTTCCCTGCTTCAGTATTTCAAGTTAGGGCCATAAGAGCTGAAGAAGCAAAGCAAAGCGAGATCATAATTAATTTCATGTGTTAGTCAATAAATTCACTCACGAGATTTCCATGGGTTGTTTTGTTCCTGATTTGTTGATTGCTATTTCCAGTGTATTTTTGTGAGNTTTTTTTGTAGGGGCAAGCTTTTCATGAACTGATCCTGGCAGCAGGTCCCTGTGTTTTGACTAACATCCTGCAGATTCCGCTCGCCCTCATTTTCCACACAAACCTGGCTCTCATTGTTGACATTTACAACACTTTCACACTGCATTTCACAATAGCTTTACCCTCCTTTCGGTGGATTTATTTTTCCAAATTTACATTAATTTTTGCATTTACTTTGGATTCACCATCACACGACTGCACTGCTGCTTAATAATAATAATAATAATAATCCTTGCATTTGATATAGCGCTTTTCACGTCGGGAGGACGTCCCAAAGCGCTTCACAGAATACACTGTAAAGTGAATTGACTGTATATTTGTGGACAAACGCGGCAGCCAATTGCGCACAGCAATGTCCCACAAACAGTCGTAGATTGAAAATGACCAATTTATTATTGTTTTTAGTTTTGGAGGGATTATTATTAGGCATGTGGAGTAAGGAAACTTGCCCAAGGTTTCGCCCTGCCTGGAATTGAACTCAGGTCTCTCGCTTGCAAAGCGAGTGCTCTAACCACTGAGCCACAGGACTCCGATATTAATATTTAATGTTTGAATTATCCTGTTTCAAACTCTCCACCAGCCTCACTCTAGATACCCCTCAGACACTGCCACATTAGCCTCATTCTGGATCCCCCTCAGACACTGCCCCACAAGCCTCACTTCGGATCCCCCTCAGACTCTGCCCCACTAGCCTCACTCTGGATCCCCCTCAGACTCTGCCCCACTCTGGATCTCCCTCAGACTCTGCCCCACTCACCTCATTCTGGATCTCCCTCACATTCTGTCCCACTAGCCTCACTCCGGATTCCCCTCAGACTCTGCCCCACGAACCACCCTCTGGATACCCCTCAGCCTCTGCCCCGTTAGCCTCACTCTGGATCCCCTCAGACATGCCCACTTGCCTCACTCTGAATCGCCCTGAACTACTGCCCTATAGCCTCACTCTGGATTCCCACAGACTCTGCCCTACTAGCGTCACTCTGGATCTCCCTCAGACTCTGCCCCACTAGTCTCACTCTGGATCCCCTAAGACTCTGCCCCATTAGCCTCACTCTGGATCCCATTCAGACACTGCCCCAATTGCTTAACTCTGGATCCCCCTCAGACTCTACCCCACTCGCCTCACTCTGGATCCCCCTCATAATCTGCCCTCTCATCTGACTCTGGATTGGCCTCAGACTCTGCCCCACTTGGCTCAATCTGGATTCCCCTCAGACTCTTCCCCAGTCGCCTCACTCTGGATCCCCCTCAGACTCTGCCCCGCAACCCTGACTCTGTATCCACTCTTACTCTGCCCCACTAGCCTCACTCTAGATACCCTTCAGACTCTGACCCGTTAGCCTCACTCTGGATCCCCCTCAGACTCTGCCCCATTCGCCTCACTCTGGATACCCCACAGACTCTGCCCCACTAGCCTCAATCTGGATTCCCTCATACACTGCCCCACTAGCTGCACTCTGGATCCCCCTCAAATTCTGCCCCATTTGCCTCACTCTGGATCCCCATCACACTCGGCCACACTAGCCTCACTCTGGATCCCCCTCAGACTCTGCCCCACGAGGCTCACTCTGGATCCCCCACAGACTCTGCCTCACTAGCCTGACTCTGGATTGGCCTCAGACTCTGCCCCACTAGCCTCACTCTGATTTCCCCTCAGACTCTGCCCCACTAGCCTCACTTTGGATCCCCCTCAGACTCTGCCCCACTTGCCTCACTCTTGATCGCCCTGAGCTACTGCCCTACTAGCCTCACTCTGGATTCCCAAAGATTCTGTCCCACTAACTTCACTCTGGATCTCCCTCAGACTCTGCCCCACTAGTGACACTCTGGATCGCCTACGAGTCTGCCCCATTAGCATCACTCTGGATCCCATTCAGACTCTGCCCCACTAGCCTCACTCTGGATCGCCCTGAGCTACTGCCCTACTAGCTTCACTCTGGATCTCCATCAGACTCTGCCCCACTAGTCTCATTCTGGATCCCCTAAGAATCTGCCCCATTAGCCTCACTCTGGATCCCATTGAGACACTGCCCCAATTGCTTCACTCTGGATCCCCTTCAGACTCTTCCCCCACTCGCCTCACTCTGGATCCCCCTCATAATCTGCCCTCTCGTCTGACTCTGGATTGGCCTCAGACTCTGCCCCACTAGCCTCAATCTGGATTCCCCTCAGACTCTTCCCCAGTTGCCTCATTCTGGATCCCCCTAAGATTCTGCACCATTTGCCTTACCCTAGATCCCCCTCAGCCACTGCCCCAGGACACACACTCTGCATTACCCTCAGAATCTGCCCCATTAGCCTCACTCTGGATACCCAATAGACACTGCCCCACTAGCCTCATTCTGGATCCCCCTCAGACTCTGCCCCACTAGCCTCAATCTGGAACCGCCTCAGACTCTACCCCACTCGCCTCACTCTGGATGCCGCTGAGCCACTGCCCTACTAGCCTCACTCTGGATCCCCCTCAGCCTCTGCCCCACGAGACTCACTCTGCATTCCCCTCAGAATCTGCCCCATTAACCTCACTCTGGATACCCAATAGACACTGCCCCATTAGCCTAACTCTGGAACCCCTCAGACTCTGCCCCACTAGCCTCACTCTGGATTCCCCTCAGACTCTGCCCCACTAGCCTCACTCTGGATTCCCCTCAGACTCTGCCCCACTTGTATCAATCTGGATCACCCTGAGCTGCTGCCCTACTAGCCTCACTTTGGTTTCCCTCAGACTCTGCCCCACTAGGCTCACTCAGGATCCCCCACAGGCTCCGCCCAACTAGCCTGCCTCTGGATCCGTCATACTCTGCCCCACTCGCCTCACTCTGGATACACATCAGATTCTGCCCTATTAGCCTCACTCTGGATACCCCTCAGACTCTGCACCATTAGCCTCACTCTGGATCCCCCTCAGACTCTACCCCACTAGCCTCACTTTGCATTCCCCTCAGACTCTGCCCCACTTGCCTCACTCTGGATCGCCCTGAGCTACTGCCCTACTAGCCTCACTCTGGATTCCCACAGACTCTGCCCCACTAGCTTCACTCTGGATCTCCATCAGACTCTGCCCCACTAGCCTCACTTTGGATCCCCATCACACTCTGCCCCACTCGCCTCACTCTGGATTCCCACAGACTCTGCCACACTAGCTTCACTCTGGATCTCCATCAGACTCTGCCCCACTAGCCTCACTCTGGATCCCCACTTGCTTCACTCTGGACCCCCCTCAGACTCTGCCCTCTCGCCTGACTATGGATTGGCCTCAGACTCTGCCTCACTAGCCTCAATCTGGATTCCCCTCAGACTCTGCCCCACTATCCACACTCTGGATTCCCCTCAGACTCGGACACACTAGCCTCACTCTGGATCCCCCTCAAACTCTGCCCTCTTGCCTAACTATGGATTCCCCTCAGAGTCTACCCAACTAGCCTCACACTGGAACCCCCTCAGACTCTGCCCCACTCGCCTCACTCTGGATCCCCCTCAAACTCTGCCCTCTTGCCTAACTATGGATTCCCCTCAGAGTCTACCCAACTAGCCTCACTCTGGATCCCCCCTCAGACCCTGCCCCATTCGCTTCACTCTGGATCCACCACAGATTCTGCCCAACTAGCCTCCCTCTGGATCCGTCAAACTCTGCCCCATTAGCCTCACTCTGGATACCCCACAGATTCCGCCCCACCAGACTCACTCTGCATTCCACTCAGACTCTGTCCCATTAGCCTCACTCTGGATACCACTCAGACTCTGCACAATTAGCCTCACTCTGGATCCCCCTCAGACTCTGCCCCACAAGCCTGACTTTGGGTACCCCTCAGACTCTGCCCACTAGTCTCACTCCGGATTTCCCTCAGACTCTGCCCCACTTGTCTCACTCTGGATCCCCCTGAGCAACTACCCTACAAGCCTCACTCTGGATTCCCCACAGACTCTGCCCCACTAGCCTCACTCTGGATTTCCCTCAGATTCTGCCCCACTTTCTTAACTCTGGATCCCCCTCAGACTCTGCCCCACTAGCCTCACTCTGGATCCTCAACACACTCTGTCCCACTTGCCTCACTCTGGATCTCCATCACACTCTGGCCCACTAGCCTCACTCTGGATCTGCTAAGACTCTGCCCCATTCGCCTCACTCTGGATCCCCCTCAGATGCTGCCCCACTAGCCTCACTCTGGATCCCAAACAGAATCGCCCCCACTTGCTTCACTCTGGACCCCCCTCAGACTCTGCCCCTCTCGCCTCACTCTGGATTCCCCTCAGACGCGGCCCCACTAGCCTCACACTGAATCCCCCTCATACTCTGCCCTCTTGCCTGACTATGGATTGGCCTCAGACTCTGCCCCACTAGCCTCTCTCTAGATACCCCTCAGACTCTGCCCAATTAGCCTCACTCTGGATCCCACTCAGACTCTGCCCCACTAGCTTCATTCTGGATCCCCCTCAGACACTGTCCCAGGAGTCTCAGTCAGGTTCTCCCTCAAACTCTGCCCCACAAGCCTCACTCTGGATCCCCCTCAGACTCTGCCCCATTAGCCTCACTCTGGATCCTCATCACACTCTGCCCCACTTGCCTCACTCTTAATCTCCCTGACTCTATCCCACTACACCAACAACAACAAGATTCCATTTATTGAGTGCCTTTCACGTCGGGAGGACGTCCCAAGGCGCTGTACAGTTGGGTCATGACCCGAGCATTGGAGGGAAATGGTAAGGGTGAGGAGAGGGAAGGGAGGGAGCGAGGAGGGGGTAGAGAGTCGAGAGGAGAGCTGAAGGCACGGTCAAAGACAAAGGTCTTGAGACCGGCCTTGAAGGAGGAAAGGGAGGAGGCAAGGCGAAGGCACTGGGGGATAGAGTTCCAGAGCCTAGGGGCTGAGAGGCTGAAGGCCCGGCCACCGATAGTAGGGCGGTTGGGGCGGGGGATGTGGAGCAGACCGGAGCCAGAGGAACGGAGGGTACGGGCGGGTAGGTAGGGGGATAGTAGGTCGGAGAGGTAGGAGGGAGCAAGGCCGTGAATGGC
Organism: Callorhinchus milii; assembly: GCF_018977255.1. NCBI lineage: Eukaryota > Metazoa > Chordata > Chondrichthyes > Chimaeriformes > Callorhinchidae > Callorhinchus > Callorhinchus milii. The sequence goes on from NW_024704746.1 coordinate 54,225,090, forward strand.
CTTGCAGGTGAGGGTGAGGATCTTGAATTCGATCCTCTGGGGGATGGGGAGCCAGTGGAGGCGAGCGAGGGTGGGAGTGATGTGTTCCCGAAGCCTGGTGCGGGACAGTACACGAGCTGCAGAGTTCTGAATGACCTGCAGCTTGTGGAGGGAGGTGCCGGGAAGGCCGGCGAGGAGAGAGTTCCCATAGTCCAGCCTTGAGGTGATAAAGGCGTGGACCAGAGTTTCAGCAGCGTGAGGGGTGAGATAGTGCCGTAGTCTGGCGACATTCCGGAGGTGATGGAAGGCGGTGCCAGTTGTGGAGCGGATATAGGGGAGAAAGGACAGCTCAGGGTCGAACAGAACCCCGAGGTTCCTGACTGGCTTTGAGAGGTGGAGAGTGCAGCCTTGGATGCTGATGCTGTCAGCGCCTGAGGTGCGGAGGCGCTGACGTGAGCCAATCAGGAGGGCCTCAGTCTTGCGGACGTTGAGCTGAAGAAAGTTATCTCTCGTCCAGGACTCGATGTCGGACAGGCAGGCTGTCAGGACATCGGTGGTCGTGGAGTTGAGGGTAGAGGAGGAAAGGTAGAGTTGGGTGTCATCCGCATACATGTGGAAGTTAACCCCATGTCTGTGGATGATGTCACCAAGGGGGAGCATATAGAGGGTGAAGAGGAGGGGACCGAGGACAGAGCCTTGAGTGACACCGCACGAGACAGTGCGGGGGCCGGAGGAAAAAACATTTGTTGAGACAAAGTGAAGGTGGTGGGAGAGGTACGACCTAAACCACTCAAGGACAGGGCCTTGAAGGTTGAGGTGGGAGGACAAGCAGTGGAGGAGGATAGCATGGTCGACCGTATCGAATGCTGCCGATAGGTCGAGGAGGACGAGGAGGCAGAGGGAGCCCTGGTCACAGATGGTCAGGATGTCATTGGTGACCTTGACCAGGGCAGTTTCTGTGCTATGGGCAGCACGGAAACCCGACTGAAGGGGTTCGAATAGTGAATGGTTGGAGAGGAAAGAGCGCAGCTGGGAGGCGACAACTCGTTCCAGGACCTTGGATAGGAAGGGGAGTTTGGAGATGGGCCGGTAGCTTGATAGCTGCGACGCATCAAGGGAGGGTTTTTTTAAGGTGGGAGTGATGGTGGCAGTTTTTAAGGGAATGAGAACAGAGCCAGAGGAGAGGGACAGGTTGACAATGTCTGTGATATGTGGGGCAAGGAGGTGGAGCTGGGAGATAAGGAGTGGAGTGGGGAGGGGGTCAAGGGAGCAGGTGGTAGGTTTCAGGGAGAGGATGAGTTTGGTGACAGAGGATGGGGAAACGGGTATGAAGGTGTGTAGGGGAGGATGGGTAGGAGTCAAAGTGTGCGAGGGAAGGAGTGGGTGGTGGGTGGATGTTGGAGGGGAAGTGACCGCGGAGCGGATTCCCTTGATCTTGGATTCAAGGAAATCCAGCATCTCCTCGCAGTGAAGGTTGGAGGAGATGACCTGCGCGGGGTGGCGGGGGGGACGGAGGAGTTGGGATGTGGTAGCCTCACTCTGGATCCGCTAAGACTCTGCCCCATTAGCCTCACTCTGGATCCTCTTCAGAAACTGCCCTACTTGCCTCTCACTGGATCCCCCTCAGACTCTGCCCCATTCGCCTCACTCTGGATCCCGCTCAGACTCTGCCCCACGAGGCTCACTCTGGATCCCCATCACAATCTGCCCCACTCGCCTCACTCTGGATCCCCATCACACTCTGCCCCACTAGCCTCACTCTTAATCTCCCTCACACTCTGCCCCACTAGCCTCACTCTGGATCCCCAACAGAATCAGCCCCACTTGCTTCACTGTGGGCCCCCCTCAGACTCTGCCCCTCTCGCCTCACTCTGGATTCCCCTTAGACTCGGCCCCACTAGCCTCACACTGAATCCCCCACATACTCTGCCCTCTTGCCTGACTATGGATTGGCCTCAGACTCTGCCTCACTAGCCTCAATCTGGATTCCCCTCAGACCCTGCCCAACTAGCCTCAATCTGGACTCCCCTCAGACTCTGCCCCACTATCCTCACTCTGGATTCGCTCATACTCTGCCCCACTAGACTCTCTCTAGATACCCCTCAGACTCTGCCCCACTAGCCTCACTCTGGATTACCCTCAGACTCTGCCCCTTTAGCCTCACTCTGGATTCCCCTCAGACTCTGCCCCTTTAGCCTCACTCTGGATGCCCCTCAGACTCTGCCCCACTAGCCTCACTCTGGATTCCCCTCAGACTCTGCCCCTTTAGCCTCACTCTGGATCCCCCTCAGACTTTGCCCCAATAGCCTCACTCTGGTTCTCCCTCAGACTCTGCCCCACAAGCCTCACTCTGACAGAATTTATTGCTCGTTAACAGTAATGGACGTTTCGGGTTGTGAGAGTTCGTGAGGCTCTCTCCACGCACATCAAAAACTGAAATGAAACTGGTATCTTCTCACTTCCTGGAGCTGTGACGAGATGGCGGGACTCATCAAGAAACAGATCCTGAAGCACTTGTCCAGGTGAGAGCCGTAATCTGTGTGGGTCTGAGTGTGCGGATGTGTTGGGGCCTGCAGGTGCCCGGGTGGTAGGAACGGATGCTGTCCAGAGCCCCCCCCCCCACCCCCCCAACCACAACCCTCTTTAACCCGACTCCCACCCTCACCGGCTTTTCCACTTCACTAAATATTTTTCCGTGTAGAGAGGTTTTATTTCACTTTTGTTCGCTGAGCCTCCCCTGTGGAAAACTGGCAGCGCCGGTCATGTCCTGAGCCTGAGCCCTGGTTTCACTGCCAGGATCGCTCTGCAGCGCTCAGTGCGGGTCACGAGAAACTGGAAGCTCGGGTAGCGGGATCAGAAGCAGCTCTCTAAGCAGAGAGGGAGAAATGTTGGGCTGTGCAAACTTTTAAACAATTATTTCTGCTTCCCGTAAAACGGCTTTATTTTTTCGCTCTGTGGGAGGATTGCACAACGCTGCTTCGTGATACGAGTTTTGAGCCCACACAGTTATTGACACCGGCTGAGTCCCCTGGTCTTGTGGTTCGTATTGCACCCTTGACACTGGGGACTGGTGAGAAGGATCTGATCGACTGGTGACTTTTCACCCAAGGAGACGGTGAACTCAATGCACGAAAGAATAAGGTGTGCTCGATAATATCGGAGAATGGAACTGAACTTTGATTATTTTGAAAATGTTAAACCTTTCGGTTGGATTATAACGACTGACCTTTTAATCGAGAGCTCTGATCTTGCAGAGAAACCCATTTATAGTTTACATTGAGTACATTTGACTATTTTGGTTTGAAACAAGGTGGTTGTGTTTGTAAAATAATAATTCTTGCATTTGATATAGTGCCCTATTGTGTCTTCGAGATGTCCCAAAGCTCTTGACAGAATATACTGTAAAATGAATTGACTGTATATTTTGTGGGCAAACCACAGCAGTGTCGCACAAAAAGTCGTGGATTGAGTGATCAAATTATTTTTAAAAATTGTATTTGGAAGGAATTATTATCCCCGGAAAAGTGATCCGCCAATTGACCAACTTACTGTTAGGTAAACAGAGGTATGTGGAGTAAGGAAACTTGCCCAATGTTTCGTCCGGCCGGAAATCGAACCCAGGTCCTCTCGCTTACGAGGCGAATAAACGTATCCAGTCCCTTGGGATGTTCTCCCAACATGGAAGGCACTATACAATGTAGTTTTGTTGTTTATATTGTAAGGTCAAATAATGTCAAAATTCCAGTTATCTGTTAATAACATTTCCTAACCACTACATGTATTTCATACATACTTTTCACATAATGTTATTAGCATGTTGACTTGTTGAGAGGAAGTAAAATTGAAAAGATATGTGTCATTAGACACAACATAACAAAATTACATTTATAGAATGCCTTTCACTTCGGAAGGATGTCCCAAAGCGCTGGTCAGTCAGGGGTCAGGACCCGAGCATGGGGGAGGGGTGGGTGTAGGGGTGAGGGATGACAGAGAGGTGGGAGGGTGACCGAAGTCACGATCGAAAAGAAAGGTCTTGAGACCGGCCTTGAAGGAGGCAAGGGAGGAAGTGAGGCAAAGAGACTGGGATGGAGTTCTAGAGTGTGGGGGCAGAGAGGCTGAAAGCCCGGCCACCAATGGTAGGGCTGGTCGAGCGGGTGACATGGAGCAGGCCGGAGCCCGCTGAATAGAGGGAGCGGGCAGGTTGGTTGGGAGTCAGCAAGTCAGAGAGGTAGGAGGGGGCAAGGCCATGGATGGCCTTGAAAGTGAGGACAAGGATCTTGAATTTGATCCTCTGAGGGATGGAATTGTGCAAGGGTGGGAGTGATGGGGTCACGGAGTCTGGTGCGCGAGAGTACACGTGCTACAGAGTTTTGGATGATCTACAGAATGTTTTTTGTGATTACAAAAAGGCTCAGGATTGGTGTTTTCTTGTTTCTTTGGTCATAGTGAGTGATAAATACAATGGCTTGTGCATTTATCCAAGTGAAATCATCATTCGTTCTCAAAGAGCATTCCCTACTTTTTGATCAATGAAATATAATTTCAGGTTATGACCCGAATCAATTCAAAGTTGGAAGCAAATTAGCAAAGGTCAGTCAATTCAGTCTCCTTGATGCCAATTCTTTCCTAGGAGGCAAAAATATATATTGGGAGCATTTGGTTAAATTATTTTAATAACCATGTATGTTATAGACAATAAAGGATTCTTGGAATGATCACAGGGCTATAATCTGAACCAGTTCAGATGATCCTGTAAATTCAGAGAATGAAGGACAAAAGGCACAGAATTCCTTAGTTATCAACTTGCTACGACAATCATCGCCTTTTCAATGTCATCATTCATTGCGAATTTCTGTGCTCATCTGCCTCTATACGCTGAATTTGTTCTTTGTGTGATGACATTGAAAAGGCGATGATTGTCGTAGCAAGTTGATAACTAAGAATTCTGTGCATTTTATAAACAAGGATACTGGATAGTAGGTTGAATAGGCAACGTAAACAGTGAGGCATGCATAGAACAGCAGTTTCAGCTTGCCAGTTATGTTTTCGTCACAAGTAAAATCTCCAAATATGGGCACAATGTAGGTATTTGTTATTGTCCATATATTAGACTATATGTACCCGTTGCAGCTACGCTTGCAACCAAGGGATCCAATATGGAATGTAGATTTCAGTATTATTATACTTTATATCATATTGTTATACTTTATATTATAATATTTATATCAGATTATTATACTTTATTATACTTTATATTAGATTATTATACTTTGTATAAGAATAGGAAATCTCCCCAAAAGCCCATGGTTTTCTCTGTCGCTACTTTGTTGCAGAATAGGTTATTCCAGATGTATCTTTCTAGAACTGTGTGATTTCCTCTGTCGATACTTTTGCGTGCAGAGAGAGGAGAGGAGAAAGAGAGGGGTGGAGAGAAGGGAGGGGAGAGAGGGAGGGAGATAGATCACTTTATGGTGTGTGGATCAGTAACCAGAGGACACAATTTAAGATAATTGACAAAGAACCAAAGAGATGAGGAGAATTTGTTACAGTCTGGAATGAAAGAGTGGTGGAAGCAGATTCCCTAATAGCTTTCAAAAGGGAATTAGATAGATACTTAAAAAAGGAAACAATTACAGGACTATAGGGTAAGAGTGGGAGAGTGGAACGTAGTTGGTAGCTCTTTCAAAGAGCTGGCACAGACACTATGGGGTCCTTCTGTGCTGTATGATTCTATGATTCTTACCAACTGCCACAGTTCCTTGGATGCTGGTTGCTCACAGTATCTTACCCAAATGGCGATTCATGTTTGAGCCCTGATGGTGATGGCTGGCAGGGTATTTGATCAGAGTGAAGCATGGCAGCTGAGCCTATCCTGCAGTTTGTTGTTTCATCTCAAACACAGGTCGGTTACATAATGATCAGGAACCCTGCCTCATTTTATTTTTCTACTTTGCCCTCCACTCAACTTGGAGGCACTGAAGCTACAATAGTAGTACAGTATCACTAGTTCATCTAGGGATTCTATTGTACTGCTATATACAACCCGATGAACAGCCAGTCCTGATATAATGCAGCTACTCATTGGATTAAACCCTCTGAGACATTAGGAAAGCTCAGTGTGTAAATTGCATTGAAGATTTTTACATTTTTCAGTTCTAAAAATAGGTATTTAAATCTTTCATTGTACAATAACCACTGGTTAGATTTGTTGCTGCTTACACTATGCTGGTGAAAATATTGTTTTAATCCTAATCTGGAAAGAATATGTTTTTCTCAATCCAGTCAGCACTTTGAGATGCTATTCTTTGTGAAAGGTGCTATATAAATGCAAGTTGTCATCATTGTTGTTAAATGTTCTGTTTGTATGTATCACTGAGTGACTAATTTCAATGTATTTTTGCATTGCTTCCCATAATTCAGCTATATCAAACCAGTTTTGTCACACACAAGTGGGACCTTAATAATGCGACTGGCACAATGGCCTAACCTGCATTTCTAAGTAATGCTTATCAAGAATCAATAATATTGTTAGCTCCAGTGATTGTATTGAAAGGCCAAGACCTCCTCAGGGAAATGCTTTGAAGCCAAATTGTAATTTGGATTGTCTTTCTTCTTCATTCAGTACTAAAGTTAATGCAGTACAACTTATTTTAGAAAACTTGAGTTTGAGCTAACATATTTTCTCCGTGTTTCACCCACAAATATACGGTCAGTTCACTTTACAGTCTATTCTGTGAAGCGCTTTGAGACATCGAGAAGACATGAAAAGCGCTATATCAAATGCAAGGATTATTATTATTACCTTCATGGGATCAGGCTGATTAATACATTAATAAAATTAATTAATTTATTAATAATACATTAATAAAACAAGATGAAGTGTTTTGCTGATACTTGGGAAGCAAAACCTGATATTCAGGTTGCAGTGACATTGGCATAGGCTATGGAGATATCTAGCTGCTTGCCTGGACTCACCTGATGAGAAAATGAGGATAAGGTTACATATGAGAGACCATGAAAAAGAGAAAATGAATGGAAAAAGAACAAAAGGAATAACTATTAAACTTTTTTAATGCCTGAAAAACTAGTGGAAACAGGAAATAAATTAGATTATTATAGTGGAGGAAATGGATTTAGACTAGGCTTAAACTTTTTTTAGTCAGCTGGGTGTTTGACCCACGCAGAAATCCATTGCCAGGCTTAAGAGTATCCCAACCAATTTGAGGCTTCCATGGTTGTGCTGTCATCAGCTGTGCCCTGGAGTACTGCAGATGTGCCTCACTCAGGAGCTGGACATTCCATTGCAAAACTTGCCACCTTGAAACAAGTTGAGCTCCAAGGAGACTCACTTTACCTCTACCCCAAGGAAGAAAGTACCTAGTTGGTCATTTGTCATCTGATTTTTTTTTTTTGCGGGGTGGCAGCCAGGTATCTGACACGTGTGGAAACCCATCACCATGCTTAATAGTATCCAAACCAAGCTGAAATTTCCATGCATCCCATCTACACATTGAAATACCAGAGATAGATTGTTGGAGTGGAATCGTACTCTCTCCCTGGAGGGATGCATCCTGCTTACTTAATTTTGGAAAATATTAGATGCAGGTTGGCAAGAACCAAGGCTTGGTACCCCAGAATGCGAGTCAGGGCACTGCTGAAGCCTAACCAGCTGAAACCACATAGTTTGCCATTGATATTGCTGTCTGGCAAGCTTTCCCAATGCTTGTACAGCTCGGACCACTCTACCCGTTAGGGCTTTGACTTGCAGGGTTAATAGGAACTAAGTGGGATGACTCCCTGCCCTCAGTGACTGGTTTGCCCTTCCAGGTTTCTGCCGATCAGCCGATCAGTATGCTGTCATCAGCAGAGCCCTGGAACACTATGGATCCACCTGGTTCAGGGACTGAACTACTGAGACTGGCTGGCTTGATTCTGACAGAGGGCTGGTTGAATTCCGGCATTGGAATCTTCCCCCCTCCTCCCACCCAGGAGACTAGTAACTAGTTGGTCGTTCGACATCTGACAAGTGTGGGTTTGAGCCCTTGGTAGGTGGATGGTAGGTACAAGGAGCTCCCTGCGAGCTTCCTGGTGGGTAATGCATCACAGCATGAAATGCATCAGAGCATTGCCACTGTCTTCCTGTCCGCAGCTTAGACACACATCCCTTCCCAATCAGTGATGTCTCCACCAATTGAATGTGCAGAGTTTAAGCACCAGCTGTTTGAACACAGGTCTTGTATGCCACAAGCTTGACCTGCATTGGAACCTTGCTAATACCTTGATAATCCTGGAGGCGAAGAACAAACCCAGGCTTCTGTTTTCTACCACATCCCGACTCCCCGCCACCCCGTGCAAGTCATCTCCTCCAACCTTCACTGTGAGGAGATGCTGGATTTCCTTGAATCCAAAATCAAGGAAATCCGCTCCGCGGTCACTTCCCCTCCAACCTCCACCCACCCCCACCCCCTCCCTCCCACACTCCGACTCCTACTCATCCTCCCCTACACACCTTCGTACCCGTTTCCTCACCCTCTGTCACCAAACTCATCCTATCCCTCAAACCCACCACCTGCTCCCTTGACCCCATCCCCACTCCACTCCTTATCTCTCAGCTCCACCTCCTTGCCCCACGTATTACAGACATCATCAACCTGTCCCTCTCCTCTGGTTCTGTTCCCATTCCCCTAAAAACTGCCACCATCACTCCCACTTTGAAAAAACCCTCCCTTGATGCGTTGCAGCTATCAAGCTACCGGCCCATCTCCAACCTCCCTTTCCTGTCCATGGTCCTTGAAAGAGTTGTCGCCTCCCAGCTGCGCTCTTTCCTCTCCACCCATTCATTATTCGAACCCCTTCAGTCGGGTTTCCGTGCTGCCCATAGCACAGAAACTGCCCTGGTCAAGGTCACCAATGACATCCTGACCATCTGCGACCAGGGCTCCCTCTGCCTCCTCGTCCTCCTCGACCTATCCACAAACGGCTTCTCCTCCAGCCCCCGCACTGTCTCGTGCAGTGTCCCTCAGGGCTCTGTCCTCGGTCCCCTCCTCTTCACCCTCTATATGCTCCCCCTTGGTGACATCATCCGCAGACATGGGATTAACTTCCACATGTATGCGGATGACACCCAACTCTACCTTTCCTCCTCTACCCTCAACTCCATGACCACCGATGTCCTGTCAGCCTGACTGTCTGACATCGAGTCCTGGACGAGAGACAACTTTCTTCAGCTCAACGTGCATAAAACTGAGGCCCTCCTGATTGACTCGCGTCAGTGACTCTGCACCTCAGGCGCTGACAGCATCAGCATCCAAGGCTGCACTCTCCACCTCTCAAAGCCAGTCAGGAACCTCGGGGTTCTGTTCGACCCTGAGCTGTCCTTTCTTCCTCATATCCGCGCCACAACTGGCACCGCCTTCCATCACCTCCGGAATATCGCCAGACTACGGCACTACCTCACCCCTCACGCTGCTGAATCTCTGGTCCACGCCTTTATCACCTCAAGGCTGGACTATGGGAACTCTCTCCTCGCCGGCCTTCCCGGCACCTCCCTCCACAAGCTGCAGGTCATTCAGAACTCTGCAGCTCGTGTACTGTCCCGCACCAGGCTTCGCGACCACATCACTCCCACCCTCGCTCGCCTCCACTGGCTCCCATCCCCCAGAGGATCGAATTCAAGATCCTCATCCTCACCTACAAGGCCATTCACTGCCTTGCTCCCTCCTACCTCTCTGACCTACTATCCCCCTACTTACCTGTCCGAACCCTCCGTTCCTCTGGCTCCGGTCTGCTCCACATCCCCCGCCCCAACCGCCCTACCATCGGTGGCCGGGCCTTCAGCCTCTCAGCCCCTAGGCTCTGGAACTCCATCCCCCAGTGCCTTCGCCTTGCTTCCTCCCTTTCCTCCTTCAAGGCCGGTCTCAAGACCTTTCTCTTTGACCGTGCCTTCAGCTCCCCTCTCGACTCTCTGCTCCCTCCTCGTTCCCTCCCCTCACCCTGACCATTTCCCCCCTGCTCGGGTCCTGACCCAACTGTACAGCACCTTGGGACGTCCTCCCGACGTGAAAGGCGCTCTATAAGTGGAATCTTGTTGTTGTTCTTGAAGAGGGATGAACATGACCGAGTGCCTTTTGCCCCTTCTCAACGTGGTGTTTCAAGACAGTATCCAGGCTGAAGTTGGTGTCCACCACGACCCTGAGGTCAACAATTCGGACTGATGCTCCTTGTATCTTCCAATCAATTCCCTTGAAGCCTTCCTTTGGGCGTGCAGAACCATGATTCCGCACTTACCACCATGACCCACCACTTGGACCAGTGGCAAGATGGTGGGTGCAGCACAGAAGGTCTCCAGGTGAGTACGCTAACCACACAATATCATCTGCAAAGAGAAGCGCTGCAATCCTGTTAGAAAGACCTGGAACAAATACACTAAGTCCTTCCTTCTCGAAGCCATCCAACATGTTGTTGATGAACACATCAAATTGGGTGGGGACAATGGGCAACCTTGCCTGACCCCCTTTCCAGAGGGATAGGCTCAGTATCCTTCACTGTTGATTCTTATACGGATTTTGGGGCTAGAATACACATTCTGGATAAAATTCAGGATTCGGCCATGTACTCCCATGGCTTCCAGTTTCATCAGGAGATCCTCATGAGGCACAAGGTCAAATGCTGTGCTAAAGTTGATGATTGCAACGTTTGTGGGTTTCTCCTCAGCCTTACAACGTTCTGCAAACTTGTACAGAGCCACAACCTGTCCCACACATTCTTCACGAGAATGGAAGCCAGCCTGCTCCTTCCTGATGAAACTGTGATTTTCCAATACGTGATCTACATGTGCAGTGACTATCCGGAGCACCACTTTAAAAGCCCCTGTGTAGTTATCGATTTCGCTAGGGTCACCCTTCTTGTGGATAGACACCACAATTGCACTCTTGAACACTGAATGGTTGCATGCCTCAGAGAGAATCCTGTTGACCAGCGCTAGAAGGACAGCTCCAAGACGAGTTGGGGTTCCAGGCTTAGACCTGTTCTCCATCTTCTTCCTCAGAGCATCTTTTCGGAATTCATGACATCTGACAAGAGTGGGTTTGAGCCCCCACTCAGTGGGTGGCAGGTAACCGGAACTCTCTGTGAGCTTTCTAGTGGACCACAGCTCAGCGTGAAATGTGTTGGTATCATCTTCTTGCCCACAGCTTCGACAAACATTCCTTCCCATTGAGTGATGGTTCCACTAGTTGAAGGTGCAAGTTTAAGCAGCTCTGCAAACCATTCAAGGTGGATTCCAAGCTCCGGATGTTCAAACCAACTTGGACTTCGAGCAGCTGTCACCCCAAGCCTCAGTTACCTTATCAGCTATTTGATGGACATCTGCTTTCAACATGGTAAGAGGACCTTTACAGGGCAGCTTGTTCTGTGTTAGCCACCTTGATGTTCTCAAGGTCCAAGTCCAATGTTATGTACCAGGCTTACTCAGCACCAGCTGCTTAATAGCGATCCTCATGCGAGGGGCCTTGGTAAACAGAAGTGCCAGCTATGAAGCCGACTCCACCTCCAGGGTGCTCGGCGACAATTCAGTGTAGGTCAGAGCCTTCCCTCCCTGCAGCTGCCTTTTGTGTTTGCAGACGGCAAGCACAGGATTTTTCCACAAATCCACCTGAACATTTTTCACCATTTTAGAGATGGCTAAAATCAAGTTAAGCAAAGTACGATATTGCCAGTTTACTCAATGACTTATAAAACATGGATTCAATTTTTAAAATTAATTTTGTCAATTTCTGAGCCATTTTGTTCTGGAAAATCTTGGACATGTTCTATATCTGGGACATAGTAGGTCACCCTGACTCAGGCTGCTAGCATTCTTGCCACCGAGTCAGAAACGTGGTATTCAAGTCCCACGTTAAATAATAAAATAATCCTTGCATTTGATAAAGCGCTTTTCACGTCGGGAGGACGTCCCAAAGCGCTTCACAGAACACACTGTAAAATGAATTGACTGTATATTTGTGGGCGAACGCGGCAGCCAATTGCGCACAGCAATGTCCCACAAACAGTGGTAGATTGAAAATGACCAATTTATTATTGTTTTTGGTTTTGGAGGGATTATTGTTAGGCGTGTGGAGTAAGGAAACTTGCCCAAGGTTTCGCCCTGCCTGGAATTGCAAAGGGAGTGCTCTAACCACTGAGCTACAGGACTCCATGTTGGGCCTTAGCTGACTCTCCAGTGCAATGCTGGGCATGTGCTGCATTGTTGGAGGTGCCGTCCTTTGGTTGAGACGTTAAAGATCCATGGCATAATTCAAAAAGGTAAGGGAGTTTCTCATGATGTTCTCAAATAAAGTTGATCATTTGTTTTATAGCTGTTTGTAGGACATTGCTGTGTGCAAAATTCGCTGATCCATTTGTCCACAAAAGACACAACACTTCACAGTACATCTTCCTGATGTGAAAAACGCTATACCATATTTAACTATTACATCGTCCTCAGATATAATCAGATTGAAACCAATTTCTATGTATGTGTGTGCTAGTTTTTACTCATTTCCTTTATCAGGCATCTTCTGAATGGAATTATTTCATTTAATTGTGGGGCAGTTCTGTCCTGTTGGCTCATGCCTATTCAGATCTAGATGTAACTGTGCTCAATCTCTAGAAACATGATAATATCTGTTTTGTGAACAAGAGTGGGAGTTTTCTGTGTTTGATCTTATTCTTTGATCACAATTTTGCTTGATGGTGGAATACCGAATCTTACCTTTATCTCTATGTACGCATTTTTTTTTACTCAAGAATGGGTGGAAAAGAGGATTGACTTAGATTTGTGAAGTTTTGTTTTGCATTTCTCCCTGGGCCAGGACTGAGTGAAGTAGGAACTTTGTTTCAGTTCCAACAGCTGAATTAATTATTCAGTGGTCTGTACCTGCACATGAGTGTTTTGATGTCACTATTGAATTACACAAAGCAGTGCAAAAACTGCCCTGATGCTAATTTTATTGTGACACGTAAGAACATAAGAATTTGTCAGATGAAGAAGACCAAGATCCATCCCATTTCTCCTTCCACCAACCATCCTGGCAGTATCTTGCACACATCATGTCCTAAACAATATACTGTATCCCCAGATATTATTTTCTGAAAGAAATCTCTTATTTATTCTTGATAGAATCAACACTTTCTGCTTCCACTGTCAGTCTCCCGAGGGAGCCTGTTCCATACATTTACTACTTGCTTACTGAAGTAGTGGTTCCCCAGACTTGTTCTGAATTTGCCCGCCTTCAATTGTGTTGTGTCCTCTGGTTCTACTGTTCTGGACAAGATAAAATCCCCTTTAAACATATTTATTTGGTCAACACACTCGCTGCTTGATGATCCCCATCATCATTGTAATTTATAGTAATATTCATCAAATGATAATTTGGTCACTCAATCCACGACTGTTTGTGGGACATTACTGTGTGCAATTGGCTGCTGCATTTCGCCCACAAATATACAGTCAATTGACTTTACAATATATTATGAGAAGTTCTTTGAGATGTCTAGAAGACGTGAAAAGTGCTATATCAAATGCAGGGATTATTATTACACATACTTAATGGTACACCAGAAATCAATTTTTTAACCTCTAAGCCATTTAGATTGTGCAGAATTGTGAAAAATTCTTGAATTCAGTCTTAATTAGGAAGTGAGCTGTCACAGTTTAAAAAAAACACCATGGCAAATTACTTTGAAAAAAGCTTGATATTTTTGCTCACTAGCCTTTTATTGGACCCTGCCAATTTAGGATTTGCAAATTGCCAGGTACAATTTTGGAAACCGGAATTTGAAGTGAACACAGGTTAGGGAGTTATGAGTAGTGCACTCTTGCTTCTGGGTCAGAGGATTGTGGTTTCAAACCGCGTGTGGGAGCTCATAGTCCAGGCTAACTCTCCAGTGCAGTATTGTTAAGTAAGCTGGTGTTTGCTGGACAAAGGGAATGGCCTGTATATAAATGTAATTTGGTCAGGAGGGGTGGGTGGTTGTCAAGGACATTGAGGGGAAAGAGGGAGCTTTCTGTGAGAAAACTGCGTGGCATCTGTCCTCGGCCGCCCCCTTGGCGGCGATCATGGGAGGCTCTGATCATCTACAACAACAAAATTACATTTGTATAGCGCCTTTCACTTTGGGAGGACGTCCCAAGATGCTGACCCATAGAAACACTACCCTCATTTCTCCTTCTTGCACTCACTCTTTCTCCCTCTCGCACACATTCTCTCTTTCTCTCAATTACTCCCTCTCACTCCCCCTCCTTCTGTTTCCCCTCTCAATCACTCCCTCTCACTATTTCTTTCTCTCCCCCTCTCTGTCAATCACTCTCCCTTTCTCTCTCCCTCTCTCACACACCCTCTCTCACTTTCCCCTCACCCACTCTCTTTCTCTCCTCTCTCACACATTCTCAATCACTCTCTCTCTCTATCATGCTCTCTCTCCCCCCCACCCACCATCTCTCACTCACTCTCTCAACGGCTTTGGCAATGGAAACAGCTGCTCACGCAATCCCGTGACAGACAACAGTAACGGCTGGCATTGTTTCCACTCCCTGTGCTGCATCCTCCCAACCTCTGACTCTGTCCTGAGAGGACGTTCGTCGGGCTGGGAGGGAGCAGGGCGGCCCGAATTTGGAAATGGTCTCTGGCTGCATGAAATTGTCCGCCAGGCTGGATGAAACCGCCTGTTGAACCACACTGATCTGGAACATCAAGGGGCTAGTACATCACAAGTTGTGTTGGTGGTCCTACCATCACACTGAAGGCAGAAATCCGTTGAATAGCTGATGAGAAAACTCCGAGCTGCTGGAAGGCATTATTTGAAGTCTGGGTTTGTGATCAGATACTCACATATCCAGGGCTTGGCATCTATCTATCTTGGTGTGTTGAAAGATAAGTGGCTGTTGCTGAAGCTCTACACTTCTTCTAACTGCTACTCACCAAGAGATTTGCAAAGAGCCCATTTGTGTACAGGATGTCCCACAAACAACTACAACAAATTACATTTGTATAACACTTTTCATATCAGGAGGACGTTCCAAGGCGCTGGACAGTCAGGGATCCGCACCGAGCTGGTAGTTCGGATCAGGAGGAGTGGAGGGTGGGATGGTAGGGGTAAGATGGTGACCGAAGGTAAGGTCGAAGAGGAGGTTCTTCAGATGGGTCTTGAAAGAGGCAAGGGATGGGGTGAGGCAGAGGGACTATGGAATGGTGTTCCAGAGGTTGGGGGCAGAGAGGCTTCAAGTCCTGATGCTCAGCCAGAATGGTCTATCATCAATAGCACTTTGGAGTACTGCAGACTTGCCTGTTTTAAGAAACAGGCTACCGAGACAGCAACAGAATGTATATTTCATTGCCAAGCATATCGGCATGGATCCAGCTCAGTCACAAGGAGGCACTGCTTACTAACCCCTTCCAAAGAGGATAGTCACTAGTTATCCTCTTTGGTTAGGTAACCAAAAACCACGGGTTTGGGCTTCCACTCTCACTAGGTGGAAAGCAAATACCAGAAATTCCTTGCAAGCCTTTTGCTGAGCAGCATACCTGAGCATGAAATGGTTGAGAGCATTGCCATCCTCATTCTTCCCACATCACACTTCAACCCTTAAGGTGGTGGCACTGATGCCATGAATATCATCTTAACAACAAATTGCTTTACTGTTTTGAGACATGGTATGTTTTCCTGGATAATTTTAGGAACATGAGAACATAAGAAATGCTAGATGAAAAAGACCAAGATCCATCTGGCTCGCATACACATTTGTCCCAAACTACCTATGTACTGTATTTCCTAAAAGAAAATTATGTAATCTGTGTTTGAAAGAATCAACACTTCCTGCTTCAACCTAGGGAACCTGTTCCACAGGTTCACTATTCGCTCAACCTATTCTAACCTATTACTTTATCATATTTTATCATTTTGTCATTTTAATCTATTACTATTTTAACCTATTGCTTGTTTTTACCTAATAGAGTGTCACAGCAGATAGTTAGATAGCAAGTGTCCAGGATTGAATCATATGACTTCACAATTTATCAGGATCTATTATGTGACTTGCCCGGGGAATGTCCTATCGTAACCTACAGTATAAATCAAATACATTTAGAGAGTTGGAATATTGTACACTTTTATCCCTGAAATCTAGGTTAAATTCCAGGCTGGAACAGAAAAAAATCACATTCTTATTCTCTTGTGAATTATTGTCAATCTCAGCTCGGTTTCCAGTGACCCAAATAGTCCGTTGCTCAATATATTTTTAATTTAATTCTTAATTTAACAGTCTGGCTCAGGAAAAATAATAATGACTGCTGATTTTGGGTGGTAATGCTAGTAGCAATGGAGAGAACTCTATCTCCCACAAAACACTTTAAAGTATTGCCAGTGAAGAGTTTTGGGCTGTTCTTTTGACCTGAAGCAGCTATGCCAAATGCAAGGATTATTGACGTTATTATCATTATTATTATCTGATCTATCTTGCTACAACTTGATCTAGACACTGGCAATTTCAGTAGAGGGAATATTTGAGCAGATAGATTTTATTTGTTCAACAGGAAATTGAAAAGTTCTAGAAACTTATGAGCCCAATAAAGTCAGCAGATAAATATAGATAAGATGTCCTTTGAAGTGCTCTTTGTGGCTTTTAAAATAATGTGTAAACATAAAAGTTTTCTTTTTATATCAAGGGTGAAACTAAAATTAGAACATACTGCTAAAGCTTTGCTTAACAGTTTTGATAGATTATCAAATACAATCTGAATGTGTGCTGGTAGGTATCAATTGAGTACTGAAGTTTTTGTGATCAAAATGCATAATGATTCACAACACAAATTTTACTATTTCAATTAATTCTACTATTTTATTAAAAATAATGAATACTTAGACTGAAAGCGCCCATGTTTAATGAGTAGGTACGTTCCTCAGATGTTTGGAGGAGCTATTGCTGTAATATTGCCCCCCAAAAAGTCACACTACAGTGTATCCCATTAAGCACTTTGGTTCATCATTCTGAGTGAAAAGTGCTATACCAAAGCAAAGATTATTATTATTTTTCAATTATGCTAATAACATTTTTAAATTGTGAGAACATGCTAAAACCTTTAATTCTGTTTGTTTGCTTCCACCTTTCGTCATCTTGTCAATCTTCTATACAATATTTTGAATGTAGACATTCTTTCTATTCTATCCATTTTGTACATTTTATTTGCTTAATCAATAAGCCAACCATTGATTAAGATGTCCTTAAATGTCATAAGATCTGTTCTATCCTCTAGCTGCTTCCACAGCTGCCTTTCTTACATGCAGTATCGAGTCCCACAACGTAGTTTGCCCTCCACATGAAGATATCATAATCTTTTCATAATGGGTACTTTTTCGGTGTTGTGTTTTTTTTGTAAAATACAGCCCCTGGGTGAATAATTGGGTTGGGTGGGTGAATAATTAGTACTTTTCAAACGAGATTAAACGAAACCTGAGGTAATCATTTTTGGATTGAAATTTGAAAGCCTAAAGTTGCCAAGATATCTCTGCATCTTAAATTGCATTGTTTATGATTCTGGAAAACAATGCAGTAAACCTCACAAGCTGTATCAGTTGGAACCTTACATGTATTATGACTTATGCAGAGTATACGTTATGTAGAAACTGCACAAGTCGTATCATTTATCATTTATGATATGTAAAGTTTTGTATAGGTCAGGTTTTATATAATTTACACATAACAAATACACAAGTATTTGGGGAGGGTAAATTTGCAGGGATATGGGAAAGCGGGGGGAGTGAGATTAATTTGGGTATAGCTCTTTCAAAGAGCCAGCACAGACATGATGGGCCGAATAATTTCCTTCTGTGCTGTATAATTCTATGAACTGGCTGATGACATTAAGGCAAGATTTCTGTAACTAACCCATGCATATTAAAGCTATGGTAGCCCATTTTTTCCATATATGGTAACTTTACAGTCCTGTGCCTCATGTGCACAAAATGTTTACTGTACAATTAATCAAATCAAACAAGTTTCAAAGCAGAACTGTTTTAATAGAACATAAACTCTTAAAAAGAACTGTAGTGTATTAACATTGCAATAATATTGTAACTGAATTATCAAGCTTTTTTTAAATAAAATGTAAGTCAGACATAAACCCTCAATTCACTTTGCCTGAAGTATGTGACTTCAAATCAAATTTGGAGGCAATGTCCTTTTTCATTTCAGGATTTGTCCAGCAAAATTCTACTCTTTCTCCTACACGTCATTCGTTTCCCAGTACTTCAACAGCTGAGACACAGTTTGACTGTCAGTACTACACAGTCCATCCAACCTTTTGTGTACACTTATATTTCCAGTGAAACAAGTTTAAAGCCATAGTAGCACAATGGGCTGTTTAGGTTGAAAACGTTTATTTCCTGAACCGTGTCCTTTGAGATTTGAATTTCTGTTGTGCTCCATTTGTTTTACACATGAGAAGTTATGTTCAACAACTGTATCTTTTAAAATGCTAGTGATTTGGTGTACTGTACTTCACAACCATTTGGTGTAGCGGGTGAGGGCTTTTAAAAGCCTATTAAAGACATGAGGTAAATGTTCAATAATCTTGCATGAATAAAGAATTCATAATTCATGAGTTAGATTTAAACCTATATTGATGCACTGTGTTTAACAAGAATACAAAAAAAAGCTTTCTCTTTATTTCTCCCAGTGTCCTGGCCAACAATTCTGAAGATAAAATCAATCATACACTTTACGGCTGTTCTGTGTCACATTGCAGAACGAAAATTGGCAGTGGTATTTGCCTACTGACTGGCTCAGGGAGGTGGAGTGTGCATCCATGGATGGTAACGCTGCCAGTGCCTGAGGTGTGGAGGTCCTGACGGGAGTCAATCAGGAGAGCCTTAGTCTTGTTGAGGTTCAACTGTAGAAAGTTAGCTCTCATCCAGGACTTGATATCTGACAGACATTCTGTCAGGATAGCAGTGATCCTGAAGTCGAGGGTGGAGGCAGAGAGATAGCGTTGGGTGTCAGCGTGGAAGTTGACCCCATATCTGCGGATGATGTTACCAAGTGGGAGTATGTACAGGTTGAAGAGGAGAGGACCAAGGACAGAGCCCTGATTGAGGAACACCACACGAGACGGTGCGGGGGCTGGAGAAGAAGCTGTTTGTAGAGACAAAGTGGAGACGGTGTGAGAGGCAGGATGAATGTTGAATGTTGAGGTAAGAGGAGAGGTGATTGAGCAGGATAGAGTAGTAAACTGTACCAAAGGCAGCAAAGAGGTCAAGGAGGACGAGGAGACAGAGAAAGCCCAAGTCATAGATGGACAGAATATCATTCATCACTTTAACTAGCGCTTTTTCTGTGCTGTGGGCAGCAGAGAAACCCAATTGGAGAGGTTTGTATAGGGAGTGATGGAAGAGGAAGGAGTGAAGTTGGGAAGCAACAACTCATTCAGGAACCTTGGAAAGGATAGGTAGGTTGGAGATGGGGGAGTAATTTGAAAGCAGGGATGAGTCCAGGGAAGGTTTTTTGAAGATGGGATGACGACAGCTGCTTTTAAGGGGATAGGAACGGTGCCAGAAGACAGGGAGAGGTTGATGAGGTCTGTGAGTAGAGGGGCAAGGAGGTGGAGCTGGCAGGTAAGGAGAGGGGTAAGGATAGGTTCGAGGGAGCAGGTGGTGGGTTTTGTGTAGGTTATAATGGTAGTGAGATAGGACGGGGAAGGCAGGTTCGAAGGTGTGGAGGGAGGGATGCATAGGGATTGGTGTGTGAGGGGGAAATGGGGAGGAGGTAATGGTTGAGAGGGCAGAGGCGGCTTAGTGGATCCCCTGGATTTTGGTCCAGCATCTCCTCGCAATTGGAGTTGGAGGAGAGAATGAGCGAGGCATGAGAGGCTGGGCGGAGGAGCCGGTTGGTGGGGGAGAAGAGGACCCTGGTGTTATCTTGGTCTCCCAGATTATCTTGGGGTGGAAGGATGATTTAGTGGAGCTGAGGGTGGAGTGGTAAGTTTTAATGCCAAATCTGCCGATGGACCATTAAATTAGATTTGAGACAGGTGCATTTGGCAGTACGTGCTTGTCTCTTGAGGGAGTGGAGGTGGCTGGTGTCCCAGGGTGAATTGCGTGAGCAGGAGGTGGTTCGGGAGATGATGGAGGGCAAGGGCATTGAGAGTGGTGGAGAGGGAGTTGTAGAGAGTTACCGAGGAGGATAGGTCTTTGCAGGGAAAGCCCAGAGGGGGAGGAATTCAGATGACTCCAGGGCAGCGGAGAGGGAGCGGGAGATTTTTTCCAGGGGTGGTAGGAGATGGCGGTGGGTTGAGTCGCAGTGGCGCAAGGGATTGAGGAGTTAAGGGAGATGAAATAGTGGCCCTAGATGGCTTTGTCGGTGATGATGAGGTCCGAGACTCTGAAGCCCCGAAAGTCACCAGGTCAAGCGGATGACCATGAACGTGGGTGGCAGAGTGGATGTGGAGGGAGAGGTTGTGAGAGGAGAGGAGAAGTCAGAGGAGATAGAGCAAGAGAGGGTGAAGTGCAGGATGAATTGGTTGCCAAAGATGAGGAGGCATTCAGAGCAGAGGCAGAGGGAAGCTAGAAGGGTGAAGATGTCAAATAGGAAGGTGGGGCAAGTTTGGAGGGATGACAAACTAGGAGAATTTTGAGAGAAAGATTGGAGGGATGATAGAGGGTAAGGTGCTCAAAGGAGGGGAATGAAGTGGAGGAGTAAGGAAATAGGGCAAGTGAGGTGGCAGAGATGAGATGGGAGGAACGGTATGGGAGGATTGGCAGGGAGAGTGGGAATGTGGATGAGGGAGGAGAGGTTTGCCCCTGGGGTCTTGGGCTGGTGGGCCTTGCGGCGATAGTGGGGGATGGGGCAGTCAGCAAGGCTGCTGCTGGACAGCTAAGGCCGAGTGCCACAATGAGCCTGATGGAGAATTCCGAGGCTGGAGCAGAGGGAGGCTGTGGGACGGTCAAGTGGGGATAGATGAAAAGGATGAAGGGAGAGGAGGACAGAATAGGAGTGATGAGGGGTAGAGGACAGGGATGCGGGCATTTTGGGGGAAAGCAGGCTCGGGTCGGGCGCGGAGCCAAAATACGCACGCTGAGACTAGAGGCAGGTGGTTAGCGATATAGTATCTTCTCATTTTAGTGTTGCATTTTTAAGCTGAAATGTTAATTACATGTTTGACACCTGTTCACAATGCCAAACACAGGTATTGCTGCTCGGTAATTCCATAGTGTTGTCCTGGAATGCAAACTAAGGTTTCCATGTTAGCTGTTTGCTTGTTGACTCTGTTGTGTTCTTTTATCAAATAAGGAACTCTTATAACTCTGTTCAAGTCAATTTACCTTTGGCTTCTGGTTTACCAATAACTTCTTGTCTTGAAACTTGCTTTGAGTGTTATGAATATTTCCTGATGCTTATTACAATTTTTATGGCATCTACTGTATGATTTATGACAATGTAGTGCTTGTTTCTGGCTCAATAAAAAGGACTGGCTGATGGAAGGAATCCTGTTTGCAGGAATGCCCCAGGTTTCTTAAGGACTGGATGAATCATGCATGGGGCTGTATGCATGATTCTTTGAATGAATTTAGATTCATCCAAAGAATCATGCTTACAAGCCCCATGTCCAGGAGGAATTGCTGGAGTTGTGCTAGGGTCATTTAATGTTAGTACCATGCACATAGCTAAAGATATATGACAATACATTGTTATTCCTATTTACCTCATGTCTGCAATATCATTGGTTTTATGAATTTATTGTTGGTGTCCAATACGTTTCCACATATAGGCAGGTTTATTTCTGACACGTTGAAGAATTAATCTTTTATTCCCCCCCCAATTACTGTATTCTCTTCTAGGTTTCTCTCCTCCTTGTGAAGGCACCCAACTAATTTTTCCCCCTTCAATTGAGGTTTGGGTGCCCCTTCACTGCCTCACCTGAGTAGCCATTATTATTATTATTAATGGGTAAGCCCTGATAGATTGGTCAACCCTGTATCATGCTCAAAGAGTTCATTGGTGTAAGTGCTGCTACGGAGCTTTAAGCAAGTTTCTCTCCTCCATGCACCTCTATTTACCTAGCAGTAAGGAGGAACTGGTTTGTTAATTGATTGGCGGATCGCTTCCTGGCGGTAATAATCCATTAAAAACAATTAATAATTTGGTCACTCAATCCATGACTGTTTGTGGGCAGCGTTTTGCCCACAAATTGTACAGTCAATTCACTTTACTGTGAAGAGCTTTGAGACTGCTCAACAACGTGATAAGGCGCTATATCAAATGTAAGGATTATTATTAAGTGTTAATAATAATAATCCTTGCATTTGATATAGCGCTTTTCACGTCTTCTCGACGTCTCAAAGCGCTTCACAGAATAGACTGTAAAGTGAATTGACTGTATAGTTGTGGGCGAAACGCGGCAGCCAATTGCGCACAGCAGTGTCCCACAAACAGTCGTGGATTGAAAATGACCAATTTTATTATTCTTTTGTTTTGGAGGGATTATTATTAGGCGTGTGAAGCAAGGAAACTTGCCCAAGGTTTTGCCCTGCCTGGAATTGAACCCAGATGTCTCGCTTGCAAGGCGAGTGCTCTAACCACTGAGCTACAGGACTGTTGATTTAGTGTCAAGGACTAGAAAGAGAAGCAGTCTTTTCAAAAATATATTTTCATGTTGTAATCATTCTAAGGTGTCGCAAACTCTGTCCCCTCGGCGTGGATGAGTTTTACCCGGCTGTCTTGCTCTGCTCGGGTACCAGCGCTGACAGTATTAATGCTGCAGAATTGAGTACCTTCTCACAGAGAAGTTCCAGTCCAATTCCGAGATGAATTGTAATTATGAAGACTAACTCAGTCAGTAGTTTTCCATTTCTACTGGTGTTTTTAATTAACAGAGTCCACAGATAATCGCCAATTTTTTTTTAAGGGGTTACTATACCCGGTAAAACGATCCGCCAATCGACTAACAGCCAGGTTGCTACTTACCCGGTTGTTAGGTGAGGAGTCCTGTAGCTCAGCAGTTAGAGCACTCGCCTCGCAAGTGAGAGACCTGGGTTCGATTCCCAGAAGGGCGAAACCTTGGCCTTACTCCACACGCCTGATAATAATCGCTCTAGAAAAAAACCCAATAATAATTTGGTCATTCAATCCACAACTGTTTGTGGGACACTATGCGCAATTGGCTGCCACGTTTCGCCCATAAATATACAGTCAATTTACTTTACAGTATATTCTGTGAAGCGCTTTGAGACATCTAGAAGACCTGTAGCTCAGTGGTTAGAGCACTCGCTTTGCAAGCGAGAGACCTGAGTTCAATTCCAGGCAGGGCGAAACCTTGGGCAAGTTTCCTTACTCCACACGCCTAATAATAATCCCTCCAAAACCAAAATCAATAATAAATTGGTCATTTTCAATCTACGACTGTTTGTGGGACATTGCTGTGCGCAATTGGCTGCCGCGTTCGCCCACAAATATACAGTCAATTCACTTTACAGTGTGTTCTGTGAAGCGCTTTGGGACGTCCTCCTGACGTGAAAAGCGCTATATCAAATGCAAGGATTATTATTATTATTATTATTAAAGCGCTGTATCAAATGCATGGATTATTATTATGACCTTTGTCTTTTATGTTTAGTGTGTAATATCTAACTGGCTCTTAATATTTCCCTTTCGGGGGAAGATAAAAATGGAAGGTATCTTTATCTTATCAGTAGTTTAACAAGATCAGATGCTTCAGCAATGGAGTGTGAAGTCTGTCGCTGTTGAAAGAGTACCCAGATCTGTGTTGCACTCAGACAGGCTAGATTGAATGGAAAAAGTTGTTGGTCCATTCTGTTGGATTACTCAGAAGTTGGCTTGTTTGCTTAATTTGTGTGGAGTAAAGACAGCATTGTATGGTAGCAAGGTGGAAGCAAAATGTTACCATGTGGAAGGTATTTGCTCAATCTTCTCAGTCTTACAAAACTTTGACTGCATCTTCATGTATTTCATTCCTAACCCTCCCCACCCATCTTCCATCCTGCTCAGGCCTCCACTTTGTTCCTGTGAATTGTTTTGAAATGTTTTTGTTTTCTCAATGAAAAATCACTTTAAAAGTTCAAATTGTTATTGGCAAAGATCAGGGATTGAATTTCCTGAAATCTTCCTGACCTGAAGAGGCATATAAGGTGCCATTGAACCATTGAGCGAACCAATTTGAATTTCCAGGCTAGTGTTTTGGAAACTAGTCTCTATTGATTACTTTCTAATCTATACTAATAACGACAAAATGTGTGTGTGTGTCTGTGTTTCCGCCAATAATGCAATAACCTATTGATGTAGAGACAGGAGAGTCATGAGCATTATCTTCCAGCAATCTCAGCTACATTTAACAAAAACATGCTTTAATGAAGCCCTAAAATATGAGGTATGCAAAGTATTCTGCAACAAAGTAGCGACACAGGAAAGTACACACACTTCTAAAGAGATACATGTATACTAATTTATTCTGAAACAAATGTATGGCGGTTTTTTCGGGTTGTCATGGGAGCCACAGTCCTACCAACAAGTGTTCTCCTGACCAGGACATTTTCTAAGCAAATGTCAAGAATTTCATGGGCAAATAAAATTGCCAGCTGATCAAATGAAACTGAAGAACAAAGAACAGCACAGTTGGACTTGAATGCTGAAACGACTGCAACAACACGGTTTCCATCCAGTTCGTAAGTGCTTTGAGATGTCCTCCCAAAATAGAGTTAAATGTAACATCAAATCTAAGAGGGACCATAAACTAATGGAAGGATAATTAGCTGTCAGCTGTCACATTGGATTAACCCCCCCACCCCCACACACAAACACACAGTTTTGTAGACTTGTGAGTACTGTTTTTACAGTACTATGTAAGAGACATTCTGTTGGCTATTAACTGTAAATGTTGACCTGCTGCCATACATTTCTTACATTTTTAAAAACACCTAAATTAGTAAATTGATAAGCTATTGTACTTTTTTCTAGGTGGTCTTTGTGACTGCTTTAATTGTTTTTGTCAATAGCAGTGTTTTCCACATCTTCTTTAAAGTCCTGTTTAAGAGAACACATAACTTCTCCATTCAGCAATGCATTCGAGAACAGAAAGTTCCAAACTAATACCTAGGACTCTTAATTCATTTATGACATGGATACCAGTTAAACCAGACAACTTAATCCCTTTATGACATAGTTGCTACAGTAGTTCATTTTGTGATTTGGTTTACTTGTGATATCAGTGGGGTAAATGCTGGCAGGAGTGGCCCATGGGTAGAGCAATTGAACTGTGATAGGGCATAGTCCATTCTTGATAGCATTGTATTAGTTGTTCCAGGGTGCACTTGTTGTGTCCAGCCACAAGAAGGGTGACCCTAGTGAAACTGATAACTGAGAGGGATCTCGCTGAATTCAGTGGCTCTTAAAGTGGTGCTCTCAGGTAGTCACTGCATGTGTAACATGTATTGGAAACTCGCACTTTGATCAGGAAGGAGCAGGCTGGCTTCTGTTCTTGTGAAGAATGTGTGGGACAGGTTGCGGCTCTGTATGAGTTTGCTAATGGTGCGTTCATCGACTTTCATAAGGCTTTCGACCTCGTGCCTCATGAGGATCTCGTGATGAAACTGGAAGCGATGGGAGTACATGGCTGAATCCTGGAGTTTATCCAAATGTGTATTCCAGCTCCAAGATCAGTGTAAAGGTTGACACTGAGCTCAACCCTGTTAAGGGAGGTAAGGAAAGGCTGCCGATTGTCACCCATCCCACTTGATGTCCTCATCAACGATGTGTTGGATGGCATCGAGTGGGAAGGACTTGGTGTATCTGTTCCAGGTCTCTCTGACAGGATTATGGTGCTTCTGTTTGCGAATGATATTGTGCTGCTAGAGAACTCACCTGCGCTGCATCCGCCATCTTCCCCACTGGGTCAACCGGTGGGACATGGTGGTAGGTGACCCCAAGTGTGGAATCAAGGTTCTGTACGGCTCAAGTGAAAACATTGAGGGAATTGATTGAAATACACAAGGCATCAGTCCCAATTGTTGATTCTTATTGATACCTCTATGCAGTCAATTCACTTTACAGTATATTCTGTAAAACACTTTGAGACGTCTTGAAGACATGATGAGGCGATGGTAAAGAATCTCCCCGCACTCCCTCTCCGCTTTCTCTCGGTTCACTCTATCAAATCTCCTCATAATTTTGAATACGTCTATTAAACCTCCCCTTAACCTTCTCTGCTCCAAGGAGAACAGACCTACCTTCTCTAGTCTTTCCACATAACTCAAGTCCCTCATTCCTGGTATCATCCTGGTAAATCTCCTTTGCATCCTCTCCAAAGCCTTGACATCCTTCCTAAAGTGTGGTGCCCAGAATTGAACGCAGCACTCCAGCTGAGGCTTAATACTGCAAATAGTTGTACAGACACAGAGGAATTGGACTTTGCTCTATTGCAATTCGAAGATAACAAACAAAATATTTGTTACACTGACAGATACTTAAAAGTTTTAAGCCATTAATCTTTCAGTACCACAAAATGCAACTCCAATATTGCCAACTGTTCCTGTTTTATACTATCAGTTAACAAGACATACAACACTATAAGAACACAATCATACAAATCAAAATATTATTCTGCTTTTTTTTAGATTTACCAAGAATCTGTCACCTGATAAGATAAATTTGAGCACTCTTAAAGGGGAAGGTCAGCTGACCAACTTGGAGCTGGATGAAGAGGTGCTACAGAACATGCTGGACTTGCCCACTTGGCTGGCAATCACCAGGGTTTTCTGCAATAAGGCAGCAATCCGGGTAAGAACTTTTTTTGGTACAGAACATACACTTTGACAATGCACAATGAAGTCTTCTTAACTTCGATTAAAATCTCTTGCTACTTCTGTTTTGCAGTGTAAAATTGAAGTTAATTTTAGTTCAAATTCCACTGGTGAGAGAACAGGAGAAGTGATTGTATGAAATATAGATGAAAACTATGTGGAAAAACTTTAGTAGTGTAAACAAGTATAGCAGAATAGAGAAAATGTGATCAAATAGAACTGGAAGTAAGCTTTGTATATACACATGGCTGAAACAAGAGTATACCCCATACGGGGTGGGTAGAATAAAGGGTGACAAAGAGAACACACTTAAAATCTCAGACTTTCTGGTAGCTAAAGAGATTTGAGAGATATTTTGATTTCCAATAGAAATTTTAGGATTCTGAAGCAGGTACACTGTTTCGGTAGTTTACTTTTTATATGTGTTTCACCCTTAGATTCCATTACAATTTTTATATTGTAGAAAATCCTTTCTTTCCGGGTCAAGTTCTTTTGTAGATGGCTAAGCAAGTGAAATATCAAGGCTGTAATGCAAAACAATTAAAAGGTCAGTAGCCTCAACGTTTCATTCAGTCAAAACAAAAGATGGATCTTCAGGTCTGAACATAATGAACATAATGTTAAACTGCATTAAAAGATTTTGATGGGACCAAAAATGAAAGTTGGAAAACGAGGTGTATTATTTAAGAGCCAACAGAATAGAATACCTCACTGGCAGTGTTTTATGTATTAACCTCATAAGACTAATACAGAACAATATACAGTATCACTAAAGATTTCTAACATGCAATTGTGCTTTGAGGTCAATACTTGCTGATTAAAAAGGTGAGGATGTAATGAGCATTGTTTTGCATTATAGCTTCTAAATTTCATCTAAAGAGACTAACATGGATCTCTAAACATTTTTAGTTGAAATTTCATTAATTTTCTGAGACATTAATCCTATGTAAAGGGTGTTTGTTAAAATTTTGCATTAACTGGTGAGAGAACAGCTGGAGTGACAACATTGATTT
This sequence comes from Callorhinchus milii, assembly GCF_018977255.1. Lineage (NCBI taxonomy): Eukaryota > Metazoa > Chordata > Chondrichthyes > Chimaeriformes > Callorhinchidae > Callorhinchus > Callorhinchus milii. The sequence goes on from NW_024704746.1 coordinate 54,252,926, forward strand.
TGTACCTTAGCTGTGTTAATGCTCTAGTTTTTGCTACATCAAGGCTGTTTGAATTAGACTGTGAGAGCAGAACTGGAAATTAGTATTGATATTCGTATTAAACCAGGATTAGAGATTAAAAGATTCCCCCTCCAATTATGTTGATATAATTTAAACAAAGTAGCTGGATTAGATCTGCTTGAGAATAATATTGAAGGATATAGGGTTCAACGCAGACTGTGATGGTGAATAAATTACTTCATGGGATAGAATTATAGAATATTACAGCACAGAAGGAGGCCATTCGGCCCATCGTGCCTGAACCGGCTCTTTGGAAGAGCTACCCAATCAGTCCCACACCCCCGCTGTTTCCCCATATCCTTGCAAAATTTTCCTTTTCAAGTGCATATCTAATTACCTTTTGAAAGTTTTTTTTATTGAATCTGTTTCCACCACCCTTTCAGACAATCCATTCCGGACCGTAACAACTCTCTATGTAAAAAGAATAAAAATTCTCATCTGCTCTTTTGCCAATTATCTTCAATATATGTGCCCGAGTTACTGACCCACCTGCCATTGGAAATAGCTTCTCCCTATCTTTCTCCTGTTTCACCCACAGAATTTTCAGTCAATTTCAATTTACAGTAAATTCTGTGAAGCACTTTGAGACATCTCGAAAATGTAGTAAGGCATTGTATCAAATGCAAGGATTATTATTATCCACTCTATCAAAACCGCTCATAATTTTGAACACCTCTCTTAAGTCTCCTTTTAACCTTCTCTGTTCTAAGGAGAACAATCCCAGCTTTGCAATCTCTCCACATAACTTAAGTCCATCATCCCTGGTACTATTCTGGTAAATCTCCTCTGCATTCTCTCCAAGACCTTAATATCCTTCCTGAAGTGTGGTGCCCAGAAATGAACACAATTCTCCAGCCGAGGCCTAACCAATGACTTATAAAGGGATAGCAGGACTTCTTTGCTTTTGTACTCTATGCCTCTATTTATAAAGCCAAGGATTTCATATGTTTTTTTTAACAGCTCCAGCAATGTGTACTGCTGCCTTCAAAGACCTATGTATGTGAACCCCTAGGTCTCTCTGCTCTTGTACCCCCTTTAAAACTGTACAATTTATTGGATATTGTCTCTCCTCATTCTTCCTCCCATCACCTCAAACTTCTCTGCATTAAACTTCATCTGCCCATTTCACCAGTCTATCTATGTCAGGGGTAGGCAATTATTTTGGCTGGCGGGCCACTTCACGAGTTTTGGTAAGCTTCGCGGGTCGCACACTTAATATAGATGCAAATGCTTAATAATAGCTCAAAATCAAGTCTTACACTTGTAAATGCATAAAATAAAGTCTATGTAATTGACATTCATTAAAATTAGGTTAAATAAAAACAACTCATTGAGCAGACATTTATTCGATATTTATTCACATATTGATGAGAATGTGAGAAGCTCACTCAATGGGAAGAATGAAAGTGCTGATGTGCGTTAACTAGACAATTGAAGTCAGGCATCGTCTCCGTTGTTGCAACGTGGAGTTCTGCTGCAAGGTGGTCATCAGTCATTGTAGAAACTTAGTTTCCCCGTAACCATCCCTCTATTAATTATATCTCTATAAAATGAATACACTAACATAGATGTATTTCCGTTATACTCTCAACTAACGTCAAATGACCTTATATGCTCAAAACCACATCTTGTCTAGGACAGAAGGCCTCAAGGGAGAAAGGACTCAGCAAGAACCAGACGTCCGGCACACATGGGAGGTGACCAATGCCCTGGTATCCCTACTCCCCATTGTCTTGCCTGAATATAGGATAGGAGCCCTATATTTGTATACCTATATCGAGGGGTCCAGAGTCCAGGAAAACAGCACCCTGAACATCTGCTGATTCCTGCATGACATCAGAAGTTAAGAAAACCATTGTCCATGGGTCTTGATTGATTTTAGACAACAGCATAATCGTTGTCTTGCAACCTTGATTGATTTACTTATTATTGCAAATAACTTGTTGTGTCATCCTGTGGACCCCGTTGGTATTGATCTATAAAAGGTCTCAAACTCTCTGTTATAGCAGAGACCTTACCACGGGTAAACTCCTGTGTGCTCGTCACTCCGGTCGATAAAGAATATTATTGAATTATAGAGTTGTGTATGTTTGATTATTTTCCGATATCATCACAGATCTATGTTTTGATTTATTGAATTTCATCACAGAAAATATCTCCTATGTTGATCCAAACAGCACAAGCATCCTCCGGGCATGAGCCTTTATTTTGGAAAGGTATATTCAATAAGAAAGGCATAAAAACTGGGAAGTGGCACTGATTTGAATTGCTCTGCAAGCAATGGATCACATTATAATAATAATAAGCTTTGATCGCAAACAGTTGCAAAATTAGAAAGTGGGCGAACTGCTATCTAACGCGATAAAAGAAATAATTTCGTCATAAATGAATTGACACTGCAATACAAATCGTGCACAAAGGTCACTTCCGTTGCAGTTTTGAATTCAGTTAATTCATGTGGCCCATGATATCAATGGCAAATGTGAAATCTGAGAACCAATTGGCATAATTCAGCTGTGGGAAATCCGAATCTTTTTGTTTCATGCCCAAAAATAAATCAATCTCTGTTCTCAGTTCCCACACTCTTTTCAAGAACTTTCCTAAACTAAGCCATCTTACATTTGTGTGATACAGAACATCCGTGGGCTTGGATTCCAATTTCTCAAGCAGAATTACAAATTGCCTGTGGTTTAATCCTCTTGCTTGCCCACTTTCGTAACTGTGTCCATGACATTTCTTAGGTTTAGAACACTCTTACAGAAGATCTCTTGGATAATGCAGTGAAGAAAAATAATATTCTGTTCTGGATTTGTTTCTTTGACTTGATCTTGAATTCTTTTCAGTAACCCAACATTTTTGCCAGTCAGATTTGGGCTTCCATCGGAAGTCACATTCACCAAATTTTTCCACTCCACTCATAATTTTCAGATACACTTATTTACTGCTTCCTAAAAGTCTTCTCCAGTTGATGTAGCTTTCATTGACTACATTGATGCCAATTCTTCTCATCAGCTTTCTTTCCTTTTTCCTCGGCAGAAACGTTCTTATTTTTGCAAGCATGTTTGCTCTCAAAATGGCGATTCAAGTTGTAGTCTTTGAGCACTGTTACACTTTCTTTGCAAATTAAGCCCACAGATTTTCCACCCACACTGGTAAAACAAAAATTAGAAGTCCATCCTTTGCTAAATGTTTGGCCTCCAGGGTCCACTTTCCGCTTCTCTGATAAACTCATTTCGAATTAACGTCCTCTTCAGTGAAACGTATTGCTGCGGTTGCCCTGCGCGCGTTTGAACATTTTCCGATCCGTACATTTCTGACGTCAGCCTGATTCAACACTTAAGGGAGCGTGTGCACAGCTAAGCAGTGTGATTGGCTGATGTTCTCGGTCTGATTCAAATGCGAAATTTGTGCGACTTTCTGGGACTGAACGAACTATAATTGTTTCTACACAATCATAGAATCATTTGGCGGGCCGGATACAGCCCGCAGGCCGTATTTTACCCACCCCTTGTCTATGTCCTCCTGCAATCTGCGACTATCCTTCTCACTGTTTTCCATGTTTCCAAGTTTTGTGTCATCTGCAAACTTTAAAATGTTGCTCTCTGTACTCAAGTCCAAGTCATTCACATATATCAAAAAGAGCAAGCGACCTAACATCGACCCCTGTACTGAATACTTCCCTCAGGTCTGAAAAACAAACATTCACCACTACAAACTAGTTTTTGGATACGAAATTGGCTGGGAGACACCATCCCTTTTATCCCATGGGCTTCAATTTTGCTAACTATTCTATTACGTGGTACGTTATCAAATGCTATAGACTCCACTACCTTCATCAATCTTCTCTGTTATATCATGAAAGAACTCAATTAAGTTTGTCAGACATGATTTGCCTTTAACATATCCATGTTGACTGTCATTAATTATCTTATGTTTTGCTAAATGAAAATTAATTTTGCCCCGGATTAAGTTCTCTAGAATACAATGATTTTTCTGCTATTGAAGGTGGGAAGGAGGAGAGTTGGCAGTCTAGAAAAGGAGGTGACATTTGAGTAGTGGAGATGTCAGGTGGTGGAAGAATATTATTTGATTGGCTTTAGGGTTTGTAGTGCAACTATTTATGTGGAGCTTTGGTCCAGGAGGTAGAATGAATTGACTGAAGTATGTGATTGCATAGGATTTACTTGGGAATTAGAGGGAGGGGCATGATGGAGCAAATGGTTCATTTAATTTCTTTTAAAAGGTTCCAAATATTGTAGTTATCTGCTCAGAGTGTAGGGTTGGCCTCAGATAATCTATGGAATGCTGGCGGGTGGGTCGGTAACCCGGGGACACCGATTTAAAATAGTTGTTAAACGAAACAGAGGGGAGGTGAGGAGAAATGTTTTCACTCAGCCAGTTATCCGGATCTGAAATGCATTGTCTGAAAGCGTGGTGGAAGCCGATTCGATATCAACTTTTAAGAGAGAAGTAGATAATTATTTGGAGAAGACAAGTTTTCAGGGCTTTGAGGAGAGAACGGGGGAGTGGGATTGAATCGAATCAAAGATCCGGCACAGACGCAATGGGCTGAATGGCCTCCTTCTGTGTTGTATAATTCTATGATTCTATGACATGAGAATACTTGCAAAACTGTCTTAGAGACAGGAAAATTATTTTATTTTGCATCATTTTGTGAATAAATGAGAAATGTGGATTTTAATAAAATTATTTTAAAACTGGTGGAGTAACTAAAATATGATTCAATTCTAGCTAATTTAATCAAAGTAAATAGGGCTTTAAAGAAATCTTGTCGAAAGCTGTCATTTCACCACACTTGTGGTGGACAAGGCTTTACGAAGTGTAATTGTGGTCAGATGAAATGTCAGACCAAACGTTGTAAATGCTTCAAAATAAAGCTAAAATGTAACTCCGGGTGTCATGGAAGCCTCAATTGTGTTAATTTGTACTTTAAATATTCGTTTTTTTAAAAAAAACAGAATAATACTGCATTTTTTTTCAAAGGGCAATGTAGTTATTTGTAAGTGCTTCATCTTGCGTATTTTCCTGAACATGCAGTGGTTATAAATTTTCTCATCCATCTGTTAGAACAAACCCATCCACTGTTTCAATGCAAGGATTATTATTATTATTCTACCTTTTTTTACCATTATTCTCAATCACCTGGAGCTTATAACTGTAATACAACATGGCTGTTTATGCCCATCATACAATTTGAGCTGTTCTAAGTGATTTTCATTATTGCTCACTCCCCGAGGGATCACAATGCCCTTTAACCAATGCTATTCCTCACGACCACAAGTTAATCAACCTAATTAATTTAAGTGACTTTGCTTCCTTTAAACACCACAAGTAAGAATTTATTGGCAGAGAAGGTCGCAATTTCCACTGAACCACTTGTAATGCAGGTTTGCACCACAGATCACACTTTAGTCCGAATTTGGCATTGATGAAAACATTTTTAATGTCCCTTTTTGAGTTATCAAGAAACAAAACTACAATTGCTGTCCTTGCTAAACAGATTTTTTTGTTATTTATACTGTCCATTTATTACTGCACTGAGAAGATTTTGATTCTATTTTCAAATGAGATTTTCCAGTTATTTGTAGTACGGCAAAGGAATAGAAATTCCTTTGTATTATGCACGAGAACAGCAATTTTAGTTGCCACTGAGTCAAGGGCAGAGGAACACACTGAAACCCTTATTTGGAATATAGCACTGGTCGATGGAAGTTTGCAAATATCTATCACTTCTGGTATTCATCTTTTCATCCAAAATACTTAACATCCGCCAGGCAGCCTCATCCACCTGATCCTTGTCACCCACCACCACGCCCTCTCTGTCCCCCTCACCTTCCTGATCATCTGCTCCTACCAACACCCCCATTCTACATTCCTACCTCCCCATTTCTCCCTCCTCCCTCTCACCCACCATCACCTCCATGAAACCCACCACCTGCTGCCTCGACCCCCTCCCCACCAACTTACTGGTCACCCAGCTCCCCCTCCTCTGCCCACTACTTGCTGACGTCATCAACCAGTCCCTCTCCTCCGGATCAGTTCCTGCCTCCATCAAAACTGCTGTCATCACTCCCCTCCTGAAAAAACACTCCCTAGATCCCTCAAACCCCACCCACTACCGCCCTATTTCTAACTTGCCCTTCCTCTCAAAAGTTCTAGAACGTATTGTTGCCAACGAATTTCACGCACACCTCTCCTCCCACTCCCTATTGAACCCCTCCAGTCCGGTTTCCGCCCTGCCCACAGTACAGAGACTGCGCTTGTGAAAGTCACAAACGACATCCTCTCTATCTGTGACCAGAGCTCCCCCTGCCTCCTTGTCCTCCTGGACCTCTCCGCCGCGTTCGACACAGTCGATCACGCCATCCTCCTCCACCGCCTTTCCTCCGGCATCCACCTCAATGGGACCGCACTCGCCTGGTTCAAGTCCTACCTCACAAACCGCCAGTGGTACATCTGCACAAATGGCTTCTCCTCCCGCTCTCACCCGATCACCTGCGGGGTACCCCAAGGATCCATCCTTGACCCCCTCCTTTTTCAGATCTATATGCTCCCTCTTGGGGATGTCATCCGCAGACATGGGGTACACTTCCACATGTATGCAGACGACACCCAACTCTATTTTTCCACCTCTCTTTGCGACCCCCAGTCCCCTGATGTTCTGTCAGCCTGCCTGTTAGATCTCAGGGGCTGGATGAGCGCAAATTTCCTTCAGCTGAACGTTGACAAGACGGAAGCCATACTCTTTGGCTCTCGACAACGTCTAAAATCTCACGGCTCTCAACTCCTCCACCTACCCGACCTCCCCCTAAAGCTCTCCGAACCCATACGCAACCTAGGGGTCAGGTTTGACCCCCAATTATCCTTCTTCCCCCACATCCAGTCCCTCACCAGCACCGCTTTCTTCCACCTCCAACGCAACGCCGGTCTCCGCCAATACCTCTCCCCAAAAGCCACTGAAACTCTGGTCCATGCCTTTGTCACCTCTCGGCTGGACTCCAACCGACGCCCTCCTCGCTGGTCTCCCATCCTCTACCATCCATAAAATCCAAATCATTCAGAACTCTACCGCTCTCATTCTCACCCGCACGAAATTCCGCTTCCCATTCACCCCAGTCCTTGCCAGACTGCACTGGCTGCCTATCCCAGAGAGGATCGATTTCAACATCTGCACCCTTGTATTCAAGTCCCTGCACTCCTCTGCATCCCCCTACCTCTCTGACCTCTTCTCTCCTCAAAACAGTACCCGTTGCCTTAGTTCCTCCAGATCTGGCGTCCTCCTCGTCCACCGAGTCCTCCGCTCCACCCTCGACAGCCGTGCCTTCAGCCACTATGCCCCGAGGCTCTGGAACTGCCTTCCTCACTCCCTTCGCCTCACTCCCTCCCTCCCTTCCCGTTTTCAGGTTTCTGCTGAAGACCTTTCTTTTCGATCGCGCCTTTAGTCACCTCCCTCCCCCTCCCCCTGGCTTGGTCCCGGGATCCGGTACTGTAAAGAGCTCTGAGACGCCGTCCGGCGTGGAGGTGCGATATAAATCCAAGTTGTTGTTGTTGTATTCACAAGCGGTAGACTTTAAAGCTACCACAGCCATTCACCATTCATAGAACCATAGAATTATACAGCTTAGAAGGAGGCCATTTGGCCTATCGTGTCTGTGCCTGCTCTTTGAAAAGAGCTATCCAATTCAATCTCACTCCCCTGCGCTCTCCCCATAGCCCTGCAAACTTGTCCTCCCCAAATAATTATCCTCTGCTCTCTTAAAAGTTGTTATTGAATCGGCTTCCACCACCCTTTCAGGCAATGCATTCCTGATCCGAACAACTGGCTGTGTGAAAAAAATTCTCCTCACCTCCTCTCTATTTCTTTTAACAACTATTTCAAATCGGCATCTTTGGGTTACCGACCCATCAGAAAGAAGGGTTTCAGATACCTGGATTATTGGGACCAGTTCTGGGATAGGTGGATGTTTCTCCTTGTTGACCCTATTGAATGCCCTCATAATTTTGAAAACTTCTATTGAGTCTATTCTTAACCTTCTCTGCTCCAAGGAGAATAATCCAAGCTTTTCTAGCCTCTCCTGATAACTGAAGTCCCTTTCATTGTATCATCCAGGTAAATCTCCTTTGCACCCTCTCCAATGGCTTGACATCCTTCCTGAGGTGTGGTGCCCAGAACTGAACACAGTACTCTAGCTGAGGCCTAACCAGTGTTTTATAAAGGTTCAACGTAACTTCCTGACTTATGTAGTCTACGCCCCTATTCTCTATACTGAATACCGGTGTGGGTGATGACATCTATGGGGAGGGGAGTCAAAAGCAAAAGAATGCACAGGGGGACATAGGGATGAGTCTCAATGCAATTGTCATTGGGACACAATGGTGAAAGGAGTAGACAGGTGTTTCTGCAACAAAAGACATGATTCTCATATGGTATGTTGCCTCCCTGGTGCCAGGGTTGAAGACATCACAGATCCGGTGTAAACCATTCTACAGGGGGAAGGGGAACATCCAGAAGATGTCCTTGTTGGGATCCATGATGTAGAAAACAAAAGACTATGAGGTCCTATCGGGAAAAAGCAAAAAAGTAGCACCTCAAATGTGGTGATCTCTAGATTACTCTCAGGGCCTCGTGCAAGCGAGTATCAAAACAGCAGGATCAAACACATGAATGCACGCTGGAGAAATGGTGCAGAAAGGAGGGCTTCAGATTCCTGGACTATTGGGATCAATTCTGGGGCAGGTGGGACATGTACAGGGTGGATGCGTAACACCTGAACAGGACTGGGACCAATATCTTCACAAGGAGGTTAATTAAAGCTGTGGGCATTTTAATCTAATTTCGAGGGGTGTAAGGTAATCAGGATGTAGCATTAGAGAGGACAAACAAGTTACATAGAGGGGAAAAATGAACAGCAATGTAATAAGGAGTAATCCAGAAAAAGGAGGGAATGCAGAACAGACTAAGTCGGTTTTGAAGTGCATGTGCGTAAATACACGGAGTGTGACAAGTAGGATTGGTGAGTTGCAGCCTGAAGTTGCCACATAGTGTAGTGGCAATAATGGAGACCTGGCTCAAATAAGTAATGGGAGCTGAATATTCCTGGCTCCAATGAATTCAGGAGGGATAAGGGAGGAAAAAAGGGAGGGGTTAGATGGCAATATTGATTAAAGACATGATTACGTCCCTGGATGTGCTAGAGGGTCCAAAAACAGAATCTGTTTGGTCAGTGTTAAGGAGCAGAAAAGGAGCTTTTACTCTGTGAGGTGTATACTTTTGACTACAAAATAGTAGGAAGGAGATACCCGAGCAAATCTGCAAGCAGCTTTCAGAAAGATGCAAAACCAATAGAGTAGTGATAATGGGGAACTTATAATAATAATAATAATAATAATCCTTGCATTTGATATAGCGCTTTTTCACGTCGGGAGGACGTCCCAAAGCGCTTCACAGAACACACTGTAAAGTGAATTGACTGTATATTTGTGGGCGAACGCGGCAGCCAATTGCGCACAGCAATGTCCCACAAACAGTCGTAGATTGAAAATGACCCATTTTATTATTGTTTTTGGTTTTTGGAGGGATTATTATTAGGCGTGTGGAGTAAGGAAACTTGCCCAAGGTTTCGCCCTGACCTGCCTGGAATTGAACTCCGGTCTCTCACTTGCAAAGCGAGTGCTCTAACCACTGAGCTACAGGCCTCCACTTCAATTATTCCTAACAGAAACTGGCAAAATAACAGTGTGAAGGGCAAGGAGGGGGAAGGGTTCAAGGAGGAAATAGTTTGGGGACAGAACAAATACATTCCCACAAAAGAAAAAGGTAGGGCATCCAAACCTCCCTGGATGATAAGGAAATTGGGATCAAAATAAAACAGAAAAAGGAGGCTAATGATAAATGTCATATCCAAAATACAGATGATAATCAAATAGAGTACAGAAAGTACAGAGGAGAACTGAAAAAGGAAATAAGAGGGGCAGAGATTGTATGAGAAAAAATTAGCAGGAAACATAAAAGGGAACTCTAAGGCATTTTATAAGCATATAAGGAATAAAAGGTTAGTCAAAGGTAGGGTGGGTCCAATTAGGGACGAAAGATATATATAATAATAATATGCATTTGATATAGCACTTTTCAAGTCTTCTCGACGTCTCAAAGTGCTCCACAGAACAGACTGTAAAGTGAATTGCCCGTTATTAAGGAAACTTGCCCAAGGTTTCACTCCTCCTGGAATTGACCCCAGGTGACTCACTTGCAAGGCGAGCGCTCTAACCACTGAGCTACAGGACTCCACAAATGAAATCTTCTTGTGGAGGCAGAGGACATGGCAGATGTACTGAATGAGTACTTTGCATCTGTTTTCACAAAAGAAGAGGATGCAGCCAATGTCACAGTATCGGAGGAGAGGGTAGAGAAATTGGATAAGAATAAACCAAGAGGAGGTACTAAAAAGGTTGACGATGCTCAAGGTAGATCCGGACAAGACTGGACGGGATGCATCCTGGGTTACTAAGAAAAGTTAGTGTAGAAATAATGGAGATGCTGGCCACAATCTTTCAATCCTCCTTGGGTGGTGCCAGAGGACTGGAGAGTTGGAAGTGTTACTCCTCTGTACAAAAAGGGGCAGATGGATAAACCTGGGAACTGCTGGCCAGTCAGCCTCACGTCAGTAGTGGGGAAACTTCTGGAGACTATAATCTGGGACAAAATAAATTTTCACTTAGAAAAATATGGATTAATAAAGAACAGGCAACACAGATTTGTTAAAGGCAAATCATGTCTAGCAAACCTGATAGAGGTTTTTGATGAAGTAACGGAGAGGGTGGATGAAGGTATTGCAGTTGATGTAGTTTATATGGAGTTTGATAAAGTGCAGCATAAGAGACTTGTAAGCAAAATAAAAACCCTCGGTATTAAAGGGACAGTGGCAGCATGGATACAGAACTGGTTGGGAAACAGAAAGTGGAGAGTGGTGAACGGTTGTATTTCTGATTGGAGGGAAGTGTGCAGTGATGTCCCCCAGGGGTCAGTGTTGGGATAACTTTTGTTTTTGATTGATATAAGTGACCTGGACTTGGGTATAGGGAGTACAATTTCCAAGTTTGCAGATGATACTGAGCTAGGAAAAGTAGTAATCAGTGACGAGGATAGTAGCAGTGGTGGAAGCCGTTTCGATAACAACTTTTAAGAGAGAAGTAGATAATTATTTGGGGAGGACAAGTTTTCAGGGATATGGGGAGAGAGCGGGGGAGTGGGATTGAATTGAATAGCAGACTTTCAAAGTGCACAATGGGCCAAATGACCTTTTTCTGTACTATAAAATTCAATGATTCTACTATTAATTCTTAATCACAAAGGTTACACTGGAATGGTACAGTGGGCGTCTGAGACATGCTTAAGAGTATCCAAACCAAGCTGAGATTTCCATGCATCCCACACATGGAAATTCCATGGATAGATTCTTGGAATGGAAAGCATTTGGCGCAGGTTGGGAAGAGCCAAGGCTTCAGGACCCTAGAGTGTGCGTTGGGGCACTGCTGAAGTCTAACCAGCTAAAATTGCATAGCTTGCCATTGATATTGCTGTTCGGAAAGAATCCTGGATGATCTGCAGCCTATGGAGGGAGGAGTTGGGGAGGCTAACAAGCAATGAGTTGCATAGTCAAGCCCCGATGTAGTGAAAGCATGTATGAGGGTTTCAGCGGCCTGCGGTATGAGACAGTGACGGAGCCAGGCTATGTTGCAGAGGTGGGGGAAGGCAGAGCGGGTCATGGTGCAGATGTGGGGTAGAAAGGCTAGTTGAGGGTCAAACAGGATGCCAAGGTTCCGGACTGGCTTAGCAAGGTGGATTGTGCAACCATGGATGGTGATGCTGTCAGCGCCTGAGGTGAGGAAGCGCTGACAGGAGCCAATCAGGAGAGCCTCGGTCTTGTTGACGTTCAACTGAAGAAAATTGGCTCTCATCCAGGACTTGATGTCTGACAGACATTCGGTCAGGACAGCAATGGTCCTGGAGTCAAGGGTGGAGGCAGAGAGGTAGAGTTGGGTGTCATCTGTATACATGTGGAAGTTGACCCATGTCTGCGGATGATGTTACCAAGAGGGAGCGTATAGATATTGAAGAGGATGGGACCAAGGACAGAACCCTGAGGAACGCTGCATGAGATGATGCGGGGGCTAGAGCAGAAGGTGTTTGTGGAGATGAAGTGGAGACGGTGTAAGAGGTACGAACCAATCAAGGATAGAGCCGTGAAGGTTGAGGTGAGAGGAGAGGCGGTGAATGAGGATAGAGTGGATAGATTGTTATGAAGGCAGCAGGAGGTAAAGGAGGCCAAGGAGGTAGAGCGAGCCCTGGTCACAGATGGACAGAATGTCATTTGTCACTTTGACCAGGGCTGTTTCTGTGCTGTGGGAGGCACAGAAATCCGATTGGGTGAATTTTGTGCTCAAGCTATGCATGCACTGAGGAGTTAAATAAGAGTAAAATTATCAGCAAAGATGGAGACTTTTAAGCACATTGTGTCTTGCCACTGATATCTCTGTTTTTCCAAGTCATCCTTTTTGTTAATTCCAATTTCCAGCTGTTTTCCCGCCATATCCCTTTACATTCTTACTTCTCAGATGCACTTCCTTTGGGAATGATTCTGTTGATCAAGCCCGAATAACAGTTTGCATTAAAGAATTCCATATCTTAAGTTGTAGTTTTTTTTAATATATAGGGTTATGATTTTAAAAAGGATATTGGAGGATATAATCATCACAGATTCTGGATGGAGTTGTTCTTTGATGGACTTTTGAAGAGTAAAAACTGAAAGCTTTAAGTACCGAATATCTTTCTCTTTTCCAGATACACTGGACCAAGCTAAAGACTCATCCTATTTGCCTGGTAATGTACACATTTTTCATCTGTATTTAAGGTACTGAACTCTATTTGTATCAGCACTCACTCTAGTTTCTGACAGAACCTGACACTAATAGGGCTAATGTGGAAATCTCCTTTTGGGAAGAGTTGCTTCCGCGCACCGTTTTTCAAACACTCCACTCCAGAGAGGTGGCCTCATCTCCCAAACCGTCCCTTGGTCTATCCCCTTATTCCTTTGGCTGTTTCCCTCCTTTTGAGCACCTCACCCTCTCATCCATCCTCTCTCTTCAAAATTTTCCAAGTTTACCACCTCCCCCAAATCTCCTGGTTCCTTCCTCACAGATCTCTTCTCTCTCCTCTCATCCCTGTCCCTCTGAACAAAACCCCTGCTCAAAATGGGTGATTTCAACCTTCCTGCCTCATCTCCTCTGACATCACCATCTCCTTTCCACCCGAAATCTCACCCTCCATGTAAACTCACCAACCCACAACCGTGGTCACCACCACAACCTCGTCATCACCCATGGCCTTGATACCACTAATCTGTCCATCACAGACAAGGCCATCTCAGATAATTTCCTCATCACCCTCTCATCTCATATCACCCTCCCCTCCTCCAAGCCCTCCACTATCATTTTCCATCAGACCAGTCCTTGCTAGGCTCCACTGGCTCCCAAGCACCGAACGGATCGACTTCAAGATCCTCTCATTTTCAAATCACTCCATTCCCTCGCACCTCCCTACCTATCCGACCTATATCAAATGCAAGGATTATTATTATTATTATTTCACCACCTCCCTGCCACCGCTCGGCTGGTTTCATCCTGCTATTTGTCCCTTGTGCCTTCCGTTCCACCATCGATGGCTGTGCCTTCAGCCACTACGCCCCAAAACTCTGGAACTCTCTCTCTCAGTCCCTCTGCCTTGTCCCCTCACTCCCCACCTTGAAATCCTGCCTAAAGACCTTCCTTTTTGATCATGCTTACAGTCACCTCCCCCACTACCTCTCCCCTTGGCTCATTGTCAGATACTGCCACTGTGAAACCTTCCGGGATGCTACCCCGCGCAACGGGTGCTATATATATGCAAGTTGTTGTTGTTTCCGAATAAGGAAAAAGCTTCCCCAGATTCCCTCACCAACTTCTTCCTCAGACCTTCTCTTCCTCTGGCCTTCTGCCCACAGTGTTCCAGACACAGCCGTTAAGCTGCTGAATGATCACCTCCTCAAATTTCAATTCCCTTATCCCCCTGAAAACGAGGTCCATCTCCAAGCCTATCCGCTCCCCCTGGTACAATAGTCACCACCACTCCCTCAAATCCCAAACCCGGTTGCTCAAGCGCAGATGACCAAATCCCAAACCTGGCCTCATGGTTCACCGCGGACTTTGGTTCGAGCATCTTCATACTGCTTCCGCTTTCTGCTCGCAAGTCATTCCCAAGGCCAAAATCAACTGCCAAGTCCTGTTCTCCACCACATAGCACCTCCTCCACACCCCCCCTCAAAGCACTTTCAATCCTTATTTGAGATGCCAAGTACAAAGAGGTCCTAGACTTCTTTAAGATAGATAACATCCGCCTGGCTGCCTCTCCTCCTTCCCCCATCCCCCCCACCCACCACTCCCCCCATGCCCCAATCATCACCTTCTACCACGGGCACCACCCTACGCTCCTATGCCCCCATCGCTCTCTCCTCCCTTTCCCACACCCCACTCAGCTTCTGGTCGCTCAACTCTCCCTCCTCCCCCCACTGCTGGCTGACACAATTGACCAGTCCCTCTCCTCAGGCTCTGTCGCACTTCCCCTCAAAACCACTGTCATCACTCCTCTTAAAAAGCTACCATCAACCTCACAAACTTCATATCCATTTCAAACCTGCCTATCCTGGACAAAGTTTTGGAACGCTACATCTCAAATCAACTTAGCTCACACCTCTCCCTCCACTCCCTACTCGAATCCCCACAGTCCAGTTTCCGCAATGCCCAAAGCACAAAGATTGTTCTTGTCAAAGTAACAAATGACGTCTTCCGTCTCTGTAACCAGGGCTCCTCCCGCCTCCTTGTTCTCCTGGACCTTTCCCATGTTCGACACAGTTGATCACACCATATTCCTCCATCACCTCTACTCCCTCATCTACCTTAGTGGGACCGTGCTCACATGGTTCAAGTCCTACTTAACAAATCTCCAATAATACATCTCGCCAAAGGTTTTTCCTCCCACTCCCAAGTCTCCATCTCCATCCACAGACATGGAGTAATCTTCCACATGTATGCGGATGACACCCAAATCTACTTTTCCTCCAGCTGCAACTCCCAATCCACTGATATCCTGTCAACTAATTCGATGGACATCAAGGCCTGGATGAGCATAAATTTCCTGCAGCTGAATGTCGGCAAGATGGAAGCCATACTCTTTGGCTCTCGACAACATCTTCTTTCCTGAGGATCTGAACTTCTCAACCTCCCAGGGCTCCCCCTTAGACTCACTGAACTTGTGTACAACTTAGGCGTCAGGTTCGATCCCCAGCTTTCCTTTCTACCCCACGTCCTTTCCCAGACCACGACCGCTTTTTTCGACCTCCATCACATTGCCCGCCTCTGTCTGTACCTCACAACCAAAGCAGCTGAAACCCTCGCCCACACTTAAGGCACTTCCCGGCTGGATTATTCCAATGCCCTCTACAGCTACACAGGCACAAAATACAACTAATTCAAAACTCCACTGCCCAGCTACGCAATCACACAAAACTCCGTACCTCACACCTGTCCTCGCCAGGCTCCACTGGCTCCTAATTACCGAACTGATCAATTTCAAGATCCTCTCACTCATTTCAAATTCCTTCATGGCCTTGCACCTTCCTACCTATCCGATTTGTTTACTCCCCACTCCACAATCCACTGCCTCTGCTCGGCTGGCTCTGGCCTCCTGTATGTCCCTCATCCCCTCCACTCCCCCATCTGTGGCTATGCTTTCAGCCACTACACCCAGAAACTATGGAACTTTATCCCTCAATCTCTCCCCCTTGCCCTCTCCCCACTTTCAAATCCCACGTGATCATGCTTATGGTCACCTCCCCACTCCCTCTTCCCCTGGCTCGGTGTGAGACTCCGCCACTGTCAAGGGCTCCGGAATGCTGCCCCGCATGAAGGGTGCTATACAAATGCAAAGTGTTGTTGTATTAAACTAATTTTCAGGACTGCAATGGAATTCACTAATTTCTGAAAACCATAATGGTATCAGTTTCAATATCAGTTATGTTTGCAATTTTTGTTAGTGATTTTTATTGATCATTTCTTCAAAACCCATTCATTGGAGCATCAATTTTTGTATAATGCAGTGCTTTTTAGGCAATAATAAAACTGGTGTATGCATTTGTTTGTATATATATATATAGTGTGTGTATCTCCAATGTGGTGGTTTGACACTGATCATTTTGTACAATACAAAGCTGACTGCTCAAATGCTGCCTGGTGGAATAATTGGTCATTGTTTTTACCATCAAGTCCCCATGTATCCCTCTATTATTTGATCTTTAATTTTTTTTAAATGTTTGTTTATTGGTGATAAATTCGTATCCAGGATTTTGCCTTCAATAATCAGAATAGTTAATCAAAGATTGCAGTTACAATTCTAGCACTGACATTCTGAGGTTTGATCCCCTATCAGTATTCCGCAAAACCATGATATAATTTTATTGCGCTCTCAGTCAATTCACTTTACAATATATTCTGTAAAGGGCTTTGAGACATCTAGAAGAAGTGATAGGGCGCTATATCAAATGCAAGGATTATTATTATGATCTATACCAGGGGTGGGCAAAATACGGCCCGCGGGCCATATCTGGCCTGCCAAATGATACTATCTGGCCCGTCATTGTGTCCCCAATGACAATTGCATTGAGACTCATCCCTATGTCCCCCTGTGCATTTTTTTGCTTTTGACTCCCCTCCCCAGAGATGTCATCACCCACTTTAGCATCGTCAACCTTTTTAGTACCTCCTCTTGGTTTATTCTTATCCAATTTCTCTACCCTCTCCTCCGATACTGTGACATTGGCTGCATCCTCTTCTTTTGTGAAAACAGATGCAAAGTACTCATTCAGTACATCTGCCATGTCCTCTGCCTCCACAAGAAGATTTCATTTGTGGAGTCCTGTAGCTCAGTGGTTAGAGCGCTCGCCTTGCAAGTGAGTCACCTGGGGTCAATTCCAGGAGGAGTGAAACCTTGGGCAAGTTTCCTTAATAACGGGCAATTCACTTTACAGTCTGTTCTGTGGAGCACTTTGAGACGTCGAGAAGACTTGAAAAGTGCTATATCAAATGCATATTATTATTATATATATCTTTCGTCCCTAATTGGACCCACCCTACCTTTGACTAACCTTTTATTCCTTATATGCTTATAAAATGCCTTAGAGTTCCCTTTTATGTTTCCTGCTAATTTTTTCTCATACAATCTCTGCCCCTCTTATTTCCTTTTTCAGTTCTCCTCTGTACTTTCTGTACTCTATTTGATTATCATCTGTATTTTGGATATGACATTTATCATTAGCCTCCTTTTTCTGTTTTATTTTGATCCCAATTTCCTTATCATCCAGGGAGGTTTGGATGCCCTACCTTTTTCTTTTGTGGGAATGTATTTGTTCTGTCCCCAAACTATTTCCTCCTTGAACCCTTCCCCCTCCTTGCCCTTCACACTGTTATTTTGCCAGTTTCTGTTAGGAATAATTGAAGTGGAGGCCTGTAGCTCAGTGGTTAGAGCACTCGCTTTGCAAGTGAGAGACCGGAGTTCAATTCCAGGCAGGTCAGGGCGAAACCTTGGGCAAGTTTCCTTACTCCACACGCCTAATAATAATCCCTCCAAAAACCAAAAACAATAATAAAATGGGTCATTTTCAATCTACGACTGTTTGTGGGACATTGCTGTGCGCAATTGGCTGCCGCGTTCGCCCACAAATATACAGTCAATTCACTTTACAGTGTGTTCTGTGAAGCGCTTTGGGACGTCCTCCCGACGTGAAAAAGCGCTATATCAAATGCAAGGATTATTATTATTATTATTATTATAAGTTCCCCATTATCACTACTCTATTGGTTTTGCATCTTTCTGAAAGCTGCTTGCAGATTTGCTCGGGTATCTCCTTCCTACTATTTTGTAGTCAAAAGTATACACCTCACAGAGTAAAAGCTCCTTTTCTGCTCCTTAACACTGACCAAACAGATTCTGTTTTTGGACCCTCTAGCACATCCAGGGACGTAATCATGTCTTTAATCAATATTGCCATCTAACCCCTCCCTTTTTTCCTCCCTTATCCCTCCTGAATTCATTGGAGCCAGGAATATTCAGCTCCCATTACTTATTTGAGCCAGGTCTCCATTATTGCCACTACACTATGTGGCAACTTCAGGCTGCAACTCACCAATCCTACTTGTCACACTCCGTGTATTTACGCACATGCACTTCAAAACCGACTTAGTCTGTTCTGCATTCCCTCCTTTTTCTGGATTACTCCTTATTACATTGCTGTTCATTTTTCCCCTCTATGTAACTTGTTT
Organism: Callorhinchus milii; assembly: GCF_018977255.1. Taxonomy (NCBI): domain Eukaryota; kingdom Metazoa; phylum Chordata; class Chondrichthyes; order Chimaeriformes; family Callorhinchidae; genus Callorhinchus; species Callorhinchus milii. Next base: position 54,271,415 of record NW_024704746.1, read on the forward strand.
GTCCTCTCTAATGCTACATCCTGATTACCTTACACCCCTCGAAATTAGATTAAAATGCCCACAGCTTTAATTAACCTCCTTGTGAAGATATTGGTCCCAGTCCTGTTCAGGTGTTACGCATCCACCCTGTACATGTCCCACCTGCCCCAGAATTGATCCCAATAGTCCAGGAATCTGAAGCCCTCCTTTCTGCACCATTTCTCCAGCGTGCATTCATGTGTTTGATCCTGCTGTTTTGATACTCGCTTGCACGAGGCCCTGAGAGTAATCTAGAGATCACCACATTTGAGGTGCTACTTTTTTGCTTTTTCCCGATAGGACCTCATAGTCTTTTGTTTTCTACATCATGGATCCCAACAAGGACATCTTCTGGATGTTCCCCTTCCCCCTGTAGAATGGTTTACACCGGATCTGTGATGTCTTCAACCCTGGCACCAGGGAGGCAACATACCATATGAGAATCATGTCTTTTGTTGCAGAAACACCTGTCTACTCCTTTCACCATTGTGTCCCAATGACAATTGCATTGAGACTCATCCCTATGTCCCCCTGTGCATTCTTTTGCTTTTGACTCCCCTCCCCATAGATGTCATCACCCACACCGGTATTCAGTATAGAGAATAGGGGCGTAGACTACATAAGTCAGGAAGTTACGTTGAACCTTTATAAAACACTGGTTAGGCCTCAGCTAGAGTACTGTGTTCAGTTCTGGGCACCACACCTCAGGAAGGATGTCAAGCCATTGGAGAGGGTGCAAAGGAGATTTACCTGGATGATACAATGAAAGGGACTTCAGTTATCAGGAGAGGCTAGAAAAGCTTGGATTATTCTCCTTGGAGCAGAGAAGGTTAAGAATAGACTCAATAGAAGTTTTCAAAATTATGAGGGCATTCAATAGGGTCAACAAGGAGAAACATCCACCTATCCCAGAACTGGTCCCAATAATCCAGGTATCTGAAACCCTTCTTTCTGATGGGTCGGTAACCCAAAGATGCCGATTTGAAATAGTTGTTAAAAGAAATAGAGAGGAGGTGAGGAGAATTTTTTTCACACAGCCAGTTGTTCGGATCAGGAATGCATTGCCTGAAAGGGTGGTGGAAGCCGATTCAATAACAACTTTTAAGAGAGCAGAGGATAATTATTTGGGGAGGACAAGTTTGCAGGGCTATGGGGAGAGCGCAGGGGAGTGAGATTGAATTGGATAGCTCTTTTCAAAGAGCAGGCACAGACACGATAGGCCAAATGGCCTCCTTCTAAGCTGTATAATTCTATGGTTCTATGAATGGTGAATGGCTGTGGTAGCTTTAAAGTCTACCGCTTGTGAATACAACAACAACAACTTGGATTTATATCGCACCTCCACGCCGGACGGCGTCTCAGAGCTCTTTACAGTACCGGATCCCGGGACCAAGCCAGGGGGAGGGGGAGGGAGGTGACTAAAGGCGCGATCGAAAAGAAAGGTCTTCAGCAGAAACCTGAAAACGGGAAGGGAGGGAGGGAGTGAGGCGAAGGGAGTGAGGAAGGCAGTTCCAGAGCCTCGGGGCATAGTGGCTGAAGGCACGGCTGTCGAGGGTGGAGCGGAGGACTCGGTGGACGAGGAGGACGCCAGATCTGGAGGAACTAAGGCAACGGGTACTGTTTTGAGGAGAGAAGAGGTCAGAGAGGTAGGGGGATGCAGAGGAGTGCAGGGACTTGAATACAAGGGTGCAGATGTTGAAATCGATCCTCTCTGGGATAGGCAGCCAGTGCAGTCTGGCAAGGACTGGGGTGAATGGGAAGCGGAATTTCGTGCGGGTGAGAATGAGAGCGGTAGAGTTCTGAATGATTTGGATTTTATGGATGGTAGAGGATGGGAGACCAGCGAGGAGGGCGTCGGTTGGAGTCCAGCCGAGAGGTGACAAAGGCATGGACCAGAGTTTCAGTGGCTTTTGGGGAGAGGTATTGGCGGAGACCGGCGTTGCGTTGGAGGTGGAAGAAAGCGGTGCTGGTGAGGGACTGGATGTGGGGGAAGAAGGATAATTGGGGGTCAAACCTGACCCCTAGGTTGCGTATGGGTTCGGAGAGCTTTAGGGGGAGGTCGGGTAGGTGGAGGAGTTGAGAGCCGTGAGATTTTAGACGTTGTCGAGAGCCAAAGAGTATGGCTTCCGTCTTGTCAACGTTCAGCTGAAGGAAATTTGCGCTCATCCAGCCCCTGAGATCTAACAGGCAGGCTGACAGAACATCAGGGGACTGGGGGTCGCAAAGAGAGGTGGAAAAATAGAGTTGGGTGTCGTCTGCATACATGTGGAAGTGTACCCCATGTCTGCGGATGACATCCCCAAGAGGGAGCATATAGATCTGAAAAAGGAGGGGGTCAAGGATGGATCCTTGGGGTACCCCGCAGGTGATCGGGTGAGAGCGGGAGGAGAAGCCATTTGTGCAGATGTACCACTGGCGGTTTGTGAGGTAGGACTTGAACCAGGCGAGTGCGGTCCCATTGAGGTGGATGCCGGAGGAAAGGCGGTGGAGGAGGATGGCGTGATCGACTGTGTCGAACGCGGCGGAGAGGTCCAGGAGGACAAGGAGGCAGGGGGAGCTCTGGTCACAGATAGAGAGGATGTCGTTTGTGACTTTCACAAGCGCAGTCTCTGTACTGTGGGCAGGGCGGAAACCGGACTGGAGGGGTTCAATAGGGAGTGGGAGGAGAGGTGTGCGTGAAATTCGTTGGCAACAATACGTTCTAGAACTTTTGAGAGGAAGGGCAAGTTAGAAATAGGGCGGTAGTGGGTGGGGTTTGAGGGATCTAGGGAGTGTTTTTTCAGGAGGGGAGTGATGACAGCAGTTTTGATGGAGGCAGGAACTGATCCGGAGGAGAGGGACTGGTTGATGACGTCAGCAAGTAGTGGGCAGAGGAGGGGGAGCTGGGTGACCAGTAAGTTGGTGGGGAGGGGGTCGAGGCAGCAGGTGGTGGGTTTCATGGAGGTGATGGTGGGTGAGAGGGAGGAGGGAGAAATGGGGAGGTAGGAATGTAGAATGGGGGTGTTGGTAGGAGCAGATGATCAGGAAGGTGAGGGGGACAGAGAGGGCGTGGTGGTGGGTGACAAGGATCAGGTGGATGAGGCTGCCTGGCGGATGTTAAGTATTTTGGATGAAAAGATGAATACCAGAAGTGATAGATATTTGCAAACTTCCATCGACCAGTGCTATATTCCAAATAAGGGTTTCAGTGTGTTCCTCTGCCCTTGACTCAGTGGCAACTAAAATTGCTGTTCTCGTGCATAATACAAAGGAATTTCTATTCCTTTGCCGTACTACAAATAACTGGAAAATCTCATTTGAAAATAGAATCAAAATCTTCTCAGTGCAGTAATAAATGGACAGTATAAATAACAAAAAAATCTGTTTAGCAAGGACAGCAATTGTAGTTTTGTTTCTTGATAACTCAAAAAGGGACATTAAAAATGTTTTCATCAATGCCAAATTCGGACTAAAGTGTGATCTGTGGTGCAAACCTGCATTACAAGTGGTTCAGTGGAAATTGCGACCTTCTCTGCCAATAAATTCTTACTTGTGGTGTTTAAAGGAAGCAAAGTCACTTAAATTAATTAGGTTGATTAACTTGTGGTCGTGAGGAATAGCATTGGTTAAAGGGCATTGTGATCCCTCGGGGAGTGAGCAATAATGAAAATCACTTAGAACAGCTCAAATTGTATGATGGGCATAAACAGCCATGTTGTATTACAGTTATAAGCTCCAGGTGATTGAGAATAATGGTAAAAAAAGGTAGAATAATAATAATAATCCTTGCATTGAAACAGTGGATGGGTTTGTTCTAACAGATGGATGAGAAAATTTATAACCACTGCATGTTCAGGAAAATACGCAAGATGAAGCACTTACAAATAACTACATTGCCCTTTGAAAAAAAATGCAGTATTATTCTGTTTTTTTTAAAAAAACGAATATTTAAAGTACAAATTAACACAATTGAGGCTTCCATGACACCCGGAGTTACATTTTAGCTTTATTTTGAAGCATTTACAACGTTTGGTCTGACATTTCATCTGACCACAATTACACTTCGTAAAGCCTTGTCCACCACAAGTGTGGTGAAATGACAGCTTTCGACAAGATTTCTTTAAAGCCCTATTTACTTTGATTAAATTAGCTAGAATTGAATCATATTTTAGTTACTCCACCAGTTTTAAAATAATTTTATTAAAATCCACATTTCTCATTTATTCACAAAATGATGCAAAATAAAATAATTTTCCTGTCTCTAAGACAGTTTTGCAAGTATTCTCATGTCATAGAATCATAGAATTATACAACACAGAAGGAGGCCATTCAGCCCATTGCGTCTGTGCCGGATCTTTGATTCGATTCAATCCCACTCCCCCGTTCTCTCCTCAAAGCCCTGAAAACTTGTCTTCTCCAAATAATTATCTACTTCTCTCTTAAAAGTTGATATCGAATCGGCTTCCACCACGCTTTCAGACAATGCATTTCAGATCCGGATAACTGGCTGAGTGAAAACATTTCTCCTCACCTCCCCTCTGTTTCGTTTAACAACTATTTTAAATCGGTGTCCCCGGGTTACCGACCCACCCGCCAGCATTCCATAGATTATCTGAGGCCAACCCTACACTCTGAGCAGATAACTACAATATTTGGAACCTTTTAAAAGAAATTAAATGAACCATTTGCTCCATCATGCCCCTCCCTCTAATTCCCAAGTAAATCCTATGCAATCACATACTTCAGTCAATTCATTCTACCTCCTGGACCAAAGCTCCACATAAATAGTTGCACTACTTAAACCCTAAAGCCAATCAAATAATATTCTTCCACCACCTGACATCTCCACTACTCAAATGTTGCCTGCCGAGGAAAAAGGAAAGAAAGCTGATGAGATGGTTGTTCGAATGCAAAAAGAGCAAAGCATTTTCACAAAATTTGTATCACAGGATGAGATTACCAGAGTGAATTACGTGATTGCACACAAAATCAGCAAGAACAGCAAACCATTCTCTGAAGGAGAATTTATAAAGGAATGTATGGTTGACTCTGCCTTGATTTTTATGGCCAGACAAGAAAAAACAGTTCGAGAACGTTAGCTTGTCAAAGCAAACGTGTCAAGGATATCTCTGAGAACCTGTATCTGAAGTTACAAAATAAAGTAAGCAATTTTGCATGTTTTTCACTGGCACTCGATGAGAGTTGTGATGTCAAAGACACAGCCCAGTTGATGATTTTTATTCGAGGTATCACCAAACATTTTGAGCTCACAGAAGAATTGGCATCAATGCAGTTAATGAAAGCTACATCAACTGGAGAAGACTTTTAGGAAGCAGTAAATAAGTGTATCTGAAAATTAGGAGTGGAGTGGAAAAATTTGGTGAATGTGACTTCCGATGGAAGCCCAAATGTGACTGGCAAAAATGTTGGGTTACTGAAAAGAATTCAAGATCAAGTCAAAGAAACAAATCCAGAACAAATACTGTTTTTCTACACTGCATTATCCACCAAGAGATCCTCTGTAAGAGTGTTCAAAACTGCAACGCAAGTGGCCTTTGTGCACGATTTGTATTGCAGTGTCAAGTGATTTATGATGAAATTATTTATTTTATCGCGTCAGATAGCAGTTCGCCCACTTTCTAACTTTGCAACAGATTACTGTTTGCGATCAAAGCCTTAAAATGTATACTTTGTCCCTACTTGGCTTACATGCCGAATTTTCTCGCCAATTCCAGGATTTCAATTTGATCGAAAATGACCTGTCTTTGGTCTCTTCACTTTTCTCATTTGATGTTGACAAAACCCCATATGACCTCCAACTCGAATTTATTGACCTGTGATCCATTGCTTGCGGAGCAATTCAAATCAGTGCCGCTTCCTAGTTTTTATGCCTCTCATTGAATATACCTTTCCAAAGGTAAAGGCTCATGCCCGGAGGATGTTTGTGCTGTTTGGATCAACAAACATATGCGAGGAGACATTTTCTGTGATGAAGTTCAATAAATCAAAACATAGATCTGTGATGACTGATGAGTACTTTTGAGCAGTACTCCACATTGCAACAACGGAGACGACGTCTGACTTCAATTGTCTGGTTAACGCACATCAGCGCTTTCATTCTTTCCATTGAGTGAGCTTCTCACATTCTCATCAATATGTGAATAAATGAATTCAGCGCCTTGGGACGTCCTCCCGACGTGAAAGGTGCTAAACAAATGTAATCTTGTTGTTGTAAATATCGAATAAATATCTGCTCAATGAGTTGTTTTTATTTAATCTAATTTTAATGAATGTCAATTATATAGACTTTATTTCATGCATGTAAGACTTAATTTTGAGCTATTATTAATCATTTGCATCTTTATGAAGTGTGTGGCCCGCGAAGCTTACCAAAACTCGTGAAGTGGCCCACCAGCCAAAATATTTGCCCACCCCTGCTCTATCTTTACTCATTGTTATCCCAGATAGCTTTTTATCCATAGTTGTTACTCATTGGCCTATTACATATTGGAGGGCTCCAGAAAGCTTTAGGGTTTCCTGGCTCGAAGCCCATTAAATCCCTTACAGTGCTTTACTGCTGCCCAGCCAAGATCAGTGAACCCACAGAATGATGGACTCATAAAATCCTACAGCACAGAGTGAGTGGTCCATTGTGTCTGTGCCAGATCTTTGAAAGAATTATCCAATCAGTCTCAAGGCAGCAAAGTGAATGTGTGAATACAAATGCAGTCAAACCACACACACTATATGTATACATCAGTTACTTTACTGTATTGACATTGGGTTAAAATAGGTCTAACTTTCTACAGTATGTAAATGTTTTGTTTTCCATCCTCTGGTTTGTCTAGTACCTAGATAAGGTGGAAATGGAAATGAGGACCTGTGAGGAACCCAGGCCTCCTAATGGCCCATCTCCCATTGCTACAGCTTCTGGCCAAAGGTCAGTCATGAAGACTACTTTTAAATTGTCCAGGGAATGTTTGGTATCTCAATAATAAGAAATGTACATGTGGTTTGATAAATTAAATATTTTTTAAAAATTTTTGATTTGAAAATGTATATTTGCTTAGTAATAATTGAATAGTTCCACTGTTTTACTACTTTTAAAATGATTGTGGAAATAGTTGACTGTTGACTTACAAATATAACTTTTGCAATTTATTCTGAGAATAGATTTCTTCAGTTAATGATTTTAATTTAAATTTTATTTATCTTTAGTGAATATGGCTTTGCCGAAAAGGTCGTAGAAGGCATTTCTCTTTCTGTGAATTCCATTGTTATCAAAATCAGAGCAAAAGCATTTAATGCATCCTTCGAGCTGTCCCAGTTGCGAATACATAGTGTAAATACAACATGGCAACAGAGCGATTTAAGGTTCACCCGAATACTAGATCTTCAGCGTGGAGAAGTAAGTATAGGGCTTCTTTTGGGTTATGTATAATTTGTGACGATTAACTACTGACAAGATAATAATAAGCGCTCCACCACACTGCCCCGCCTGAAGGGAGCCAGATGAATGCAAGTTGTTATTGTAGTAATAATCCTTGCATTTAGTATAGTGCCTTACCAGGTTGGAAGGACATCTCAAAGGGCTTCACGGGGTGTACTGTGAAATGAAGTGACTGTATTTATAGGCAAATGCGGCAGCACAATTGTGCACAGAAATGTCACACAAACACCGATGAAACGAATAACAAATTTTATTTGGGGATTGTTAGCCCGGACACGGTGAGAAACTTCCTTCACATTTCCAATAGTGCAACAGGATCTGTAATACCCTGATCTGTAATAATAAATGCAAGGATTTTACTGTATTTGGAAAACAGAAATTAAAAATATAATCAAAACATTTAAATTGAATCTTGGGGAATGCAATGTTTCGTTGATTTTCATGTCACCGGATCCAACTGTGATTTTCATTGCGGAGTTGTGGGTATGTATAACTGGAACCTATCTCATGTTATTCCAATTTTCTCATTTGTCAACTTTCTAAATCTCACTGTTCCCTATTCTGATTACATTTTACATTAAACGTCTGCCACGTGAATCAAAACTTTTTTTCAAGATTGCTTCCATACTGAGAACAATTAGAGGTGTATGCATTCTACTGCCTAGTCATATAATGCTAGCTATGATAAAGGGAGATGTTGATACTCAGTCATGTGTGTTATATTACTTAAGTTATATGTTTTAAAACCATGCTGCGAGGGCACTGGGAGTAGTTTGTGACGTTGTGACCTTATGCACTTCTACTTGAGTGACACTAGGACAGGTCCCTGCAAGAACGCTGACCTCCACTTCCCACTGCTTTATCATTGGAATGGAATAGAATAGTGGCTCAATTGTTGTTTGCATTTTCTGATCTGATTGATTACTCATTCCACAGTAATCCATCTTTGTGTAAAATTTGATTGATACCTTAAAGATCTCTTATCTTACTGAAAAATCGGAACAGCAAATGGTTAGCATATCAGATGCATGAGTGGATTTATATGGATCAATACATTTGGATGAACTGAATGAACAATTACAGATCAATTAATTTAATATTTTTCACTTGTGGTTGCACCCATGCTTTCCCATTTGGAGCTTTTGGCTAAAAAATAAATATTTGGATAAAGCTTATCTGTGCTTCACTATGGAGAATTAGTGACTAGATATAGAGAAAGGAGAGAGAAAATCTGCGAGAGTCTCCCAGGGCTAAGTTTGCCACCTTCTACAAGATGGCTCATTGTCTGCTTGTCTCATCTGCAGGTTGGTTTGTGAGCAGAGCAAATTTTTTTTTAAGTGTGAGAGGATTGAGTACAATTGAGCATTTTAACTACAGACGATGAATAAGAGAAACATGTCACTTTCTGAGACCACCTCCACCTTGTAGCTTTTGATGTAAAGGAGTTAAAATCAATTGACTTGACCAAAAATGTTGCATTTAGGTTTACACGAATGCTATTCCATGGACTTGCTCCCAATAGGTGTGGTGTTCGGGATTGTAGAAATTTCGCCAAAATAAGAACAGAAAGTTCTTATTTTGATTTTTATAAAAAGATTTTTATGAAATCTTTTCCAGTGTATTTACATCTATTTTCCTCTCCCCCCATTATCAACACTCTCTTGCTCTTGAGTTGCTCCTCTCTCTATCTAGTTGAGTGGATGAATTGGCCTATTCCAAACTCCTCTATTGTGGTTCCTTTGTCCGAAAAGTGCTTTGAGCTGCTATCCTGTGTGAAGGGCACTATATAAAAGCAAGTTATTGTTGCAAAAGGATGTGTGAGAGGGCTTTAGACTGGTTTGTTTTCTGCTACTTCGCTGCAAGAATGCTCACCTCCACTTCCCACTCTCTGAATATATAGTTCCTACAATCAGGTTGCAGACTAGTCACAGGTATGTCCCACATTTTCGAAATAGGCTTGATTCGCAAGTGTCTGAGCAGATAAAGATGTGATCATGGTTTAAAAACACTTGTAGTATTTCAGTTTAAAACCCTTGTGTCTCTCCAGACCTGAATTAATAATAATAATGATCCTTGCATTTGATATATCGCCTTATCATGTCTTTGAGACGTTTCAAAAACGCTTCACAGATTATACTGTAAAGTGAATTGACTGTACATTTTGTGGGCAACATGTGGCAGCCAATTGCGCCTAGCAGTGTCCCACAAACGTGGATTGAGTGACCACATTATTATTTATATTTATTTTTTGAAGGGATTATTACCCCCAGAAAAGCGATCCACCAATCAACTAACAACCGGTTTCCTATTTACTGCAAGATAAACAGAGGCATGTGGAGTAAGGAGACTTGCCCAATGCTTCGCCCTGCCCGGGAATTGAACCCAGGTTCTCTCACTTGCAAGGCGAGTTCCCGAATGTGTGTATCATTACTGCTTGACAGCTGAATCCAATGTTCTTTCACATTTAGGTTCTAACATTCAAGGAGATTACCTGGCAGATGATTCGGATAGAGGCAGATGCGATTCAGAGTGAGGAACATGACATTCTGAGTGCACCAGTGAGACTTATCACGAACCAGTCCAAGATGAGAATCACCTTGAAGCGAAGGGTACAAAGAAATATTACCTTCAAAATAAATACTACATCAATAAAATGCATGCAACACTAAAATGCAATTGTAACATATTGCATAAAAGGCAAGATAAGAATACTGATATCATTTTAAAGAGTATGTCCAGTCTGAAAAATTGTAGTTACAAAGACTACAGCAAATCGCTCAAATGCTGTTTAGTGGAATCTCGACTCAGAGACCCCAGTAGTAATCCACATTCAGGTTGCTTTCACGCTCGTATTATAATTGCTAAAAGAGTGTTCTTGTGTTTTAACACCATCTGGTCAAAGTCTTTAAAATTTACCACTTTACGATTTTCAGTGTGACAGCTGCAACATGTGTAGTAAAGTACTAATCTCATTTTGAAAGCTTCACCACTAATTTTCTTCTACTGATTGGAAGATAATGGATGGTTACATCTTTTCCAACAGAACATTCTGAGCTGTACGGAAGACTGCTACTTTACATCCTAGGATCTTAGGGTGCTTAAGAGAATGTGTGCAGCATAGTGCAGAAGATGGTAAATTTACCTGCTTCTGCAACTGCTTCTACTCCTCGCTACCTCTGCAACTTCCTAACCCCTTACCAATCTACCCGCTCTCTCTGCTCAGCGGGCTCCGACCTGCTTCACATCCCCCGCCTCGCCCGCCCTACTATTGACGGGCGGGCCTTCAGCCACTCTGCCCCCACCATCTGGAACTCCATCCTGCAGTCCCTCCGCTTTTTTCCCTCCCTTGCTTCCTTCAAGACCCATCTCAATACGTTTCTCTTCGACCGTACCTTCGATCACCCTCCTTTCCCCTGACTGTCTTCCACCCTCCCTGATCCCGACCCCCAGCTCGGGTCCGACACACTGATTGTCCAGTGCCTTGAGACGTCCTCCCGACGTGAAAGGCACTCTCCAAATGTAATTTTGTTGTTGTTGTATCTGTTTGATGGGGTATGAAGGAAAAACTGAGGAGGAGGGCTGCTGTATACCTTCCTGAAGTGTGTGCCCTGGCAGTTTGATTGACAATCAGTTTTTGCATTGAAGGTATAAACAATTTGTTTTGTTCAGAGAGGATAGGATTAGTGCAGTGTGTTTGCTGGAGGAACTATTAAGGAAAATAAGACAATAGAACAGTTAACCTGTCAATACAGCATTTTTATTTTGTAGCTCTGATGCTTTATTACAGTATGTTGTTACCTTTCCTGATGAAGTGGGTAAGGCACTTCTGTGACAATGTGTTGACACTGTTATCATTATCAAACCTTTTTCAGCTAGCAAGGACCAAATATATTTAAATGAGTCTACAATAACTTTGACTGCTTGTTTGGTGTTATTCACCTGGAGTTGGGGGGGGGGTGGAATCTTACAGGTCTGATTTTGTTCTCTTTCCCTTCTAAAACAGCTAAAGGATTGCAATGTGGTTTCATCTAAGTTGGTGTTGATACTGGATGATTTGCTGTGGGTGTTGACTGACTCGCAGCTAAAGGCAATGGCACAATATGCAAAATCTCTGAGTGAAGCAATGGAAAAATCTGCACAGCAAAGGAAAAGTATGGCCTCAGAACCCACCCAGGTTTGTGGTTACATTCATTTCAGCTTCAATAAAAATATTGTTTTTGAATATATTTTTACTTTTTAGAATAACAAACAACTGGGAATAATTTGATGCATAATTTGGTGCATTGACAAGATCTTGTGATTTGGTTCATTGATCTTATCAATGCATGGTTTATATTGGACTTAAGCCCTGAGACTCTGGTAATTTATTGAATGCATTCCCTGTCTAATTTGTACACTTTAGAGATTACTTTTTAAAATCAATAAAGTTGTAAATTTTATAGCAGTCTGATATATTCCTATGGTGAATTGTTTGAATGGAAATATTAATAACTGAGCTGTTCTGAAAACATATCTGATTATGTATATGGAACAGTAGATAGTGTAAAGTATGACGTTCCAAACTGAGAGCAAAGCTCAAGTGTTTTTATGAGCATTATCTGAACCTTGAGGTATTTGATATTTTACCTATGTTCTGATCTAACACTTAATGGGTATTGCTGCAGTATAGTTACTGATATGAGTTTGTTATATGGCTTTGTGTGTGAAAATATATGGAGAAAATGGTCTCACACTGTTTCAGCATTATACCATTTTATTATACGATTCGAACCGCTAAGAAGCTTTTTTTTTGGTCAGCTGGGTGTCTTGACACATGTGGGAATCCATCACTACGCTGAAGAGAATCCAAACAACAACAACAAATTGCACTTATATGGCGTCCTTTGCGTCGGAAAGATGTCCCAGAGCACTGAACAGTCAAGAGGTTTTTGGACCCAAGCTGGTTAGAAGGGGGTTCGGGTTAGAAGGGGTGGAGGGCAGGAGGGGCGGAGGTGGGAGGGTGTCCGAAGGCACAGTTGAAGAGGAAGGTCTTTAGACGGGACGAAAGAGGCAAGAAAGGGTGTGGCAGAGGGATTGCAGGAGAGAGTTCCAGAGGGTGGGGGTAGAGATGCAGAATGCCCGACCACTAATGTTGGGGTGGGAAGTGCGGGGGACTTGAAGCAGGCTGGTATCCACCGAGCGGAGGGAGTGGAGAGGCTGATGTGGGGTTAGGAGGTCGGAGAGGTAGGGAGGAACAAGACTGTGGAGGTCTTTGAAGGTGAGAACCAGTTTTACACTCGATTCTCTGAGGGATGGAGAGCCAGTGAAGCTGGGTAAGAACTGGCGTGATTGGTTCACAGAGCCTGGTGTAGAGAGAACATAAGCTGCAGAGTTTTGAATAATCTGCAGCTTGTGGAAGGAAGAATTGGGAAGTCCAGCGAGTAGGCAGTTGGCGTAGTCAAGCCGGGACGTGATGGAAGCGTAGATCTGGTTCTTGGCGGCCTGTGGTAAGAGACAAAGGTGGAATGGGCCACGGCATGAATATGGGGTTTGAAGTATAGCTGGGAGTTGAAAAGAACAGTGAGGTTTTGTATTGGCTCGGTGAGGTGATTTTATCTGGGGGGTTGTTGGACAGGATACCAGGATAAACTACCTTCTCTTTTTGTTAAGTGGATGGGTTCTTTAATATCCACTTGGACAGGCTGATGGGATTTTGGTTTAATGTCTAATCTGAAGACGGCCCCTCCAGCAGCTCACTCCCAGCAATAAATGGAGTGTCAACCTAGATGATATGGGTTCCAAGTACTGACTCGAGGCTTGAACCCTTAATGTTCTGACCCAGTTGGGACTTTTAACTCTCGGGCTTAGCTGACACCCCAATACAGTCTGGGGAAGGGGGGAAGGGGGCTGCATTGTTGGAGGTAACGTCCTTCAGGTATATTAAACAGGTCCTATCTGCCTGTTCAGGTGGACTTAAAGATCCCATGGCATTATCGAAAAGGGAGTTCTCCCGGTATTCTGGCCAACAATTCCCCAGATAAAGTTAGTCATTTAGTTCTTGACTTTTTGTAAAACATTGCTGGGTACAGATTGACTGTCATCTTCACCTTTCATCTATAGAAAAACACAGTTGCTATACTTTACAATATATCAGAATGCAAGGATTGTTTATATTAAAATATGATTAAAAAAGAATAATTTGTAGAAAAATGATTTTGGATACATGACTTCAAAAAGAGTAAATTACAGTACTTTGCATCTCAGAGCAGTATGATTTGGGAATGTTTTGGATGGGTTGTAATTTGACCCTCAACTGACAATACTTACTGAAATGTGCTGTTGTTTGCTTTATTTTCATTGGAATTCACCAGGTTGAGCTTTACAATGTTCAGGTTATTCTAATGCAACCTGTGTGCCGTACCTACGTGGCAGTGGAACTTAAGCTTTTCTGAAATAGATCAAATATACTATAGTATAGAAGTATTGTTTTAATATAAGATTATGGTACAGACGTTTTTATCTGCACCTCTTTAAAATCTATGCTTGCACAATACTAGCGGAATATAAAAATATAAGTCTAAAAAAAAAGTATAAAAAAATAAAGAAAATGTACTTTGAGATAGTATATTATAGAAACTGTTTTTGATGGAACTCGCATAATTCTTACCACTCAATAAGACTATTTTTTAACTCAGCAAATTGCTGACTATGTTTAATACAGTTATGCATGATACATTTATGTATCAATACTTATTAAAGCATATTTGTTTTTACATGCTGAAAATATGAGCACACTTCTAACTGGGTATAATTAATGTGCACTAATATCACGACTCAATCCACAACCGTTTGTGGGACACTGTTGTGTGCAGTTAGCTACTGCGTTTCGCCCAGAAAATACAGTCAATTCCCTTTATGGTATATTCTGTGAAGCGCTTTGAGATATCTCGAATACGTGATAAAGTGCTAGTAAATCAGGTCCTGAGACACAGGGGTTTTAAATGCAAAGATTATTATTATTGTTACTAATAGGCATCAATATAACATTTCTCTTACTATTGCCAATTATTGTTAATTTTAGAATCACTGCCTGAGTAGAAGTGTTTTTTCCATTCTAAGTGTGATTCACCTGAAGTTATATTGCCAATGACTCACCTAAAGATTATTCTTTGCAGAGTGCTACTCCAGTTCCAGTCTCCCAGCAAGTCAGAACACCACAAGCTACAACTGTAGCTGATCAGAATGATGCAATTGCAAAGCTCTTCAGCGCTTTTGATGTAAAGGAAACCTCCCATCATTTAATAATTTCTCATTTGGATTTGCATATCTGTGATGATATTAATGCAAAGGAAAGAGGTACAGAGACAAATGTGTTGCTATGTTTATGGTCAAAAGTGAAATTCTGTTTCTAAATTGCTAAATTGTTTTATTACACAATTTATATAGATTCACATTTTATAAATTCATTTTTTAACATTCCATTCTTTTGACTATTACTGATGAATTGTAATAAAACACACCCACCAGTCATAAAACATTCTCACAGGGCTGTGAGTTTGTGCTGGTGATTCCTAACATGGAGTTCTAGATATCAATTTAGTGCATGGAGGAAGATAACTTTTAGAGAAGAGGGATATTCATATGGAAGGAATATCTTGAGATCCAGAATACTTGCTTCAATTTGAATAGTTCTCGTAATTTATTTCTGTCCTCAAACAATCTGTCTTCAACAGGAGTTCCCAAACAGATCACAGGAGGAGCCATGCAGCTGTCTTTTACACAGATTACAGTGGACTATTATCCCTACCACAGAGCAGGTAGAGGATGAATATTGGATTGATCTGAAAGCATTGGGAAGTTGTAGTGAATAACATGATGTTTTTCCAACACTAGAATTGGGATTGAATCTTGCCAAAATAAGATTCTGCAATGGTGCAGTGAATAGGGTTTTGCTCATCTACCACATGCGCTCTGGGACGTCTTTCCAATGTGAAGGGCGCAAACAAGTGTAATTTGTTGTTGTTGCTAAGTTGTGTTACCCACCAGGAAGCTTGCAGGGAGTTCCTGGTAGCTACCAGTGAGGACTCAAACCCTTGCATGTCAGATATCAAATGACCAACCAGTGTCTTATCCTCCTTGAGTGTGGGGGGGAGGTAAGTGGGGTCTTCGTCAAGCTGAACTGGCTCCAAGGTAACATGTTTGGCAGTGGAATGTTGGAATCGAGCCAACCCTCTGTGGCGATCTTGGTAGTCTAGTTCCTGAGCTAGACAGGTCCGCAGAATTCCAGGGCAATACAGCTGACAGTGTATCCAGCCTGGCTCATCAGCAGAACTTGGAAGGGCATTTGGAGCAGGGATTCTTCGCACACACCTCCTGTTAATCCTGCAAGCCAAGCCCTAATGGGAATAGTTGTCCTAGCTAGGCAATCAGAGGGAAAGCTTGCCAGACAATGCTCTCAATGGCAAGCTATGCAGTTTTAACTAGTTGGACTCCAGCAGCACCGCAACACACACTGTGGGGTCATCAAGCCTTGGCTCTTGCCAAACTGCGCCTAATACTTTCCGGAATTAGGTAAGCAGGATGCGTTGCTTCAGGGAGAGAGTGCGCATTCCATTCCAACAATGTATCTCTGGAATTCCCATGTGCAGGTGGGATGCATTGTAAAATTCTCAGTTTGGTTTGGATACTCTTAAGCATGGTGATGGGTTTCCACATATATCAGACACCTGGCTGACCAAAATGAATTGCCAACATATGCCTAATACTTTATGTGTATTAGGCACAGGTTAGCAAGAGCCAAGGCTTGGCTTCTGTTCCTAATACCTGTGCCTAATTAGATAAGCAGGATACGCCCCTCCAGGAAGAGAGTTTGCATTCCATTCCAACAAATAAATTTCCATGTGTGGTAAAATACATGGAATTCTCAGTTTGATTTAGATACTCTTAATTATGGTGATGGGTTTCTGCATGAGTCAGACACTTGACTGACCAAATAAAACAGTCCACAAGCGGCTGCCTTGATTCCTCGTCTGGGCTGAATAAGATGGAATAGCTGTGGCAGCAGCTGGGGTACTGCAATTGGCCTCAATATCCCTAGGTTAGAAAAATGAAATTAAATTGATGCTCATGATGACATTATTATTATAATAATGATTATAGATATGGCTCCCAAGATTTGGTTTTAAACCAGTTTTGACTGGTACCTTTCCTTTTCCTTTTTTTGAGCAGAAAAATGATTAAGGCACAATTTGTTTGTTAGATGGAGATCTATACTGCACTCTTCAACTGCAGTTAACTCAAGTGAAACGTTCTCCGTTGGTCAACAAACTTCCAGGTCTTTCCTGATCTTTCATCGCTTTCACCATCTTTCACCACTTGTGGGATCTTGATGTCTGCATCATTTGCCTACAAAATAGTCAGTCTTTCAACATGCTAAGCCACTATGAAAATATAAGCTCTTTGTTTATTCAACTTTGAGTAAGTTTATTTAATGTTACAGATCAAACAATGAATTTTAGTTTAAAAAAAACATAGAAACTGAAAAATTCCACCAGTCTTCTTCCCAAAACAGATTCAGATCCTACAAAAAATAAAAAATAGAAAAAAAATATTAAAGTTGATCAGCCTCCATTATTTTTCCTGAAGGAGGTGGGGATGCTGGGTTAATTGGAATTTTCAAGACTGAGTTCGATAGATATTTGTTTGGTAAGGGGTAAGGGGTATGGAAAAAAGATAGGTAAATGGAGTTGAGCTACAGATGATGGTGAAACTGATTTGAGGGGCTGAATGGCCTATTCTTGTTCCTATGATCCAATGATGCCTATCTTTTCAAAAAGAAAGCAAAAATTTTATTAAACGTCTATTGCAATTCAGGAGTTGCAGTTGGCTGCATTTCCCTGAAGTGATAAATTATATTTGCAGGGGACAATTGCCAGCACTGGATGCACTTCAATGAATCTACAAAAACCAGATCAAACTGGACAAAAGAATTACTGGAAGAATTCAAGTCCAATGTGGAAATGCTGAAACAAGCTGTGAAGGATTATAGCAAAAGCAAATCTGCGTCTTCACCTCCAATCGGCTCACCTCCGCACATAACAGGTACATAAGGCTTTTTTTTCCAAATTCTTTCTTTAAAAAAATTCTCCTCTAATTTTCTCTTGTCATTCCCCTTTACTTTTAAATCAACATCCAACATGAAGGCTCTATTTATATCAGGTGTCCCTCAGTAGTTGCAGCCTTCTTGATACTTCACCAGGAGTGCCTCTATTTTTAATTAATCAACTATTTTGTCAAACTCACATTTAGAATCCAAGAGAACTTCCATGAAAGCTCTGATAGCTTTCAGGGAGCACTTCAGTTTCTGGGTTAATGACAATGGCATTTTTGAAAGTCCAACTTGGTCATGCCACTCCAACTGAAGCTCTGATCACAAAGGTCTCCCAAGCATTTATCAATATACTTGGATGGACAACAACACTGCTATTTTCATAGGAGCTCATGGTCACTGGTCGGAAGTGCGGCACTTCCTGCATTTGTGTGTTGTAAGCAGGAAGCAGTGTCAGCAGCAGCTATTTTACATCGTATGTCTTTATATTTTTGGATCTGGTTTTATGGATCCAAATCATTGCATTACAACAGGGCAGACTATTATTTTTATACCATGAAGCAAAATTGTTACCAGCACCCCAGTTCTCCTTTGTTATGTTTTTGTAGTCGTCTGCTGTTAAACTTGTATCCCAATGACTTATTCTCCTCACCCAATCTTATTATCTTATTCGTGGAGTCCTGTAGCTCAGGGCTTAGAGCACTCGCCTTGCAAGCGAGAGACCTGGGTTTGATTTCCGCAGGGCGAAATGTTGGGCAAGTTTCCTTACTTCTGTAGCAGTAAGTAGGAACCTGATTGTTAGTCAATTGGCAGATCGCTTTTCTGGGGGCAAGAATGCCTTCAAAATAATTTTTAAAAAATAATTTGGTAAATCAATCCATGGCTATTTGTGAGACACTGTTGTGCGCAATTGGCTGCCCGTTTCGCCTACAAAATATACAGTCAATTCACTTTACAGTATATTCTGTGAAGCGCTTTGAGGCGTCTCAAAGATGTGATAAGGCACAAAATCAAATGCAGGGATCATTATTACTTGTATTTATTACCTTGCATTTATCATTATAAAATTGTACATGCCATTTGTCAATCCAACTCTTAAATCTATATGACCCACATATTTCCTTTTTTTTTACACAGTGTAATCAACATCAAACAACAACTTTCATATATATAGTACTTTTCATGTAGGACAACAACAACAACTTGCATTTATATAGTTCCATTCATGTGGGACAGCGTCCCGGAGTGCTTCACAGTGGTGGGGTCTGACCCTGAGCCAGGGGAAAGGGAGGGGGAGGTGATCGTAAGCACGATCAAAAAGGAAGATCTTTAGGCGGGATTTAAAAGTGGGAAGGGAGGGGGAACGGCGGAGGGATTGAGGGAGAAGGTTCCGAAGTTTCTGGGCAAGGTGGCTGAAGGCACGGCATCCGATGGTGGAGCAGAGGTAACGAGGGATGAACAGGAGGCTGGAGCCAGCCGAGCAGAGGCAGCGGATAGGGGAGTGGGGGGGAAGCATATCCGATAGATAGAGGTGTATAAGGGCATGAAGGGATTTGAAAACAAGTTAGAGGATCTTGAAATCAATCCGTTCAGTAATTGGGAGCCAGTGGAGCCTGGCAAGGACTGGTGTGATGGGGGTATGGAGTTTTGTGCGGGTGAGAATACGGGCGGCGGAGTTTTGAATGAATTGTATTTTATGTACTGTGGAGCTGGTGAGATCTTAACATCTGGTAGCGCTTCATAGAGATGGTTGGGTACTGAACGATGGGAGAGATGATCTTAGGTATGGTCAGAGGAGTGGGATTTAAAAACAGAGAGGGTGTGCGGTGGAGTGGTGGAGAGATGCAGTCCCAGAGATTGGAAATGTAGTTACTAAAGGGTAATCCACGATATTGGGATGGAGAAGGTAAGTGTATCAGGTGGGGTATGAGAAGATCACAGAGAAAGGGAGGTGCTAGAGCCTGTGGATGATTGAAGTAGGGAGACTAGTGAGGAATGAATGTGAGTTGGGAGGTAAGGAAGGCGGGCATGGGGGTTTAGGCAGCATTTTGTGTAAGGTAGGGATGGAGGAAGGCAATGTAGCGAGGATGAAGAAAAGTGGTCTTGGTGAGGGCCAGAACGCAAGGACAAATGGAGAGCTGAGGATTGAACCAAAGACCAGAGTTGAACACTGGCTTGGTGAGTTTGAGAGAAGTGCAAAGAAGGTTGAAGAGGTCAGAGCCAAAAATGAGTTGTCGGGAGCCGAAAAAGATCAATGGCGGTCCTAACTCAATTTCTAAGGCACCCACTGGTCACCTTGTTCCTTGCTGAAGACTTGTACATTTCCTGTTTATAAAGTCTTTGAAACCAAATTAACTCAAGAAAATAATGTCTGTCAGTTTATATATCAAAGGATTCTGTATCTTTCCTCTAAGTAAAGCTGTTTGTTTTTAATCCATACAGATACCACAGTTAGGCAGAAAATTGTAACAACAGGCAAAGAACAGATCCCAAAAGGGACCAGTTCTCCCAATTCTACAGCAACAACTGTTCAGCAATCAAAGACAAAACTGTTATCCAGCTGTTTTGTAATCAGAGTGGAGGATTTAAGTATTTATCAGGTGAGAACCAGATACTTTAAAGTTCTCTTTTACTTCACTTGTTACATTTTACATTGTCTAAAAACTTCACAGAGATTGTATTAAAAAAGAAAGGTAAGATGGAAACATGGTACAAAAAGAGTAAAGTTGTCCCCATTTAGTTCTGCACATTTACGTATCTTTCAAATCTTTCAGTGTCTTTTTTCACTATCCTTCCTCATTTTTTATCATTCTCTCATGCTTTGCCTTTTGATTATCCTTCCCTTAGTGGTATTTGTTCTTGTTTGTCTTTCTCTTAACTTTCCTTCCTTTCTTCCTTGCGTAAATTTCCAGTGCACGGGTTGACAAGGACGTCACATAGTCAGATTAGGTGTTAAAATTATGATTTTATTGTTTGATACAAGTTAGCAGGCACAGATTAAATAGCATGGTTATACACTGGTTGGATATCAGTAGTTTCTATCTGTAAGCAATATGTAATCACATTCAATAAATCTTACATCAAATACATACACATTTCAGGGTTAGTATTGCCGAGTTGAAATGGTGCCTGGATGCGAGGAGGTGTAATTATACTACTGGGTTTTCTGGGCTTTTGCCTGGAGATCACTTCAAGGTCTACTCTTTTTCCTGCCTTACACAGCTTTCTCTCTCTCTCTCTCTCTTTGTGTCTTTCGTTCCCTTTGTCTGGCTGCACTTTGAGTTTGATGGTCGGATGTGTTGATCCCTTTTTGAGCTGATGATCTGAACTGCTACAGATTGGCTGTATCCTTTCGAAACTCCGCTCCTCTCTGTTACTATTCTTTTACTGGTTCAATCTCCTGTCGTTCGGTTACCTAAGTTCCAGTACGCACAGCAACTAGTCACTTGGTAACACTGATTCCTGAACAGTCCCGGTGTCGGCGGTTTGCATGCCCTCTGAATCAGCAGAGCTAAACTGTCCCTCCTCGACGATTCGCTCCTCCTGTCTTCCGTACTCTTCTCCGAAAACCTTCTCTTTGGTGTCTTGTTCCGAATCCCCAATACCGGCAGTAAGCACGGTAGTCGGTTGCTCTTTTCCTGCTCTGAGTCCTGATAGTCAGAGTTCACATGCCCCCGAGTCCACTGAGCCAGCTGCCCTCCTCTCTTGGGTGCTCCTCCTTTCTTCGATATCTTTCCTTTCTAAGTTTCCTATCTTTATACCGTTCTAGCAGCATCGGCACAATAACCAGATTCTTCCTAATCGGATCTGGTCATTGTACTGCGTCTCTTATCTCCTGACCCTTGGTAATTCATTTTAGCTCCGCATTCTCTTACAAACAAATTGACTTTTTATATTTTGTTTTAATGTAAACACAATGGGAAGGGAAGCAAGAGCAAAGATTAAAAGTTTGCATTGTATACATGTAAAGTTTTAATCCTTGTTCTTGGTTCCCTTTCAACAGAAATTGCTCCCAATAAACTTTCCTTTAATAAGTGGCTTTAAAGGCTGTTTTTCCAGCTAGTGCACGGTTACAATTCTGTAGATAATACAAAACTGTATTATGGAAAAAGAGACACAAACGACAAGTGAACTGTCAACAATGCTTAGAACTTGACTTTCCTTCAGCTGATGCGATATAGGACTCAACTTTGTTCTAGAGGAGGAAAGCTGTATCATGTGTGTGAAAATTAGTGTGTGTGTGTGTAGCCAGTGATAGTTAACATGTTTGATGGTGCTGATCCCTGGTTCAGACCTAGTAACAGAGACTGGATACATTTAGGAAGTATGCAAAGTAGAATGAATCTTGGGTAATTGGCTGGAAAAGTTGCCCTGACCTACCTCTACATTTTCAGGCTCGATGCATTCCATAGTTCCCCTTCCCATTGCCTCGCTGATTATATAATCCAATTTGTTGTTGTAGAAAGACCAGGTGAAAATCTAAAGCTGAGAAGGTATGACTGTGTACAAAATAAGTGACAATGGGCAGACACCATGGTGCTTATGACTGACTTTCGAAACCTAATTGTATTAAAAATTCTTGTGTCTCAGGTGAAACCTTAAGCTTACAGAGCGCAGTATACTCTGGAGATCTTACAAGATATTGTGTACTCTGGAAATTATAGTACCTTAGGAAGTGCTGGTGAGATCACTGTGACAGAATTCTTTTTATGAAGGTCTTTTTAATTTGTTCCTTCTGTAGGTTTCCACAGCAGACCAGCGCCGAGCTTTCCCCAAGACAATGATCTCCTGCAATAAGAAGTCTTTATACCTCCCACCGGAGATGTCAGCTATTCATATTGAATTCACCGAATATTATTTCCCGGATGGAAAAGATTTCCCCAGTAAGAGCTTTTTGAATGATAATATTTATTATGTGATGTATTTTAATGTATGACGGAAGGAAAAGGGCTTACACTATAAAGCTGGCGTCCCTTTGGAGAACAGGTCAATGTCAATTTTGAGCTATAATAATAATAATAATAATAATAATAATCCTTGCATTTGATATAGCGCTTTTCACGTCAGGAGGACGTCCCAAAGCGCTTCACAGAACACACTGTAAAGTGAATTGACTGTATATTTGTGGGCGAACGCGGCAGCCAATTGCGCACAGCAATGTCCCACAAACAGTCGTAGATTGAAAATGACCAATTTAATTATTGTTTTTGGTTTTTTGGAGGGATTATTATTAGGCGTGTGGAGTAAGGAAACTTGCCCAAGGTTTCGCCCTGCCTGGAATTGAACTCAGGTCTCTCACTTGCAAAGCGAGTGCTCTAACCACTGAGCTACAGGACTCCACAAATATGGAGTTTGTGAAGCTATGATAAATCTTTGTGCGAGAAGCTAACCAAATAAGTCACCTTGACCAAAGTCATGAGTGACCAGACTCAGAAATAGAGATGTTTATCATTCCTCAGTTCACAATCTTGTAAGTGAAATTAAATAATTTCTTATCGCACAAGCTACGCTGTATTGAATATTGTGCAGAGTAGTAGTGGTTAATTTAAGAGCCAGGTTGCCACTTGCTTTCTTTTGCTGCTTTAAAAAACAGGAGATTTAGTCCATGGGTAAATTGTGTTTACTGCAGTCTGTCAGGAAGGCAAGCGCATTCGTAGCAACCGCAGTACTTCTCTTCTAAAATGTTGTTTCCCATAAAAATGCAAAGCTTGGGGACCCCATAGTGTGTGTTGGGGTACTGATGCAGTCAATCCACATAGCTTGCCATTGATATTGCTGTCTGGCAAGCTTTCCCGCTGCTTGTCCAGCTCGGACCACCCTACCTATCAGGGCTTTGGATTGCAGGGTTAACAGTAACTGTTAAAAGTGGGATGACTCCCTGCCCCCAGTGACTGGCCTGCCCTTCCAGGTCCTGCCAATGAGCCAGCTGATGACTGAACTGTCATCAGCAGTGCCCTGGAATACTGCGGATTAGCCTGGCTTAGGAACTGGACTACCGAGACTGTCACAAAAGAGCTGGTTCGATTCTGACATTCCGTTGTCAGGCACGTCTCCTTGGAACCAGTTCAGTTCCAAGGAGACCCTGCTTACCTTCCCCCCCCCACTCCCTGTTCAGCATTACCTCTGTCTTTCTGTCTGCAGCTTGGGTACACATCCCTTTCCATTGAGCGATGGTTCCACCAGTTGGAGGTGCGGAGTTTAAGCAACAGCTGCTTGCCTCTGTGTAGGCCAATCAAGGTGGATTCCAGTGCTGAATGTGTGTTCACGACAGCTTTACACAACAGCTTGTGACATGCCAGCCACTTTGATGTTCTTGAGGTCCAAGTCCAATGCTGTGTACCAGGCCTACTCAGCACCAGATGCTCAATCCAGGTCCTCATGCAAGGGGCCTTGGCAAACAGATGTGCCCGCTGTAATTTGTTGTTGTTGAAGCCGATACTCCCTCCAAGGTGCTTAGTGACAGGTCAGTGTAGGTCGCAGCCCTCCCCTCCCTGCAACCGCTTTCTGTGTTTACCACAAATGCAGCTCACCGCTGATCCTGGACTTTGCAGATGGGTCAGAGGAAGTTCTCTCCGCTGCATCCTTAGGAGCTCAAATCCATAAAGGAGGGTTGTTTGCAGACCCGTATTGTATGCCACAAGCCTGACCTATATAGGGACCTTGTTGTCCTTGAAGAGGGATGAGCGTGAACAGAGTGCCCGTCAATCCTTCTCAGTCCGGTCCTCCGGGCTGAAGTTAGTGTCTACCAAACCCTGAGGTACCGATAAGAGTCATCGATTGGGTCTTATGCCTCTTTTATCTTCCAATCAATTTCCTCAATGTTTTCCCTTGGGCTGTACAGAACCATGATTCCGCACTTGGGGGTGTCTACCACCATGTCTCACCATTTGGCCCAGTGATCAAGATGTCGGGGGCAGTGCAGAAGGACCCCAGATGAGTCCAACAGGCACTTCTGAAAACAGAAGAGCTGCAATCCTGTTAAAGAGACTTGGAACAGATACGGATACACCAACACCTTGTTGATGAATACATTAAAAAATGGGCAGCCTTGCCTTCTCTCCTTTCCAGAGGGATGCACTCAGTGAGTCCACTTTCTACCCTTATGCAGATCTTGGAGCTGGAATATACATTCCAGATATAATCCAGGATTCGGCCATGTACTCCCATAGCTTCCAGTTTCATCATTGAATCATAGAATTATACAGCATAGAAGGAGGCCATTTGGCCCATCATATCTGTGCTGGCTCTTTGAAAAGAGCTATCAAAATCAATCCCATTCCCCTGCTCTTTCCCCATAGCCATGTAAACTTGTCCTCGCCAAATAATTATCTACTCTCTTAAAAGTTGTTATCGAATCGGCTTCCACCACCCCTTCAGGCAATGCACTCCAGATCTGAACATCTCTGTGTGAAAAAATTTCTCCTCACCTCCCCACTGTTTATCCTAACAACTATTTTAAATCGGTGTCCTTGGGTTACCGATCCATCTGCCAGCGGAAATCGTTTCTCCTGGTTCACTATCGAACCCCCCCTATAATTTTGAAAACTTCTATTAAATCTCCTCTTAACCTTCTCTGTTCCAAGGAGAATATTCTTAGCTTCTCTGGCCTCTCCTTATAACTGAAGTCCCTCAGTCCTGGTACCATCCTGGTAAATCTCCTTTGGAGGCACCCCCTCCAATGCCTTGACATGCTTCCTAAAGTGTGGTACCCAGAAGTGAACACAGTACTCTAGCTGAAGGCTAAACGGTGTTTTATAAAGGTGTTTGATCATAACTTCCTGACTTTTGTATTCTATGCCCCTATTTATAAAGCCGAGTCTCCCGTATGCTTTTTTAACAGCTTTATCTATCTGTCCTGCCACCTTCAAAAATTTACTTGTATGAACCCCCAGGTGTCTCTGTTCCTTCTCTCCGTTTAAGATTGTACCATCAGCTTATATTGCCTCTCCTCATTCTTGCTCCCAAAATGCATCACTTCACATTTCTTTACATTAAACTTCATCTGCCACCTATCTGCCCATTTTTCCTCGTCACTGCTTACTGCTGTTCCTAGCTCAGTATCATCTGCAAACTTGGAGATTGTACTCCCTATACCCAAGTTCAGGTCATTTATATTGATCAAAAATAGCAGTGGTCCCAATACCGATCCCGGGGAACACCATTGCACATTTCCCTCCAGACAGAAAAATAGCTGTTCACCACCACTCTCCATTTTCTGTCTCCCAGCCAGTTCTATATCCATGCTGCCACTGTCCCTTTAATACCACTGGGCTTCTATTTTACTTCTATGTCTCTTTATTGGCATTTTTGTTAAGCGCCTTTTGAAAATCCATATAAACTGCATCAACCCAATCATCCGCCCTCTCCGTTACTTCATCAAAATCTCTTGTCAGGTTTGTGAGACGATATTTCTTCAACAAATCAGTGTTGGCTGTCCGTTATTAACCCATATTTTTCTAAGTGAAAATTTATTTTGTCTGTCTCCTCTAGAAGTTTCCCCACTACTGACATTAGGCTGAATGGCCTATACTTCCCGGGTTTATCTTTCTGCCCCTTTGCCTTTCCCAGGTTTATCTTTCTGTTCCTATGGGGGAGTAACATTTTCAACCCTCTAGTCCTGTGGCACACTCCGGTGTCCAAGGAGGATTAAAAGATTGTGAATAGAGCCTCTGTTATTTCCACCCTTACCTCCCTCAGTAACCTAGGATGCATCCTGTCCGGACCGAGTGACTTATCTATTTTGAACACCGTCAACCTTTTTTGCTACCTCCTCTCTGTTTATTCTTATCCTATCCAATTTCTCTATCCTCTCCTCCAATACTGTGGCATTGGCTGCATCCTCTTCTTTTGTGAAGACAGATGCAAAGTACTCATTCAGTACGTCAGCCATGCCCTCTGCCTTCACAAGACAATTTTCTCTTTGGTCCCTAATTGGCTCCACCCTACCCTTGACTAATTTTATTCTTTATGTACTTATAAAATACCTTAGGGTTCCCTTTTATGTTACCCACTAATCTTTTCTCATACAATCTCTTATTTTCCTTTTTCATTTCTCCTCTGTACTTTCCATATTCTATTTGACTATCTTCTGTATTTTGGACTTGACATTTATCACAAGCCTCCTTTTGCTGTTTTATTTTAATCCCTTATTCATCCAGGGAATCTATTGGTTCTGTCCCCGAACTATCTCCTTGAAGGCTCATTAGCTGTTTTTCCTTCCAGTATTTCTTTCCAGGCCACCTTGACTAGTTCCCTTTTTAACTCACTGAAATTAGCCCTCTTACAGTTGAGTATCTACACCTTTGATTGCTCCTTGTCCCTTTCCATAAGTACTCCAAACCTAATGATGTTGTGATCACTGTTGTCCAGATGGTCTCCTACTGAAACCTGCTACACTTGCCCCACTTAATTGGCCAGAACTAGATCCAGCACTGGTTCCTTCCTCGTTGGGTTGGAAACATACAGAAAGTTATCCTGCTCACATTTCACGAATCCTTGCCCCTACTTGCCCTTTACACTGTTATTTTGCCAGTCTTTGTTAGATTAATTGAAGTCCCCTATTATCACTACTCTTGGTTTTGCATCATGTGGGTCTCATGAGGAAACTTGGTCGAAAGCCTTGTGAAAGTCGATGAAAGCAACATAGGCGGTTTTTCCCTCAGCCTTATGGCTTCCGCGATCTCATACAGTTCCACACATTTCTCACACGTTCTTCACAAAAACGGTATCCAGCCTGCTCCTTCCTAATTATACTGAGAATCTCCAATGTGTGTGCTATACATGCAGTGACTATGTGAACACCACTTTAAGAGCCACTGAAATCAGTGGGATCCCTCTAGTTATCGGTTTCACTGGGGTCACCCTTTCTGTGGATAGACACCACAATTGCCCTCTGGAACACTGACGGTTGCGTGCCTCAGAAAGAATCCTGTTGAGCAGCGCTAAGAGGGCAGCTCCAAGGCAAGTTTGGGATTCCTAGGTTGGACCTGTAAGATCCTCACCATTCTCCATCTCCATCCTCAGAGCAGCTTTTAGGAATTTACCGTTGATGCTGTCCACACCATCAGGTTTACCATTGGCAATGTGCTGCAGTGTGGAGTCCACCTCCTCCCAGCAGATTGGGTCATTTAGGCCTTCAATCTGGTCCACGTCTCTCGCCAGCTCCTGCAGCCTCCATGAAGATGGTCTCTGCTACAGCCTGTTGGGTTAGAACCAGCTCCATGTAATGTTCCCTCCAGACCCCAAGGAATCCCTCATGGTCTGTTGTAGAATACTGAACTTGTCCAATACTGGTACGGGCCCAGAAAGGCCCCTCTGGTAGTAAACAGAGCTGTGTGGAATAAGGGAACTTTCCTAAGGTTTTGCCCCATCTGGGAATCAAACCCAGGTCCTCTCACTTGCGAGGCAAGTGAGCTAACCACTACGCTGCAGGACACCAAAATATACAGTGAATTAAACATTTTGTGTTGTTCCGTCCACCATCTGTCCAAAAACCTTTAATAGAATGATTTTTATAAGTGCTACATTTATATTGGTTGGCCATGATATTCAGAGCTATAAAACTAGCTGCCAGGAAATGCTCCTGCCACAGTAGTTTAATATATTAACCTTATTTGTGAAATGTTTTAAATGTATTGACTATTTGTTTTTTTTGACATTCGTTGCGGCTTTCCATTGTAGCAACATGGAATGTGTTGGACAGATTCTAAAACAATCTACATCAATGTTCAGTTGTAGATCTACTTTTCTTTGTACAGGTATTATCATTACCTCTGCAAAGTGATTTGGTTTTAAATTGGAACAATCATCTAACTTTGTCACAAGTTGATTCCTGCATGGAATTTGTAGATTGTGGCTGGAAGAACAATATTGAGTTTAGCTAAAATATTTTAAAAGTGGTGTTTTAACAATGGTGTGAGTTGAATGTTAAACATGAACACTAGAAATTTCATAAGATTTGGAAATAGTGGAAACATCTTAAAACTAAGGTTTGTGCCAGGATAGAATAGAGTTCATCATCATCAAAGTAATTTAATAATATTGTACATTCATATCTTTTTTGAACTTCAACTAAACTGTAAAAGCTAAAACATTTTTTAAAAAAGTATATTTTAACCAACATAATCCAGTCTGTAAATCAAGTTGGTAGGTTAATCTTTTTTTCACTTTGTTGGAAGGAAAATATGGTTATAATATTTTTTTCAATTACTCAGATGTAACTGTCTCGCACCTCCTGACGTGAAATGTAACTTTGTATTGTATGTGTCAGCAAACACTAAATGGAGCATAGTAATGTGACTTATAACCCGTCCAGCACCTTGGGATGTGACATGACATGATAAGCACTATGTCAATGTAATTTGTTGTTGTTGATATTTAGGGCAATAGTTCACTCTGTTCAAAAGTTGTTGAAAAGATAAATGCATTTGCGATCTTATTCATAATATAGTGTGTTATGTTTAGGGTTATCATCTTATTCAATCACCTTGGCAAATCACCCTGACGACTATTTAACTTAAAGTATCAGACTTTATGATATTTAAACCTGTGAAGGGAATGGGTAATCATAGAATCATACAGCACAGAAGGAGGCCATTCAGCCCATCGTGTCCGTGCCGGTTCTTTGAAAAAGCTGTTCAAATTAAATCCACTCCACCACGCTCTCCCGATAGCCCTGCAAATTTGTCCTCCCCTAACATCTATTCTCTCTTGTAAGTTGTTATCGGATTGGCTTACTTTCAGGCAATACATTTTCAGATCTGAACAACTCGCTATGTGAAAAAATGTCTCCTTAAGCGTTACACTTTCCATAAGATTTTATGACATTTCATAATTTCTGATTAGCTATTCAAGGACTCTATGCCTTAAAATTAGGGTTGCTGATTTTTGAACAAACAATTCCATAGATAATATTGACATTTATGTTACCTTTATTTTTAATTTTTCATTATCTTTTTGACTACTGCATCATGTTGTCACTTCCATGACACGCAAGAAATAATATCAGACCATTTTTATCATTCAAAAAAGTATAACGGTGGGAAGTCATACTTTTCTGATTTGGAGAAATTGGTAAATATGGCAAACATGGCAATTTTTACCAATTAAAATTAGAAAGTGGCAAGGCGATTTATAGTTGTGCCTCATTGGGTGGGTGGGGGCGGAAATCAGATACATACAATTCTGAGGTTCAGGGGGCTTTGTCTTTTTTCGAAGAAAATTGTATCTTTTGGTACCTAATTTTTTAATTCAATTTCCTCTTTTCCTCTGCAGTCCCTTCCCCCAATCTGTATGTACAGATGAATGCGCTTCAATTCACTCTCGACTCCAGGAGCATGCTCTGGCTAAATCAGTTTGTACTAGATCTGCATCAAAGTCTGGAACAGTTCACAGCAAACTACAATCTTGATGACAATGGGAAAAAAGACGAACATGTTGACATTCGTGTTGATGGGCTCATGCTTAAGGTAAATGAAGATTAAATAATGCAATTTGGAATCAACAGTATGTTGTGGTTTTAAGTTCATTATATAATGTAATTTTTAACACTTTAACCACACTTGGGAAGGAATAGCCTTTGCTTCCACCCATTTCCACATGCCTTTTTGTAGTTGAATTCTGTGCACTCGGTATGCAGTGTCTGATTGATTTTTGATAGACTTCTGAACCAGATTGCTCTCTTCAGAATTGCTTATCTGTTTCCGTGTATGACAATCAAAACAGCAGTTTGCTTCCACAAATTATTCATGCAGTTATTTCCTGCAATTTGCCAAAAACAATACATCAGATCTTTCTTAAAGTAAAAGGAGCTTATTACCTTCAGAAGAAATTGATGAAGGAAAAATAACATTACTCCTTTTCTAATTTCCCACACAGAACAATATATTACTCCCAACAAACAAACAAATTACATTTCTTTAGCGCCTTTCATGTCGGGAGGACATCCAAAAGCACTGAACAGTCAGGGATTTGGACCCGAGCAGGGGGATGGGATCAGGAGGGGGTGGAGAGCAGGAAGTGTAGGGGTAGGAAGGTGGCCGAAGGCGTGGTCAAAGAGGAGGGTCTTGAGACCTGCCTTGAAGGAGGCAAGGGAGGGAGCAAGGTGAATGGACTGTGAGATGGAGTTCCAAAGGGTGGGGCCAGAGAGGTTGCAATACCTGAACTGCTGATGTGGGGTGGACCGGGTGGGGGACGTGGAGCAGGCTGGAACCTGTTGAGCAGCGGGAGAGGAAAGGTTGACATGGGGTTAGCAGGTCACAGAAGTAGGAAGGAGCAAGGCGGTGGAGGGCTTTGAAGGCTAGGACAAGGATTTTGAACTCTCTTCCCTGGGAGATGGGGAGCCAGTAGAGCCGGGCGAGGATGGGGATGATAGGGTCATGGAGCCTGATGCGGGAGAGGACACAAGCTTCAGAATTCTGAATGATCTACAGATTGTGGAGGGAAGACTTGAGAAGGCCAACAAGCACGGAGTTGGCAGAGTCGAGCCTAAATGTAACATATGCATGGATGAGGGGCTGAGGGGAGAGGCAGTGGTGGAGCCGTGTGATGTTGCACAGGTGGGGGAAGGCAGAGCGGATCATGGCATGGACATGGGGTAGAAAGGACAGTTGAGAATCAAACAAGATGTCAAGGTTCCGGACTGGCTCAGTGAGGTGCAAAGAGCATCCATGGATGGTATGGAGGCACTAACGGGAGCCAATCAGGAGTGCGTTTGTCTTGTTGACGTTCAACTGGAGAAAGTTAGCTTTCATCCAGGACTTGATGTCTGACAGACATTCTGTCAGGACAACAATGGACCTGGGTGGAGGCAGAGATATAAAGTTGGGTGTCTTCTGCATACATGTCTGAGATGATGTCACCAAGAGGGAGCATGTAGATGTTGAAGAGGAGGGAACCTTAGGACAGAGTCCTGAGAACACCCCCCCCTCCCCCCCGAGACAATGCAGGGGCTGAAGGAGAAGCTGTTTGTGGAGACAAAGTGGAAACGGTGTGAGAGGTAAGATCTGAACCAGTCAAGGACAGGACCATGAAAGTTGAAGTGAGAGGAGAAGCGGTGGAGGGAAGAGTGGTCAACAGTGTCAAAGGCAGCAGAAAGGTCAAGGAGGCAGAGGAGATAGAGGGAGCCCTGGTCCCAGATGGACAAAATGTAATTTGTCACTTTGACCAAGGCTCTTTCTGTGTTGTGGGCAGCACGGAAACCCGATTGGAGGTGTTTGTGAAGGGAGTGGCGGGAGAGGAAGAAGTGAAGCTGGGACAACTCATTCCAGGATCTTGCAAAGGAAAGGAAGGTTGGAGATGGGGCTGTAATTGAAGAGCAGGGATGGGTCCAACGAAGGTTTTTTGAGTATGGGGGTGATGACTCTTTTTAAGGGGGTGAGAACGGTGCTGGGGACAAGAGGAGGTTGATGATGTCTGTAGGTAGAGGCGCAAGGAGGTGGAGCTGGGAGGTAAGGAGAGGGGTAAGGATCCTGTTGAGGGAGTAGATCGTGGGTTTTATTTGGGTCATAATGGTGGTGAGAGAGAAGGGCGAAACAAGTTTGAAGATGTGTAGGGATGGATGGGTACAATACAAAATTACATTTGTATAGCGCGTTCACGTCAGGAGGAGGTCCCAAGACGCTGGGTAGGGGCAGGAATGTGAGGCGGATGAGGTGTGGGTAGCAGTTGGAAGGGCAGATTTTCGTCTTGAGGAAGTCCAGCATCTCCTCGCATTTGGAATTGGAGGAGAGGATGGGCGACGCATGAGAGGGTGGGCGGAGGAACAGGTTGGTGATGGAGAAGCCGAGCCCAGACATGTCCTTGGCCTCCCAAGATTAGCTTGGAGTAAAAGGATGATTTAGAGTCACATGCTGTCCAAAAGCCCCCAAACCACCTGCTCCAAGAACTTTCAAGAACTCAGCTCTAGCATGAATGAACTTCAATTTAAAATGCAACATCAAGTGGTGAATTGCTGCTTTTTCACAAATCAAATAATTTCTGGATGGTAAGATGCCAGCTTACTTTTTTCAGGTGATTATAGTACAGATTGATGATCATTATAAGAACCATGAAACAATAGAACCTGCTTGTTCTCTTTTTTGTATTGAAGGTTGAAGATGATTGTGCTGTGAAATGAGTATTTAATCTCTTCAACCCACAGCTGAGACAGCACCAGTTAGATGTATTTTAGACATATCTAGATTTTTTATTTCTACTCCCTTTCCATAAGAAATATATGATCAGAATCAGTGAACCAGGGAAAATACATTTGGAATAGGATATTGATCTGAATTTTACTTCAAAAAATCTTTGTAAATTTTTTTTGCATATTAGAAGAGAAAACAGTTATATGATGAAATTTACTTCAACTTATTTTTTTCAGACTTTGAAACATAATTGTTTTACTTTTTCAGTTTATTGTTCCAGCTGATAAGGGACCTGATGACCATCAAGACCACCCACAATCAATTTCTATTCAGACAGCAGAAGTAATTGCCACAAACACAAGACATTCACCAAACTGTACATGCACTGACCTGGAGACCATACTGCAGGAATTCAAAGATGAGGAGGTTTTTAGCAAAACATTCACAACCTTTCCCAAATCCGAGGATAGTTTTAACTTACTGCACCCAGTATTTCAAAGGCACGCCCATGAGCAAGACACCAAGTTGCATGATATTTATAAAGGATTTGTTAATCCACAGTTGAGTACGAATGCACTGAAAACATCTGCTGCTACTGACCTTTGGGCGGTGCATTTCTCTCAATTTTGGGTGGACTATGAAGGTATGAAGAGTGGAAAAGGAAGGCCTGTTGGGTTTGTGGATTCTTTCCCTCTTTCAGTATGGCTTTGCCAGCCCAACAGATTCATAAAGTCACAAAGATCAATCTCGTCATCCAGACAATTAACTGCCTTAATTCCAAAGAGTGAATCTAGTGACCTGAGTGTTCGCTTGCAGCGTAAGAAGCTCTTAAGGGATTACTACAGCATGGAAGCAGAGCCTTTTACCAATGGACTGGGGAAGCCCTATTCTTTGGATGGTATTTCGGGTTTGAAATCCACGCAATCTCCTTTAGATGCAGATATTCATGTTCTTGTGTATGTGCAAAAGCACGTGAGCATACAGGTTAATCATCATCAGTATCGCTTCTTACTGAATCTCCAGCAATCAATGAAAAGGCTGCAGGAACAGTTGCAGAAGAATGTAGAGAAAGTAACTGGAAAGCCTGCAGCAGAAACAAAAGTTTGCATTGGAATGTTACTTAAGAGCACTGAAGTGGCATTAATGCTTCTTCCACTGCCTCAGTATGAAGCAGACGGTAAAGCTTCAGCTGAGAACATAAGTCCTATAGAATCTGATCTTTCACCTTCTGAAAGCAGGGATACTTTAGCAGCAGAGAACTATTTGCTGACAGCTGATCCAAGTGCCGACCATTTCAACAAAAGGAATGACAGAGCTGAAGACACAGATTTAAGTACTGTTGCTTCCATGGACCCTGTGCTTTCTAAATCTTATAGTGACTCTGCTTTAGTAAAAAATATAGTAGCACAGCCCTTTTTTGATGTCAGTCAGTTTCCAGCTAAATCAAATATCCCTGGAGGGATTGATGGAACTAGTTCAGAGAATAACAATCAGGCCAGGAGACCATCAGGTCCATCAAAGGCTGAAGTTCCCTGTGGTTCTCAAAGCATGGACCCACTGAATGTTTGCACAATAAACAAAGATGAATACAGCAATCTTACTGTGTCTAAAGAGAATGGCCCAGAAGAAATCTCAAGTATTTTGCAAAATAAACAAAATAGAACAGAAGAATCATTAAATGATTTAACAGATCATGACCAAGAGAACCGCCTGCAATTGCAAAATGATAAAAGCAAAGAAAAATTACTTTCACCAAGGTTGGTGTTACCTCATATTAAGATACACAATTTTTTGAAGTCTGACCGATCATGGCAGCAGTAAGTAAGAGGGGCGATGCCCAAATGGAGATGCTGAAAATGGCTGGCGCTTCTCTTACTATTGCATCTGTGGTGTTTGTGAAATGTTGATTCTGGACTGGCTTTGAATCCATGCATGTGTCACATAATTGTGCGCATGCTCTTTTGCTTCAAGAGTGTGAAATTAACTGAGCTTGAAGTGGAACAAAGTTAGCAGAAGCCGAGAATAGCGCTGATTTTCGAATCACATGTCAATATCTGCTAACGTGACATTGTGTGCTGGAGTCCTATAGCTCAACGGTTAGAGCACTTGCCTCGTAAGCAAGAGACCTGGGTTCTATTCCCAGGCAGGGTGAAATGTTGGGCAAGTTTCCTTACTCCACACCACCCTGTTTACCTAGCAGTAAGTAGGAACCCATTGTTATTCGATTGGCGGATCGCTAATAATCCTCAAAAAAAAAAAAAAATTTGGTCTCTCAATCCACGACTGCTTGTGCGCAATTGGCTGCCGCGTTTCTCCCACAAATATACAGTCAATTAATTTTACAGTATATTCTGTGAAGCACTTTGAGAAGTCTAGAAGACGTGAAAAGCCCTATATCAAATGCAAGGATTATTATTATTATATAGCAGGTAGTCCTGCCACAACAGACAGTGACCCACATTGATTGGGAGAGAAAGGGATTGAGAGGGGGAGAGAGACGGGAGGGGGACATCCTCATCTCCCCCCTCACTCACTCTCATATACACTTCCTCTCTCAATTACTCTCCCTCACTCCCCCCCCTTTCAGTCACACACACTCTCCCCTCTCAAACTCTGTCTCATTCACCCTCTCTCAACGTTTCTCTCCCCTACTCCCTCACATTCACTCCCTGTTCCCTTACACTTTCTCTCTCACACTCTCTCTCCCCCTCTCCCACTCTCTTACTCTCTCAATATCTCTCTCTGTTCTGTCCCTCTCTCAATTACTCTCTCGGTCTCTCTTTCACTCCCCCTTTCTTACCTCTCTCACATACATACTCTCTCTCCCCCCTGACCCCCCTCTCTCTCCCCCTCTCCCCCTCTCTCTTTCCCCAAACCACCCCTCTCTCCCCACTAACTCCCCCTTCTCTCTCTCCCCTCTCTCTCGCCCGCCTCTTTCTCCTGCCTCTCAGACTACAGCAACAGCCGGTATTATTTCCACTGTGTCCTCCCAACCACTGGCTCCTGCTGCTGCCCTGGGAGACAGAGCGGAAGTTGGAATGTTGGAAATGGTCACTT
Organism: Callorhinchus milii; assembly: GCF_018977255.1. Lineage (NCBI taxonomy): Eukaryota > Metazoa > Chordata > Chondrichthyes > Chimaeriformes > Callorhinchidae > Callorhinchus > Callorhinchus milii. Next base: position 54,307,131 of record NW_024704746.1, read on the forward strand.
GATAAAATCAATGGCTGGGGTGATGCCTCCTGTTGGACACACTGGTTTAGATAGATAGGCAGATAACAGGACATTTTATATGCCACATACCACTGGGCTGTCATCAGAAAACGGGTGTGATGACAACACACCCCATTTATGAGATGAGGGATGACCCCAGTCCCCACTCTTGATCTCCTCCACAAACTACAGAAAATATCCTCCTGAGTCTTTTAGTTAATTTTTCTTTCTTGGACAAATGTAGTATTCCTGCTTTGTACTCATGACTATTATTGTTTTGATTTTTCTTAAATGTGGGTATGTGGGAGTTGGTGATTTTTACTCTTTACAAACACATCCACAAGTGGTTGGGGCATCCACAGACTCAACTGCAATTTAAAATACTTTGATGTATTTCTTTTCCCCCTTTGCTTGAGACCTTTTCTGTTCTCTATCTCTCTGCACCATGCATAGGAAATTCTTTGTGTATATTATTTAGTTTGATATAACTTTAATGTGGTAAACTGTTTTGTGATATCTGTGGAAGGAATATCTATAAATGGTATAGTTTGGAGAAAATGTGTATTGTTCATATAGTTCACAATAATATCAGACTTTAAAGCTGTTGCTAAAATGTCCACTTTGAATTTTTACACATGTCAGAGGAAGGTTGAAGGAACATTCGCAGTCCTCTTTGTCTAACTGCCCTGTAGTATATAAACATGTGAAGAGAACTCCATCTCAAAATTCACTGGACAATATATCGATTGATAGTAACACGCTGGAGGACCCATTAGAGATGGATGGAAATGAAAGTCTCCTTTTGTTGGAAAAGGGTAAGTTGCACTGATTACTTAAAATTCTTGCTTTTTCATCAATACTTTTTTATTGTAGAATGCTGTGATTATGCAGAATCTATTGTACGTGTCAGCTTGGCACAGTTGTAGCACTCTATCCTCTGAGTCAGAGGTTGTGAGTTCAAACCCCACGTTGAGACTTGGAATAACATCATCTAAATTCTAAGCGGATAATGCGTTACTGGGCATGTGCTGCATTGTTGGAGGTGCTGCCCTTTGGATGAGATGTTAAACTGAAGTCCCGTTTGCCTGTTTAGGTGGACTGAAAAGAGAAGCGCGTGTCCTGGTCAACAATCCCCCAATTAAAATTGGTCACTCACTCCATGGCTATTTGTGAGACATTGCTGTGTGCAATTGGCTGCTAAGTACATTGAGCATTTTTTTAACCAGATAAGGTTCAATTTAATTTGTAACATTAATCTATGGTGTAAGTTATGGTGGAATCCTGTAGCTCAGTGGTTAGAGCACTCGCTTTGCAAGTGAGAGACCTGAGTTCAATTCCAGGCAGAGGGCGAACCTTTGGTCAAGTTTCCTTACTCCACACGCCTAATAATAATCCCTCCAAAAAAAAACAATAATAAATTGGTCATTTTCAATCCATGACTGTTTGTGGGACACTGCTGTGCGCAATTGGCTGCCGCGTTTGCCCACAAATATACAGTCAATTCACTTTACAGTATCTTCTGTGAAGCACTTTGGGACGTCTAGAAGACGTGAAAAGCGCTATATCAAATGCAAGGATTATTATTATTATTAAGTTATGTCCCACTTATGACAGTGACTATACTTGCTTGAGTATTGCTTCTCATGAGTAGTAAACTCTATTTATTGAATACTCAACCTCACAGCAAAAAATATTCAATAAACCAAACTATTTATATAACTAGACTAAACATAAGAGGAGATTATTCTCGTGGCACTCAACCTCACAGTCTCCAGCTGCACTGAAACCAGAAACACTCTCCTCCACCGATCAGACCTGCCCTCACTCGGATGTGGCTAACCAAACAATCACCAGCAACCTCTCTGAGAAGTGAGGCGAGGGGAGGGGTGAAGGAGGAGAGGATGGCGACGACATTTGCACTGTACTGTAGAAGGTAGTGATTTGGGCCTATGCGTTTATCTAGACTCACATTAATTGTTTTTTATATGAATTATCACAGGAAAAATTATTCAATGAATCAAATTATTCATATGTCCGGTAGTCAGTTAACCAGTCTATATTCTTAGATGCAAATGGTATGCAAATGGTTTGGGATTCCTGAATTCTATAAAATAAACCAAACTAATCAATTATCTGATATTCAATTAACTGAATTTCACAGTACAAGAACTAGACATTTGTTTCAATGCAATATTTGTATTGTTGCAGGAAACCTATGGTTTTAGCTGATTATAGAATATGAAAAATAATTGTTATGGCTGTGAAGGCAGCATGGATAATAGAATGCAGTCTACCTTTGTCATATAAATTCTTAATAATCAATTACTGTATGAATAGACATACTAGAATAACATTATAGCCCTGCAAGTGTGAACTCTGTTAAGAATCCAAAAGCAAATATAATAATAGTATATATATGATAAATAACATACTCTGAGTTATTTCCCACAATATCATTTAGTTTTGTCTTGTTAATACCATTTAGAGATTTAATGTCTCAAGATCAATAAGATTCTCCAAATCCCTTGATTGGGATTCTTTCCAAGCTTTTCTTATTTCGTGTTTAGCTAATTCAGCGCCTTGGGACGTCCTCCCGACGTGAAAAGCGCTATGCAAACGTAATCTTGTTGTTGTTGTAGAATATATTACATAGCACATTAATATGTTGAAAAGGGTTCTAAATTAAATTGCAATATTATCTTAAATGTCTATTAATCTAAAAATGTTTTTTAAAAAATTGCAGAAGCTGTATAAGAATAAACATTTATACAGTAAATTTGGTGCTGGGGATGTGTTCCATTGTCTGAGGTGCTGTCCTTCAGATGAGATGTTGTGGGCAGAAATGTGGCATGCCGCTTTTTTTGTATTAAAAGAGGGGAGGAAAATGCTTGTTTACACACATATTGAATTGTATGTAATCCTAATATAAGACTAATTTTTCCATTCTTATTTTCTGGTTTTATATCATTCATCATTTGTAGTCAGCTTGTGCCCAGAGACTTGGAAATAAGGCTGCTGTTTAAATTATCCTTCACTGTTTAAAAAAAATCTTCAGTAATGCTTGTTCTGCTTCACTGAATCGACGATTGTGTTCATGTTCTCTCAGATGGCAGTGTTGATGATAACTCAGTCATTAGTCTTAAAGAAGAAACCTTTGACCAGAGTCCAGCAGAGAGTGCTCATGGAGCACATGGAACCGAGGATTATGGCAGAGTATCGCCAGATATCTGTAGTGCTGCTTCTCAGAGTGTGGAAGAATCCTCTGGAGATTTGGTAAAACATTAGTGGCACTCAGTTGCTGTAACATTTTTAAGATGATAATTCTGCTTGTATTTAAATGATATTGTGTCAGATCTGTCTCAATATTCCTCTTGAGTCAGAATATTGTAATTTAAACCACATTGGGACTTTGTACTCATATTATACAGCAATGTGTTTGTAGAACTCACTGCCGGAAGTGGAACTCACTGACAGAAATAGTGTTTGAAGTAAAAAAACATCAATGCATTTAAGAGGAAACTTGATATATACACGAGGGAGAAGGAAATAGTGAGGCATAGGAGGGAAGCTTGTGTAGCATATAAGCGCAAGATATAAGCATGGACTCGTTGAACTGAATGGCTTGTTTACATGCCATATCATGCTGTATAATTCTATGATCTACATTGAGTGGAGTTCCTGGTCTCAATGGAAATTCTAACTGGATTCCTTGTCAAGAAATCCTGTAAATTTGAACCTTTTTTTTCTGGTTTTCAATCATTATTTCAACCATTCCTAATGCTAATATGAATTGATGGGTGACATTGAAGATAAACTTGAATAAGCACTTCCCCGACCATCCAACCTTGTATTATTTAAAGCCAGGACTATTTTTTCTGTCTCAATTAGTTAGTAAGTTTCTCTTAGTTTGCTCTCTCTCCCTCCAACCAAGAAGCCAAGGAGGCAAACTGCCTCTAGCCCTCTGCATTTGCCTCAATTCAATATATGAGTAGAACAGAACATTAAACTGTCCTTTTGGGACAATACAACTTGTGTCAGGACCACAAACAGAAGGACAAAATCAGTCAGGATTTCTGGTCATTAATGCTAATCATGGACCTTTTAGGAAAGTGTACTTTTGTTGTTGTTAGATTGAGAACAAGATCAACTTCAGCTGTGATGCTTTTTATGGTTCACTGTCCTGCTGACACCAAATCCCTAGTTTTACTTTTGAAGAGTAGCTGCGTGGTGAAGTTTGGAGGTCACAGAGAGGACCGTTGAACCATACCTTAATAGGGGGAGTCAGTGCCTTCAGGGGAGGAGCAACAAAGAAAGGCAGCAGAAAACTGGCCAATAAAAACACAATCTCCTGCGCTTTACATCTTCTGTCCATTGCTTTCTTATCAAGCTATTAATTGATGTTGCTGTGAAATTTCTGTGCCCACTGAATTGTCACAGTTAGTAAGTCAGACGAGGAAGGTCATAGCACTGCCTTCTCTAGATGGTGCAAATCTCACATTGTATTGTTGAATTGGTCTATGACTTAATTTATATGAGCATGTACAAAAGTGAACACATTATTTCTCTATTTATACCATTTAAATATTCAGTTGAACATCAGTAGAATTATTGTTCAGGATGTTGATTGCCTATCACAAGATCGACCACTAGTTCAACCCATTACATAATTGGACTGGTGGCCATTTCCCTCAGAGTCCCTCAAAGTCTCATCATTGAGTGGTGGGATAAATCTATTATCTCCCTACTAGCTTTGGACTTTATAGGAAATGAAATGGAGAAATTTTAGCTGGTTCCTGCTGGGCATCAGTTCATAGCATGGAATACCACACATTGCCAACATAATTAGCACTAAATTATTTTCACTCCAAGGTTGTAGATATGAGGAAAAGAAATAAAGTTCATACTCCTGATATGTTTAGTTGAGGAAGGGTAGGAGGAGACTCATGTGGAGCATAAACGCCGGCATAGACCAGTTGGGCAGAATGGCCTGTTTCGGTGCTGTATATTCTAGGTAATACTGTTTTACAGATGGAGGGGTTTGCATTTTTGCAGCAGAATAGAGGGAGCTTTACTCTGTACCTACTCCATTCTATATCTAATTTGGGAATGCTTGATGCTGACGCTGGTTGCCAAGTATTCTGTTTCTCAGTAGTGACCTTCATGATCACAAAAAAATTATTTTTGTTTACAAAAAGCATATTTCAAAACTATTTTATCTTTGTGACAGGTTTCTGTGATGGTTTTCAAAGCATTTGGTATTAACTGTGGGATTGATGTGAAGGGAGAGGATGCAGCAGTGTATCTTCAGATAAACCAGGTATTACCAAACCAACTGGGAAATGTCAGTGTACGCCAGTACCTCAGCAACCGCAGCATGGGTATGTACCAGTCCTTTCTGTATTGAATTGATATTTTACTTGAAGTTGCTAAACAAAAATAAGCCGCAAATATTAAACTTAATGATCGCTGAAACCAGCAATTTAATCCCCAACATTATATTTGTCAAGTCTCCCCTGTAAACTGTGTAAAGTGCTTTGAAATGTCCTCTTGAAATGAAAGTTTCTATATAGATTGTATTATATGAATCTGATGTTCCACAGAAATGTCTTGATTTTCTGAATATTGTGGAGTTCTGTAGCTCAGCGGTTAGAGCACTCGCTTTGCAAGTGAGAGACCTGAGTTCAATTCCAGGCAGGGCGAACCCTTGAGCAAGTTTCCTTACTCCACATGCCTAATAATAATCCCTCCAAAACCAAAAACAATAATAAATTGGTCATTTTCAATCTACGACGGTTTGTGGGACATTGCTGTGCGCAATTGGCTGCCGCGTTCGCCCACAAATATACAGTCAATTCACTTTACAGTGTGTTCTGTGAAGCGCTTTGGGACGTCCTCCCGACGTGAAAAGCGCTATATCAAATGCAAGGATTATTATTATTATTATATGCCTGAAATATTCTTATTTGGAAGAGCTACCCAATCAGTCCCACTCCCCCACTCTTTCCCCATACACCTGCAATTTTTTCTTTTTTAAATACCTATCTAATTCCCTTCTGAAAATTATTATTGAATCTGTTTCCACCACCCTTTTAGGGAGTGCACAACTCTCTGTGTAAAAATATTTCTCCTCATCTCCCTTTTGGTTCTTTTGACAATTATTTTGAATCCATGTCCCATGGTTACTGGCCCACTGGCCAGTGGAAACAGTTTCTCCCTATCTACTCTTACCAAAACCAAAAATTTTGAATACCTCCATTGAATCTCCCTTTAACCTTCTCTGCTCTAAGGAGAATGGTTCCAGCCTATCTTGTCTCTCCACATAACTAAAGTCCCTCACCCCTGGTGCCATTCTGGTAAATCTCCTCTGCACCCTCTCCAAGGCCTTCATATTCTTCCTAAAGTGTGGTGCCCAGAATTGGACACAATACTCTTGCCGAGGCCTAACTAATGCCTTATAAAGGTTTAGTAGAACTTCCTCGCTTTTGTACTCTATGCCTCTATTTATAAAGTCAAGGATCCCATATGCTTTTTGAACAGCTTTCTGCCACCTTCAGAGATCTATGCATGTGAACCCCTAGGTCTCTCTGCTCCTGTAATGCCTTTATAACTGTACCATATATTGTATATTGCCTCTCCTCATTCTTCCCCCCAGAATGCATCACCTCACACTTCTTTACATTAAGCTTCATCTGCCACGTGCCTGCCCATGTCTATGTCCTCCTGCAGTCTGCTACCATCCTCCTCACTGTTTACCACGTTTCCAATTTTTGTGACATCTGCAAATTTTAAAATTTTGCTCTTTATACTGAAGTCCAAGTCATTCACATATATTAAAAAGAGGCGTGGACTTAATACCGAACTCTGGGGGACACCACTGTATACTTCCAGCCAGCCTGAAAAAGAACCATTCACCACTACCCTCTGCTTCCCAGCCAATTTTGTATCCATGCTGCCATTGTCCTTTTTATCCCATGGGTTTCAATTTTGCTAACTAGAGGTCAAGGAACTCGAGGAGACAAAAGAAGCCCTGGTAACAGATGGACAAAATATTATTTGTAACTTTGACCAAGGATGTTTCTGTACTGTGGCCAGTGCGGAAACCGGATTGGAGTGGTTCGTAGAGGGAGTGGCAGGAGAGGAAGGAGTGAAGCTGGGTAGCGACAACTCTTTCCATAACCAAAGGTAGTTGCAGAGGAGAAATGGGTCCAGGGACGGTTTTGAGAATGGAGGTGATGATGGCTGTTTTTAAGGGGGTGGAAATGGTGCCAGTGGACAAGGAGAGGTTGATGATATCTGTTAATAGAGAGGCAACTAGATGGAGCTGGGAGGTAAGGAAAGAAGTAGGGATGGGTTTAAGGGAGCTGGTTTATTTTAGTCATGATGAAGGTGAGATAAAAGTGGAAGAGGTTTGAAGGTGTGGGTGGAGCGGCTGGAGTGTGAGAGGGAGGTGGGGATGGGGTGTGAGGGAAAGTTGGAAGAGGCCTAGCAGTAGAGAGGGCAGAGGGAGCCGAGCGGATCCTCTAGAATGAGCAAGCTGGGAGAGGATGGCTGGAGGATTCGGTTTGTGATGGAGAAGGCCCCCAAGATTATCTTGAAGTAGAGTAGATTCTACTGGATTTGAACCAGGTGCGTTCGTGGCAGGAGGAATCCCAGAGGGGCAGCAGTTCAGATGATTTTGGGCAGTGGAGAGGGAGTGAAGGGAGATTTTATTCCCGGGGTGTTAAGATATGGAGGTGGCAGAGAATGGAGGAGTAAAGGAAGATGACGTAGTGGTCCGAGATGGCTTTGATAGTTAAGTCCGATATGCTGAGGCCCTGGGTAATCACCAGATCAAGCAGGTGGCCATGGGCGTGGTTGGCAGAGTTGATGTGCAGAAAAAGGTTGTGAGAGGAGAGGAGGGACAAGAAGTCATCAGACGTAGAGCAAGATAGGGTGAAGTGGAGGTTGAAGTCGCCTGAGATGAGGAGGCTTTCAGAACAGAGGCAGAGGGTCGATAGAAGTGTGGAGATGTCAAAGTATGTTCGGGGAAGAATTGGCCTATAATTTTAAAGAGCCTTATTAGTAGTAGTTTTTATATGTTCTTGTTTGAGTTTAAATTAAGCTTCCTCCCATCCCACTCGAATTCTATGCATCTTGTTTCAGTCTTGTGCCAATGGCAATCTACAGATGGCCACTAGAGGTGCACAAGAACTATCCAAAGAGACCCCTTTCCAACGATGTCCAACTCTTTGGAGAGAATTGCTTCACTGCCACGATGCATCTGTGTTTTATATAGCCTTTGTCTTTTTTCATTATTTAAAAATTTTCTTTGACCTTGGTATTTTAGAAAATGTTCTTTGAAGCAAAAATTCATCAATAGTTGAAAAAAGATACTGCGGCTTATGTGTTAGGGCTTTGGGAAGTTTGGAGGAAGTTCTCATTTTTTTTCCTGTACAGGGCACTCCATAAATACAAATGTACATCCTAAAACCCGCAATATTGGAGAACTAGTCTGCAGACCGACATTGTTTTTTCCCTCGGCGTCTAATGGAATAGTAACTGCATAATCTGTTGCTCAACTCCGTTAGCTTCAGTTATGATGAAACTTGTCAGCTCCTAGAGCGTGCTGGTAATACCTGTTTCCAGCAAAACCGCCACCAGACACGAGGTGACATTGGTGGCCGTAGAGATGTATGGCATCTGGACCATTTGTCTTATCAGACATGAGAAAGCTTTGTGGACACCGATGTAGATGGTTGGAGAGGGAAAACAAAATATGAATACAGTTTTATAAAAGAAGCTTTGTGGAAGGTTTTGTGGGGTTCCCCTTTTAGTTGTATTTAATAATGTTTGCACATTTAAAATCAAAACAGACATTGATAGAAAGTTTTAATAACTGTGGCAGACCAATGCAAAAGAAGCAAGCTTCATGTTTGCCATGTCATTAATATTGATGCAGTGTAAATAATGGCCTAAGTTTAATGCCAAAGTCCCCCATTGANTTTTTTTTTAGCATTTGTTTCCAAGTATCAAAGAAACACCATTGAAGATTAAACTGGGATCTATTTTGGGTGTTTGCATTGTAGGTATTCAAGGTTCAGGGTCTGCAATTTTGCAAGTGCTGCTTTATCTATGTTCAGAGCAGCGTTGGACTCATTCCTTGAGAAGAGACGTTTTCCCAGTGTCCTGGCCAACAATCCCTCAGATAAAATTGGTCATTCACGTCATGACTGTTTGTGTGATATTGATGTACGCAAATTGGCTGCCATCCAAATTGGATTTGCACCAAGTGCATTTGGCAGAGCGCACCTGAGATTTGAGGTGCCTGAGAATAGCGATTTTCACACGAGTCTCCCTGAGACATCCTCCTGATGTGAAAGGTGAAATGCAAGGTGTATTATTGCATAATGTACCAATTTTAGGAATAAGCAGTTCCACTTTAGTGATCTTCATGGAATTCTTAAAATACAGCCTGGCATTCTGAAATATTTTAATTACAACAACAACAACTTGCATTTATAGAGTGCCTTTCACGCGAGGTAGCTTCCCAGAGCGCTTGACAGTGGAGGAGTCTGACAAAGAGCCAGGCGGGAGAGGGAGGGGGGAGGTGCCGTAAGCACGATCAAAAAGGAAGGCATTTCGGCATGTTTTGAAAGTGGAGAGGGAGGGGGGGAAGGTGGAGGATTTGAGGAAGAGAGTTCCAGAGTTTTGGAACATAGTGGCTGAAGGCACGGCCACCAATGGTGGAGGAGTGAGCAGAGGCAGCGGGTGGTGGAGTGGAAGGTAAGCAGATCGAATAGGTAGGAAAGTATGAGGGCATGAAGGGATTTGAAAATGAGTGAGAGGATTTTGAAATTGCTTCTGTTCAATAATTGAGAACCAGTGGAGTCTGGCAAGAACTAGTGTGATGGGGGTACGGAGTTTTGTGCGGGTGAGTATCCGGGTGGACGAGTTTTGGATTAATTGGATTCTGTGTTCTGGTGGAGTTGGGGAGACCAGCGAGGAGGGTATTTGAATAGTCCAGCTGGGAAGTGATGAAGGCGTGAACGAGTGTTTCGGCTGCGTTGATTGTGAGGTGCGGATGGAGGTGGTCAATGTGACAAGGTGGAAAAAAGCGGTCCTGGTCAGGGAAAGGATGTGGGGTAGAAAGGAAAGCTGGGGATTGAATCTGACGCCTAAGTTACGCACCGGTTCGGTAAGTCTGAGGGGGGGCCCGGGGAGTTTGAGGAGTTTAGATCCATAGAAGAGAAGATGTTGACAGGAGCCAAAGAATACGGCTTCCGTCTTGCCGACATTCAGCTGCAGGAAATTCGCGCTCATCCAAGCCTTCATGTCCGTCAAACAAGCTGACAGGACATCAGCGGACTGGGAGTCGCAGCTGGAGAAGGAAAGTAGATTTGGGTGTCATCCGCATACATGTGGAAGTTGACCCCGTGTCTGTGAATGAAATCGCTGAGGGGGAGTAAGTAGATAAGGAAAAGAAGGGGTCAAAAGATGTAGCCTTGGGATACCCAGCACGTGACCAGGCGGGAGGAAAAAACATTTGCTGAGATGTATTGTTCGTTTGTTAGTAGGACTCGAACCACGCAAGTGCGATCCCACTAAGGTGGATGAGGGAGGAGAGCCATTGTGGAGAATGGTGTGACCCACTGTGTCGAACACAACAGAGAGGTTCAGGAGAACGAGGAGGCAGAGGTTGATTACAGAGAGAGAGAGAGGACATCATTTGTTACTAGATCTTCAAGTGCAGCTGAATTTACAGCAGAAATAGTCATTGTGTCCCACGTTTTACTTTAGAGCCAATTGTTAATCTTTTGATTTTTAAATGTTTTTAAAAAAAAATTCTTCTGTTATAGAATACAAAATTTACCAGAAGTTCTGTATACTGAGATTCTTCATGGGATATGAGGTAGAGTAGTTTTTCTACACTGTACTTTGTAGACTGCCATTTCACCTTTGGCAAATAGTTCAGTTCAAGCTTAGCAGGTTAAAGTATCTCCTTCCAGCTATAAGATTATGCAGTATATCAAACGTGTTTAGTCAGCCTCAACCAAATTCCCACTGGGTGCAAATTCACAAAACAAAACTACCCTTGACCAACAAGTCACTAGGTTTACTATACTTATGAAATATAGCCCCGTGGATTAGTGGGAAATATCGCAGCAGGACAATTTGAGAAAGGTGTAATGTGAACCTTTTTAATGTGAAAAATGTATAATGATCCTTTATGAATCTACTACAAAGGGTAATTTAATCAGTGCTGACAGTCCTTTTGTTTGATAGTCTGATGATTAGGGGGGTCTCAGCTTTCTTCCTGTCACAAGGTATTTAGCAGCTTTATAAGTTATACAGGTATAATTTATTTCTGTTGCAAGATTGTTTTGGGCCCAATTGACAGTTTTAACAGAGAGTTGTGCTTATTTTTTCACTCTAGCCAGTAGAATATGATTCTGTGAGATTATTTGGCTGTAATTGGCATCTCATTTGACACTGACCTTACACTATCTGATATCCAAACATCCACTTCACAGCAGGTGTCACTAGAGCCAGAGGAATCCTGTCTGCTATTTTTCCCCTGCTGAGATTAGATAACTCCATATTCATTGCAAATCAAAACTAAAACCTTCTGGGTTTGTATGTGACATGTTAGGAAGTGATGTTTTCGACTGGGATATCTTTTGATTGAGGAGGGAGGAAAGAGGAGAAATAGCGGAAATGAAGATAACAAAGGAGAACTGAAGAAGGGAATAAGAGGCAAAGAGAGTGCAAGTGAAAAGATTAGCTGGTAACATAAAAGGAACACTAAGGTCTTTTATAAACATATTAAGAGTAAAAGGATGGTCAAAGGAAAGGTGGGGCCGATTAGGACCCTAAATGGAAAGCTTTTTCTGGAGGCTGAGGTACTGAATGATTACTTTGCGTCATAAAGGAAGAGGATGCTGCTAATGACACAGTAAAGAAGGAGGGGCCAGACAAATTGGATAAGATAAAAATCAATACAAAAAGGTTAGTAGCGCTCAAAGTAGAAAAGTCACCTGATTCGGATGGGATGCATTCTAGGTTGCTGAGGGAAGTAAAGGTGGAAATAGCGGAGGCTCTGACCACAATCTTTCAATCCTTGGATATGGGAGTGATGCCAGAGGACTGGAGGGTTGAGAATGTCCCACCCCTGTTCAAAAAAGGGGAGAGGGATAAATCTGATAATTACAGACCAGTCAGCCTAACGTCAATGGTAGGGAAACTTAACAGAGACCATTATCCAGGACAAAATTAATTTTCACTTTGAAAAACATGCATTAATAAAGGACAGACAACAAGGATTTGTTAAAGGTAAATCATTCTTTGCTGAAATAACGGAGAGGGTTGATGATGGTAATGCAGTTGATGTGTATATGGGCTTTCTAAAGGCGTTTGATAAAGTACCACATAAAAGACTTGTTAGCAAAATTGAAGCTCATGGGAACAGTCGCAGCATGGATATAAAATTGGCTGGGAGACAAAAAGCAGAGGGTAATGATGAACTGTTGTTTTTCAGACTGGAGGGAGGTATACAGTGGTGTCCCCAAAGAATCAGTATTTGGACCACTGCTCTTTTTAATATATACTGATGTCCTGGGTATAAGGAGCATCATTTCAAAGTTCGCAATTGACACAATGCTTGCAAATGTAGTAAATGGTGAGGAGGATAGTAACAGACTGGAGGAGGACATAGACAGGCTGTTGAAATGGACAGACACATGTCAAATGGAATTTAATACAGAGAAATGTGAAGTAATGTACTTTGGGAAGAGGAATGAGGAGAAGCAAAAAACAAGAACTTGCACTGGAGTCCTGTAGCTCAGTGGTTAGAGCACTCACCTAGCAAGTGAGAGGACCTGAGTTCAATTCCCGGCAGGGCAAAACGTTGGGCAAGTTTCCTTACTCCACATGCCTCTGTTTACCTAGCAGTACGTAGGAACCTGCTTGTTAGTCTATTGGCGGATCACATTTCTGGGGGTAATAATCCCTTCAAAATAAATGTAAAAAATAAAATAATAATTATTTGGTTACTCAATTGGCTGCCACGTTTTCCCCCCTCAAAATATCCAGTCAATTCACTTTACAGTATATTCTGTGAAGTGCTTTGAGACGTCTCGAAGATGTGATAAGGTGTTATTTCAAATGTAAGCATTATTATTATTTATATAGTGCCCTTCACTCGGGCGTCCTGGAGTGTCTGACAGTGGCAGAGTTTGACCCCAAGCCAGGGGGGAGAGGGAGCGGTGATCAAAGCATGATCAAAAAGGAAGGTTTTGAGGTGGGATTTGATAGTGAGGAGGATGGGGCAAGGCGTGGGAATTGAAGGAGAGAGTTCCAGAGTTTCTGGGAAAATATATAGTAAATGGTACAATTTTAAAGGGGATACACAAATCTTTGAAGGTGGCAGGACAAATTAACAAAGCGGTTAAAAAAGGCAAAGAGTATAAGAGCAAGGAAGTTATGTTGAACCTTTACAAATCGCTGTTTAAGTCTCAGCTGGAGTATTGTGTCTAATTCTGGGCACCCCACTTTAGAAAGGATGTCAGGTCCTTTGGAGAGGGTGTAGAGAAGATTCAAAAGAATGATACCAGAGATGAGGGATTTCAATTATGTGGAGAGACTAGAGAGGCTGTGAATATTCTCCTTAGAGCAGAGAAGGTTAAGGTGAGATTTAATAGAGATGTTCAAAATTATCAGGGGTTTTGATAGAGGAGATAGGAAGAAACTGTTTCCTCTGGCAGGTGGGTCGGTAACCAGAGGGAACAAATTTAAGATAATTGGCAAAAGAACAAGAGGGGAGAAGAGAAGATTTTTTTCACCCAGAGAGTTGTTGTGGGGCTGGAATGCTCTGCCTGAAAGGGTGGTGGAAGCAGATTCAATAATAGCTTTCAAAAATGAATTAATAATAATAATATAATAATAATAATCCTTGCATTTGATATAGCGCTTTTCACGTCGGGAGGACGTCCCAAAGCGCTTCACAGAACGCACTGTAAAGTGAATTGACTGTATATTTGTGGACGAACGCGGCAGCCAATTGCGCACAGCAATGTCCCACAAACAGTCGTGGATTGAAAATGACCAATTTATTATTGTTTTTGGTTTTGGAGGGATTATTATTAGGCGTGTGGAGTAAGGAAACTTGCCCAAGGTTTCGCCCTGCCTGGAATTGAACTCAGGTCTCTCGCTTGCAAAGCGAGTGCTCTAACCACTGAGCTACAGGACTCCACTATATCTAATATAGGAATTAGATAGGTACTTAATAAGGAAAAAAAAGGTAGGGCTATGGGGTAAGAGCGGGTAGTGGGACTAATTGGTAGCTCTTTCAAAGAGCAGGCACAATGGGCCAAATGGCCTCCTTCTGTGCTGTAAGATTCTCTGATTCTAGAAAAGAGTCATATCATAGAATCATAGAATCGTACAGCGCAAAAAGAGGCCATTCGGCCCATCGAGTCTGTGCCGGCTCTTTGAAAAGAGCAATGTAATGTCAATCGCACTTCCCAGCCCTTTCCCCATAACCCTGCAAACCCATCTTCCTCAAATACCTGTCCACCGCGTTTTTAAAAGTTGTTATCAAATGAGCCTCGACCACCCTTTCAGGCAATGTGTTCCAGATTCAAACAACTTGCTGGGTGAAAAAAATTCTTCTCACCTCCCCTCTGCTTCTTTTTGAAACTATTTTAAATCTGTACCTCGAGTCACCGACACATCCACCAGTGGAAACAATTTTTCCCTTTCTAACCTGTCAAATCCCCTCATGATTTTGAAGACCTTTTCAAAATCCTTTTTGGTCTCCTCGTAACCTTCTCTGCTCCAATGAGAATAATGCTAACCTCACTAGCCTTTCCTCATAATCATGGTCCCTCATTCCTGGTACCATCCTTGTAAATCTCCTCTGCACCCTTTCCAATGCCTTCACATCCTTCCTATAGTGCGGTGCCCAGAACTGGCCGCAGAATTTTAACTAAGGCCTAACCAGTGTTTTATACAGGTTAATCATAACCTCCTGACTCTTGTACTCTAAGCCCCTATTTATAAAGCCTAGTATCCCATATGCCCTTTTTACAGCTTTATCTACCTGTCCTGCCACCTTCAAGGATTCATTTACCTGCACCCCCAGGTCTCTCTGTTCTTTTATCCCCCTTACAATTGTATTACCTAGTATTGTATTATATTGCCTCCCCTCATTCTTTCTACCAAAATGCATTACTTCGCATTTCTCCACATTGAAACTCATCTGCCATGTGTCTGCCCATTTTACCATTCTGTCTATGTCTTCCTGCAATTGGATACTATCCTTCTCACTGTTTACCACTCTACCTAACTTTGTGTCATCTGCAAACTTGGAAATGGTACTTGCTATACCCAAGTCCAGATCATTTATGTATATTAAGAAGAGCAGTGGTTCTAATACCGATCCCTGGGGAACGCCACTGTACACTTCCCTCCAGTCAGAAAAGCAGCCGTTCACCACAAGTCTCTTATATCTTCCATTTCTATATCCTGTCTCTATGCCATTGTAAACATGAAACCATTTTATAAATTTATACAGTATCCTGTAATTTGAAGCACTCCGGGACACACCATGCATGAAGGGCACTATATGCAAGTTGTTGTTGTAATCTTCACTTGTTAAAATGCACCAGTGTATACATATTGCAAATTAAGGCAGAATTTGAATATGTAAGGAATATATATCGTCCACATGACTCAGTATAGAACATAACACTTCCCGGTTGATGCTTGCAGCTTCAAGCTCTTTGCTTATTCGAACAAATATTTAAATCTTTGTTTGGATTCCTATTGATGGTGTGAATATATAAAGCATGCAGCAAGGGACATTTCAGTAGTGAAATATTCAGCTCTGCATCTGACTGCATGAACTACAGGTTTGTCTATTGGATTCCAGTTAACTTGGACAAGAGTTGAATATTTACATGATTTGCCACTGTCACAAATTCTATTTGTCACAAATGCTGGTGAAAAATATCCATTTCTGTATTTTCGAATATGCTTNAAAAAAATTATGACCTCAAATTTGATTGGAGTCTAGCAGTTAGAACATAAGAAAATAAGAATTTGCTAGGAGAAAGAAGATTGAGGTCCATCAAGTTTGCTTTCCACCATCCTGGCAGTTGCTTGACATGTCGTGTCCCTAACTATATACTGTAACCCGAGATTTTATTTTCTAGCAGAAATCTGTCTAATTTGTTCTTGAAACAAATAACATTTTCTGCTTTCACACTCTTCCTAGGAAGCCTAAGTTTACAACTCGCTTACTGAAGTAGTGTTTCTTCTAGCAGATTTGTTCTGAATTTAACCTCTTCAATTGGAGAAGAATGGAATGCTGTTTTAGTTTTGGGTCTCTCGGTATTGTTTGCATTCATTGTATTCAACAAGGGCTACTTTGATTCTTTGAAAACAGAACATGTATTGCAGCTCTGACTTTGTCAGACAAGTTACTCAAACTAGCTTCCTTTTTGGTTGTGTATATTTCACATAATCTTTCAAACTCTTAGAATGCTACTTAAACTGTAGTCATTGCTGGGGCATATAAATTTATCAAATGAAATTTTAGCAAAATGTATGTACATTTGATGCCATTAGGCTAATTTTATTTTTATATTTATTCATATTACATTTCCTTTCATAAATTCTATTTTCATCTGTGCAGCATTGTTTGTTGAAAATATTTAACTATTATTTCTAGTGTATTTGAGCAGCATGAGGAAGGAACTGAGTATTAAAACAGCAGGATCAAACACATGAATGCATGGCTGCAGAAATGGTGCAGAAAGGAGGGCTTTAGGTTCCTGGAACATTGGGATCAGTTTTGGGGCAGGTGGGACCTGTATAAGGTGGATAGGTTACACCTGAACAGGGTTGGGACCAATGTCCTCGTACGGAGGTTAACTTGTGCTGTGGAGAAGGGTTTGAACTAATTTCGAGGGGGAAAGGGAATCAGGATGTAGCATCAGAGAGGAGAAACAAGTTACATAGAGTAGCAATGCAATAAGGAGTAATCCAGAAAAAGGAGGAATTAGATGGGGGAGAAATGCAGAGCAGACTCAGTTGGTCTTGGAGTGCATATGCATAAATGCTCAGAGTGTGACAAATAAGGTTGGTGAGTTGCAGGATCAAGTTGCCACATGGGGTTATGATGTAGTGGCAATAACAGAGACCTGGCTCAAACAAGGGCAGGAATGGGAGCTGAATATTCCTGGCTATAATGTATTTAGGAGGGATAAGGAAAGGGAAAAAAAGGAGGCGGAAGGTGGCAATATTGATTAAAAACAAAGTTACGGCCCTGGAAAGGGACAATGTGCTAGACGGTCCAAAAACAGAATCTATTTGGTTAGTTAAGGAGCTGTTACTCTGTTAAGTGTTTACTATACACCAACAACAACAACAAGATTCCATTTATTGAGCGCCTTTCACGTCGGGAGGACGTCCCAAGGCGCTGTACAGTTGGGTCAGGACCCGAGCAAGGGGGAAATGGTCAGGGTGAGGGGAGGGAAAGGAGGGAGCGAGGAGGGGGTAGAGAGTCGAGAGGGGAGCTGAAGGCACGGTCAAAGAGAAAGGTCTTGAGACCGGCCTTGAAGGAGGAAAGGGAGGAAGCAAGGCGAAGGCACTGGGGGATAGAGTTCCAGAGCCTCGGGGCTGAGAGGCTGAAGGCCCGGCCACCGATGGTAGGGCGGGTGGGGCGGGGGATATGGAGCAGACCGGAGCCAGAGGAACGGAGGGTACGGGCAGGTAGGTAGGGGGATAGTAGGTCGGAGAGGTAGGAGGGAGCAAGGCCGTGAATGGCCTTGTAGGTGAGGGTGAGGATCTTGAATTCGATCCTCTGGGGATGGGGAGCCAGTGGAGGCGAGCGAGGGTGGGAGTGATGTGGTCGCGAAGCCTGGTGCGGGACAGTACACGAGCTGCAGAGTTCTGAATGACCTGCAGCTTGTGGAGGGAGGTGCCGGGAAGGCCGGCGAGGAGAGAGTTCCCATAGTCCAGCCTTGAGGTGATAAAGGCGTGGACCAGGGTTTCAGCAGCGTGAGGGGTGAGGTAGTGCCGTAGTCTGGCGACATTCCGGAGGTGATGGAAGGCGGTGCCAGTTGTGGTGCGGATATGAGGGAGAAAGGACAGCTCAGGGTCGAACAGAACCGAGGTTCCTGACTGGCTTTGAGAGGTGGAGAGTGCAGCCTTGGATGCTGATGCTGTCAGCGCCTGAGGTGCGGAGGCGCTGACGTGAGCCAATCAGGAGGGCCTCAGTTTTGCGCACGTTGAGCTGGAGAAAGTTATCTCTCGTCCAGGACTCGATGTCGGACAGGCAGCTGTCAGGACATCGGTGGTCGTGGAGTTGAGGGTAGAGGAGGAAAGGTAGAGTTGGGTGTCATCCGCATACATGTGGAAGTTAACCCCATGTCTGCGGATGATGTCACCAAGGGGGAGCATATAGAGGGTGAAGAGGAGGGGACCGAGGACAGAGCCCTGAGGGACACCGCACAAGACAGTGCGGGGGCCGGAGGAAAAACCATTTGTGGAGACAAAGTGAAGACGGTGGGAGAGGTACGACCTAAACCACTCAAGGACAGGGCCTTGAAGGTTTAGGTGGGAGGACAAGCGGTGGAGGAGGATAGCGTGGTCGACCGTATCGAATGCTGCCGATAGGTCGAGGAGGACGAGGAGGCAGAGGGAGCCCTGGTCACAGATGGTCAGGATGTCATTGGTGACCTTGACCAGGGCAGTTTCTGTGCTATGGGCAGCACGGAAACCCGACTGAAGGGGTTCGAATAGTGAATGGTTGGAGAGGAAAGAGCGCAGCTGGGAGGCGACAACTCGTTCCAGGACCTTGGACAGGAAGGGGAGGTTGGAGATGGGCCGGTAGCTTGATAGCTGCGACGCATCAAGGGAGGGTTTTTTTAAGGTGGGAGTGATGGTGGCAGTTTTTAAGGGAATGGGAATAGAGCCAGAGGAGAGGGACAGGTTGACGATGTCTGTGATATGTGGGGCAAGGAGGTGGAGCTGGGAGATAAGGAGTGGAGTGGGGATGGGGTCAAGGGAGCAGGTGGTGGGTTTCAGGGATAGGATGAGTTTGGTGACAGAGGGTGGGGAAACGGGTACGAAGGTGTGTAGGGGAGGATGGGTAGGAGTCGGAGTGTGGGAGGGAAGGGGTGGGTGGTGGGTGGATGTTGGAGGGGAAGTGACCGCGGAGCGAATTCCCTTGATCTTGGATTCAAGGAAATCCAGCATCTCCTCGCAGTGAAGGTTGGAGGAGATGACCTGCGCGGGGTGGTGGGGGGGACGGAGGAGTTGGGATGTGGTAGAGAACAGTAGCCTGGGGTTGTCCTTCGCCTCCAGGATTATCCTGGAGTAGAAGGACGATTTGGCCGAGGCTAGAGTGGAGCGGTAGATTTTGAGGAGGTCCAGCCAGATTTGTCGGTGGACCGTTAGGCCAGATTTGACCCAGGTGCGTTCAGCGGCCCGCACCTGGCTCTTCAGTGAGCGGAGGTGGGTGGTGAACCAGGGGGAGGAGCGAGAGTAGGAGACAGTACGGGAGGTGATGGGGCAAGAGTGTCAAGTGTGGAGGAGAGGGTGTTGTGGAGGAGGGTGAGAGCAGAAGAGGGGTCGGTGAGGGTTGAAGGCCAGAGGGAGAGGAGTTCAGAGGACTCCAAGGCAGAGGTTAGGGATTGAGGGGGTAACTTCTTCCAGGGGTGGTAGAAGATGGTGGTCTGGTGGAGGTGGGGAGGGGGGTGGAGGTGGTGAAGAGATGAAGTGGTGGTTGGAGACGGCCTTGTCGGTGATGGTGACATCCGAGACACTGAGGCCCCGGGTGATCACCAAGTCGAGTGGGTGGCCGTGACTGTGAGTGGGGGAATTGATGTGGAGGGAGAGGTTGAGCGAGGAGAGCAGGGAAGAGAAGTCTGAGGAGATGGAGCAGGAGGGGGTGAAGTGCAGGTTAAAGTCGCCCAGGATGATGAGGCGATCAGAGCAGAGGCAGAGAGATGTAAGAAGTGTTGAGATATCAGAGATAAAGGTGGGAGAGGTTTTAGGGGGCCGGTAGAGGAGGAGGATTTTAAGTGAGAGGAAGGAGGGGTGGGAGAGGGTGAGGTGCTCAAAAGAGGGGAAAGAGCCAGAGGAGTAGGGGGATAGGGCAAGTGGTGTCCTTGAGATAAGGGCAACACCACCGCCGCGGCGGTTGGGGCGAGGGATGTGGTGGGAGGTGTAGCCGGGTGGTGTGGCCTCCGTGAGGGGGAAGGTGTCGCCTGGGGTGAGCCAGGTTTCCGTTAAGGCCATGATATCAACGTTCTCATCAAGGATGAGATCGTTGATGACCAGGGCCTTGTTACAGAGGGAGCGGATGTTTTGTAGTCCGATGTGGATGGAGCGGTTGACAGAAGGGTGTGTGGGGAGGGAGGGGGGTCCAGGTTGTGAGGCAGGGTTGGGGGAAATTGGGATAAGGGAGGAGAGGTTGGCTCCCCGGGTCTGTGTCCGGGGTGGCTGGCGAGTGTGGTGGGGAATGGGGCAGTCGGTGTGGCTGCTGCTGGACAGCCAACGCCGAGTGCCACGGTGAGCCCGGCGGAGGATTCCCAGGATGGAACAGAGGGAGGTTGTGGGAGGGTCAAGTGGTGATAGACGGAGAGAGAGGAGGAGAGAGCGGGAGAGATGCAGAGGGGGGAGGGTTTGGGGGTAGAGAGGAGGGAGGGAGGGGGTGAGGGTCATAGCGGCAGCCATATTGCGCACGCGGGGACCGGGAGCGAGCGGTCAGGTGGACGGACACATTATCCCATGGGCTGGGGCAGCCAACCTAACAGGACCATGGTGGGCCCTGATGTGAGCCCTGGGGTGGGGGGGGCGCAGAAGTGTTTTTTTTTTTTTTGTTGCGCGCGCACACTCCTGAAAACTACTGCTATGACGTCAGCGGTTCCCCCACTCCGCCCCCACCCATTCCCTCCTCAGCCCCACAGACCCGCTGTGCTGGTCTCCCTGCAGCGTTGAGCTTAAGTACCTGAGAAGGTAGGCCCAGCTCCTCCCCGCGCTGTCCTGGCGCCGCTCCCTGTCTGGGAAGGAGATAGACAAGCAAATCTACAAAACCATTAGAGTAAAAACCATTGGCAAAATAACAGTGTAACGGGGAAGAAGGGGGAAGGATTCCTTTAATGTGTGCAGGATAACTTTCTGGATCAGTATGTTTCCAGCCCGACGAGGAAGGAAGCAGTGCTGGATCCAGTTCTGGGGTATCAAGTGGGGCAAGTGGAGCAGGTTTCAGTAGGAGAGCATCTGGACAACAGTGATCACAATATCATTAGGTTTAGAGTACTTATGGAAAGGGACAAGGAACAATCAAAGGTGAAGATACTCAGCTGGAAGAAGGCTAATTTCAGTGAATTAAAAAGGGACCTCGCCAAGGTGGACTGGAAAGAAAATTTGGCAGGTAAAACAGCTAATGAGCAATGGGAAGCCTTCAAGGAGGAAATAGTTTGGGGACAGAACAAATACATTCCCACAAAGGGAAAGGGTAGGTCATCTAAACCTCCCTAGATGATTAAAGAGATTGGGATTAAAATAAAACAGAAAAAGGAGGCTTATGATAAATGTCAGGTCCAAAATACAGAAAATATTCAAATGGAATATAGGAGGAGAGCTGAAAAAAGGAAATAAGAGGGGCAAAGAGATTCTATGAGAAAAGATTAGTGGGTAACATAAAAAGGAACCCTAAGGTATTTTATAAGCATATAAAGAGTAAGAGGTTAGTCAAAGTTATGGTGGATCCAATTGGGGACCAAAAACGAAATCTTCTTGTGGAAGCAAAGGGCAGTTGACGTACGCGCCTTGGGACGTCCTCCTGACGTGAAAGGCGCTTTATAAATGGAATCTTGTTGTTGTTGTTGTTGTTGAATGAGTACTTTGCATCTGTCTTTACAAAAGAAGAGGATGCAGCCAATGCCACAGTATCAGAGGAGAGGGTAGAGAAATTAGATACAATAAGAATAAACCAAGTGGAGGTACCAAAAATGTTGACTGTGCTTAAGGTAGATAAGTCACGCAGTCCGGATGGGCAGAATCCTACACTACTGAGGGAAGTAAGCATTGAAATAACGGAGTCTCTGGTCACAATTTTTCAATCCTCCTTGGATAATGGGGTAGTTCCATAGGACTGAAGGGTTGCAAATGTTACTCCCTTGTACAAAAAGGGGCAGAAGGATAAACCTGGGAACTGCAGGCAAGTCAGCCTAACATCAGTAGTGGGGAAACTTCTAGAGAATATAATCTGGGACAAAATAGATTTTCACTTAAAAAAAAAGGGTTATTAAAGGACAGTCAACACGGATTTGTCAAAGGCAAATTGTGTCTAACAAACCTGATAGAGTTTTTGATGAAGTAACGGAGGGTGGATGAAAGTAGTGGAGTTGATGTTGTTTATATGGATTTTCGAAAAGCGTTTGATAAAGTGCCACGTAAGAGACTTGTAAGTAAAATAGAAGCCCACGGTATTAAAGGGACAGTGGCAGCATGGATGGGAGACAGAAACCAGAGAGTGGCGGTGAACGGTTGTTTTTCTGACTGGAGGGAAGTGTGCAGTGGTGTCCCCCAGGGGTCGGTATTGGCACCAACAACAACAAGATTCCATTTATAGAGCGCCTTTCACGTCGGGAGGACGTCCCAAGGTGCTGTACAGTTGGGTCAGGAGCCCGAGCAGGGGGGAAATGGTCAGGGTGAGGGGAGGGAAAGGAGGGAGCGAGGAGGGGGTAGAAAGTCGAGAGGGGAGCTGAAGGTACGGTCAAAGAGAAAGGTCTTGAGACCGGCCTCGAAGGAGGATAGGGAGGAGGCAAGGCGAAGGCACTGGGGGATGGAGTTCCAGAGCCCGGGGGCTGAGAGGCTGAAGGCCCGGCCACCGATGGTAGGGCAGTTGGGGCGGGGGATGTGGAGCAGACCGGAGCCAGAGGAACGGAGGGTACGGGCAGGTAAGTAGGGGGATAGTAGGTCGGAGAGGTAGGAGGGAGCAAGGCCGTGAATGGCCTTGTAGGTGAGGGTGAGGATCTTGAATTCGATCCTCTGGGGGATGGGGAGCCAGTGGAGGCGAGTGTGGGAGTGATGTGGTCCCGAAGCCTGGTGCGGGACAGTACACGAGCTGCAGAGTTCTGAATGACCTGCAGTTTGTGGAGGGAGGTGCCGGGAAGGCCGGTGAGGAGAGAGTTCCCATAGTCCAGCCTTGAGGGCGAAACCTTGGGCAAGTTTCCTTACTCCACACGCCTAATAATAATCCCTCCAAAAAACCAAAACAATAATAAATTGGTCATTTTCAATCTACGACTGTTTGTGGGACATTGCTGTGCGCAATTGGCTGCCGCGTTCGCCCACAAATATACAGTCAATTCACTTTACAGTGTGTTCTGTGAAGCGCTTTGGGACGTCCTCCCGACGTGAAAAGCGCTATATCAAATGCAAGAATTATTATTATTATTATTATTGAGGTGATAAAGGCGTGGACCAGAGTTTCAGTGAGGGGTGAGGTAGTGCCGTAGTCTGGTAGTATTCTGAGTACTACTGCTGTTCTCATGAATGATCTGGACTTGGGTATAGGGAGTCCAATTTCCATGTTTGCAGATGATACTAAGCTAGGAAAAGTAGTAAACAGTGAGGAGGACAGTAGCAGACTGCAAATGGACATAGACAGACTGGTAAAATGGGCAGACACGTGGCAGATGAAGTTTAATGTGGAGAAATGCGAAGTGAAGCATTTTGGGAGGAAGAATGAGGAGAGGCAATATAAGCTGATGGTACAATCCTAAAGGGGGTGAAAGAACAGAGAGACCTGGGGTTCATATAAGTAAATCTCTGAAGGTGGCAGGACAGGTAGATAAAGCTGTTAAATAAGCATTAGGGATACTAGGCTTTATAAATAAGGGGATAGAATACAACGGTCGGAAAGTTATGATAAACTTTTATAAAACACTGGTTAGGCCTCAGCTAGAGAACTGTGTTCCGTTCTGGGCACCACACGTTAGGAAGGATGTCAAGGCATTGGAGAAGGTGCAAAGGAGATTTACCCGGATGGTACCAGGACTAGGACTTCAGTTATCAGGAGAGGCCAGAGAAGCTAGGATTATTCTCCTTGGAGCAGAGAAGGTTAAGAGGAGACTTAATAGAAGTTTTCAAAATTATGAGACAGTTCAATAGGGTAAACAAGGAGAAACTATTTCCGCTGGTGGGTGGGTCGGTAACCCGAGGACACTGTTTTAAAATAGTTGTTAAAAGAAACAGGGGAGGTGAGGAGAAATGTTTTCACAAAGCGAGTTGTTCAGATCTGGAATGCATTGCCTGAAAGGGTGGTGGAAGCCGATTCGTTAACAACTTTTAAGAGAGAAGTAGATAATTATTTGGGGAGGACAAGTTTTCAGGGCTATGGGGAGAGCGCGGGGGAGTGGGATTGATTTGGATAGCTCTTTTAAGACACAATGGCCTCCTTCTGTGCTGTATAATTCTATGATTTATTGTACCTATAGTAAATGGGGAAACGCTATCCAGTGTGAACAGAGGCATTGAATGAATAGTGCATTGCAGCAATGCTTAGACCTACATCAGTGTAAGATTGCACAACATTAAAAGATGTATAACATAATGCAGGTTGTTGTAGTGTACAGGCGTAACCAAGCTTAATGATGTGGAATTTGAGAACATTTCATATTAATTCGAGTGTCCAGATGTCCGCCTGGCTCAATTGGTAGCACCCCTCCCCTGAGACAGAAGGATGTGGGTTTAAATCCCATGTCCAGATGTTGAACACATATAATTTAAGATGGCACTCCAAAGATGGGATTGCGTTGCATTAAACGTCGTCAGGTGCATGTTAAAGATTTTGCAGTACTATTTAAAAAGAGAAGGGAGTGTCTCCCAGTCACCTGGCCAAAAATCCCTGAGATAAAATTGGTTATTCACTTCATAGCTGTTTATTGCTCTGCCCAAAATTGATAACTGTTTGCCTACACATCACTAGACATCATAGTAAAATTCTGTGAAATGCTTTGAGACATCTTAACAGAGTGATAAGGAGCTATACCAAATGCAAGGATTATTTATACTTTTTTTTAGAAATAAATTCTGTGGAATGCTTTGAGAAGATTCTTCTGATGTGATATGTTAAATGTAAGGATTTTTTTTTACTAGTTATACCTGTTACAGCTAAAGCTAATGGAATGTAGATTTCAGTGATACCACTCATGAACCATTTAACATGCCATAAACACTGTGTACACATTAAGCAAAACTGCCATACATGTGTGATCACTTTAACCCTCTCTCCTCCTTCCTTCCTCCTGACACACTCACTCACTCATTCACCCACTCATGCACGCTTGCTCGCTCGCTCACATGCTCATATAACCTTTCCCCTCTTCCCCTCCCTCTTCTTGTGGGGAGAGATTTAATTTAAAAAATGTAGCATTGAATTTTTTTTCTCCACTTTCCTCCTTCCTTCTCTCTCTCCCGATGTATCTCTCTAAAGGGTGTGCGATTTCCTCTGTCGCTTCTTTATTGCAGAATACCATACATACCTCGTATTTTAAGCATTTTTAGTATAGCCCATCAACAATAAGATATCCCCGAAAAAAAATATGCCGGTGGCAGCCCTTCATGCAAGACCTTTCCGATGAGGTATAAATCATCATGCCTCTACGTCAAATCAGCTATTGCGTTCTTAGTGGGCAGACAGACAGACATTTCCTCTTTATTAGTATAGATTATTTTGAACAGTTTGGGCATCACTTGGAAATTACTCGAAGAGTCTACTCAATCAAACTTTGCTGAAAAAATAATTAGCAAGATGTTATCAAAAAGGCTAATGGAATGTTGGCCTTTATCTCGAGGAATATAAAGGAGAGGAAACGATGCTTCAACTGTATAGAGCTCATATAAACTATATAGACCCCATCTGGAGTACTGTGTTCAATTTTGGGCACTGCACCTCAGGAAGGATATATTGACTCTGGAGTGTGTGCTTCGCAGACTCACCAGAACGATACCAAGGCTTAAAGGGTTAAATTATGAGGACAGGTTGCGTAAACTTGGTCTCTATTCCCTTTAGTTTAGAAGGTTGAGGAGTGATCTGATTGAGGTTTTTAAAATAATAAAGGGATTCCATAGGGTAGATGCAGGTAAACTATTTCTTCTGGTAGGGGAATCCAGAACAAGGGAGCATAATCTTAAAATTAGAGCTGGGCCATTTAGGAGTGAAATCAGGAGGTAGTTTTTCACCCAAAGGTTTGTGGAAATCTGGAACTGCTTCCCCCAAAAGAATGGATGCTGGATCCATTTACATTTTTAAGACTGAGGTGGATAGCTATTTGTTCGGTCAGGGTATTAAGGGATATGGGGCAAGGCCAGGTAATTGGACTTGAGGTACAGATCAGCCATGATCTTATAGAATGGCAGAACAGGCTTGAGGTGCTGAATGGCCTCCTCCTGTTTCTATAATATGAATCTATTGCAAAGGTTGGAACAATTACACCAAGAATGTTTCTTTTTTTAAAAAAAAGTTATTTAATTACAAATTAAGTTTCATTTAATTCTATTGAATTGAAGGGATTTGCAAAATCTATTTTCAATCCTGTCCTTTTTTTTGTTAGATCGACAAACCTCCACTCAGATCCCGGAGCACAGAAAAGAAATCCCTGAAGTAAATCTACGGCTGGAGATTGGGCCAACTACTGCTGTCCATTCTCCACTAGCAGTGAAAAGTGGTTTCCTGCAGTGCAAGATTGAGAAATTCAAGTCTGAGTTCCTAATGTCATCCCTTACAAATCTGGGGAAATTTCTGGAAGATGAGGTGTCTTCTGATATAATCCCCATGAAGATTGAAATTACTGATACAAGGATAAACCTAAAGGTATAACTAATTAGGTTTCACAATCTTACCTTTGTCTTCGCATTCCTCACTATAGCAAAGTGGTGCATGTGTTTTTATAATTAAAGTTCTATAAGCTAACCTTTTAAGAAATCGGTGAAGGTGAACTATGCAGCCATTGAGAAGTAAGGAAAAAATATCCAAGGCTGCACTTTGGGTCACACTGTAGACGGGCCATAGCTGCCCAATCCTCATCTTGGAGAATCTGTAGATTTAAAATGCAGGGATAAAGAATATTATTACCTGCAAGGAATGAAGAAATGGAGGTTGGGAAGAGGAGAGCGAAGGAGATGGTCTTCTTACTGTGGCAAGGGTGGGGAGAAAGGAAGATTTAATTTAGTTAATTTAGATTTGGAGGGTGGAGCGAGGACTGTGCGGGGAGGAGCCAAGGCCTAGCAGAGGGTATAAAGCCTAGCCGAGGTAAGCAGTCACTGATTCGGTGGGGGGATTGGAGGATCTGCAGAAAAATGACAAGTGACGTCACTCAAACGACAGAACCAGAAAAAAAACTAAAAAAACTTGAAAAAACCCAAAAAGAAACTTAAATAAAAACCATAATACAGAGTGAGAGAGAGAGAGAGAGAGGAAAGAATGGCATGGCAGGTATTGTGGCAGTTGATGGAGGGCAGCCTGAGCCTGGGCAACTACATCTGCAGCAAATGTCTGCAACTGAGGAAGCTTCATCTTAGAATAGCTGAGCTGGAATCTGAGGTGCAGACATTGCTCCGCATTAGGAACGGTGAGAGCTTCCTGGATAGTTTCATCCAGGAGACAATCATTCCCCTGAGGCTCAGTAAATGTATAGATTTTGCTACTAGTCAGGGACAGGACAGTGTTACTGACAGTCAGACAGGTAAGGGGACCTCAGAGAGAGTGGTGGAGAAGTCTCGGGCTTTGACCTTGTCCAACAGGACAAGGTACTTGCAACCTGTGTGGACAAGGAAGTCTGTAAGGAGGAAGATGGGCAAACTGACCCTAGCATCTCTATACAGAAGGCCACACAAGTGGGGGGGAGCAAAACGAAATGTGGTTGTGATAGGGGACAAGACAGCCAGGCAGACAGGCACTCTTCTCTGCAGCCGCATCCAGGAGTCACAAAGGCTCTGTTGCCTTCCTGGCGCCAAGGTTAAGGACGTCTCTTCAGGGCTGAAGAAGAATTTGAAGCAGGAAGGGGATGATCCAGTTGTGGTGATCCACATAGGAGCCAACAATATAGGTAGGACTAGTAGTGACGACCTGAGGAGTGAGTTCAATGAACTGGGAATGAAATTAAAAGGAAAAACATCCAAGATGATAATTTCTGGATTACTATCTGAGCCACACGCAAATTGGTACAAACAAATTAAAGAGTTAAATGGGTGGCTTAAAGAGTTTCATTTTATGGGCCACTGGTGGAAAAGAGAGCTGTTCCATTGAGATGGGCTCCACCTTAACCTAGGATCAGTGTCCTGGCAAAATGATTAAATAGGGAGATAGGCAGAGCTTTAAACTATTAAGGTGGGAGGGAGGGTTACAGCTACAGTTAAGCATAAACTGACATTCAGTCATGGCTGTAGAGCAGAGTAGGGACTGGGGAGATAAAGAACAGAGTGTGTTAAGTAGGGACAAAAAGCTCAACAAAGGAGATAGGGCATTAACAAGTAGGGGAAATAGTAAGAAGTCAAAATTAAATGTGCTATATCTGAATGCATGAAGCATTCGTAACAAGATAGACAAATTAAGTTCACTAAATGCTGTACACTGTCCATCCAGTCCCTTGGGATGTCCTCCCGACGTGAAAGGCGCTATACAAATGTAATCTTGTTGTATACAAATGTAATCTTGTTGTTGCTGTAAATGGGTATGATCTAGTGGTTATTACTGAGACCTGGTTACACAAAGACCAACGGTGGGAGCTAAACGTTTTGGGATATTCGACATAGGAAAGATATGCAATGTAGAAAACAAGGTGGGGGGTTAGCCCTGCTAATAAAGCATGAGATAAAAACAGTAGAGAGGAAAGATCAGGATGTAGAGTCAGTCTGGATGGAGGTAAGAAACAACAAGGAGCAGAAAACACTAGTGGGAGTAGTTTATAGACCCCCAAGCAGCAGTTAACGTATTGGGCAGAGTATTAATCAGGAAATTAGAGGAGCATATAACAAGGATAGTACAATATTAGTGGGTGATTTCAATCTAAATATAGACTGGGAAAACCAAATTGGCAAAAGTAAATTAGAGGATGAATTTATAGGATGCATTAGAGATAGTTTTCTAGAACAATATGCTGAGGAACCAATCAGGGAACAGGCTCTCCTGGATCTTGTTTTGTGTAATGAAATAGGGCTAATCAGCAATCTGGACGCTAGGGCAGAGTGACCATAACATGATGGAATTTAACATTAAGTTAGAGAGTGATATAGTTGAATCCAAAGCAAGGGACTTAAATTTAAATAAAGCCAACTTTACAGGTATGGGAGAAGAATTGGCTAAAATATACTGGGAAATTAGATTAAAAAATGATGGTAGAGCAGCAATGGCAAACGTTTAAATATGTAAAACATAGTCCCCAGCGATCACATATTCCCTTGAAAATTAAAAATACCACGGGAAAAGTGGTTCAACCTTGGCAAGCTAGAGAACTTAGGAAAAGTATGAAATTGAAAGAAGAAGCCTATAATATTGCCCAAAACAGCAGTGAACTTGCGGATTGGGAAGGCTTTAGAGAACAGCAAAGGAAAACCAAGAAACTGATTAAGAAGGAGAAAATGGAACATGAGGATAAACTAACTAGGAACACAAAGACAGATTGTAAGAGTTTTTACAAGTACATAATGAGGAAGAGACTATCAAAAGTGAATGTGGGTCCATTGCAGGCAGAGACAGGAGAAATTATAATGGGGAATAAAGAAATGGCAGTCATTAAACAAATATTTTGCTTCTGTCTTCACGTTAGAGGACACTGAAAACTTACCGAAAATAGAGGGGAACCTTGAGGCTAATGTTAGTGAGGAACTTAAAGAAGTGAACATCAGTAAAGCAATAGTACTAGAGAAATTGATAGGATTAAAAAACGACAATTCCCCTGGACCTGATGGCCTGCATCCAAGGGTTTTAAAAGAGGTGGCTGCAGAGATAGTGGATGCTTTGTTTTTGATCTTTCAAAATTCCCTGGATTCTGGAATGGTTCCCATTGACTGGAAGGTCGCAAACGTAACACCGCTATTTAAGAAAGATGGGAGACAAAAGATAGGGAACTATAGACCAGTCTGACATCGGTGGTAGGGAAAATTCTGGAGTTCTTAAATAGAGACATCATCGTGGGATACTTAGAAAATTATAATATGATTAGGCAGAGTCAACATGGCTCTACGAAAGGAAAATCATGTTTAATAAATCTTTTATTTTTTTGAGGATGTAACTAGCAGATTAGATAAGGGGGAAACCAGTAGATGTGGTGTATTTGGATTTCCAGAAGGCGTTCGACAAGGTGCCACATCAAAGGCTGTTGCATAAGATTAGAACCCATGAAATTAAAGGTAATATATTAGCATGGATTGGAGATTAGCTAACAGGAAGAAAACAGAGAGTAGGGATAAATGGGACCTTCTCAGATTAGCAGGATGTGACTAATGGAGTGCCACAAGGATCAGTGCTTGGGCTTCAATTATTTACAGTCTATATCAATGATTTAGATGAGGAAATAGAACTTAACATATCAAAATTTGAGGATGATACAAAGATAGCTGGGAGAGTAAGCTGTGAGGATGATACACAAAGAATGCAAAGGGAAATAGACAGGCTAGGTGAGTGGGCAAAAACAACAACAACAAGATTTAATTTATAGAGCGCCTTTCACGTCGGGAGGATGTCCCAAGGCGTTGGACATTTGGGTCGGGACCGGGCAGGGGGGAAATGGTCAGGGTGAGGGGAGGGAAGGGAGGGAGCGAGGAGGGGGTAGAGAGTCGAGAGGGGAGCTGAAGGCATGGTCGAAGAGAAAGATCTTGAGACCGGCGTTGAAGGAGGAAAGGGAGGAAGCAAGGCGAAGGCACTGGGGGATGGAGTTCCAGGGCTGAGAGGCTGAAGGCCCGGCCACCGATGGTAGGGCAGTTAGAGTGGGGGATGTGGAGCAGACCGGAGCCAGAGGAACGGAGGGTACGGGCAGGTAAGTAGGGGGATAGTAGGTCGGAGAGGTAGAAGGGAGCAAGGCCGTGAATGGCCTTGTAGGTGAGGATGAGGATCTTGAATTCGATCCTCTGGGGGATGGGGAGCCAGTGGAGGCGAGCGAGGGTGGGAGTGATGTGATAGCGAAGGTGGCAGATGGAGTATAACGTGGGGAAGTGTGAAGTTATTCACCTAGGTAGTAAAAATAGAAATGTGGATTATTTTCTAGTGGGGGAGAGACTAGGTAGTGCTAGTGTTCAGAGGGATTTGGGTGTCCTTAGTATGCAGGTACAGCAAGCAACTAGGAAGGCTAATGCCATGTTGGAATTGTTGCAAAATAATAATAATATAATAATAATCCTTGCATTTGATATAGCGCTTTTCACGTCAGGAGGACGTCCCAAAGCGCTTCACAGAACACACTGTAAAGTGAATTGACTGTATATTTGTGGGCGAACGTGGCAGACAATTGCGCACAGCAATGTCCCACAAACAGTCGTAGATGGAAAATGACCAATTTATTATTGTTTTGGGTTCTGGAGGGATTATTATTAGACGTGTGGAGTAAGGAAACGTGCCCAAGGTTTCGCCCTCTGCCTGGAATTGAACTCAGGTCTCTCGCTTGCAAAGCAAGTGCTCTAACCACTGAGCTACAGGACTCCACAAGGGTTAGAGTACAAGAGTAGGGAAGTCTTGCTGCAGTTGTATCTATCCCCCAGTGCCTTCGCCTTGCTTCCTCCCTTTCCTCCTTCAAGGCCGGTCTCAAGACCCTTCTCTTTGATCGTGCCTTCAGCTCCCCTCTCGACTCTACCCCCTCATTGCTCCCTCCCTTCCCCCCCCCTCACCCTGACCATTTCCCCCCTGCTCGGGTCCTGACCCAACTGTACAGCGCCTCGGGACGGCCTCCCGACGTGAAAGGCGCTCTACAAAAGGAATCTTGTTGTTGTGTATAAGTCCTTGGTGAGACCGCACCTAGAATATTGTGTGCAGTTTTGGTCTCCTTATTTAAGAAAGGACATATTCGCCTTAGAGGGGGTGCAGTGTAGGTTCACTAGGTTGGTTACTGGGATGAGGGAGTTGACCTATGAGGATAGGTTGAGTAAACTAGGCATATATTCTCTAGAATATTAGAAGAATTAGAGGTGATCTTATAGAAACCTATAAGATTCTTAAGGGTCTTGACAGGGTAAATGCCGTGAGAATGTTTCCCCTGGTTGGAAAATCTAAAACTAGGAGTCATCGTCTCAAGATTAAGGGTCAGCCTTTTCGAATTGAGTTGAGGAAACATTTCTTCACTCAGAGGGTAGTGAATTTGTGGAATTCTCTTCCCCAGAAAGCTGTGGATGCTCAGTCCTTGAACATATTCGAGACTGAGGTTGATAGATTTCTAAAGGATAGAGGGATTAAGAGATATGGGGATAGGGCAGGTAAATGGAATTAGGTTAGAAGATCAGCCATGTCTTCCTTCAGGAGCTTCATGCTCTGATTCTTGAAAAAGAAGCTATTTTCCACCCCGCACACCCACATCACTTAGGAGTCCTCTCACAGACCACTTGTTAGTACTTTGGCATTTTCCTTTATATTGGTGACTAATATGCAGTGATTGTGAATGGGATTCCTTAATAAGGAATTCCTTTCAGCAATCAGCAACAGAAGTATGTAAAAACAGCTAAAGGAAAGATCTTTATGCTGTGTCAAACATTCTGAAAGTAAATTGCAACAAAGCAGAGTTCCTGTGAACCGTATTGACATTATTTCAGTATTATGAAGTAAACCTGTTTAGAAATCATTGCATATTAGGCCCACTAAGCAAAGTTCTCAAATGTTTCTGTTTACGAATCAACTGTCACAACTTGTGATCATTTAGCATTTGTTTAGTGGCTTAGCTGAGCTACCAATTCCACCTGTTAATTACCTCTGTGACTTCCTAACCCCCTACCAACCTGTCTACTCCATCTGCTCAGCGGGCTCTGGCCTGCTTCACATCCCCCGCCAGAAAGGCTGAAGGCAGGCGGCTCTTCATCCTCTCTGCCCCCACCCTCTGGAACTCCATCCCACAGTCCCTTTCCTGCTTCAAGACCCGTCTCTAGACCCTCCTCTTCGACCATGCCTTCGGTCACCCCTATCCTCCCGCCCTCCACCTCTCCTAATCTCAACCACCAGCTGAGTGCGGACCCCTGATTGTCCAGCGACTTAGGCATTACATTTAAGATGCTATACAAATGTATTTTTTGTTGTTGCATCAGGAGCTGTATCCCTGTCCAACTGATTGATGCACTTGAAGCATACCAGCAATTTAAAGCTATTTGTAGAAACTTTTTTGGAACCATTCTGTAGTCATTATAGGGGCCAAATACAGCATCTTGTTAAAAAGCTTATACAAAATAAAGAATTGAGCATTACTGGTTGTAATGTAACTGCAAAGCCATGAGAAAATAATTGTGATTATAATTTTAATTGCAGGATGACAATCTACAGGGTGATCCATCAGCTCATGATCCAATGCTAGTGGAGCTGTTAATTGATGATCTTATCATTCAACGAAATGATAAGGGAACTTTTTGTATTGGAGGTAAGGACTTTCCTAATTTTATTGAAATGGCCTGAATAGATAAATAGTTTGAATCTTATGAATGAAGTGTTACTATGAACCTTGTTGATGGACCATGATTGTATCTTATAGCTTGTGAAATTCTCTTAGAAGCTCTATGAATTTGATATTCAGGAACAGTGTTTTACAGTATAAGTATTTTATATTTAACAAATTTATTAGATTTTACTTGTTTTGACAGTTTCATGGCACTTGTGTATATTCAGTAAAATTGCACTTTCATCCATTTTAATCCTTGCATCATTTAAGGATACAGTTTCATAATTTAACAAAATTCTCAATTCACACCTATAACTCAGGACTATAGTAATAAATAAAACCACTCTGTTTGTCACAAATTAGTAAATTTATTCATTCATTATGAATTTCCTCTGTCTCAGGGAGTAGCTGGCGAAAGAAGATCTCCCGGGCTTGATATTTTCCCTCAGATATACTAGTTCATAATCTTATTTTCAAGCAGACCTTTAGTTTTTTTTTCCCTCTATTACTCAGCAACAAGCTACTTCCTGTTGAATTCCACAAGGGGGATGTTTTGTGACTTTTACTGTGCATATCTTTTGCGTGGATGGAATACTCACAGCAATTTTTGATTGTTTGGCTTCAAACTTTAATTCTTTTTATTTTAACCTCATTTGAATTAACTGTGGGAGTGACTTAATGAATCCAACTTTGCACCTCATCAAATTAATCCATATTCATTCTAAGTTTGCCTGCTCCTTTCCGATCGGGATATGTGTGCTCTGACTTGTCAATCTATGTGGACCATTCATGTAGAGAAACATGCTGTTGAACTAAATAAAGGACCTTGAGGAGCTTCAATTTTGCTCCTTCTGTTTCTGTCTTTCAGTAGATAAGGAAGTATGTCCTTGTCTCATTCATGAAACAGAATTTGCACACCAGGTCTTCTCTCAAATCTCTGGTCTTGGCTTATGGAATAAATCTGATGCATCATAAAGTGTACTTTTGAGCTACCGCCGAATAGCAAATGTCCTTGAATAACAGTCTACTTTTTGGATTGTTTTTCATTAACTGGATCAATAAGTACCATGCTTTGTTGAACTGCCACCAGGATAGAGCTGCCCTTTTCAGATTTGAATTGCCTCAGGAGGTCACAGTTTTAGCTTTGTAGACTGCACCCTGCTGCCCTTGGTCAAAATGAGTGTTGTTCCACAAATCTAGCCATGGCCAATGAGACAGTGTCATACAAGTGGGATTACAGTGCAGCCTAAGTGGTCTAAAATTAATTCTAGCAGAACTTTTGAAAAAAAATTGGAACTCACATATGAGTTCAACTGGAATATCTGGTTGAAGGAGAAACGTTGTAATGGTTAGCTGCAGTCTAATTGAGAAACCAGAGTGTTCAGCATTTTCACCCCAACTATGTTAACATCCACAAAGTGGAAGTAGGCCTCTTTCTCAGACTGGTAAGAAGCTGGGTAAAGTGAAGGAACTGTTATTCCTGAGCCAAATCAATTAAAAAAAAAAGGACAGTTATATAGCACTTTTCCTAAGACAAAGTCTTTGACAAATGTAGTGGTGAGCACCCAGCAGAGAAAAGAGTGATTTGAAGTTGTGGACGGTCAAAGAGATCTCTTTTAAGGAGGATTTTGAAAGCCAAGAGAGAGGGGAGTTGGTAAGGTAAAATAGCAATGTCCCAGAGGTGGAAGGAGATATTCTTGGTAATTGACCAGATGTGGGGCTTTGAAACGCAGCTCAGGGTCAAGCAGAATGCCAAGACTGCACCCTAACTGGTTCATGAGCGAGCAGCAAATGAGGAATCAGAGCCCTTTTGCAATTCTATCCTCATAAAGCATTGACCCAGCTGATAAAGACCTTTGATGTTGCAAGCATTATCCAATATCTAGTTCAAGAATAGAATTACTGAAGGAACTAGGTGAGGCAATGATGCAGACCACTATTTTTTCACCTTTGAGATGATTTTGAATCCAGGTTAATGAGTTAAACTTTTTTCTAAGTCCTATCTGAAATGAGTTTGGAATGTCTCTGCTGTGCTCCCAGTGACTGGATCTTAGCATGAAACTGTCCATACACCCCAGAGATTAATAGTCCTGCTCAAAAAAGACTTTTAGGATGGTTGCTGTAGGAAATGGAAACATTTTATTGGTGCATTTGGGAGTTGGCTTCTGACAGTTAGAGTCAAGGAATGTTGCTGGGACAGTTTCTGCCTATTTCTTATGTCACACCTGACCTGGGAGTGCTCACAGTGGAATGAAATTGTACACCCTGAACTTACATTCACTTGATATAACATTTTAAAGATTTTTTTAATGTAGTAGTAAGTGAAATGAATGCTATACTTCATATCCTATCTGATGACTCGAAATTGGTCAATCTCTATGCAAACAAGCAATAAAGTGATGGTGAAATTATTCTGAATATCTTGGATAAGCTACAACAAAAGTGTTCGAACCTGAGTTGTAATGAAATATTTTATAGCAATAATCCGATGTAGTTTGTGCTGCATATAAAACATAATTGTGTTATTTGTTACAGATGTTTTTATCTGGCTAACTTGATCATGTTTGTCTCAGATTTTAGTGACTGATACATTTTAATGAAATATCACAGGTTTTCTGCAATGCTGTTTTATTGTTTAAGTCATATATTTGGCACTTTTAGATTGAGACTAATGTTTATATATGGTGAAATTATTTGTTAGCAATTCAAAACCTTACTTGTTTTATGTTAGCAGACACAGTATAGTATTTCTTTGGGTTTGAATTATTTATTACTTTGATTTGTTTGTCCCATTCAGGTACCCAGGTACCTAAGCAAAATCTACCAAATGGGAAAGCCACAAAAACAGTGTTGTCTTGTTTAAAATGTGATGAATCAGAGAAAATCAGTTATGTGTCACAGTCTACTCAGACGCCTCCAGAGAAACCTTGTCCTCCTGGGCAGAGAGATACGAAAGAGAGCAAGTCATCCGCTGGATATTCATTTCATGGCAGGGAACAGGTAAGAAGAACAACAATGTGCATTTATATAGCACCCTTCACCTAAGCAGTATCTCGGAAAATTTAGCAACTGAGTGGCTTGATGTCAAGTTGGAAAAAAATGTGATACTGGACTTCATGAGGCTGTAAACATTGTAAGCTGCAAGGATCATACCTTCAAGAACAATAAGAACATTTTTACATTTATATAGCATCTTTCACATCAGGAGGATGCCCCAAAGCAATGGACAGTCCACAGTTTGCAACCGAGTTGGGGGTGGGAGGGGGAAAAGATAATTGAAAGATGAAGGTCTTGATACCTCCTCGAATGAGGCGAGGGAAGGGGTGAGTTGAAGGGACTCTAGGTAGAGCACCAGAGAGTGGCGACAGATAGGCTGAAAGCCCGACCACACATGGTGGAGGGGCTTGGGCAGGGAGATGTGGATCAAAGCCAGAAGGTATAGTTTGTTAAAACTGACCAGAGAAACAAAGGCTCCAGGTGGCAACTGCTCAAAGGCATTTCTTGGAATGTGTCATTGAGAGCATGAACATTCTGTTTATGATCTGCAGTCCTTTGCAGCTATTGGTGAAGCTTGAAGTCCTCTAACGGTAGAGTGTTGTGTATTCTGGCTGTGATGGAGAATGGTGAGAATACTTAAGTACAGCAGTGCTATTCGCAGTATTACTCAGGAAGAATTCTTTGTAGCTGATCTCAAATTATGAGAGCTCATATCTGCCCTTGTCAGGTCTTCATAGAATTATACAGCACAGAAGGAGGCCATTCGGCCCATCGTGTCTGTGCCGGCTCTTTGAAAAGAGCTATCCAAATCAATCCCACTTCCCTGCTGTCTCCGCATAGCCCTGCAAACTTATCCTCCCCAAATAATTATCTACTTCTCTCTTAAAAGCTGTTATCGAATCGGCTTCCACCACCCTTTCAGGCAATGCATTCCAGATCCGAACAACTCGCTGTGTGAAAAAATTTCTCCTCACCTCCCCTCCGTTTCTTTAACAACGATTTAAAACAGTGTCCTCGGGTTACCGACCGAACCCTCAGTGGAAATAGTTTCTCCTTTTTCACGCTATCAAATTGCCTCATAATTTTGAAAACTTCTATTAAGTCTTCTTTTAACCTTCTTTGCTCCAACGAGAATAATCCTAGCTTCTCTAGCCTCTCCTGATAACTGAAGACTACGGCACTACCTCACCCCTCACGCTGCTGAAACCCTAGTTCACGCCTTTGTCACCTCAAGGCTGGACTATGGGAACTCTCTCCTCGCCGGCCTTCCCGCCACCTCCCTCCACAAGCTGCAGGTCATTCAGAACTCTGCAGCTCGTGTACTGTCCCGCACCAGGCTTCGGGACCACATCACTCCCACCCTCGCTCGCCTCCACTGGCTCCCCATCCCCCAGAGGATTGATTTCAAGATCCTCATCCTCACCTACAAGGCCATTCACGGCCTTGCTCCCTCCTACCTCTCCGACCTACTATCCCCCTACCTACCTGCCCGTACCCTCCGTTCCTCTGGCTCCGGTCTGCTCCACGTCCCCCGCCCCAACCGCCCTACCATCGGTGGTCGGGCCTTCAGCCTCTCAGCCCCCAGGCTCTGGAACTCCATCCCCCAGTGCCTTCGCCGCCTCCTCCCTTTCCTCCTTCAAGGCCGGTCTCAAAACCTTTCTCTTTGACCGAGCCTTCAACTCCCCTCTCGACTCTCTCCCACTCCTCGCTCCCTCCCTTCCCTCCCCTCACCATTTCCCCCCTCCTCGCTCCCTCCCTTCCCTCCCCCTGACCATTTCCCCCCCTGCTCAGGTCATGACCCAACTGTGCAGCGCCTTGGGACGTCCTCCTGACGTGAAAGGCGCTTTATAAATGGAATCTTGTTGTTGTTGTTGTTGTTGAAGACCCTCATCTCTGGTACAATCCTGGTAAATCTCCTTTGTACCCTCTGCAATGCCCTAACATGCCTCCGAAAGTGTGGTGCCCAGAACTGAACACAGTATTCAACTCTAGCTGAGGCCTAACCAGTGTTTTATAAAACAGTGTCTTCTTTGGAAAAAGTAAGTGAAGATAAACTGGCTCATTATTTTTTTATACCTGGAGAAGGGAGATTGGAGATGCTCTGTGATCTTGGTAATTCAATACCTGAGTCAAGCAGGTCAGCAGGAGTCCAGAGCATTGTCTGGAGCTAACACACCCGCCTGCCTGGCTCAACAATGGGCCATGGCAGGGCAGAAATGTGGCTAAAGGGTGGAATTCTTCTCATTTGGCTCCTGATAAATCCTTACCCCAGCACCCCAGTCGACAGTGATCCTACCTGGACAAGCGGTTTGCCTACAGCAGCTTGCACTGCTGCATTAGGATATGAAATTTTAGCTGATTTAATTCTAGGAGAACCTCAGTGTGCCCTTTGATGACTTCCTTGACTTTTGCCAACCTGCAGCTGCATTCTCCAGGCACAGACCAACAGAATGTTCATCTCTTTCTCTATCCCCAACACAGGATGAGAGATTGAGCACTCAAGAGCTCTCTTTAAATTTAAACCATGGGATTTCCATGCATATCAAACTCCTGGTTGGTATAGAACCACCAAGATTTTGTAGGGACCGGTCACCTGTCTGTCCTCTTAGCTTTAACAGCTGTGAGGACTACTCAAGTGGGGGGAAGGAGGGAACCAGAGAAGTAAAATTAGATAGCAACCATATCTCATTGAAATAGTCAATGAGTTAATTTGGATACTAATTTTCTTTATTTTGTTGTAGTTGCTTGATGAAAACGAATGTCTGAAACAGGAACTAGCCAAAACTAAAATGGCTCTTGCTGAAGCCCAGATGGAAAAAGACAGTTTAATCCATCGATTGAAGAGTTTTAACTCTGAACTCATCTCATAGCCAAACCTACTTGGCTATAGAAGACCTTCTTGATTAAGTGGAGCATCTTATACTTGAGACCATGCCAACTGCTTATTGGTTTTTTTAAAAAAAATATCTTGATACCAGTTTACATTTCTTGAAGAGCATTGAACAAACTCAGTGTAGAGAAACTTGTTACATCTATACTGCAAATATGTATTTTTGAATATTAATTCACTAAAGACTAAAGATCTCATCCATGCACTAAATACAGATAAATATGACTTTGAGTTTAATAAAATATTGCACCACTGTATCATGCTTTTCACTTCAATCAGAATCAATTCTGTCCAAAACTGGAACTTGAAATTAGGTTTGAAACAGAATATTGTGGGACGGGTAATTTTCTTTCATTCAAACTTAGCTGTGTTTTGGTGTGCCATCAATGTTTTTATTAAAAGCCTATTCCAGAGGAGGTCTCTTTAAAGAGACTGAATTTGCACTATAATTAATCTAAATCATGTATCTAACAGTTTTTTTGTTTAAATCATCTGTGATATAGAATATGTACAATACAACATTTGTGTACATATGTGCTTTATGTAATTATAGCAGCTACCAGGATTGGTTGCTAGCCTATACCTGATGTTGAGTGCAAGGTGTATCTGTATAGCTAACTACCAACAAGGTAAAGCATACTCATGTCATGCAGTCATTCTGTACAGTATCCAAATAGTGTTCTTCACTAAATAATTGTATCAAAGATTGTATTCTAAATAAATATTAAAGCACAAAAAACTTCAAGGTATTTTTAATAAGCTTTGTCCACTTCACTGAACAGTTTTTGATGTCCTGTTCTATTTTATAGTACATCAGATGAGCATGTTAAATGAGAATTGTTTTTTTCTTCTATTTTCATTTGATTTAAAATAATAATTCATATAAAAACTAGCAATAACAATGAAAATCAGTCTTGAAGTATCTTGTAGTTCATTTGTAATA
This sequence comes from Callorhinchus milii, assembly GCF_018977255.1. NCBI lineage: Eukaryota > Metazoa > Chordata > Chondrichthyes > Chimaeriformes > Callorhinchidae > Callorhinchus > Callorhinchus milii. The sequence continues at coordinate 54,347,584 of NW_024704746.1, forward strand.
TTTTTTTAAAAAATATTGTGTTCTGGATCACTCCATTGTGGAGGATCACATTGGATGTTCTCTATTGGACCTCGGTCTGGAGTCAATGTCTATTGTACCTGGGTCTGGAGTCGATGTGGGTTTCAGGATTCCTTTGTTGAAATTTTTTTTCAAAAATGATAATTTGAAAGCTTGTGAGATGGCTAAATATGCAACTTGTCCTCCCTTCAATCCATTCCCAAAGAGGAAACTTTCCTGTCCTATATGAATGAGAATATTTGGAACATAAAATAACATACAATATGATTTAGATTAATATAGCAGCTTTCACGTTAGGAGTATATTTCAGAGTGTTTCACAATGCTTAATGGCCAGTTAAGCTGGGGGTGGGAGCTGAGGGGAATGGGAAGGGGAAAGATGATGGAAAGCAAGGTCAAAGGGGTTTGAAAGAGGGAAGGGAGGCAAGCCAAAGGGACTCCAGAATGGAGTTCCAGAGAGCAGGAGCAGAATGGCAGAAAACCCAGCTGCCATTGATGGGGTGGATAGGGCAGGGGTGAGTAAAGGGAGCAGCTGAGTCGGTATGGTTGAAGGAGGTGAGGTGAGAATTTTAAGGGATCTTAATGTGAGAATGAGAAGGATCTTGATATCAGAGCCTGGTGCAGGAGAGGACCTGGGCTGTAGAGTTCTGGATAGTCTGAAATCTATCTACATCTATAGATTAGTAGAAGTATTGTTTAGTGGATGTCCTCTTTATATTAAAAATGCATTTTTTATGGAAGTTGCATGTTATAATAATCCTTGCATTTGATATAGCGCTTTTCATGTCGGGAGGACGTCCCAAAGCGCTTCACAGAACACATTGTAAAGTGAATTGACTGTATATTTGTGGGCGAACGTGGCAGCCAATTGCGCACAGCAATGTCCCACAAACGGTCGTAGATTGAAAATGACCAATTTATTATTGGTTTTGGTTTTGGAGGGATTATTATTATTGAAGCAATTCATAGGTTTATTTGTTTGATAAACTAGATTAAATAACATTTTGTAATTTAAAAATCATAAAACAGTATCAAACAAGACTGTTGTTGATTCAGTGCCCATTTGCACATTAAAGTACTGTTATATCAGACCAAGATTGAGTAAGGACACCACACATAACATTGTGGTTTTATTTATTAGACTTTGTTTAGCTCCTGGAGTCCCAAGTGGACAAGTACTATCGTTTACTGAGAACGATTTTAACATGCATTAAAAGATTCCTGTTTCATAGTCACCTTCCCAGTCTCCCCGGTCGAGATGTACAGCAAGCAACCTATCAAAGGGAATTCTCCCATACTTCCTCAAAGAAGAGAAATAAAATGTGCGAGAAAAGAGACTTTTGCAAGCAAAGCTAAGTTAAACAGTGCATCAAAACTGTTGGCTAAAATATTAGCCAGATGACAAAATAGCTCTATGCCTTGAGCAGGAGATCAAATAGCTGTTCAGGCTGATGAACAGATTATAAAGAATGTTAGATTTACATCTTTCATTATGATCTTCCTCATTTTTTGATCTAAGTAGACCCTTCACAGCAAAAGCTGCCTTACCCTCCTCCTGCATATTCTTTGTTTTTCTATCTGACCAGACATAATATGTATCTTCTGTATTATATCAGTAATCTGCACATCGAACTTTCTCACGCTATTTTTTCTAAATAAGGAACTGGGTGACCTTAAGGAGGGCCTCTTATACAACAGGGCAAGGAAATTCACATGGCTACAAAAGATGGTATTTTCTTAAAGGGACAATGTCCAAAGTGACTTTCTTCCTCTATGGGTTTCAAGTTTCCCAGTGTTTTAAATGAGGTGCCACATCGAGGCTTATTTGTATTGGACTTAGAAAATGTTTTCATAATTAGTAACTGATGTTGGTAATTTATGAATTTATCATGTTTTTAGTTGGAGCTGCTTCATATCCTGACAAATGAAGTAAAGTTGGCCACCTCCTCTGCTGAATGCTGCAGCCCTCGTGAATCCAATTTGAACTCCCTTACGATGAGGAACTTTACCCACAAGGTGAACAAAAATCAAATATATTTTTAAAAATAGGAAAACACTTTTTAAGATGAATGAATGGGACAGTGGTTGCTATTTATGGGATTGGGGCCTTTTTTAATTCATGGTTTCAGACTGTAAATTGGTTTATGCTTTAGAACAGTGGTGGCCAACTCATAGCCTGTAGGTCATACGTGTCAAGAAGTGGCCTAGTGAACATTCGCACTAGTCTAGGTGAGTCTGGTTTAAATCAATATTTTATTTCCAGTTTTCTCTTGATCAAATATTTCTTTATTTATGGCATAAATCAATAAATATTCAATCAAGAAAACTTTTTGGTTGGCATTGGTGGCCACGACTGCCTTAGAACAAAGCTTGGAAGTTTAACCAGTTCAAAGTTAGGGGGGGGAGTTTCAATAGTTTTCAAAATGGACACCACATATGGTGCAATTAGCATGCGGAACATGATCATTTACGACATTCTATTGAAGATCTTCTTTGCCTAAGGTTAGTTTGGAGAAGAAACTGGCCCAGCAACTGATTAGAACTCATTGTGAATGTTAAAACCCAATAATTTGACTGGGAAAATGGGACAACATATTAGTACTGCAGCAGGTTGTGCTAAGAGGTGATGCGCCAATTCATGCGCATGATTTCCCAAAATTGGTTGTAGTTAAGAATTTGTGTCGAATTAAGTGTTTCCTTCTTGAGAAACTGGAGTCATCCTTGACTCCAGGACCACTGCTGTTCTGACATGTCTGTCAGGCATCAAGTCCTGGATGAGAGCTAACTTCCTTCAGTTAAACATCAACTAGACCGAGGCTCTCCTGATTGGCTCCCATCAGCACCTCCACACCTCAGGTGCTGACAGCATCACCATCCATGGTTGCACCTCGATCTCGCTGAGCCAGTCCGGAACTTTGGGGTCTTGTTTGACCCTTCCTTCCCCACCTCCACAACATCGCCCGGCTCCACCACTGTCTCACTCCGTAGGCCGCTGAAACCCTCATAACACACTTTCATTACATTGAGGCTCCACTATGCAAATTCCATGGTTGTCAGCCTCCCCAACTCCTCCCTCTATAGGCTGCAGATCATCCAGAACTCTGCAGCCCGTGTCTTCTGCACCAGGCTCTGTGACCTTATCTCCCCCATTCTCGCCTGTCTCCACTGGCTTCCCATCACACAGAGGATACAGTTCAAGATCCTGGTCCTTAGCTTCAAAGCCCTTCATGGTCATGCTCCCCCGAACCTCTCCGGCCTGTTTCATATCCCCCGCCTCGCTCACCCCACTATTGGCAGGTGGGCCTTCTGCCACTCTGCCCCCATTCTCTGGAACTCCAACCCACAGTCCCTCCGGCTTGCCCCCTCCCTTGCTTCCTTCAAGACCCATCTCAGGACCCTCATCTTTGACCGTGCTTTTAATCTCCTGCTTCCTACCCCTCCACCCCTGTACTCCACCCTTCCCGATCCTGACCCCCAGCTCAGGTCCGAAACTCTGTCTGTCCAGTGCCTTGGGACGTCATCCCGATGTGAAAGGTGCTATACAAATGTAATTTTGTTGTTGTTGTAATAGGGAACAGAAGGTAAAATATTAAGCAAAGATTTGTTGTATATACTATTGTTTTGAATTTTAGATATTATACATTTAATTGTCGATTTTTGAAAACATTTAGCATGTTAAACTAAATTAAAAGAGGTCTGGAATCACAGGTCTTGTTTGTACTATTTATTCCACACGCGCACACATCTATATATATATATATATATATACTCCCTCGATATATAAAAGTTGTGATGCCACTTTATTTCTTCATCAATTCTTTAAGACTTATTGGACATTGTAATGGTATCACAACTTTTTGGTTGCCCTGTGTGCGCATACATAGTACATTAACTTGTACAAGTTGCAGCTACCCTTGCAACCAAAGGATCCAGTATGGAATGTACATTGATACACAAACAGACATTTCATCTTTATCTATACTCATCTGGGTGCACTCCTGTGGGAGGACTCATTTTGGCCATGCTGTTCTTTGAGTGGGCAACTCATTTTGGCTCGCTTTTGCTGACCTTTCAGTGTTGAAGTGCAGCTGCGCTGTTCTTTGTTCTTCAGTTTCATTTAATGGGCCATCTTTCTTTTGTCGAGCATTTTTATGTATCCTTGAAAGGTTTGATTTTCGCTTTGTAATGATAAATATACATGTTTAATTTATATTTACTGGGACGTCCTCCCGATGTGAAAGACGCTTTAAAAATTTTATTTTGTTGTTGTTGCCGTGGCTTAGCTTCGTCTATGTTCTTTATTTTGTTCCTGCTACGTGTGTGCTCTGTGACGCAGGATGCCACAGAGCCACGGTCAGCCGGCACAGCCACCACGTGTAACTGCAGTGCGTATGTACATATGTTCGTGCTCTGTGACTTATGAAGCCATATCGCCACTTTGACTCGGCGGCCATTAAATGTAACTGCAGCGAAAGCGCAAAACTAAAATATATTTTAGGTCATAACTTGTGACAATACCCCAAAACAAATATGCCCATGTTACCCCCAGGTGCAAGAACTTTCTGATGAGGTTTAAATCATGCCTCTATGTCAATCGGTTATTGAGAACCTTCTTGAAGTGCAGACAGACATTGTCGTTTTATTAGCATAAAGATATATTCACTCTATAATTGTTTGTGGGACATTTGCTGTGTGGAAATTGGCCACTGGGTTTGACCACAAGATAACCAGTTAATCCACTTAGCGCTATATCAAATGCAAGGATTATTATTATTACTAATTAATAAAAACAAATCAATAGGAGTCCTGTAACATATTGGTTAGAGCGTTCATTTCGTAAGCGAGAGGAACCGGGTTCGATTCCTGGGCAGGGGGAAACCTTAGGCAAATGTTTTCCTCGCAGTGAGTAGGAACGCCGTTGTTAGTTGATTGGCAGATCGCTTTCCGGGGGTAATAATCCATTCGGATGGATGGATAGATTAATGGTCACTCATGTTTGTGGGAAACTGCTGGTCGCAATTGGCTGCAGCGATTCACCCACAAAATATACAGTTAGTATTCTTCACAGTATCTTACAGTATATTCGGTGAAACGTCTCTATTACATGATAAGGTGCAATAACAAATGCAAGGATTATTATTATCATGCCCACTGATTAAATGCATGCAAATGATTTTGAAATTCGAAAACATACAATTTCTTTCAAAAACTTCTATTATTTATCCTGTTTGGGATAAATAGCAGTGGTAAAGATGGTATCTCAACAAAAAAGAAATTAATGAACTTATTTTTGGTAAAAGTGAATAATCTCCCTACAATATGGCTGCTGGAATTAGTTATTAAGAAAGAAATCTTATTACATTTGTTAAAAGTATTGTGAAAAAGCAAAACATTTTGTCTTGAGTAGACAATAGTTAATTGATTTCAAACAACTTTTGTTGAAGTATTTACCAATGATCTAGGTTTCAAATGCAGTTAGTACAGTATTTCTAAAATACAGTTTAACCACTATGGTAAATGTGTTAGTAGTGAAAAAATCTGTAACAAATGGTGTGTGAAACTATTTATAGTTAAGAGCATTTGTCTGATTAGTGGTGAGATGGCATACCGTTGTGCTTTATCAGAGCTCTGTTTTGTAAAGTGATAGGGGATAGATTTATTTCAATTAGCCTATGGTTGGATGAAAACTATCCAGATTTAGATTTGCACATGAAATTTGCATTAAATTTGCACTTTTACAACTGCCTGGAACACTGGAATCTAGGGTGCTCTCTCCACACAAAGGAAACACTTCTATCCATCAGGTATTGTCAGATCTTTATGTGACAACATGGTACAGATCAACCATGATCTAATTAAATGACGGGACACGATCGAATGGCTGAACGGCTTCCTCCTGTTCCTATGTTCCTACTTATACGAAATTTCTAACTTAGTACTCTCACATCGAAGTGAATAGAAAACTATTTGTTGAATGGACACACCATGAATTTTGCATTCCTATCTATTGGTCCCTGACCAGGACTGTTTTTCTCCAACCCCGTCACATTGCCCGCCTCCAACCGTACCTCACACCCAACGCAAGCAAAACTCTCATCCACGCTTTTGTTGCCTCCTGCCTCGACTGTTCCCCAGCTACACTATCCACAAATTCCAATTAATTCAAAACTTCGCCACCCGTAGGCTCATCGGCTCTAAACTCCGTAGCTCCATCACACCAATCCTCGCCAGGCTCCACTATCATAGAATAGATCAACTTCAATAGACTCATGCTCGTCTAAAAATCCCTTCTCACTAATCTGCTTACATCCCACTCCACCACCCATTGCCTCCGCTCGGCTGGCTCCGGCCTTCTGCTTGTCCCTGGTCCCCTCTGCTCTACCATTGGCAGCTGTGCTTTCAACCACTATGCCCCAAAACTTTGGAATTCTCCTTCAATCCCTCCCTTCCCTATTTTCAGATCAAGCCTGAAGATCTTCCTCTTCGAACGTGCTTAAGATCGCCTCCCTCCCCCCGGCTCAGTATCAGACTCTGCCAATATCTGCTTATTATGATAAATAGATCAAGACAGAAGCCATACTACTTGGCTCCTGTCAATGTCTTCACTCTGAATTCCTTAACTTCCCTGTTAGCTCTTAGCTCTCCCTCAGACTCCCTGAACCAGTGCCCAATCTAGCCGCCCAGTTTGACTTCGCTTGACTGGCACCAGCCTCCTGTTTGTTCCTCGCACCCTCTTCTCCACTATTGGAGGTCGCGCTTTCAGCCACTATGCCCTGAAACTCTGGAACCCTCTCCCACAATCCTTCCGCCCTGCCCCCTCTCCCCTTTCTCAAGTCCCGCTTGAAAACCTTCCTTTCCGACCGTATTTACGGTCACCTCCCCCTCCACCCCACTGCCACTGTTAAGCTGTCTGAGACACTATCCTGCGTAGAGGGCGCAATATAAGTGCTAGTTGTTGTTGTAAATAACCTTCATCCAGTATCTGTTATCTCTTCAAATAACTGAATTTTACATCTGTGCTGGTGTTTTAGTCCACATAAATCACATAATTTTTCATAAACCATTACTTCTAAACTGAGAAACATGATCATCAAGTTTCCTTGATGTTTTTCCCTACAAAATTAAAATTACCTTCTCTTTAAACCTCTTATCACCCCACTGCTCAAAATATTAACTGGAACATTACTCAGCCAATGACGACCTTCTAAAGTTTCTTAATGTATTTCAAAAATGATTTACAATATAATTTTAATGAGCCTCCAAATCACCTCTTTATAATTACCCAGGCTTAAAAAACATTTTGTAAACCATGTTTCGGCAACTGAGAATGATTATATTTTACCTGGAGATATTCTGATAAACATAAATATTGTCTTCCAGGTGGCTGTCAAATTCTTTTTGAGCTGAGAGAATTACCATGCCATCTCATGAGTTTGTGATTTATTTCATTTACAGACAAATGCTGACCAAACAAAATGCCTAAGTTATTTTAGGATGCATTAAAAGTAATGCAAAATCTGTGATTTTTGGCTGAACTGTACAATTTGATCAGGGTTTGCTGTGTATATGAAATATTCAGGTCAAGTAAGGGTAAGAAGAGTAGAATCTTCAAGAAAGTTCAGCCTGATTATCTTCAAATCTGTCTGGCACTCCTTAAATATAATCATCCTTCAACCATCAATCTAGTGTTCTATGAAGTCTATATCTCCCCAGTAATGCACTCCTGTAGCCCTCTTTCAAAAATTACCATTTGAATCATAGAGTTTTACATCTGTGCTGGTGTTTTAGTCCACATAAATCACATATTTTTTCTGTTATGTTACCCAACGAAAAATATCAATGCATTGCAAGTTTTAAACACAGCACTTTATATTTTTCTCAGTTTTATAACCCCCCAGATCACAAGAAAGGTTCAGAAGAACAAGGACCTTCAGCCCATATCATACCCAGTACCCAAACCTACCTTCTTCCCATTATAGCATCAAGATGTATTGAAATTATGTTGTATACTGCTTTCCATCATTTTTCTGTGGCAAGGTGGTAATGGTAAAAACTACCCATCTCCATAACATAAAGAATAATAGATACCAACGAATGCTTTGCAAACCAGTAATTTTATTTTCAGTTTCTGAATTGCCATTAAAAACACATCAGCAGAGTTTAAGCAGCTTCCAAATGTCATCTGAACCTTGAGAATGAATTGCTGCCTTTAATTCATTCCCTGGTATTTTGTTTGTGTGTAATATTGACTTTATGTGTTAATTGCCAATTGACTAAAATTTACTCTTAATTGGGGTGGGGATTAAGTGACTACATACGTTCACCTAATTCCTTGGTTTACCGCTCCTAGTTTACCAAGGAATTACAATTCATTCATTCATATACCAGGGATTGGAATCCACCTTGATTGGTATGCAGAGAGGTAAGCAGCTGCCTGATATTGTATCATGCACCTCCAACTGGTACAACCATCGCTCAATGTGCCCAAGCTGTGGTTTGGAAAATGGTGGCACATGGTCATTTCATGCTGAGCTATGTTGCCCAACAGGAATCTTGCAGGAAGTTCCATGATTAATGATTAATGGAATCCAATGATTGATGGAATCCAAGAATTCATCTACACCCAGGTTACAAACCAGTTCCGATGATTTAGCTAATTACTAAATATAACAACATAATATAAAAAAACATAAAAAGCAGTTATAGATTACTTCTGTGATTAATTTGAACCTTCCATTCAAGTTGGCCTACAAAAGCACAGCAACTACAATTAGCAGTATATCCTGTGAAGCACTTTGAGAAATATCCCCAATTTGACCTGAAACTAAATTCAACTATACTAAATTCAAGAATTACTGTTATTATTTGTCACTCTTTATCTATGGGATATTGAATCTCCAATATTACCATACCTCCAACATAGATGTTTTCAGGCTCCCTTACTTATCACTCTTACTTGTAACTATTATCTTTTGTTTTCATCTTCTGAACCATTTCTCTCAAGATTTTCTCTTTCTTCTCCAGTTCTCTTTCTATCTATTGATCTTGAGTTGGGTGCTAATAGTAGTTGCTGATTATTATATTGCTTCCCTCATCGGTCCTATTTTTGCTGCTGCTGTCATTTCCTTTGTTGACAGCTCTCCTGTCAGTAAAAGAGTCTGAGTCCAAGTCTACTGACCCCCTGTACTCCAGCAAATACATTTATGATCTTTCTGACTTTCAAATTCCTTCATACCTTTCCCCAGAGTATCTTGTTCAGCCCCATTTTTACACCCTCCACTCTGGAAACGTGGGCCTCTAGAATGCCCACCTTCAGTCACATACACTGATACAAATGATTGCACTTGATATCTGTAGGACATCTCAAAACATTTCACAGCAATGTTTATTGACTGTACATTTTTGTGGGGGAACATGGCATCTGACTTGCACAAAGCAATGACCCATAAATGACCAATATGAAGTCCCTTGTCTCTGGAACTCTTTCACTCTTTCCTAAAATCCATTTGATTTGCATCCTACCTTTCTGCTTTCCATAAACCTACATTTTCAATCACTCCTCGGGTCCATTCCCTGTGCAAAAGTTCCTTCTACTTAGCAACATTTTCCATTTATCTATAAAGGCAATGCATTTCTGTACACACTGCAGGGTAGTCCAGCTATAACCATGCACTAAAATAGTATTTGAAGAAATATGTCCCAGTTAGTGCTGGCAGCAACTCAGATATCACCATTCTTGCACATTTCATCTTAAACTGTCCAGCGCCTTGGGACGTCCTCCCAACATGAAAGCCGCTCTATAAATGAAATCTTGTTGTTGTTGTAAATGTGTGCACCAAACCTAAATTTTCTTCAAATTTCTTAAAACCTTTGTTCACCCTCCTACACAACACCCTCTCCTCCACACTTGACACTCTTGCACCTATCACCTCCCGTACTGTCTCCTACTCTCGCTCCTCCCCCTGGTTCACCACCCACCTCCGCTCACTGAAGAGCCAGGTGCGGGCCGCTGAACGCACCTGGGTCAAATCTGGCCTAACGGTCCACCGACAAATCTGGTTGGACCTCCTCAAAATCTACCGCTCCATTCTAGCCTCGGCCAAATCGTCCTTCTACTGCAGGATAATCCTGGAGACGAAGGACAATCCCAGGCTACTGTTCTCTACCACATCCCAACTCCTCCGTCCCCCCAGCCACCCCGCGCAGGTCATCTCCTCCAACCTTCACTGCGAGGAGATGCTGGATTTCCTTGAATCCAAGATCAAGGGAATCCGCTCCGCGGTCACTTCCCCTCCAACATCCACCCACCACCCACCCCTTCCCTCCCACACTCCGACTCCTACCCATCCTCCCCTACACACCTTCGTACCCGTTTCCCCATCCTCTGTCACCAAACTCATCCTCTCCCTGAAACCTACCACCTGCTCCCTTGACCCCATCCCCACTCCACTCCTTATCTCCGAGCTCCACCTCCTTGCCCCACATATCACAGACATCGTCAACCTGTCCCTCTCCTCTGGCTCTGTTCCCATTCCCTTAAAAACTGCCACCATCACTCCCACCTTAAAAAAACCCTCCCTTGATGCGTCGCAGCTATCAAGCTACCGGCCCATCTCCAACCTCCCCTTCCTGTCCAAGGTCCTGGAACGAGTTGTCGCCTCCCAGCTGCGCTCTTTCCTCTCCAACCATTCACTATTCGAACCCCTTCAATCGGGTTTCCGTGCTGCCCATAGCACAGAAACTGCCCTGGTCAAGGTCACCAATGACATCCTGACCATCTGTGACCAGGGCTCCCTCTGTCTCCTCGTCCTCCTCGACCTATCGGCAGCATTCGATACGGTCGACCATACTATCCTCCTCCACCGCTTGTCCTCCCACCTAAACCTTCAAGGCCCTGTCCTTGAGTGGTTTAGGTCGTACCTCTCCCACCGTCTTCACTTTGTCTCCACAAATGGTTTATCCTCCGGCCCCCGCACTGTCTCGTTCGGTGTCCCTCAAGGCTCTGTCCTCGGTCCCCTCCTCTTCACCCTCTATATGCTCCCCCTTGGTGACATCATCCGCAGACATGGGGTTAACTTCCACATGTATGCGGATGACACCCAACTCTACCTTTCCTCCTCTACCCTCAACTCCACGACCACCGATGTCCTGACAGCCTGCCTGTCCGACATCGAGTCCTGGACGAGAGATAACTTTCTCCAGCTCAACGTACGCAAAACTGAGGCCCTCCTGATTGACTCGCGTCAGCGCCTCCGCACCTCAGGCGCTGACAGCATCAGCATCCAAGGCTGCCCTCTCCACCTCTCAAAGCCAGTCAGGAACCTCGGCGTTCTGTTCGACCCTGAGCTGTACTTTCTCCCCCATATCCGCGCCACAACTGGCACCGCCTTCCATCACCTCCGGAATGTCGCCAGACTACGGCACTACCTCACCCCTCACGCGGCTGAAACTCTAGTCCACGTCTTTATCACCTCAAGGCTGGACTATGGGAACTCTCTCCTTGCCGGCCTTCCCAGCACCTCCCTCCACAAGCTGCAGGTCATTCAGAACTCTGCAGCTCGTGTACTGTCCCGCACCAGGCTTCGGGAACACATCACTCCCACCCTCGCTCGCCTCCACTGGCTCCCCATCCCCCAGAGGATCGAATTCAAGATCCTCACCCTCACCTACAAGGCCATTCACGGCCTTGCTCTCTCCGACCTACTATCCCCCTACTTACCTGCCTGTACCCTCCGTTCCTCTGGCTCCGGTCTGCTCCACATCCCCCGGCCCAATCGCCCTACCATCGGTGGCCGGGCCTTCAGCCTCTCAGCCCCTAGGCTCTGGAACTCCATCCCCCAGTGCCTTCGCCGCCTCCTCCCTTTCCTCCTTCAAGGCCGGTCTCAAGACCTTTCTCTTTGACGGTGCCTTCAGCTCCCCTCTCGACTCTCTACCCCCTCCTCGCTCCCTCCCTTCCCTCCCCTCACCATTTCCCCCCTGCTCGGGTCCTGACCCAACTGTGCAACGCCTTGGGACGTCCTCCCGACGTGAAAGGCGCTCAATAAATGGAATCTTGTTGTTGTTGTTGTTTATCTCCATAGGTGGTTTAACCTGAACTCTCATTTCCCCTCCCCGTCCCTTATTCTTGCTCTGGGTAAACAGTATGCCACCTGTTTAACATTTTCTCTGAAATAATTACTATCCTCTTACTATTTAAACCACTATTGCAATGGGTTCTCTAACTATTATCTTCATCTTCTGAATCATTTCACTCGTATTTTTTGCTTTGACTTTTATGAAACTTGACTTGCCTCACCCACTTGCATTCAACAGGTATGTCACCCTAACTCAGTTGGTAGCACTCTCACTTCTGATTCAGATGGTTGTGGGTTCAAGTCACATGTTGGGACTTGGAATGCAGAGTTGAGGCTGACACTCCGATGGGGTTTGCTGTGTTGTTGTGCTGTCCTCGGGTTAAGACATTAAATCGAAATCCCATCTGGCTGTTCAGTTGGACAGTAAAGAACCAATGGCATGATTTGAAAAGAGAAGAGTTTCTCCCAGTGTCCTGGCCAACAGACCAAAGGTGATATGCATTCTTATGTTCTTATATTTTTTAAAAATAGAGGGATTAGGGGATATGGGGACAGGGCAGGTAATTAGAGTTAGGTCTGAAGATCAGCCATAATCTTATCGAATGGCGGGGCAGCTCGAGGGGCCGAATGGCCTACTCCTGCTCCTAATTCTTATGTTCTTATGTTCTACCAATAGTGCTTCTCTCATGTGCTTGCTTGTTAGTTGGGGTTTGGTTTTAAACAATATCTGAGTTTAATTACTACCCCCAACACTGGCTACAATATCATGTAAACAAAATACGATGCAACTTGCTGGTTTATGCAAACAAATAAACCACTTGTGGTATAATTCATGAGTCAGATGTCAACCAATGGCTTATTTTTCTGATATATCGCCCAGTCTGGTCCCATTGTGGACATCTCTGTGTGATCAGCTCGCTGTCCCCCCCTATTCCTCACAAGGGATTCACTATATTACTGTATTCCCATCCGTCTAATCCGTTGCTCTTAAATTGTTTACATAAAACAAAATATTTACATTCTGGGTTAATTGGTAATTCAGTTATTTACAGTCAGGGTAAATTACACAAAAAGATGATTGTTTTACTAAAAACTGTGTTTAATAATTTCCTGTCCGTGCATTCCCCCCGGGGGCCGCTCTGTGGGTGTGTAACCCCGAATGCAGATGATGCACATTATCCGCACAGCGCCAGCAAAATCCCCGCTGCCGTCCTGACGAGAGGGAGGCGGGAGGAGCGCGGGCGCGGGCGCGGAGCCCCGGCGGCGCGCGCTGTGGCGGGGGTTCTGCGCATGCTCGCGCTGCCCCGATGTGTGACAGAGGAGGCGAAAGGCAAAGGTTTTGTGTGTTGTGCGGATAGTGAGACTCTCCTCTCCACATACAGGCGACACACTCCCGGAAATCTGCCCTTTCATTAGGTGGCGTCACACTCCCACACGGCGGACATGGTGTCCGTCTCCCTTCGTCGCTGAGAAAAACGTTGTGGACGGGAATCTGCACTATTTCTCTTTCTTCCGCTTTTTGTATTATGGGTAAAGAACAGGAACTTCTGGACGCCGCTCGGACTGGGAATGTAGCGGTGGTGGAAAAATTGCTCAGTGGCAAAAGGGGATTATTGGGCAGTGGATCGAGCTCCATCCCACTCTCCAGTCTCCTGAGGTAAGAGCCGGAGAGGCTTCAGCACTGTAGTGACTTGTGTACACGCTGCACATCCTGTTACAGTCCAGTCAGATAATTAGCACAGACACAGCTCCATCCAGCACTTAAGAAATTAAAAAGACGATTGAAACGAGAGGTATTATTGGCCCTTCAGATTTGGATTGATTTAAACAGCAAATATGCATAATAAAACTCGTATGCCTTTTCATTTTAAGGACAAATCGTCCCTTTTTTCTAACCCAAAGAGAATTTCAACAGCAAGTTTTACAAATTAACGTGAATGTTGGACAAGATAATGCATCCGGTTAGAATGTTGTACAGGTGCAGAAAGTAATCAAATGTTGTTGTTGAAACGATGGCCACCTTTATATATTTATGATAAGGAAAAGTTGGGAATATGCAACTGTGGGTGATCTAAGCATGAGCAGTGCACACATTTAACAGCCTCTTGCAGACTAGCATGGGGTTAAACGAAAATACCAAAGGATATCTGGATGCTTAAGAGAACATCTTAAATGCAAGGGGAAGGGGTGGAAACACTTGGTTGGGGGAGGGGCACTAGCACTTAAATATGGACTAAAAGCATCGCAGAGAAAATGTAAGGTAAACAAGATAGAGGATGGCGGTTAAAGAATGAATAATCGCAGAAATAATAATAATGATGTTTAAATAGCGAGGCGAAAGGCCATGTTGTTAAAGATAGTACACATTAACTTCTGGTATCGCAATGAACAAGCAGCTTCGATTTTGGGGTTTAAAGATGACTGTTTGGGATGGGAGAGAACAGGACAAAGCGGCACAAAAGAGGCGATTCCTCCCGGCGGCGGTGTTTTGCATTTCATTTGTTACATTTGATTAAATGGTAATGGTACATTACCTAATGGCACATTGTAAACGTGTGTTATTTTAACCTCTGTCTACGTTCGTCCAGCTTCACAGAGGTAGTTTTTTTTGTTTATTTGATATATGTTTGGGAACAACATTATTTTGTAAACAGCGTTTCTGGATAAAAGAAAGGACGGATTAATTGACAGCGGATTATGTGTCACGTTAAATTTCAATCTGATAGGTTATTTGGGCGTCGGTGGTTTTATTTCAAGAACTTGTTTTAAAATCCAAATTCACGCTCCTTGATTTGAAAAGATCAGCCTCACTTTGCAGGAGAAAGTCCTCTTCGAATTATTTGCATAACATGGCGTTGCTTCAGCAACATGACGGCTGGATGTTTGGAATAGCTGGGATAGTTCAATCGGGGCAATAGTTTATGGATGAACACAGACAGAGACATAACATATAACCCATATCACCGCAGTATAGTGACAGTTATTTCCTTCAGCAGTTCGTTTATCTCTAACTGATGGATAGTTGTTATGCATCAATCAGAAGAAGCTAATGTTATCAAAAAGCTGTGTTGCGAATTGAGAGGTTCTTCAATCTCTTTATGTTCATGAATGTAAACAGACTGAGCATAATTTAATTCAGTTAAGTGTTTCTTAAATTTAGCTGTAAAGAAAAAACATCTTAGCAAAAAAAATGTGGTGCTTCAAAAATAAGAAACGGTAACATTACTGTTGTATTCAGCATTTCTAGATTGGATACATTAGGCTATATCAAAATAATGTATAAATGAACTTTATATAACAAGTGAAATAATTTGTTTGCCACTTGTAAAGTAAGTTCCATTGTGCTTACACAAACAGTCACTTCGAAACGACAACTTGAATTCATATATAGCGCCCGTCACGCAGGACAGCGCCCCACAGCGCTGAAACACTTGGCAATAGGTCCCGTGAAGTGTTTTGAGACATTTTGATGTAAGGCACTGAAATAAGTTATTTTGTTAACATGAAGAATCAATCATGTCTGTCCAGTAATGGGTTAGAGAGAGTCATCTTATTCAGAGATTGAAATTACATCTCCAAGCATGTTATTGTTCAAGGAGTTTGTGTTATTTTGGATGACATTATTGTCTTGAAGTTACTCCTAATTATTAATTATTTTTTAGAATGTATTCTATAGATTTTGTGTGGCAGTTTAGTTTCACTTATAGATTTTTGGGTGCACTGTATGTCTCATTATGGATATAAACATCTAGAATGCATTTGTGCAATTGATCTATGGTGATGGTCAAACTGAAGAATTGTTTTTGATGTAATCACTCAAAGTTTGTTGAGTTAATTATGTGGAACAATACATTATAACTCCCATTAGAGAAGGTATTCTGCTTAATTACCAACTAAATTTCCCTGTCTGCACCCTTCCCCATGAAAATATAAATAAAGTTTTGTCCATAAAATGCAGTAACTTTTTACAATTTTACAATGTATCCTATGAAGCGCTTTGAGTCATCCTCCTGATATGACAAGTGCTATATCAAATGTAAGTATTACAAATTCTCATTTATATTTAGTGCTGTAATGGTTTTGTAAATATATACATTTTTTGTGAGGTTTTCAAGGGGGTAAAACAAAAGGCAGTCAACACAGTTCCAGTTTCAGAACTTCCTTTAACATTAGAATTCTATCAAAAGATGCTTTAGACATTTTGTTAAGGAAATTACCTTTTATGTCAGGAATTTCGGAAATAGGGTCACTTGAGATGGCATTTACAAGTTTCAGTTGCGTGTCTTGGTTATTGTGTGCATGTTATTTAAAGATTAAAATTCTAATTGC
Source organism: Callorhinchus milii (assembly GCF_018977255.1). Lineage (NCBI taxonomy): Eukaryota > Metazoa > Chordata > Chondrichthyes > Chimaeriformes > Callorhinchidae > Callorhinchus > Callorhinchus milii. Next base: position 54,364,004 of record NW_024704746.1, read on the forward strand.
TGTTAGTCCAAACCAAATAAATATGCCAAGTAAACTGTAAAAGTGCCTTTTTGATATCACAGAAAAGGTGAAGCTCCATTTTGGGGGCTTAAAATTCTGGGTTCATGCTGCAGTTGCACCAATTGGCTGACAAGTATTAAAAGCGAGTTCTCACTGGAGGCCTCTTTCACCACTGTTCTCAGCAGCTAAAACACCAAGTGGCTGTGATTTTAAATCAGTACATTTGTGGAATGTTTGATGTCATTGTATTGTATACAATCGTGTACCTAATAATTGTAGTGGAATGGAGTGAGGGGGAGGGGGTGGTGGTCGTTTGGAGATAGTGGTTAGTAGGGCGGAGGGGGTGGTGTTGTGGAGAGAGAGCAAGGTTGGAAACAAAGTTGCTTGATATTCTGACACAGTTTTTTGTCACTCTTGGTTAATGTTTGGTCCATCAGAAATAGTGTAAAAGATTCTGTGGAGCTTGTGTCCTCTCCCACAACAGGCTCCTTGACCCTAACACCCCCACTCTTGACCGGCTCCACTGGTTCCCATCCCCAAGAAGATAGAGTTCAAAATCCTCATCCTCGGTTTGAAAGCCCTCCACAGACTTGCTGCTCCCTATCTCTATGACATGCTAACTCCATATAGACCTGTTCGCTTCCTCTGCTCAGCGGGCTTCCCCTGCTCCACGTCATCAAATATTTGGGAGAGCACGGCACCCAGAACCTCAGATGCATCCGTTTACACAATAAATGCAGCTTTGAAGTCAGGGCTATGTAATAACGGATTACTGCACAACCTTATCTTAGGTGAGGTTCTACTGTACTTGGTTTTGGATTTCCCAAGGGTGCACTTGCTGAGGATCGCTGTTAGACGATCCGCCCTTAAGGAATCCAGAACCACAGCCACCTGGCGCAGATGGGGATCCCAAGTTGAGCTTTAGATCACAATGTCATCTAAATAGGCTGCAGCATACCCCTGGGGGAGGGGGTGGGGCAACACCTGGTCTATAAAGTGTTGGAAGGTGGCCGGAGATCCATGGAGTCCAGAGGGCATTGTAGTGATGTGGGATGGCCCAAACGGGGTGGCAAACGCAGTCTTTTCTTTCCAAATAAATTTGACCCAAGGGCAGCCCAGGGAATGGAGTGTGCCAGCTGAATTACTTTACCTTTGAAAACCTGGGGCACTAGGATTTGTAACGTTATTTCGCTGGACCGTTGGTGCTTATCCACCTGATATAGCAAATCATTAATCATTTCAAAGTGTGGAAATATGGTCGCTTTTTCCTGATTGATGACTTTCCCATTGGATATGCAGGTTGTGATAAGACACAAGTTTAAGCTTCTCCCCCTCTGGCCTTCCACCTGCAGTTATCTAGACACAACTGTCAAGCTGCTAAATGATCACCTCTCCTCAACTTTCAATTCCCTCGTTCCCCAGAAAACCAGGTTAGTTTCCAAGCCTACCCGCACCCCTGGTACAACAGTCACCTCTGTCCTTCATATCCCAAACCCAGTTGCTTGAGCGCAGATGGCACAAAACTGGCCTCACGATTCACCGCCAACTGTGGCTCGAATATCTTCATACCTACCTCCGCTCCCTCTCTCAAGCCCAAACTGCCTTCTATTCACAGGCCATTCTTGTGGCCAAAAATAACCAAAAGATAATATTCTCCACAACCCACCACCTCCTCCATGGCCTCTCTCAAGCCCCCTTGATCCTCACCTCAAATACTAAGTGCGAAGAGGTCCTGGACTTCTTTATCGCCATGATCAACAACATTCATCTGGCTGCCTCCTCCTCCTCGCCACCTTCCCCCATGTCGCCTACCACCCCCACAAGCCTCCTTCATCACCCTCTCCTCCTACCATGGCACACACCCTACACTCATTTACCCCCATCTCTCCCATTTCCCTTTCCCCCACCATCACCAAGATGAAGCCTGCTGCCGACACCCTACCCACCCAGCTTCTGATCACTCAACCCCACTCCTCTGCCCACTTCTGGCTGACACAATCAACCAGTCTCTCTCCATTGGCTCTGTCCCACTCCTCCTCAAAACCGTTGTCATCACTTCTCTCAAAAAAACTACCCTCAATCCGTCCAATTTGACAAATTCCAGACCCATTTCAAACCTGCCCCTGCTGGCCACAATTTTGGAATGCGTGGTTGCCAATCAACTTTGCTCACAACTCTCCTTCACTCCATGCTCTAACCCTTCCAGTCTGGTTTCCACCCTGCCCACTACAGAGACAGAGCTTGTCAAAGTAACAAATGACGTCCTCTCTCTATGTGACCAGGACTCCCTCTGCCTCCTTATTCTCTTCGACCTCTCCACCGCATTCAACACAGTCGATCACGCCATCCTCCTCCACCGCCTTTCCTCCCTCATCCACCTTAGGGGTCGCACTCGCTTTGTTCGAGTCCTACTTGACAAACCGCCGATAATACATCTTGGCAAACTGTTTCTCCTCCCGTCACCGCCCGGTCGCCTCCCACCCCCGCCCGGTTTCCTGTAGCTGAACGTTGGTAAGATGAAAGCCATCTCTTTGGCTTACATCAACGTCTTCTTTCCTGTGGGTCCAAATTCCTCAACTTCCCCAGGCTCTCCCTGAGACTCACCGAAACCATGCGCAACTTAGGCGTTATGTTTGATCCCAGCTTTTCTTTCTACCCCACATCTGTTTCCTGACACGGAAAGCTTTTTTCCACTTCCACCATATTGCCCGCATCCTTCCATACCTCACACCCACAGCAGCCAAAACCCTTGTCCATGCCTTTGGCACTTCCCGCCTGGACTATTCAAATGCTCTCCTCGTTGTTCTCCCAGCTCCACCATACACAAAATGTAATTAATTCAGAACTCCGCCACCCGGATACTAACATGCATAAAGCTCTGTACACCCATCACACCAGTCTTTGCCAGGCTCCACTGGCTCCTAATTACCGAACGGATCAACAAAGATCATCTCACTCGTTTTCAAATCCCTTCATGGCCTCGCACCCCTATACCTATCCAATCTGCTTATTCCCCCACTCCACAACCCGCTGCCTCTGCTCAGCCAGATCCAGCCACCTGTTTGCCCCTCTTCCCCTCCGCTCCACCATTGGTGGCCGTGCTTTCAGCCACTATGCCCTGAAGCTCTGGAACTCTCTCCCTCAATCCTTCCACCTTGCCCCCTCCCTCCTCACTTTCAAACCCCATCTAAAGATCTTTGTTTTTGATTGTGCTTACAGTCACCTCCACCTCCCTCTACCCCTGGCTTGGGGTTAGATTCCGCCACTGTCAAGTGCTCCGGACGCTACCCCACGTGAAGAGCACTATATAAATGCAAGTTATTGTTAATAGAATAAGAAAAACTGTCTCGAGGATTATATCTATCTCAGGGGGTGCCTTGTCTGTTTCCGATGAGTCCTCCCTTTGTTGAGCAACTTTCCTTACTCCACATGCATCTGTTTACGTAGCAGTAAGTAGGAACCCAGTTGTTAGTGGATTGGCGGATCGCTTTTCCAGGAATAATATTTCAATCCACGACTGTTTGTGGGGCTCTGATGTGCCCAATTGGGCGCCACGTTTCGCCCACAAAATATACAGTGAATTCACTTTACACTATATTCTTGTGAAGTGCTTTGAGATGTCGTGAAGATGTGATAAAGTGCTACATCAAATATAAGGATTATTATTTACATTTCTTGGGGGATTTCCCTAGTGAGCCACATTGTTTATCTAACCGTTTTTCTCTTTTTGTATTTCGGGGATGGAATTGGGATGTGAACAACTCTAAGGAAAAACGGTCCCTAACGGCGGGGTTTGGGACACGTAGGGCGGAGAAGCGTGGCCAGTCCCTTCCCAGGATGACAGGGAATAGCATCCACCGGGCCTCTCTCACAGTTATCTGATCTGTACATTCCCCAATTTCTAAGGTTACTCTGGCTGTTGGGTATGGTCCCATGTATGCACCTAATGTGAACTAGTTGCTCTGCTAATTGGTTAATTTAGAGGCATCAACAAGTTCTGTAATTACCAGGGTGTGGCCACACCCTGAATCCACCAACCCCTGAACCATTTTTCTGTTAATACCCACCATCACCTTAACTTTATCTAATTCCTGCTGTGCAGTAGCCGCAGCACATAACTGGACATATGAACCGTCCATAAAAAGGCACTCCACATGCCAATGGCCCTGCCAACCACAGGTCCAACATTTGGGACAATCTCTCAGTTCCCCATGGCTCATTATGGGGTGGCTGGTTGTTGTGCGGTTTATACGGCTGTTTCGCTTCCGAGATATTTCCCCCTCCGGGGCTGGGGGGTGTTGTTGGCTAACGAGTCTCGGGGAGGGTCTGAGAATTTGTTCCTCCCAATGTCCCTTCACGGCCTCATTTGAACGTTCTTCAGCCCAGACCAACATCTGGGCTTCAGTGTTACTATCATCTCCCAGGGTAGACACACCATCTTTGCCTCACGAAAGTTCTCCAGTAGTCGGACTGCTTTATCCAAACTGCAGTCTGTATATCCATTATTTGGCCTTTGGGGGCTGCTCCGCAATGAATTGTTTGCGCACAGTTTGGTCTATAATGTCCTTTTTGGAACCGTGGTCTGGCTTTAACCAGTGGGTGCAGTGGTCCATGAGGCGCTGGGCGAGGACTCAGGATCGGACATCAAGCTCAAACTTTTCTGTGTGGAACCTCTGTCTCTAGGTCTCCATCGTACGCCTCAGGAGGTCTAATATTGCGGGCTTTCTGTACCAGTACTGGAGAGTGAGAGCGCTATATACTGCTTGTACCTCTCCCGTCAAGAATGGCTCAACGCAGGTGGCCCATGGTCTTCAGACCAGTTTCAAAGTTTGTGAGGAAGGCTTTGGGATCATCATTTGCTCCCATTTTCGTTAGCTGTGCACCTGAATTAAGACAAACCAGCTCAGTAGCTGCTCCTGGACACTGAGCAAGGATTTGTAAGATTTGTTGTTGGAATGTGTTGCTTTGGTTTGCTGTGATGCCACAAACTGGGTCAACAATTGCTCCATTTTTATTGGTTTTGTTTTTCTTTCTATGTGACAGTCACAATTCGCAAAGCTCTACCTCAAAACTGATTGGAGCCTCCCATTATGCATAGGTTGATTGCCAATAACCATAAAAGGCAGTGACAGGGTTTAATTCCCCGTCACAACAATGATTTAAGGCCAAGTGCAATCAGGTGTGATCAGCCTGAGGTTTCAAATATTTGACAGTGCAACAATAGCTTCACTACATATTTGCTGTACATACGCAATATTTACTTTACACGGGAGAAGGGTAGTTTCTACTGCATTGTTCCCTGCACGTAAAAGTAAAAAAGCCAGCAGCAAAGGGACTTCATAATTTTTAAAAAGAGTAAGTACAAAGTTACCCTACTACAGGCAAGATGCACCTTTACTGCCCTCTTACATTATTAATTTAATCATATGCATTGATAGATACATTATAAATATGATGTATCAAGTCATGATGGAACGTCTTTCCGCTGTGAAGAATGAATGACCTTTTGTGAGGTAAACGTCTATGATTTCTATATATTTATATGTAATATTTATTGCACGGAGTCCTGTAGCTCAATGGTTACAGGACTCACAAGCGAGACACCTGGGTTATATTTCCGGCAGGGTGAAATGTTGGGCAAGTTTCCTTACTCCACAAGTCTCTGTTTACCTAGCAGTAAGTAGGAACCTGGTTGATAGTCTAATGGAGGATCGCTTTTCTGGGGATAATAATCCTTAAAAAAAGTAATAATTTGATGACTAAATCCATGACTGTTTATGAGACACTATTGTGCGCAATTGGCTGTCGCATTTTGCTCACAAATATAGTCAATTCACTTTACAGTATATTTTGTGAAGCGCTTTGAGATGTCTAGAAGACGTGAAAAGCACGATATCAAATGCAAGGAGTGTAAGGACCCTCCTTTTCGACTGTGCCTTCAGCTGCCCTCCCACCCCCTCTGCCCTCCCTCATCCCAACCCTGCCCCCACGCTTGGGTCCTGATCCCTGACTGTTCAGCGCCTTGGGATGTCCTCCCGACGTGAAAGGCGCTTTACAAATGTAATTTTGTTGTATTATTATTATTGCGACATATTCGTCTGTTAGTTTGTCAAAATTTAAGGGTATCAAAATTAAGGGTAGCTAAGATCCCTAGATCTGTTAAAAAGGTTTACATCTTTTAGTTTTGTAAACAGCATGTGTGTGATTGTGACAACCACTTGATTGATTGCACTAATCCCCGATGCGCCTCTGTTTGGCAGGCACTGGGCTGCCTCACGTCCCTTGCCCTCCGTGCCGTACCATCGTGCAGGCAGCTCAGGCTATTAGAAGCATAGAATCTTACAGCAGGTGGTCATTTGGCCCATCGAGCCTTTGAAAGAGCTACCCACTCCCCCGCTCTAACTCCATGGCCTTGCAAAGTTTTCCTTTTTAAGTACCTATCCAAATTCCTTTTGAAAGCTATTATCGAATCTGCTTCCATCACCCTTTCAGGCAGTGCATTCCAGACCATAACAACTCTCTGGGTAAAAAAATGTCTCCTCTTCTCCCCTCTGGTTCTTTTGCCAATTATTTGAAATCTCTCAACCACAACAACCACAACAAATTACACCTGTATAGCGGTCTTCACAGCGGAAAGACGTTCCAGGGCACTGGAGTTGGGAGTTGGGGTCACCATGGCGGGGGTTAGAGGTGTGAGAGTGGCTGAAGGCATGGTCGAAGAGGAAGGTCTTCAGATGGGGTTTGAAAGAGGCAAGAGAGGGGTGAGGTGGAGGGATTGCGGGATAAAGTTCCAGAGTGTGGGGGCAGAGATGCTGAATGCGTGACCGGAATATATTATAGTAGTTTTGAGGTTGTATGCTAAACACCTATGAATGAATATTTTATTGGAGACTGTTAAAATCAATAACAATAATAATAATCCTTATCACATCGGAAGGACACCTCAAAGCTCTTCACAGGAATTATTGTGAAATGTAGTGACTGTGTGTTTGTAGAAAAACTCAGCAGAACAATTGCACACAGCAATACCCCACAAACAGCCATGAAATGAATGACCAACTTTATTTGGGGGATTGTCGGCCAGCACACCGTGAGAAACTTCACTTTTCGAATGTCCATCAGAACAGCTGGACGGGACCTCGGTTTAATGTGCCACCACTTGTGCGGCCCACAGACGTTTCTCAAATAGGGAATCTGGCCCTCAGAAGCCAAAAGGTTGGACCACCCTGACGTGGACTATGTGAGTTCAAATCTCAATTTGGGATTTGAACCTGGAACCTTCTGACTCACAAGCTGACACCTTAAAAAAGACCTCTAAAAGAAATCTAGTGAAAAATAATGCGTTGAAGGAAATAGATGATTTTGCTCAACTAGAAAACTTATCTTTTTGAGTTGGAGTGGATCCATACTGTTTTGTGGATGAACAATATTTTGATTTTTGCTTTTCAGATATACTTTTTGAAATATATATTTGTCATTTTGTGGAATTAAAAAGGGAAAGCAAGCAAATGTTGCCTCACAGTGCTAACTGCAGACTGTTTAATCAGCTGCAAACTGTCATCTTCAGCTGACTGAATAAAATGGGCAATAATGTGATTCTGAGGAAATATGGTTGGGTGGGATTATTAGCTGTTTTATGTGGCACTATGCATTTCATCTACTTTACTGTATGAACAGCTGCATCAGATTTGTTGGATTTGGAATTTCAGTGTCTGCTATTTGGGTTTCCTTTGTACATTTTATATAATATGTTTTACAGCATTTATTTCATTCCCAAAGATTTTCAGACTGTGCTTTGATGCACAATAGGGTGCAGGATTGCACACAAATCCTTGTGTGTTTTGATTGCAGCTGTGTGCTTATCTTCAGCTTATCAAAAGTCAGATACTTTCCTCACAGTGACAAAATGAAAAAGGGCATTGAGTATCACAAGACTACTATTGTACACCTAATGGCTGATAACAGAACAACGTCGGCAAAGCTCAGCCATATAGTGGGTGCGGCTCAGTGGAAACTGAAAAAGGAGCAAAAATCTTTCTGCAAAAAGACATGACTTGTATTGTAAATAGATAGGGATTTATTTTAAATCAGTTAATTGATTTTCACTATAAATGCCATTTTTGAGGAAAATCAATTAAGGGGGAAACAAAAAGGTTTTTTTTACAAAAAAAGCTTGAATTCTCCAATTATTTCTGCCTACTGGGATAAATGCACATCTCAGTCATGCTGATTGATATGAAAATCACGGCTCACAGATGATCTCTGAACCCAGCGATGGTGCATACATGATTTTATTGTGGTGCTGTAAGTACAGAACGTGGTTCAGGATATGATCGTTACCAGAGTCACTCATATTTTATTGCTAGTGATCTTACAGTCAAGGATGGACCTGTTTGGACCCCTCAGGCTGCTGAAACCCTCACCCACGCATTCGTTAAATCAAGGCTCGATTATGGAAACTCCCTCCTCATCATCTTTCCCAACTCTTCCCTTCACAAGCTGTAGATCATCCAAAACTCTGCAGCTCATGCACTCTCACCTACCAGGCTCCGTGACCCCATCACTCCCACCTTCGGCCGACTCCACTGGCTCCCCATCCCTCAGAGGTTCGAATTCAAGGTGCTTGTCCTCACTTTCAAGGCCATCCATGGCCTTGCCCCCTCCTACCTCTCTGACCTGTTGACTCCCTACCAACCTGCCCGCTCCTTCCGTTCAGCGGACTCTGGCATGCTTCATGTCTCCCGCCTGACCTGCCGTCGGTAGCCGGGCTTTCAGCCTCCCGGCCCCCACACTCTGGAACTCCACTGCACAGTCCCTTCACCTTGCTTCCTCCCTTGCCTCCTTCAAGGCTGGTCTCAAGACCCTCTTCTTCGATCGCGCCTTGAGTCGCACTCTCAGCTCTTTGCCTTCCCTCACTCCTACCCCACCCCTCCCCCATGCTGAGGTCCTGACCTCTGTCTTGTGAAGTGCTTTGGGATGTCCTCCTGTCGTGAAAGGTGCTGTACCAATGTAAGTGTTATCATTACAATTTGAAAATGGTGGGTTATCTAATTTGATTGTGTTTTACATAATAATTTACATACAGTGTTATAGATGATTCATAATAGCAGGGATTTCTGTACTTAATTCGGAACTGGGAAATACAATTACCTATTGTACTTCAACTCGTTCTAAACATTAATCCACTTACTGCACTGATTAAAAAAAAATTGAAATGTAGACATTTGTGTTTCTATGTAAGCACATGAAATTTGATGGGAATGGGAAAATTGAATTGAAATAGATATTTGTGGAAAATCACATTTTCTACTCAGCAACAGATCCATCCTTCAAATGTGACATTGAACCAAGATCTCATCTGTATATTATTTCATGTGGGTGTTGAAGATCCATGGGGCACTATTTTGTGAAAAAAAAGCAGGGAGGTCTCTTGATCCCTCAACCAAATAAATGTAATTCATTTTTCATCTTGTAGCTGTTTGTGGGACATTGCAAGAGTTTGGTAGTTGTTTATTTTCTCTACATAATATCAGTCTCTTCAAAGTAAATCATTGTGTGAAACAGTTTGAGATATTTTGACGTAGAAGGCAAACATTGTTGCAGGAATGCTGTGGTAGAAAAACTAGAACCTTTATTACAAATAACCACATCATGTGGTTCAAACACTGTTTCTGCAGGTCTGCCGGCTACCTAACCAAACTTGCTCTAGATCAGGGGTGGGCAATTATTTTGGCTGGCGGGCCACTTCAAGAGGTTTGGTAAGCTTCGCGGCCCACACACTTCATATAGATGCAAATGCTTAATAATAGCTCAAAATCAATTCTTACATGCATAACATAAAGTCTATATAATTGACATTCATTAAAATTAGGTTAAATAAAAACAACTAATTGAGCAGACATTTATTCGATATTTATTCATTTATTCACATATTGATGAGAATGTGAGAAGCTCACTCAATGGGAAGAATGAAAGCGCTGATATGCGTTAACCAGACAATTGAAGTCAGGCATCGTCTCCGTTGTTGCAACATGGAGTACTACTGCAAGGTGGTCATCAGTCATCACAGATCTTGTTTTGATTTATTGAATTTCATCACAGAAAATGTCTCCTCGCATATGTATGTTGATCCAAACAGCACAAGCATCCTCTGGGCATGAGCCTTTATTTTTGGAAAGGTATATTCATTAAGAGAGGTCTAAATACTGATTTCAATTGTTCTGCAAGCAATGGATCACATTGCAGGTCAATAAGCTCATGTAGGAGGTCAAATGGGGTTTTGTCAACATCAAATGAGAAAGGTGAAGAGACCTAAGACAATTGGCATCCATGTGGCCCATGATATCAATGTAAAATGTAAAATCTGAGAGCCAATTTGCATCTTTCAGCTGTGGGAAATCCAATCTTTTTGTTTCATGCCCAAAAATAAATCAATCTCTGTTCTCAGTTCAAAACCTTTCCTAAACTAAGCCATTTTACATTCGTGTGATACAGAACATCCGTGTGCTCAGATTCCAATCCTCAAGCAGAGATACAAATTGCCTGTGATTTAATCCTCTTGCTGGAATGTATTTGACCACTTTCGTAACTGTGTCCATGACATTGCTTAGGTTTACAACACTCTTACAAAGGATCTCTTGGTGGATAATGCAGTTTAGAAAAACAATATTCTGTTCTGGATTTGTTTATTTGACTTGATCTTGAATTTTTTTCAGTAACCCAACATTTTTGCCAGTCAGATTTGGACTTCCATTGGTGGTCACATTCACCAATTTTTTTCCACTCCACTCCTAATTTTCAGATACACATATTTACTGCTTCAAAAAAGTCTTCTCCAGTTGTCCTATCTTTCATTGACTGCATTGATATCAATTCTTCTGTGAACTCAAAATGTTTGGTGATACCTCGAATAAAAATTATCAACTGGGCTGTGTCTTTGACATCACAACTCTCATCGAGTGCCAGTGAAAAATATGCAAAATTGCTTACTTTATTTTGTAATTGCTTATACAGGTTCTCAGAGATATCCTCGACACGTCTAACAATAGTTTGCTTTGACAAGCTAATGTTCTCGAACTGGTTTTCTTGTCTGGGCATAAAATCGAGGCAGAGTCAACCATACATTCCTTTATAAATTCTCCTTCAGAGAATAGTTTGCTGTTCTTGGTGATTTTGTATGCAATCACGTAACTCACTCTTGTAATCTCATCCTGGGACACAAATTGTTTTGTAAAATGCTTTGCTCTTTTTGCATTCGAACAACCATCTCATCAGCTTTCTTTTTCTTTTTCTTCAGCAGAAACGTTCTTATATTTGCAAGCATGTTTGCTCTCAAAATGGCGATTCAAGTTGTAGTCTTTGAGCACTGCCACACTTTCTTTGCAAATTAAGCACACAGCTTTTCCACCCACACTGGTAAAAAAATATTTAAAGTGCATTCTTTATTGAATATTCTGCCTTTCCGCTTCTTTGATAAACTTATTTTGAATTATTGTCCTTTTCAGTGAAAAGTATTGCCGCAGTTGCCGATTGCGTGTTTGAAAATTTGCCGATCCGTACATTTCTGACATCAGCCTGATTCAATACTTAAGGGAGCGTGCACACAATTGCTTAGATTGGCTGATGTTCCCGGTCAGATTCAAATATGAAATTTGTGCGACTTTCTGGGACTGAACAAACTATAATTTTTTCTATTGCTAGACACAATCTTGGGCCAGATATGGCCCAAGTGCCGTTTTTTGCCTACCCCACTCTAGATGGTAAAACCACACTCATTTTATAAGACACGATGGGTGGAATGGCCTTTTTCTGTGCTACAAATTTCTATGGTTCTAAAGTGATGAACCTCTGCCACATCAAGTCAATTCTTTGGCAGCCTTTGGGGGCCACTCACAGAGGGAGTACCACTATTGGAGGGAGTAAGGCTCCAAGCCACTGATTGGTGCTGTGGTCATTGTCTGATTGCCCCCTTTCTATCGAAGGAGAGAAGACAGACACCAAGCCTTCTTCATTCTGGGAAAGACCCACACATAGGGTTCTGCAATTGATTCTTTGATCGGCCAATTCAACCAGTCCTTCTGAGATTGACCACTATCAGGTCCAGTTCATCCAGAACGTCACAGCCTTTCTTATGCCAAATTTGTGAGCCCATACATCCCTCCGTTCCTCTGGCTCCGGTCTGCTCCACGTCCCCCGCCCCAACAGCCCTACCATCGGTGGTCGGGCCTTCAGCCTCTCAGCCCCGAGGCTCTGGAACTCCATCCCCCAGTGCCTTCGCCGCCTCCTCCCTTTCCTCCTTCAAGGCCGGTCTCAAAACCTTTCTCTTTGACCGTGCCTTCAGCTCCCCTCTCGACTCTCTTCCCCCTCCTCGCTCCCTCCCTTCCCTCCCCTCACCATTTCCCCCCTCCTCTCTCCCTCCCTTCCCTCCCCTCACCCTGACCATTTCCCCCCTCCTCTCTCCCTCCCTTCCCTCCCCTCACCCTGACCATCTCCCCCCTGCTCGGGTCATGACCCAACTGTGCAGCGCCTTGGGACGTCCTCCTGACGTGAAAGGCGCTTTATAAATGGAATCTTGTTGTTGTTGTTTTCGCCAGGCTCCAGTAGCTCCCTGTTTCCCAGTGGATCATCTTTAAGATCCCCGTTCTAACTTTTAAAACCTCTTTCTCTGTGATCTCCTGCAATCCCATTTTCCTGCCCACTTGCTTCTCTCAGCTTACTCAGACCTACTCCATGTTCCTTTCCCCCTCTGTTCTCAATTGCTGGGTGCGACAGTCACTTTGTCTCTCTAAATTTCTCTGTCTGACACTCTCCCTGTGCACTTTCAAAACCCTTAAAAAATATGGCTTTGGCTAAATCTTCCTTCCTATCCCATCTCCCACTTTCCTACCCCCCACCTGTCTGGGCCTCTCTCTGACTCCAAGAAGCACTTTGAGATGTTTCCTTACATGAAAAGTGCTATATAAGTGTGGGTTGGTTGTTAATACAGATCTGACTGTATATGAGATTGTGTGATAGTGGCATTGTGATAACAAAAACACATATTTTCTTTAGTTCAAGGTCTGATATATGAACAGTATTGGTTGAATAGAAGCTGTATTTCATTCCTACAGTACCTGCTTAACTATCTTAAGCATTTTACAGTACAATTTATATGTCAGGAAGCTATCTCAAAGTGCTTCACACAGTTGTTAGAGGACTGCTGCATCCTCAGAGATGTGGTCATTTAGATCAGACACAAAGCTGAGGTCCGTCTGCCTATTCAGGTGGATGTTAAGGAGCCTATGGTTAATTTAAAATGAGAAAGGAGTTTTTTTTAGGTGTCCTGGCCAACAATCCTCCAGATAAAATTGGTCTTTTACTTCTTAGCTTTTTTTTGACATAATTGTTGGAAATTCCTGTGTGCAAATAGACTGCCTTATTTGCCTACAAATACATAATCGCTACACTTTAACCTTTTATTCACATTCTGGATTTATACTGAATAAACTCCATCTTGGAATATTGAATTGTCTATTAAAATGTAATAGAAAATTACATTTACTCTAGACTTGTTACTTTCATTAATTGACACTTTGTGAGTTAAATGTTATCATTTGAATACTTCTCGTACTACGTTTTACATTCTGAGACAGATTTAACAATACCATTGGAACAATATGTTACAATGCTTAATACTTAATCAAAATTACTGTATTTAAATGGTTTCTTTGTTTTGAAGTTGCTGTACTTTTAAAACAACTGAAAATTCATTTTATGCAACAATACTTTAGTGTTTCTCTTTGACTCAGTTTTTCATATCTTATGGTCTTCAGTCTCGGGTTCATGCAGTTAGAGACATTTCTTCTTCGGCACATACATGTACTTGTCAGTTTTTAGTAAAGGAAGGTGCAGAGGGGATGGAGGAGCAAATAAATTAAAGAAATATGGGCTCTAAAATAAATTAAACAATTAATGAAATAATGAGTGCCTCAACTTTTGGGAATATGGGAAGATTGCTGAGACTCGTTGCATGTGCGTCCTGTGCTATGTGGGAACTGCAGGATACTTTGTATGTCCTGTACAAGCACGTGTGTAGGAAGTACGTCCAGCTGCTCAAGCTCACGGTTTCTGAGCTCGATGAGAGGCTGGTGTCACTACAGAGTATGTGGGAAGCTGACAATTTCATAGATTACACGTTTCAGGAGGTGGTCATTCTACTTTTGATATAGTGCCTTATCACGTCTTTAAGACATCTCAAAACGCTTCACAGAATATACTGTAAAGTGAATTGACTGTATATTTGAGGGCGTAACACAACAGTGTCAAAGAGTGTCCCACAAACAATCATGGATTGAGTGACCAAATTATTATTTTAAAATTATTTGCTTTTGAGGGATTATTATCCTCAGAAAAGTGATCCACCAATCGACTGACAACCGGGTTCCTACTTATTGCTGGGTAAACAGGCATGTGGCGTACGGAAATTGAATCCAGGTCCTCTCGCTTGTGAGGCGAGTCCTCTAAAATACAGTATTCTCTGGATTACTCCCAGTGCCAGTGATTATAGGAACAGCAAGATAAAGCAGATTAATGTGCGACTAGGGAAATGGTGCGGGAGGGAGCGCTTCAGATTCCTGTGGCAAGAAGGACCTGTATAAGGTGGACGGACTGCACCTCAGTAGGGCTGGGACCAATGTCCTCGCGGGGAGGTTAACTCATGCTGTGGGGGAGGGTTTAAACTAATTTGGTGAGGGATGTAACATCAGATAGGAAAAACAAGGTGCATAGAGGACTAGGAGAGACAAACAGGGAGAAAAGGTCAAATAAGGTTGGTGAGCTGGAGGCACAAATTGCCACTTGGGATTATGGTGTAGTAGAAATCCTGTCTCAAACAAGGGCAGGAATGGGAGCTTCACATTCCTGGCTACTATATATTCAGGAGGGATAGGAAAGGAAAAAAAAGGAGTGGTGGTGATGGGGGTAGCAGTTTTGATCAAAGTTACGATTACAGCCCTGGAAAAGCATGATAACCTAGAGCAGGATGATCCAACCTTTTTGTTGCGAAGGCTGCATTCCTTATTTGAGAAATGTCTGGGGGCCCCAAAAACAATATTTGTGTGTTTCCCTTTCAGTAAAATAACAACATTTACACAGCACCTTTTTAACATCAGAAGGATGTTTCAATGCACTTGACACTGCTAGCTGGGCACCCACCAGGGATATGCCGTAGCCTATTTAGATGCCTCCATCAATTACTCTCTCTCCCCTCTCTCGATATCTCTATCCCCCTCATTCTCTCATTCATCTGCAAAAAGCCTAAGGTTGCTAGGATCGTGGTGGATAAGGAGATGCATTTGCCTTCCTCTCAGCTTGGGAGTGACTTCCTGACAGACTGCAGTAGCTGCTGGCATTATTTCCATTCCCTTAGCAGGTAATAAAAGGGAGTAAAAGGATGGTCAAAGGAAAGGTGAGACTGCTGATGGACCAAAATTTAAAGCTTTTTGTGGAGGCAGAGGTCCTGAATGAATACTTTGCTTCTATCTTCACAAAGGAATAGGATGCTGCCAATGCCACAGTAAAGGAGGAGGGGTAGAGAAATTGGATTAGATTAAAAATAGATAGGAGGTACTTAAAAGGTTGGCAGCGTTCAAAGTAGAAAAGTGATGGGTTCGAGGGAGCAGGTGGTGGGCTTCATGCAGGTTGTAGTGGTGGTGAGAGAGGAGGGGAAGACAGGTTTGAAGATGGGGAGGGAGGGAGGGGTAGGGGCCGGAGTGTGAGGGAGAGATGGGGAGGGGTGGCAGTTGGGAGGGTGGAGGCAGCTGAACGGATCCCCTCGAATTTGATCTCGAGGAAATACAGCATCTCCTCGCAGTTGGAGTTGGAGGAGAGGGTGAAAGGGTGGGTGGAGGAGCTGGTTGATGGTGGAGAAGAGGAGCCTGGGTGTGTCCTTGGTCTCCAAGATTATCATAGAATCATAGAATTATAGAGCACAGGATTGTGTGGGCCGTTCGACCCATCGTGTCTGTGCCGACTCTTTGAAAAGAGCTATCCAATTCAATCCCAGTTCCCCGCTCTCTCCCCAAACGCCTGTTGAAAATCCGTATAAACTACATCAACTGCACTACCCTCATCCACCCTCTCTGTTTCTTCATCAAAAAACTATCAGATTTGTTAGAAATGATTTGTCTTGAACAAATCCGTGTTGGCTGTCCTTTGTTAACCCATATTTTTCTAAGTGAAAATTTATTTTGTCCTGGATTATCGTCTCTAGAAGTTTCCCCACTACTGACTGCCCTGTAGTTCCCAGGTTTATCCTTCTACCCCTTTTTGTACAGGGGAGTAACATTTGCAACCCTCCAGACCTCTGGCACCATCCCAATGTCCAAGGAAGATTGCAAGATTGTGGCCAGAACCTCCGCAACCCTTAGTAACCTAGGATGCATTCTGTCCGAACCGGGTGACTTACCTACTTTGAGCACCGACAACCTTTTTTAGTACCTCCTCTCGGCTTATTCTTATCTTATCCATTTTCTCTACCCTCTCCTCCCGATACTGTGGCATTGGCTGCATCCTCTTGTTTTGTGAAGACAGATCTTCCACAAGAAGATTTCCTCTTTGGTCCCTGATTGGACCCACCTTTCATTAGACTAACCTTTCTTTCATTCCTTATATGCTTATAAAATAGCTTCGGGTTCCCTTTTATGTTTCCCGCTAATCTTTTCTCATACAATCTCTTTGCTTCACTTATTTCCTTTTTCAGTTCTCCTCTGTACTTTCTGTATTCTATTCGATTATCTTCTGTATTTTGGACCTAACATTTATCATCTTGGAATAAAAGGACAATTTACTGGAGGCGAGGGCGGAGTGGTACGTCTTGATATGGTTCAGGCAGATCTGCCGCTGGACCGTTAAATCAGATTTGAGCCAGGTGCATTCGGTGGCCCCCACCTGACTTGAGTGAACGGGGGTGGCTCATGTACCAGGGTGATTTGCGTGAGTAGGAGGTGGTTTGGGAGGTGAGAAGAGCAAGGGCATCGAGAATGGTGGAGAGGGAGTTGTGGAGGAGAGTGAGCGTGGAGGATACGTCGGTGCGGGAGGTAGGCCAGAAGGGGAGGAGTTCAGACAACTCCAGGGTAGCGGAGAGGGAGTTTGGGGAGATTCTTTTCCAGGTCATGGTCAAATGGACAAGTACACGGAAGAATGCCGACTTGAATGAGGTAGCAGAGGGCCGCTGGCGAGAGTGGAACTGTTACAGCCCAACATAGATCTGTCACTTCTGGAGAGAAGAGAGAAACCTGAGTATTTTCCCTGGGGATACACAGGAGAGGTATAATTTGAGAAAATACTGTGAAATGATAGAGCAGTATGCTCAAAAGTTTCTTTTGGACTAATTAGCAAAAGCATCTATAGAAAGGCAAAAAGACGATAGTTTTCATTTCACGTAAAAATAAATGATTTATTTTTTTACATGCCTGCTGTAGTGGGAGATTTGGGAAATAGTACACAACTTTGTAATTAAAACATATGTATTTGATAGTATTATTTTGCTTTGAATTATGAAACACACTTCAAGAATGTATCTATTTTCTATCGCTAGTGTATTGTCAGCAAGTCTTCACTTGCTGAAATGATGAGCATTTTGAGAAATGCTGGTGGAAGGAGCACTTTTTATGTGGCAGAAATGCTACACATTCATTTCAGCATTACATCATCCAGCAGCTCCATCTACTGCCATATCCATACACAATACAACTAACTATTTTTAATAAATAAAATATGAACCATCCACTGTGCAACAGCAATAATACTTTGAATGAATTTATGTGATTCTATTTATTAATCTTTTGGAATTTCTTTTCAATAAAGAGAACAAAGAAACAACTGTAATGGTTATCTCAAGGCTTAATTGCATTGCATTTTAGAATATCTAGGAAATCCTGCAGAAATCTGGATTGGAAGAGAATGTAAATTGATTTGCGATAGAGAGGAAGCTGCAAGTAAATCAATTTCAGTCTTGAGTTGTTAGTGGGTATTATTGTAAATGCTGCCCTGGTCATTACAAGTGCTCGTGGAGTCCTGTAGCTCAGTGGTTAGAGCACTCGCTTTGCAAGCGAGAGACCTGGGTTCAATTCCAGGCAGATCAGGGCGAAACCTTGGGCAAGTTTCCTTACTCCACACACTTGATAATAATCCCTCCAAAACCCAAAACAATAATAAATTGGTCATTTTCAATCTACGACTGTGGGACATTGCTGTGCGCAATTGGCTGCCGCGTTCGCCCACAAATATACAGTCAATTCACTTTACAGTGTGTTCTGTGAAGCGCTTTGGGACGTCCTCCCGACGCGAAAAGCGCTATATCAAATTTAAAAAAAGTTTCCAAACCCCCCCCCACCCCCGCGCCCATAGATTTGCTGTTTTGCATATTTTGTAAATGCCTGATTTTACATTTTAGAAGAAAAAAAAATCTTCTGCATCATCTTTTATGCTACAACAATATCTTACATTAATGTAGTGCATTTCACTGAATGCATATTACTGAATAAAATCAATTAGAAGTGGATGATATTTGTAAGCAAACATGGCAGCTAATTTGATTCCAACAGCTTCATAGAATGAACAATTGAAAGCCATAAACAGCCAATTAATTTGAACATGAGGTGAATTTAGGGAAGGATAAAATAAAAAAGCAGGATTACTAGAAGAAAACTATTGAACCAGGATGTATCCTTCCCTTTTGAATGTTTGTGGCCTTTAAGCATTCCTGCAGACTGACGTACTGGTCTTTAATATACTCACTCTATGTGTGTGTGTGTATACATCTATGCACAGAAAATATAACTGCTTTTCTCTTTATGATTGCATTGTCTGTTTCACTCTGCCATTGGCAGATGTTGCATGCTTTTTTTGCTGTATGCACTGATACAGAAATTGTCATTACTGATCCACCTGCTAGTTTGTCTTTATTTACTCTATCAAGTCCCTTTGTAATTTTGAGCAATTCTATTAAATCTCCCCTTAACCTTCTCTGCTCTAAGGAGAACAATACCAGTTTCTCTAGTTTCCCCACATAACTGAAGTCCTTCATCCCTGGTATAATTCCGGTAAATCTTCTCTACACCCTCCCCTAGGCCTTGACACCCTTCCAAAAGTGTGGTGCCCAGAAATGGACTCAATAGTCCAGCTGAGGCCTAACTAGTGATTTATAAAGCTTTAACATAACTTCCTTGTTTTTGTACTCTATGCCTCTATTTATAAAGCTATGGACCCCACATGTTTTTTTAATGGCTTTATCAACTTATCCTGCCACTTTCAAAGTTGTGTTTGTTGAATTCTCAGATCTCTCTGTTCTTGCAGCCCCTTTAAAATTGTACTATTTAGTTCATATTGCCTCTCCTCATTCCTCCTTCCAAAATGCATTACTTCACACTTCTCTGCATTAAATTTCATCTGCCATTTCACCAGTCTGTCCACCTCCTCCTGCAGCCTGCTACTATTCATCTGCAAACTTTGAAATGTTGCT
Organism: Callorhinchus milii; assembly: GCF_018977255.1. NCBI lineage: Eukaryota > Metazoa > Chordata > Chondrichthyes > Chimaeriformes > Callorhinchidae > Callorhinchus > Callorhinchus milii. Next base: position 54,383,505 of record NW_024704746.1, read on the forward strand.
CTCTTTACCCAAGTCCAGGTCATTAATGTACTGTATTTCAAAAAGAGCAATGGTCCGATTACCAACTCCTGGGGGCATCACCGTATACTTCCCTCCAGTCTGAAAAACAACCATTCACCATTAATTAAGCATTACTTAATTTCACAATATTTTAGTTGCAATTCCAACCTTAAATAGGCAATGTAAAAATTATCACAAATTTTAAAACATTAATACAGCCAAGGACTCTGTATATTTCTCTCTGTCCATGTATCTCTCTCTCTGTAGGTGTCTCTGTATGTCTCTTTGTCTGGCTGTATGTATCTCTCTCTGTGAGTCTCTGTATCTCTCTCTCTGTATCTTTATTTCACTCTCTCTCTGTCTGTGTCTCTCTCTCTTCCTATTACTGGTTTGAAAAGAATTGACAGTTATTAGAATAACTAATAACCCATTACTGTGCCTCATATTTGTGGAGTCCTGTAGCTCAGTGGTTAGAGCACTCGCTTTGCAAGCGAGTGACCTGAGTTCAGTTCCAGGCAGGACGAAACCTTGGGCAGGTTTCCTTACTCCACACGCCTAATAATACCTCCAAAACCAAAAACAATAATAAATTGGTCATTTTCAATCTACGACTGTTTGTGGGACATTGCTGTGCGCAATTGGCAATTGGCTACCGCGTTCGCCCGGTCAATTCACTTTACTAAATAGTACAGTCAATTCACTTTACAGTGTGTTCTGTGAAGCGCTTTGGGATGTCCTCCCGACGTGAAAAGCGCTATATCAAATGCAAGGATTATTATTAGGTTAATTTAGCTCTAATCGTAGCTTTTTCTACCTAACCTGTTAAACAACATCAAAAATGAAAATTGGTGCGGTCAGTTGTCCCCATGTCCACAAGTATACGTAGTGGATGATCTATTAAATATAAATCTGTCAACTTAGTTATGCAACTAAAACTTCATTTACATGTTGATCTAAGACTTCTTGACCTCAAATAGCAATCACTTTGTTATCTTTCGTTATCTTTTTTAATATAACAAAAATCTCACTGGCTGTACTTCAGATAGAAGGATGATGAACATGTGAGTAACAAATAGATCAATAACATTCTGTAAAAACCTACATTTATAGCAGAGAGTAAGGTTTTGGCAGATTACTTATTAAATGTAGCCTGCTAAAAATGTATAAAAAATCATCTAACTGGATCTGACAAAGAAATCTGCCTCTAATAGGGTGAAATGGTCTGAGGGATGTCAGGAGACCTTTGATGCTCTAAAATTAAGGTTGTGTAAAATCATCCGTTATTACATAGCCCCGACTTCAAAGCTGAATTTATTGTGGAAACGGATGAGTCAGACGTTAGTCTGGCTGCTGTTCTCTCGCAACCATTTGATGGGGTGAATCATCTCACACCTCGGGACTCAGTGATTGAAAAGGAGTGTGTGGCGGTGAAATGGGCAGCCAAGAGCCTCCACTAGTATCCAGCAGGGGTCAGGTTTGTTTTGGTGACAGACTATACACCCTTAAAAAGGTTACATACCATGAAGGATACCACTGCTTGGCTGAGCAGGGAGTATTTGGCTCTCCAGCCCTTCACTGTGCACCACAGGCCTGTCAAAGCTGACTTCCTGTCCCACGAGGGTATGGACAGTAAGGCTTCCACTGCAGGTACCTCCAGCTACCTATTTAGGGGAGGAATGTGACGGATAAACCATCACTGCCTTTTAATGTTATTGGTGATCAACCTATGTATAATGCGAGATAATAAGGGCTGGACTCCAGTGGATTTTATCATAATTAGGCACCAGCCCTAAGTAATAATGCAGCACCAATATAAATCTGGGGGCTTGGGCGTGTGAGGGAAGTCTAGAGAAGACTGATGTAGTTACCTTGTTAAAATAAACTTTTTTATGGTTAAAACTATTGTGCAAGTTTTGTTTTTTTGGGTGTGACCAACATTTACTTTTAAATTTTTTTTTTAAGTGGATTGATGTATGAATTTTTTTTGTGAAGCGCTAATGAAATCAAACCCCAGTAGTCTTGAGAGATACACTGTGTTTTCATTGGTGTTAATGAAACACAGCAACTGCAGTGTTATTTGACATTTATGACATTAGTTGGAGCAGTTAACAAACTGGTTAAGTGTTATAATGATGAAGTCTACAATGTGAGTGTCATGACCATTGTGATGGTCCCACTGCTTACCTGGATGGACCTCCTGCATATTGTGCACCTCACATACTCTCTGAACGCCTAGGCAACCCTCATTTCATGCTCTCCTCCAAAGAGATCTACCTCTCAATGACTCATGCCTATGCTTTCTTGCAAATAACTTATCTGTACTATTCACTTCAATCAACTTTGTGGTGACACTTTGAAGCCTTTTCCTTTTAGCTAATTTACTCTACATCTGACCTGAAACTTAAATACTTATTCTTCAATGTGCCTTCTCAGCCAAGTACAGCAAGAGTAGCTCGTTAATGTCTTCAACAAGCTAAATTGTCCTTTTTCTCTTTTGCTAAAGATATTAATTCAAGTTTCTGAATGGTAAGAAAGTTGAGAGAATAACTCGCGGAAGATTCATCCAGTCATAGCTGTCTCCAAACATGCCTCCCTAGTTTATGCACATCTGACTTGTCATCAAAATTACTGAACACAATAATGTTCTGCTTGCTGATTTAAGGTCATTATTTTTCAATCAGACTGATCCAAAGAGAGTGGATCAGTTCTTTTAATAAAAGGTTTATGTTAGCCGTCCTAAAAAGGTATTTTAACTGTTTTGGGAAATACAAATCATTTGAAAATTGCACCTCTGATAACAATGACATTTGCATTCTCATTATACTTTTCTTTTTGCAAATGTGTTTATGTGTGAGGGAGAAGGAGAGGAGTAATGCTGATATTTCTGTAGCTCCACCTTTCTCTAGTTTTTTTCATCCCATCAATTGAGAGTCATCCTCATTATGAACTCATCTGCTTCCTCTATCCTGTAAATACTTCCTTGAGTGAATAATTAATTATTTCAGAGGAATGCACAATTTCAGCCAAGTGCTGATTTGGTTCAGGAAAATCTTTATGGATTTTTTTGTTTTGTCGTCCACTATTGATGTCTATATCAATCTTCTGGAGAATCCATGTACCCAATTTCTCTTCAGAATAATACAGGATTTAATAATAATTAATAATAATTTGTGGAGTCTTGTAGCATATTAAAGCACTCGTCTCGCAAGCGAGAGGACCTGGATTTGATTCCCAGGCAGGATGATTCCCAAAAGACATGATAAGGCGCTATATGAAGTGCATTATTATAATAATCCTTCAATTTGATATAGTCTTATAACGTTGTTGAGAGGTTTAAAATCGCTTCACAGAATATATTGTAAAGTGAATTGACTGTATATTTTGTGGGTGAATTTCAGCAGCCAATTGCGCAATCAAGATATGGATTGAATATTATTTATTTATCTATTTATCTATCTATTGGTGGGTGGGTTGGTTTATTTATTTATTTTGAAGGGATTATTACCCTCAGGAAAGAGATCTGCCAATCGAACAATTTACTTACCTACTGCTAGATCAACAGAGGTGGGTGGAGTAAGGAAACTTGCCTAAGGTTTCGCCCTGCCTGGGAATTGAACCTGCGTCCAATCGCTTTCGAGGTGAGTGCTCTAACCAATACACTTCAGGATTCCAGAAGTTTTATGAGTTTTACTTGGGGTCAACTTATATTTTTCACATGACTAACTGACAATATTTTGAATGGCTACACCTATATGTAGTGGAAGGTGACAAGCAAACTTTGATGGATGTGTTCAATCTGCATAAGAGAGCAGCAAAACCGTGAATTCTGGGTGAGTAGTTCAATCAGCAGTATTTTATAAGGGCTGTTTACTAAAGCCACATTACTTTGTGCTGAGGAAATTTAAGCTGCATCCCAAAGATTTCTCTCTCCCTTAAAACAAACTAGTATCAGGCAGCTTTGCTTTGTTTATGTGAAACCAACTAATTCCTCCTAACAGATGGCAATATGGCAGTTGAATTAGCAGCTGAGGAGTAATTGGTGCTGTTCTTGTGTGGGAGTGAGGAGGTTCCAGCACTTTCTACATATTCAGTTTTTTTTAAACCTGTTTATTTCAGTAAGCCTTAATCTGTACACTTGGACTAATGAATTTTTAGTTATTCAAGAATAGAATGGCTAACCGAGCGTGATCCAACAGGCATTTCCAAATTCACTAATTTTACCTCCCGGCTATGCCTCTCTCCTGGTTGGTCTCCATGAGGCAGTGATGAGAGTGGCAGGAAGACATCACGTTTCATGCTGCAGCGTTTCACTGGTGAGACTCAGCGAGCAGCAGCAGGAGTATTTTGTTAAAACTATAGAACTATGAGATAGAAGAAGAGATGCAACATATATATGGAAAATAGAGGATTTTAGTGGAAGAGGAAAGCGTTTACTGAAAGTAATGGAAAACCTGAAGTCATATCTGTGTTTATGCTGTTCCAATGATCCACAGCAAAAGCTTGAGGAACAGTTCTTATCTATCTGCTAGGAATCCTACAACCCTCTGGCCTCAATATTAATTTCATCCACTTCAGACCATAACAACTCACCTTCCTCCCTCCCCCTCTTTCTGTTACCAGAAGAGTTATCTTCTGTTATCATTACAAGACACTCTTTGTCTCTCTCTAGTGTGTTGCCTGTTCTGCACCTTTAGCACCTCTTCTCCCCAGTTTTGTTTCCCCCTTTTGTTCTACGCCATTATCACCTCTTTAACACATCAACTATCACATTCTCTCTCTCTCCTTTGTCTTCTTTTTTTGACTTCTTTGTCTTCCTTGTCCTGCCTCCCCCTCTCAACTTGTCCTTAAAAACCTCTCCCTCCCAATATGCCCCAGTTCTGACGAAGGGTCGTGGACCCGAAACGTTGACTCACTTTCCTTTCTCCATAAATGCTGCCTGACCTGCTGAGTTATCCCAGCTCTCTCTGTTTTTGTTGAAGTTCAGAGTTAGTTTTGCAATTATTGATTAATCTGTTTTGTTTTTGCTGAGCATTCTCTGTAGGGGCTCCATATGTTGAGTTTATATCTTGTTTTTTGATTTTAATACATTGAAAATTTTGATTTTGATATAAATGTTTGAGATGATCATTATTAAGTAATGCAATCAGCACCAATTTTTAAAACGTAGGATTTGTGTTTGATTCTTTTATGTATCTGGAAGGGAAACACAAAAGTATTGTATACGTGGCCCGCAGATGTTTCTGAAATATGGCATCCGGGCTTCGGCAGAAAAGATATTTTCGGTTAGGAAGCAATACATTTGTCTACAAATCCCTTCATGCCCTAACATCTTCCTACCTCTCCCAATCTGCTTACTCCCAACTCCACCAACTGCTACCTCCGCACCTTTCATCCACTCCACCTTTGGTGGCCGTGCTTTCAGCCACTATGCCCCCCAAATTTTGGAACTCTCCCTCAGTCCCTCCACTTTGCCCCCTCCTTCCCCATTTTCAGATTTCGACTTCGACAATTATGGAGGCAAACACATCAGCATATCAGCAACATCTCCCAATCACAGCAATTAGATGAATCCTCCCTCCTCGGCATCAGGCTCTGCCACTGTTAAGCGCTGCGGGATGCTATCTTTCATGAAGGGCTCTATATAAATGCAAGTTGTTGGTATTTACAGAAAATGAACAATATTAAAAGGAGAATCTTTGGCACTAAAAAAAATCAACTCTGGACAAATGGTACATTGGAATAACGTATCCAAAAACTGAAGTATAAAGAACTTATGAGGAAACTGAATAGGTAATTAAAAATTAAAAGTGTAACTGTGGCTCAGGTGGTAACGACTCAAAAATGATCAATATAATTAATACTGACTCTTCTGCATTGTTGGAAATGTTGTCAATTGGATATTTTGTTAGAACTGAGGTTCTGCCGTGTAATTTATGTGGACCTGATGCCATTTTAAAGAGAAGCTTCTCTTGTCCTGCCCAGTATTCCTCTGCCATCAAAACTCACCAGCTAAATCCCAGATTTATTGGCTAAACTCTAAAGCCATCTTGCATCTTGCCATTTTGTTTTGCAAAATTACATTAATTAGACAGCTTCATGTATGTGGTGATATCAATGCTGATGTCATTGAGAAGTCGATATTTTAGAGGTTACGATAAAAACAAAATTGTGTTTACCATAACTTGGGTTTGAAGCTGTCAAACCACAGTCACAAATCAACAGAACATTTAATTTGTCAGGAGTTTCAAGAGTACCACTGAACTTTGCAAAATTCAACACATTTTACAATTTTATTTTATTTACAACTATGCACAGAAAGGAACAGACCCTGTGGAAAGGATGTTCTGCTGGTTCCTGTGTATGCCTGTCCTGAGATTTCTGTAATTTCCGTGACACAGCTTAAAGAGTCTGCCATTCCACAAAAGAGACAGATATTGAACCAAGCATATTTTTGTTTGAGAGTAAAATGTCATAAACTGAGCACAATACAACCACCTGTGGTAATTCCACTTTCTATTAGGTTATTAGTTGAGTGACTTGTTAAATTAAATAAACAAAATAAGTGTTCTTTATATTTTCATCCCATCTTGATATTCCAATGCCATGGTCTCCCCAGCTCCACTATCCACAAAATCCAACTAATTCCAAACTGCGCCACCGTATACTTACCCACTCTAAACTCCATGCCTCCATCACACCAGTCCTCACCAGGCTCCACTGGATCCCTATCACAGAACTGATCGACTTCAGGATCCTCACACACGTCTACAAATCTGTTCGCTCTAGCACCTCCCTAACTCTACGACCTGCTTACTGCACTTCCTACCGCCTCGGCTCGGCTGGCTCCACCGTCCTGCTTCCCCCTCGTCCTCTCCGCTCCACCATTGGCAGCCGTGCTTTCAGCCACTACGCCTCAAAATTTGGAGACTCTCTCCATCAATCCCTCCGCCTTCCACCCCTTTTTCACATCATGCCTGAAGAACTTCTTCAACTGTGCTTACGGTGTCAGGTGTTCAGTGTTAAGCACTCTGAGACGCTATCCCGCATGAATGGTGCTACACAAATGCAAGTTGTTGCTGTTGTTCATATGATTCAGATGAACAACATCTGCACTGCTCAACCAACATGTAAGGAAACTTAAGTTTACCTCCAACAAATACATCTGCTTGTAATTACAGTACTGTGAAGATTTTTGCTTTGCTGTTCAATCTGTGTTAATGCCACGAAGGTGCCCTATGTTACTGTATAGTTAGAATAACCCAGCATAGTATTGTAGCATGTTGCTTGCTCGTTTCATTAGTGGATGCCTTGTCACTCAGTGAGGGGCATATGAGGCCACCTGACTTGTGGAAATTCTACGTTGTTCAACCGATAGCCATGCAGCATCCTTCATGACAAGGCTGCCTGGTAAAACTCACAGTACACACTCCTACATTATCTAAATCCAAGCACTAATTATGTTCATACTATTGATCTCTCTCTCTCTGTTTATTAATCAAATCAATCACATCAACAGCTATTTTTCCATTTATGACCAAAACAAAAATCTTGTTTTGGGGCCGATTCTGGAGTTGGATGTGGAGTATTAGTGCTTTTTAAGAAAAATACTATACTGCTTATATGAGATCTGCTTTTGTTTTGTTTGTTTGAAATGTTTAGATCTTCTTGTCCATGTTTTTACATCAAATAATTTGAGCAGCTTCTCATCCAGATACCCACCCTGATTCGGACTAGCATTCATACTTCTCTGAGTCCTGTAGCTCAGTGGTTAGAGCACTCGTTTTGCAAGCAAAGGATTCAATTCCCGGCAGAGTGAAACCTTGGGCAAGTTTCCTTACTCCACACACTTGATAATAATCCCTCAAGAAAAAAACAATAATAAATTGGTCACTTCAATCCATGACTGTTTGTGGGACACTGCTGTACACAATTGGCTGCCGCATTTTGCCCACAAATATGCAGTCAATTCACTTTACAGTCTATTCTGTGAAGCGCCTTGAGATGCCTAGAAGATGTGTAAAGCTCTATCAAATGCAAGGATTACTATTGTTATTATTATTAATTTTCCAGTTCTAAGCAGCTTGTAAGGGAGAAAGCTGCAGTAGACACAAATTCCTTGTTTGGATTTATGGCATTGCAAAACTCACTGGAGCAACAAAAAAAGTTAAGTGCATTCTGGGTTTTAGACATGGGGACATAGCGTACAAAAGTAAAACAATAATCCTAAATTTGTGTTCAGTTTTGGGCACCTCACGTAAGAAAGGATGTCAAGGTCTTAGAGGGATGCAGAGGAGATTTATGAGAATGATGCCAGAGTGACTAGGTTATGAAGAAACTGAAAAGGTTAGATTTGTTTTTATTGGAGCAGAGAAGGTTGAAGTCTTAACAGATGTGTACAAAATTATGAGGTGAATTATTATGACAGGGTAAATTAGCAGAATTTAGTTCCAATGGTAGGAGAGTTGGGACTGGAGGACATAGATATAATAGTCACAAGAATAGCGAAAAGAGAGCTTAGAANTTTTTTCGCAGTTGTTATGTGGAATTCCCTGCCAAGTATGGTGGAAGAAGCAGAATTCATTGTGGGTTTCCAAAAAACATATAGTCAGTTCTAGGAAATATAAAGGCTTGAAGTGGTATGGGATAGGGTGGGGCAGTGGGAAAGAATGAACAGTTTGCCATGAGGCCTGGTTCTGATTCATTAGGCCTCCTGAATGGTAAATTTATTTGTATTCTTATAGAAATTGCAGCAAACATGATTCAAGTAATCGTTCTCTAGCTTGGCGATTTAAAGCTACTGTTCTAAATTAATCTAAACAAAATTGAAATGGAGATCTAAGAATTTTCTGAAAGTAGCGTGACTTGGCAAGTTTGTTGGTTGTCAAGTTCTGGTGCAGCTGTCTCTCGGCTCATCAGTGTTTGGATGCAGGAAAGTTGCGTGGGGGAATCATCCGATTTTTAGGAAGGCTGGTGTTTGACGAGGCTGACTGTCAGGTGGACAGATCATCCTACCCATTCAAGTGGAGATTTCCATTTTGGAGAAAAACATTGGACTAGGAGAAAAACAGAATTCTTGTTTTTCAAAAAAAATAGAAACCTAAATTTGTAAATAAACCTTCTTTGCTATGATTTTATTTTAATTAGAACCAAATTATTTTCATTAAACACAAGGACAAAATTTTCTTACTCACTTTAACTAAAGATTAACTCCTATGGATTGCTTTTTCAAGTTAAAAGCTTGGGGGTATAGAGAGAAAGAGAGAAATGGCCCACAAAAATGATTTCATAGGATTGAGTTATGATCTGTTAGAAGGGCCCAAAAGGTCTGGTTTCAATTGAACTGGGTTATAAGATGAAAGTCTCAAAGCATCTAATGAAATAAACTTGGATAGCCTTGATCCAATTCCATATCTTAAAAATAACCGAGAAGTGCCACTGTAATTACCGCTGAATTGCCATTCTCACTCAACCCTTTAGGGGTGGAAATATACCTCACTTCTGTAATTGGAATTACTTATTTTGTTGATTTGTATGGTCACCACCCCTGCGCTCCTCTCCCCCCCACCCCCGAATAACATGGGGGAAGTCTCAGTGCTTTCAGTGGATTGCATTATTTTTAAGACAAAAAAATGTTCAAACTGCACCTGTTAATATTGCAGTTAATATTAAGGTAGCTTGGGGAGTGGGTGCAATGGAAAGGAAAATGCAGGCACATTATTCAAACACCGCAGAAGGAGATTGGTAGGCATTTGATAAGAGCATTGAATTAATCTAGCCTCAACAACAACAAAATTACTTTTATAATAAGAGTGCCTTTCACGTCGGGAGATCGTCCCAAAATGCTGAAGAGTCAGCTGTCGGGGCCCGAGCATGGGGGAGGGGTGGTGTAGGGATGAGGGAAGGCAGAGAGGTGGGAGGGAGACCAAAGGCACAGTCGAAGAGAAGGGTTTTGAGACCGGCCTTGGAAGGATGCAAGGAAGGAAGCGAGGCAAAGGGACCGTGGGATGGAGGGCAGAGAGGCTGAAAGCCCGGCTACCGATGGTAGGGCGGATAGGGCGGGAAACATGGAGCAGGCTGGAGCCTGATGAACAGAGGGAGCGGGCAGGTTGGTAGGGAGTCAGCAGATCAGAGAGGTAGGAGTGGGCAAGGCCATGGATGCCTTAAAGGTGAGCATGAGGATCTTGAACTCGATCCTCTGGGGAATGGGGAGCCAGTGGAGTTGGGCGAGCGTGGGGTGATGGGATCGCGGAGCCTGGTGCATGAGAGCACACGAGCTGCAGAGTTTTGGATTATCTGCAGCTTGTGAAGGGAAGCGTTCGGAAGGCCGATGAGAAGGGAGTTCCCGTAATTGAGCCTTGAGGTGACGAATGCATGGATAAGGGTTTCAGCAGCCTGAGGGGTGAGGCAGTGGCGGAGTCTGGCAATGTTGCGTAGGTGGTGGTAGGCAGTGTCGGTCATGGCGCGGATGTGGGGGAGAAAGGACATTTCAGGGTCAAACAAGACACCAGGTTCCTCAAGCTGATGAAAGCATGGCCATGTTTTGAGCAGCAGTTGGGATAAGTGGATTGTGCTCTGTAGATAGGACAAGGGGTCTTGATGACTGAATGTCTATCACCAAGGCCCCTTCTCCTATTTACAGAAATTCAGCTTGAGGTCAAATTGTGGAATCCTGTAGCTCAGTGGTTAGAGCAATCGCCTTGCAAGCGAGACACCTGGGTTCAATTCCAGTCAGGGCGAAACCCTGGGCAAGTTTCCTTAATCCACACGCCTAATAATAATCCCTCCAATACAAAACAGTAATAAATTGGACATTTTCAATCCATGACTGCGTGTGGGACACTGCTGTGCGCAATTGGCTGCTGCATTTTGCCTACAAATATACAGTCAATTCGCTTTACAGCATATTCTGTGAAGCGCTTTGAGACGTCAAGAAGACGTTAAAAAGCGCTATATCAAACGTAAGGATTATTATTATTATAAATTTGTGCTCCACTGGTTTATCCAGAGCGAAAATGCAGGGAGTTTGATGAAATCAGAGCCAGAATCATATAGGGAATAAGGAGAACCAACTAAGATGGTTTCATTTTGTTGGTGTTCATATCAGGAATGTTATGTTCCTACAGGAGCATTGGAGGCATGAAGCTGTATTTTAATGTTCATTAAATAAAACAAACCGAGCTTATTAATGTGAAATCTCTTTTGTCATTGAAATACCGTTTATGCAACAAAGCTTCAACTATGATTGATGTCATTGGTTTCATATTTAATAACTTAAGAAGTTAAGTATTTGCTAGGCGAAAGAAGACCAAGGTCCATCCAATTCACCTTCCACGATCGTGGTGGTCGCTTGTCATGTGGTGTCCCAAACTTTACAAATATATTGTATCCCAAGATATTATTTTCTAACAGAAATCTATGTTTCCAATTTGTTCTTGAAACAAACAACACTTTCTTCTTCCAACAAGGCGACTGCCTAGGGAGCCTGTTCCATAAGTTTATTACTTGCTCACCTTTTCCGCATATTTGTTCTGAATTTACCCCCATTCAATCGTAGGCCGTGTCCTCTACTACTGTTCAGTACAAGATATACCAGCTTATCATGGTCTACATTATCTATTCCTTTCAGAATCTTAAAGACCATGACCATGGTCATGACCCTCAACCTTCTCTTCTCCAGTGTGAACATGCCCAGTTTACTTAATCGCTCCTGATAGTCCAGTCCCTCCATCCCCTCAAGCATTTTAGTTGCTCTTCTCAGTATCCTTTCAATTGCTCCAATATCCTTTTAATATTGTGGTGGTCAGAATTGCATAAGTATTCCAAGTGCGGTTGCACCCATGATTTATATAGTGGCAGGATTACCCCACTACTTTGCTTCAATATTGCCCTTCCAATACATCTCAGCATCCAGTTTGCCTTACTCACTGCTACCGAGCACTGTTGTGATAGCTTCAATTTATTGTCCATCAGTATCCCAGGTACTTTTCATTCCTTGCAGTCTTCCACCTTCATTAGCTTTGTGTCATCTGCAAATTTCTCCACTGTGCCTAAGACTATTAGCTCCAGATCATTTATGAAGATGTTAAATAAAAGAGGTTCCAAAATAGACTTGTGAAACTCCGTTTTTTAAAAAATGTGAAATTGTGCAATTTTTAAATATTAAATATCATAGGACTTTGCATTGGTAGAATGTTCCAGATCTCTATCCATCTATTTCTAGATTGTCTGTCTGTGGTACTGAAGCCAGACCAAATTAGATCAACTAAATTTACCACAGGTACATCATTGAACCTGAGAAAATCCTCAACTCCTGTCATGATGCTTGAAAATTGTCTCTGTGGTAAGACAATGTTGAAATGTTTCAATAATAATAATCTTTGCATTTGATACAGCGCCTTTCATGTGGGAAGGACGACTTAAAGCACTTCACAAATTTTATTGAGTGTAATGACTGTATATTGCCAGCGAATGTATTTGGCAGGCAATTTACACAGAGCAAAGATACACAAACAGCCATGAAGCGAATGATCATTTTTATTTGGGGGATTGTTGGCCAGGATACTGGGAGAACCTCTCCTCTTTTCGAATAGTGTCTGGGATCCTTAACATCCATCTTCACCATTAGTTTAACATTTCATCCGAAGGATGGGACACTTTGGGCAACAACAACTTGCACTCTTTACATGGGTAGTGTCTCAGAGCACTGAAATAAAACAATATATTGCTCCCCTAGCACAGCATTGGAGTGATATCCTAGACCATGCATGCCTGTGCGCTGCAAGCAGTCCACATGCCTATTTTAGGCATGTGTTATGTAGCCCATGGGCCACAAGTTGGCCATTCCTGGCCTAGGCAGTGAGTAAAATGCGATGACGTGGAGCTTAAACATTTAATCTTTTCAAAATTGCTACTTGGCTGAACCAATAAAATTGATCCCTTTTTTAAAAAATCTAAATGTCATTCTTTCCCAGTGATTTGACCTGAAAGTTGGTAATGTAAAATACCTTTCTTGCTTTTCCTCAGTTCCCAAATGCTGTTTCAGATAGATATGTTTGCATTTCTGCCCTGATGAGAAAAGGCCTCCAAGCATATCCTGGAGGCAGCTTTTAAATTTAAAAATGAACAGTAGATTGAAGGCCAAACTTTTACAAGCTTATATCTACCAGCACTTTTTTAATAGAAGGAAAAATGAATAACGTTCTGCCTACTCAGCCCTTTCAAAATTAGTTTTCTGCTGCAAACTACATTGGCTGGGGAAAGATTTGGTGATGCTGGAGCTATTCTATGGAGTGCTGGCAGTCACTAGTTATTTTACGCTTGATAATGCAAGCACAAAATGCAGAAGATAACTTGACACTATTTGCTCTGAGAGGAGGGAGCTTCAATGGTGAAACAGAACTCTTTTGCAGTTCAACCTAGTTTTACTTCAGACATGCAAGTTACTTTGGCATTAATTTTCTCAGTACGGGTTAAGTGGTGCTTATATTTTCAAGCAGGATGATTAAAAAAAACTTTGCAAATGAATCTGAATATAGACCTTGGATTTCGAATTCGAAACAATGGAGTTTTGACAAGCTGAACTTGTTTTTTTGACTGAAATCTGCACAGCCACAATTTGGAATCAGCCTGGGTTATTTGGGAGCATTCTCACCACTGAATCAAAAGCCTCCGTGTTGGGACTTTGAGCTTGTAGTCAAGGCTAGGAATTATTTGATCCAGGCTTGATCTGACCCGGTGCTAGAAACAGTGCTGCAAGGCAACGGTTAGCAGTATAACCTGTTAAAATTACTTTCAAACTGGTAATGGGCGAATACAGATTCACACAAACAAGAGAAAGGGAGGGAGAGAGAGAGATGCACACAGACAGGTGAGAGATGCACACTGGCAGAGAGAGATAGAGAGAGAGATACAGAAACACAGAGAGAGAGACAGACGGAGAGAGATACACAAGAGAGAATTCACACTGACAGACAGAGAGATGCAGAGAGAGAGATAAAGAAACACACAGGCAGAGAGAAACAGATACAGACACACACAGACAGATAGAGATAGACACACAGACGAAGAGCGAGACATACAGAGAGAAAGAAAGATATAGCGAGAGAGAGATGCGGATTTCTAGAGGGCAGGGCAGAAAGGCTGAGGGCATGACCTCCGATGGTGGAATAGCAGGGTGTGGGACATGGAGCAGACCAGTGGCTACTGAGCTGAAGGAGTAGACAAGTTGGTAGTTTTAGTAGGTAGCAGAGGTAGGGAGGAGCAAGACCATGGAGGACTTTAAAGGTGAGAACGAGGATATCAAACTCGATTCTCTGGGGGATGCGATGGTTGTCACCCCACAAAGTTTAGTAACACAATGTGTACCAGGTGGCCTCAGTATTCAGTCCTAACTCCGTGACTGCAAATCCCTACTCTTGTGGAACTTCACTATTTGGAGCAAAACAACGACAGGTATTCCCGATTGACTTACTGATCATGCCATACTTTTCCCAGTGCCTTATTGCATTAATACCCACTGAGTCCAGCAACTACCTGTTTTGTGTATTACCCTTCCCTCCTTAAGAATTTAGCAGAGTCTCAAAGGCATTACGTAGAAAACACAACAGATTTTTATTACCCTAGACAACCCTACGTCTTACTTACTCTAGGCAACAATAATATAAAAACAAACGTTTGAAACAGACAACTATATACACCAATACATTGAGATAATACCTAAAAAAAATCTTTCTTATGATTTCTATTGTTTTGAATGGAAAACTACGCTGATACAATGAAACTTGCAGCAAAATACTGATGTTTTTACAGCACATATAACATGCCATAGTCTGCACAAGAGCAGCCACCTTTATTTTGAATAGCAGTGAGATGAATGGCTCAATTTATTTGGTGCAGCTTCCCAGCAAATGAGGGTTCGTACAAAACATCCACAATTATAATCTATGAAAAAATGAAACGATTTACAAAGCACTTCTTCACTTGAAGTAATCAAGCTAACACGAGAAAAGTGCAATTCAAACAAAGATTAGGCCCTAGCTGTTTGTCTGCTTCTCTGATTTAGGCACCACAGTATCTCCTTCCAGAGATAAAAAGTCAATAAGATGTAGTTTCGGGACCTAATAATAAATAATAATAAGAGCAGCACTGACCTAATCTTGACTTGGATTTCTAGTCCCCAGAACCTACCTGTTTTGGTGGTGAGCAAAAGACAGTGACACGAGGTAAGCCCCACCTCCTTATACAGGCATCCAGCTCCTCCTCTTAAACAAAGTATCAGGGTGGGTTTTTCCAAGCACGTGGAAACTATCTTCGGAAATGTTGCCACTTATTGAGACAGCTTTTAAACTTTGTCACCAAAGCTGTCTCTGATACAAATAAAAGCAGTTTATCAGATTTAAAACTCAAACCCTCTTAAAGGGACAGGTACCCCCAAACATACAAACTATAAATGTACTATTTATTGCGCTTATATTTGTACCATCTTGCAACCAAAGGATCCAATATGGAATGTAGTTTGACACACAGACAGACATTTCATCTTTATCTATACTCATCTTGGAGGATACCTTTTGGAAGGATTAAAAAATTTATTTTATTGTTGCCGCGGCTTAACTTCATCTGTGTTTTTTGCTATTTGAGTGCTCTGTGACGCAGGATGCCACAGCGCCACTTTGACTTGGAGGCCACCAGGTGTAACTGCAGGAATAAACGCAAAATTGAAAATGTCTCATGAATGATAGGAGATACCCAAAAACAAATATGCCCATGTCACTCCCAGATTAAAGACCTTTCCGAAAAGGTATGAATCATGTCTCTACGTCAATCGGTTATTGAGAGAGATAGAGATACACACAGACAAACAGAGACACACAGAAAGAGAGAGGCACACATGGACACACACAGATACAAAGAGAGACACAAAGACAGCCTTGTCATTGGCTGTAGTCTAAAATTTGTATAAATTTGGATACATTTTTACGTTGCCTATTTAAAGTTTGCATTGTAACTAAAAAATAGTGAAATTAAGCAATATAGGTATACAATTTAAAACATAGGATTTCTATATGCTTCTTACAGGTTATGTTTCTGAAAAGGAAACACAAAAATTATGCGGTCCGTGAATCCGAGCTGGGGTGGGGTGCGGGGGGAAGAGAGAGGTGACCGTGAGCACGGTTGAAAAGGAAGGTTTGCAGGTGGGACTTGGAAAAGGGGACAAAGTGGAGGGATTGAGGGATTCAGAGTTTCAGGGCACAGTGGCTGAATGTGCGACCTCCAATGATGGAATGGAGGGTGCGAGGGTCAAGCAGGAGGCTGATGAGCATCTTGAAGTCGATCCGTTCGGTGATGAGGAGCCAGTGGAGCCTGGCCATAACTGGTGAGATGTCGGAGTTTGGTCCAAGTAAGTGTGCGTGCAGCAACAACAACAAAATTACATTTTGCAACGGTTCTCACTTAATGTATTTAAGAATTTTAGTAACGCTTAGCTACTAAGTGGACTCTACTCTTTTGTAACTCTGTCAGTGTGAGTCCCTGCTCAAAGGTGTCTCAACTTGGTCAGAATCAAGTCACTCACAGGTATTCCCGATGTTGGGATATACCGATCCCGAGAGTTCAAATGATGACCCAACAATACTCAAAAGAGGTCTGGTATTTATCGATACAAGAATTAAAGAAAGATAGACAAGACAAGATACAATTAAAACATACTACCCAATTCCAGTAGCTGTGGTGGACGATTCTCAAGTTGCTAGAGACTCGAGTCTGGGCACATCCTTCCAGTTCTGCTCCTCTTTGCTCTAACCTCTTACTCTGACAAGACTCCAGTTACACCTTCCTTGACCCCATTCCCCGGTCTGAGTAGATAACATTCTCCAGACCTCAGCAACCCCTTTGTCCTGTCCCAGGGTGATCAGTTGCCAACGGGACAAATGTTACTACTAATCTTGTTAATTTCTGGTTCTGACTTGATTGGGTTATGTTATATACTTAATGTTTCCATCAACACATTCTTGGAGGCTTCTTATGGGATAAAGTTGTTACCGTTATCTCTCTGTACTAGTCTCGAAATCTACCCTTTCCTTCAACTGTTCACATGGTCTCATCTTTCAGTAATGTGTGCGTGCCCAGTACCTTGTTCCCCCAGCCTTCTCCAATACATTATTATTCAGCCAATCCTCATTTTGTATGTACCTCGAGTATCCAACTCCAATGCTTGGTAACTGAGATGTTGAATCGGGGTCTGTCCAAACTGCCAGAACTCCGTTGTCGACAGCTGCTTTTCAAGTGATTTACTCTTTTTCATGGCTTGGAAATTTACAGAGACTCGAGGATACAATTGGTCAACACAACAGCTCTTTATTAAGACCTAGTAACCCGAGGCTACCTTTCATATCAATAATGCGATCAAATATAACTGACAACATAACTATAACAACTAGCAGCACAATACTGCATTAGTATAAAGTAATTAAATCAACCAGTGATCCTGTACACGTCAGTACGTATCGGATGACGACCATTAAACAGCACGAGGCACGCCGAGCATTGCTTTTGCACGTGACTCCACCCCACCATGTGACGCGAATGCGAGGGCCTTTATACCACGTGAATGTTCATGTGACTTTCCAGGCTGTTTACTAATTGCCTATCAATCAAACCCAGATATTGTTGCAACTTGGGCACCTCAGGTTCTCTTGTAAGCAGCTTTTGCAACTAAATCGTTTGCAAGCATTTTTTTAACTAAAATCTAATTAAAGTGACAGGCTTAAATTTTATATAATATTCTATATATATATATTCAAGCCCTCTGAGACCCTACCCTGGATGGAGGGTGCTATATAAGTGCAATTTGTTGTTGTTGTTATACATTTTAATGAGGGGTACAATAACAGGGTAACCTTGACAATTTGTATAGCGCCTTTCACATTGGGAGGACATCCCAGCAGAGTTCTGAATGAGCTAGATTTTTTGAATAGTAGAGCTGGGGAGACTGTCGAAGAGTGCGTTGGAGTAATCCAAGCGGGAGCTGAGAAACGCATACATGAGGGTGCATTTGGGGTAAGGTACGGTCGGAGACAGGCAATGTGGCGGAGGTGGAAGAAGGTGGTCCTGGTCAAAGGCTGGATGTGGGGAAGGAAGGAAGGACAGCTGGGGTTCGAACCGGACGCCTAGATTGTGCACTGGTTCGGTGAGTCTGAGAGAGAGCCCAGGGAAGTTGAGCAATTCAGATCCGCAGGAGTGAAGACATTGACGGGAGCCAAGGAGTATGGCTTCCATCCTGTCCACATTCAGCTGCAGGAAGTTTGCACTCATCCAGGCCATGATGTCTGCCAGACAAGCTGATAGACCATTGGCAGATCTGGAGTCGATACTGAAGGAGGCAAAGTAGATTTGTGTATCAACCCCATACATCATAAAATTATACAGGCCATTTGAGGCCATTTGGCCCATCGTGTCCGTGGTGGCTCTTTGAAAAGAGCTATCCAATTCAGTCCCATTCCCCCACTCTCTACACATAGCCCTGCAAATTTGTCCTCCCCAAATAATTATCTATTTCTCTCTTAAAAATTGATATCGAATCAGCTTCCACCATTCCAGTTCCGAACAACTCGCTGTATGAAAAAAATTCTCACATCTCTGTTTCTTTTAACAACTATTTTAAATCAGTGTCCTCGGGTTACCGACCCACCCACTAGTGGAAATAGTTTCTCCTTGTTCAACCTGTCAAATCCCATCATAATTTGGAAAACTTCTATTGAGTCTCCTCTTAACCTTCTCTGCTCCAAGGAAAATAATCCTAGTTTCTCTACCCTCTCCTGATAACTGAGGTCCCTCATTCCTGGTACCATCCTGGTAAATTTCCTTTGCACACTCCAATACCTTGACATTCTTCCTAAAGTGTGGTGCCCAGAACTGAGCTCTAGCTGAGGCCTAATCAGTGTTTTATAAAGGTTCATCATAACTTCCTGACTTTTGTATTCTATGCCCCTATTTATAAAGCCTAGTATCCTATATGCTTTTTTAACAGCTTTACCTGTCCTGCCACGTTCAATGATTTACTTATATGAACCCCTAGGTCTCTCTGTTTCTTCACCCTCTTTAAGATTGTACCATCTACCCCAGGGGTGGGCAAAAGACGGCCCATGGGCCATATCCGGCCCGCCAAATGATTCTATCCGGCCCATCGTGTCCAGCAATAGAAAAAATTATAGTTCGTTCAGTCCCAGAAAGTCGCACAAATTTCACATTTGAATCTGACCGGGAACATCAGCCAATCACACTGCTTAGCTGTGCACACGCTCCCTTAAGTGTTGAATCAGGCTGACGTCAGGAATGTACGGATCGGAAAATGTTCAAACACATGCGGGGCAACCGCAGCAATACTTTTCACTGAAGAGGACATTAATTTGAAATCATTTTGTCAAAATAGCAGAAAGTGGACGCTGAAGGCCAAATATTCAACAAAGAATTGACTTCTGAATTTTTTTTTACCAATGTGGGTGGAAAATAAAACAACTACAATAAATAAAATAAAAATTGATTAAAAAAGTAAAGAAAATAAAAACAGTGTGCAGTTACAAAATAAAGTAAGCAATTTTGCATGTTTTTCACTGGCACTCGATGAGAGTTGTGATGTCAAAGACATAGCCCAGTTGATGATTTTTATTCAAGGTATCACCAAACATTTTGAGCTCACAGAAGAATTGGCATCAATGCAGTCAATGAAAGATACGACAACTGGAGAAGACTTTTTGGAGCAGTAAATAAGTCTATCTTAAAATTAAGAATGGAGTGGAAAAAATTGGTGAATGTGACCACTGATGGAAGCCCAAATCTGACTGGCAAAAATGTTGGGTTACTGAAAAGAATTCAAGATCAAGTCAAAAAAACAAATCCAGAACAGAATATTGTTTTTCTGCACTGCATTATCCACCAAGAGATCCTCTGTAAGATTGCTCTAAAACCAAGCAATGTCGTGGTCAACTACATTCAAGCAAGAGGATTAAATCACAGGCACTTTGTAACTCTGCTTGAGGAATTGGAATCCGAGCACACGGATGTTCTGTATCACCCAAATGTAAGATGGCTTAGTTTAGGAAGGGTCTTGAAAAGAGATTGATTTATTTTTGGACATGAAGTAAAAAGATTTGGATTTCCCACAGATGAATAATGCGAATTGGCTCTCTGATTTTGCATTTGCTGTTGATATCATGGGCCACATGAATGAACTGAATCAAAACTGCAACGGAAGGGGCCTTTGTGCACAATTTGTATTGCAGTGTCAAGTCATTTATGACAAAATTATTTTATTGCGTCAGATAGGAAACAGGCAGTTCGCCCACTTTCCAACTTTGCAGCAGATTACTGTTTGCGATCAAAGCCTTAACAAGTATACTTCGTCACTATTTGACTTATATGCCGAATTTTCTCGCTGATTCCAGGATTTCAACTTGGTCGAAAATGACCTGTCGTTGGTCTCTTCACCTTTCTCATTTGATGTTGACAAAGCCCCATTTAACCTCCAACACAAGCTTATTGACATTTGCAGTCTGCTATTATGCTCCTCACTGTTTACTACTTTTCCTCGCTTAGTATCATCTGCAAACTTGGAAATTATACTCCATGTACCCAAGTCCAGGTCATTTATATAGATCAGAAACACCAGTGGTCTCATTACTGACTTTTGGGGACACCACTACATATTTCCCTCCAGTCAAAAAAACAACCGTTCACCACCATTCTCTGCCAGCCAATTCTGTATCCATGTTGCCACTGTCCCTTTAATAGCATGGGCTTCTATTTTGCTTACAAATCTCTTATGTGGCACTTTACCCCTGGTCAGAGATAGAAAGAACATTGTTTTCAATGAATTGGAAATTGGATCATTGTATAACAGTATAATGTTATGATGTGAGGACATTTATTTTGTAATTTTTGTAATGAGCTAGGTGTTTATGGTAAAAAAAAATTCAATATGGCATTCTTTTGAATCCTGAAATAGTTTGCAAACTTCCACATGCTGAATTATTCTCTGGTATTGTTCTTTGGTATTCTCCCTCAATCGCTCTGCCTTTCCCCCTCCCTCCCCACTTTCAAGTCCCACCTAAAGACATTCTTTTTCGACCGTGCCTCTCCCCTCCCTCGGCTAGGAGTCAGAATCTGCTCCGAGACGATATATTGCACCCTAATGTCCAAAGTAATCTGTTTTTTTTTAAAACTCCTTGATTTATGAATGGGATTAATTGGTAGCTCTTTCAAAGTGCCAGCACGATGGACTGAATGGCCTCCTTCTGTGCTGTAAGATTGTATGTTTCTATGATTTAGGAACACGTGAGTTGATTAAAGATGGTCAGCATGGTTTCACTAACCTGCGCCTAATATTCTACAAAATTAGATAAGCAGATGTGTCCTCTGGGTACAGAGTAAGCATCGAATTCCAGACACGGGAATTTCCATATGTAGGTGGTGTGCTTGACAATCTGTTTTGGCTTTGGATACTCTTAGTGATGGTTTCTGCATGTGTTAGACACCCGGCTGAGAAAAAAAACACATTAGCTTTCAAGAGAGAACTGGATCTTAAAACTTTTAATTTTCAGGGGCATGGAGAAATAGGCAGATACATGGAATTGAACATATAGCTTTTTCAAAGTACTTGCACTGGCACAGATGGGCCGAATTGCTGTAAAGGTTCTTATCAATTGGTCTCCCTGCTTGCTACATACAAGGTCTTTATTTTGAATGACACTTCAGCTTTTGATTGGAGGTGACAATGGACAACTAGGAATCTTTAAACATTGAAAAATAACGATGAGCATGAAAGTGCATCAGTTTAGAAAGATCAGTTAATTGGGAAGAAGGGAGGAAGCTTTGCTTGTGAAGATTGAGCTGTATTCACTGAATGAGGAAGTGTGATCAGGGAAAGTGTGCTCAGCTATTCAGAAATGTAATGGCTGTGGGAGAACAGAGATGGACAAGGGCCTGCCATTTAAAGACTCACATTGGACTTTGAGGCCTAAAATTAGTTAATTTTGAAAAATATAAACCACCAATAAATTAAGCATGAGCAATAGGATTGAGCTCATGAATAAAGTTCATCTGTCAGACTTACTTATTTTTCTTTAGACCACTGTATCCTTTGTGCATAAATGGTTTAGGTGTTAAGTAGGTGACAAGTTGGGAAAGTGTTTGAGTGTCTGAGAATTAATGCTTAGGGACTATTATGAGGAATGGGAATGGGAGGAAGCTGTAAATTTTGCCACTGACTGCGAATGTGGTGTAAATAGTTCTTTGGATTGAATCAGAACAGGATATACACTAATCTAGTTGTGGTAAAATAACAATCTCCTTAACACTTGTGAAAGAGGTATTGTAACTTTTCAAGTCGATTCTTTCACCATGCAGTTTTTGAGACGAGGCTTTGTGAAAATATGACATTGATGTCATGTAAATGTTATACGTGGCTGCTTCACGTGTGAAAGATTGATCTGGTTTTGATATGACTTTTCTGAAGTGCCTGTGACTGCAAAGATCTGACTCTTATAATCCTCACAGTTTTGATATAGCACTTCTCACGTCTTCTAGAAGTCTCAAAGTGTTTCACAGACTATATTGTAAAGTGAATTGACTGTATATTTGTGGGCGAAACGTGGCAGCCAATTGCGCACAGCAATGTCCCACAAACAGTCGTAGATTGAAAATGACCAATTTATTATTGTTTTATTTTATTTTGGAGGGATTATTATTAGGCGTGTGGAGTAAGGCAACTTGCCCAAGGTTTCGCCCTGCCTGGAATTGTTCCCACCCCACCCGTCATCACTTCTATCCTTAAAAAACCCTCCCTGGTCCAATCTCTACTCCCAAACTACTGCACCATCTCCAACCTCCCTTTCCTCTCCAAGGGCTTGGAGCAAGTTTTTGTTTCTCAGCTTCGCTCCTCCCTTTCCAGCCACTCCCTTCATGAATCCTTCCAATCGTGCTTCCGTGCCGCCCACAGCACAGAAACAGCCCTGGTCAAAGTGGCAAATGACATTCTGTCCATCTGTGACCAGGGCTCCCTCTGCCTTCTCATCCTCCTTGACTTCTCTGCTGCCTCCGACCCATCGACCACTCATCCACCACCTTGCTTCTCACCTCAACCTTAATGGCTCTGTCCTTGACTGGTTCAGATCGTACCTCTCACACCGTCTCCACTTCAACTTCACAAACGGCTCCTCCTCTAGCCCCCGCACCATCTTGTGCAGTGTTCCTCAGGGCTCTGTCCTTGTCCACTCCTCTTCAATATCTATATGCTCCCTCTTGGTGACATCATCCACAGACATGGGGTCAAGTTCCACATGTATACAGATGACACCCAACTCTACCTCTCTGCCTCCACCCTCAACTCCAGGACCATTGCTGTCCTGAGAGAATGTCTGTCAGACATCAAGTCCTGGATGAGAGCTAATTTTCTTCAGTTGAACGTCAACAAGACCGACGCTCTCCTGATTGGCTCCTGTCAGTGCCTCCTCACCTCAGGCGCTAACAGCATCACAATCCATAATAATAATAATAATAATCCTTGCATTTGATATAGCGCTTTTCATGTCGGGAGGACGTCCCAAAGCGCTTCACAGAACACACTGTAAAGTGAATTGACTGTATATTTGTGGGCGAACGCGGCAGCCAATTGCGCACAGCAATGTCTCACAAACAGTCGTAGATTGAATATGACCAATTTATTATTGGTTTTGGTTTTGGAGGGATTATTATTAGGCGTGTGGAATAAGGAAACTTGCCCAAGGTTTCGCCCTCTGCCTGGAATTGAACTCAGGTCTCTCACTTGCAAAGCGAGTGCTCTAACCACTGAGCTACAGGACTCCACAGGACTCCATGGTTGCACACTCCACCTTACTAAGCCAGTCCAGAACCTTGGCGTGTTGTCTGACCCTCAACTAGCCTTTCTACCCCACATCTGCTCCATGACCTGCTCTGCCTTCCCCCACCTCTGCAACGTCGACCGGCTGCACCACTGTCTTGCACCACAGGCCGCCGAAACCCTCATACATGCTTTCATTACATCGAGGCTCAACTATGCAAACTCACTGTTTGTCGGCCTCCCCAATTCCTCCCTCCATAGGCTGCAGATCATCCAGAACTCTGCAGTGCGTGTCCTCTCCCGCACAAGGCTCCGTGACCCTATACCCCCATCCTCGCCCGACTCCACTGGCTTCCCATCACCCAGAGGATATAGTTCAAGATCCAGCTCCTCACCTTGAAAGCTATCCATGCTCTCCCCTACCTCTGTGACCTCCTAACCCCCTACCATCCTGCTCGCTCCCTCCACTCAGTGAGCTCCGGCCTGCTTCACATCCCCCGCTTCGCTCACCCCACTATTGATGAGAGGGCCTTCTGCCACTCTGCCTCCATCCTCTGGAACTCCATCCTGCAATCCCTCGGCCTCGCCCCCTCCATTGCCAACTTCAAGACCCATCTCAAGACCCTCCCCTTCAACCGTGCTTTCGATCTCTCTGCTTCCACCCCATCCTCCACCCTCCCTGACCCCGACCCCCAGCTCAGGTCCGAAACTCTGTGTGTCCAGTGCCTTGGGATGTCATCCTGATGTGAAAAGTGCTATATAAATGTAATTTTGCTGCTGTTGTTGAGGTTCTTGAAAATTTTAAATGAAGACTGTTCATTCTGGTTCATCCTCATGAAGTAAAAGTAGCTACAATAACAATAATCCTTGGATTTGATATAGTGCCTTATCATGTCTTTGAGACGTCTAAACCACTTCACAGAATATATTGTAAAGTGAATTGACTGTATATTTTTGTGGGCGAAATGCGGCAACCAATTGCGCACAGTGGGTTGTGGATTGAATTGACCAATTTATTATTTTATTTTGAATGAATTATTACCTCGGGAAAAGCGATTCGCCAATCAACTAACAACCAGGTTCCTACCTACTGATAGGTAAACAGAGATGTGTGGGGTAAGGAAACTTGCCCCAAATTTTGCCCTGCTGAGAATCAAACCCAGGTCTCTTGCTTGTGAGCGAGTGCTCTAACCACTGAGCTACAGGACTCCACACAATATGTGGGATCACTGCTTATTTACAGTAGGTATTTAAAGGAGAATTTGGGGACTATTCTTAGTTTTTCAAATTTAAAGGAATTGTTATTTCTTAAAAGGATAATCAAGCATTTAAAAATTTGTAACTAATCTAATACCCTGTTTGCTGTACTCCCCAACACCTTAAGAATCCTGCAGACCATCCAGAACTCTGCCGCCCATGTCGTTTCGCTCACCAGGTTCCAAAAGCCCAACACTACTCACTCAACTTCACTGGTTTCCTATTCCCGAGCAGATTCAAGATTTTTGTTCTCACTTTGAAAGGCCACCATTGCCTCATCCCACCCATCTCTGCAACCTTCTGTGACCTTACCGCCTCAGCACACACACCTGCCTGTTCCGCCCCACATCAGTGGGTACGTTTTAGCCATTTTGCCCCTGCTTTCTAGAATTCCATAGCAGTCATAAGAACATAAGAATTGCTAGACAAAAGAAGACCAATGTCCATCCAGTTTGCTGTCCACGATCTTGGCAGTCGCTTGCATATGTCATGTCATATCCTAAACTATATACTGTATCCCGAGATATTATTTCCTAACAGAAATCTATCTAATTTCTTCTTGAAAGAATCAACATTTTCTGCTTCCATCGTTTCCCTGGGAGCCTGTTCCATACATTTAATACTCGCTCACCAAAATAGCGTCCGTAAATTTGTTCTGAATTTACCCCCCTTCAAACGCAGGCCATGTCCTCTGGTTCTACTGTTCAGTACAAGATAAAACAGCTTATCATGGTCTTCATCTAGTCCTTTTAGAATTTTAAAAATCCACAATCATATCTTCTCTTCTCTAGTGTGAACATGCCTAGTTTACTTAATTGCTCCTCATAATCCAGTCCCTCCATCCGCCCAATCATTCTGGTTGCCCTCCTCTGTATCCTCTCAATTGCAACACCCTTTTTGTATTGCGGTGAGCAGAACTGCACAATCTATTCCATGTGCGGTTACAATAGTGATTTATAGAGTAGCAGGATTACCCCATTATTTTTGGCTCACTTTCATTGAATTTCATGTCATTGGTCTGCCCAATTCTCAAGTTCAAGTCCTCCTATGACCTATCCTGTTTAGCTTTGCAATCTCTACCACCATCATTAGCTTTGTGTCATCTTCAAATTTAGCCCCTGTGCAAATTTAACTCCTAGCTCCAGATTATTCATTAAGACATGAAGCCTTCATATTCATCCCTTGAAAACCTGCTTGAAAATCTTCCTCTTCAACTGGTTTATAAGCCACCTTCCCTCCCCCCCTCCCCTCCAGCAAAAAACCTTGGAGGCCCAGTTTTGTCAAACACTTAAAGGTGTCCTGCAAATATGAAGGACATTATGTGAAGGTAAATTGATATTGTTGTTGTTGTAGCAGTTTACCAACAGATGCTGTGTGGCACAATTTTAAATTGGGGTGCAGCTTGTGTAACTTCAATTATCCTAGATACACTGAGACAAAGGAAATGTGAGTGGCCAAAAAGGGAGTTTTCCTATGAAGGGATTGTTTTGTTAATCAGTTTATTTCCAGTTCAATAAGGAAAAGGGCAATTCTTGATCTTATTCTACCATCAGCGAAATAGGACAAGTAAGTAATGTGAAGAGTTCGGGAGCATCTAGCAGCAGGTATTTGATTTGATAGAGAAATTGAAAAGGAGTAGGAACAGTAATATGGAAAGCTAAAATGAGGTGTCCTTGGATGAGTAGATGAATCAAAATGGGAATAAGACTTAAAATGAAGGCATACAATAAATTAAAACATAATACAAAATAAAATTAGACAGAGTATAGAAAATATAAAAGTGAAGCAAAGTAGATTTGAATCAGACTACTGAGACCACTAGATTCCAATGTTCAGCCAAGCTGTCACCTTGGAGCCAGTTCAGCACCAAGGAGACTCTGTTGACCGCTTCCTCCCCGACGGATGAGTTAGAAATACCTGAATGGGTATACAATTCAAAATTACATTTGTATAGCCCCTTTCACGTCGGGTGGATGGCCCAAGGCACTGAACAGTCAGGGATTAGGATCCCCTAGCGGGGTGGGGGGGGAGTAGGGGTTGTTGGATTGGGATCAGGAAGGGTGGAGGGTAGGAGGGTGCCTGAAGGCACAGTTAAAGAGAGGGGTCTTGAAGGAAACAAGGGAGGGAGTGAGGCAAAGGGAATGTGGGATGGAGTTCCAGAGGGTGGTGGCAGAGAGGCTGAAGGCCCGACCGCCAATAGTGGGGCGGGCCAAGCGGGCATAGGAGGAAGGACTCCTAGGTAACAAATAAAAACTCCAAAGGATTTTCTAAACATATAAAAAGCAAAGGAATATTAATAATAATAATATTATTATATTATTAAAGGAATATTAAAGAAAATACAGAAATCTAGTCAAGGAAAATTATGGCACTTACATCATACTGAATGCTGGAGATACTAAATGAGTATTTCACCTCAGTTTTTCCAAGAGTGAGAAACCTGAATACGTAAGAAGGATAATCTGCAATTAAAAAAGATAACTATAGAAAAAGAAGTGGTGCTAAAATATTGATTGAACTCTAAGTGGACAAGTCACCAGTGCCTGATGGCAGCATCCAAGAATGCTCAGGGAAGTCTGTGAGGAAAATTGTAGATGCTCTAACTACATACTTTCAAACATTCTTGGATACAAAGGCTGTGGCAGTCTACACTGTTGCTCATGAAACACCTGATTTCAAAAAGTGTAAGCTAACTAAAGACCAGTCAGCCTAACATCTATAGTACAGAAACACTTAGAGGCCATAGTATGGGAAGGTATTCATCATTCACAAAAGAAGCGGATGCTGCTAATGTCATAGTCAAGGAGGACGGGATAGAGAAATTGGATAAAATAAAAATAGATAGGGGCGGTACTTAAAAGGTTGGCAGGGCTCAAGGTAGAAAAGTCACCTGATCCAGATGGGATGCATCCTAAGTTGCTGAGGGAATTTAGGGTGGAAATAGCGGAGGCTCTGGCCACAACCTTTCAATCCTCCTTGAGTATGGGAGTAGTGCTTGAGGACTAGAGGGTTGCAAATGTTCAAAAAAGAGGGAGAGCGATAAATCTGGTAACTGGACAAGGCTTTATGAAGTCAGAAGAAATGTCAGACCAACCGTTGTAAATGCTTCAAAGCAAAGCTAAAATGTAACTCCCGGTGTCATGGAAGCCTTACTTGTATTACCAAATGAACATTTGACTCATCAGTGAATGAAATAATATTTCGCAATTTTACTGAAAATCTCAGGGATTTCACAAAATCACTGGTTACAAATTTTACTGTAACATACTTTACTGTAACTAAGTGCAGTGGAAAGATTTTTTATAAAGTAAGCTTCATGAATGAAGACAAATAGGATGAGGCATTTGCATCCTGAACAGTTTGTGGCTTGAAATGTATCAATGGCAGAGCAATACACAGGCAATAGAACTCTAGCCGCATATTTTATGTGTAGTTGAAGACAGGAATTGAGGAAACAATGATTACACAATTTTCTGGCAACCCAGTAGGTTCACAGGACTAATTCCTATTTTAATGGTCTGTCATATGGCTATAAATATAGGTCACTTTTAAAGTAGAACGTCTGCTGTGTTTCCTGTATAAATGATTTTAATATATATAGGCAGGGTCTGAAATTGTCCTTAAATATGCTTATTAATTGATTGAATTAATTAAAACCATCACTAATTATATGTTGCTGGCATAGCTCGCAACTTTGTTCTCTTGCATAGTTCAAAGTAAGTGTGCACAGTATTTATTATTCTCATCGAAAGGCAATGAAAACTCTGAACTTTTAAAAGATTCCATACCTTCCTCAACAGTTTACCTGGAAACTATTTGATGTAGCTGGTTAGTCAGCTTTCTCCTGAAATACTGGAAATTCTGGAAATAACTTCTCAAACTTTCCACCAATCCACTGTGATTATGCAGTTGGATTCACAGTGTGATGCTGTGTCTTAGATGTTATCGAGTGCCTTTCTCAGTCATAATAATTCTTGTATTTGATAGAGTGAGCACCTTATCACATCTTTGAGATGTCTCAAAGTGTTTCATATAATGAATTGACTGTATATTTTGTGGGTGAAACACAACAGCCAATTATGCACAACAGTGTTGTGGATTGAAGTGACCAATATATTATTTTTTTTAAGGCATTATTACCTCTGGAAAAGCAATCTGCCAATTGACGAACAACCGGGTTCCTACTTAATGCTAAATTGAGGCATGTGGAGTAAGGAAACTTGCCCAACATTTCGCCCTGCTGGGAATCGAATCCAGGTGCCTCGCTGAGCTACAGGAATCCACATTACAACAATTCTTTAAAAACATTTCAGTCTGATGTGCACTTACAATTTCACAGATTTTACTGTTAAGTATCAGTTGTGCAAAACAAATTTCACACCTGTACAGCCAAAGCTTTGGGGGCATTTTTTTGAAATTTACGTGCAAGTAGTTTAGAGGCATTGTGCTGACAATCTGGAAAATTTTGTAGATTAATAGAAGAAAAGACTGCTTTTAAGAATTGTACAGAATTGCTTTGATTGATTATTCAGTTGAATTTCTTCTGCAAAAGAAAGAGAATTTCTGAAAAAAAACCCTCCCAATTGGGTTTAGGGAGTCCATTAGCTTGCTCGCAACTTGCGATATAATGTTTTGGAGTTTAAGATCCTTCCTATAATGTTTTTAGGAATACAAATCTTAATTTAATTTTAAACAGTTTATTGTAATACACATTCAGGATGATGAAACGGGTTTGCAAATGGCAATGGTTATCCAGCATTTTTTTCCTAATTAGTCTATTAAATAAAAAGCACTATTGCATCTTTCAAAAATGTGTTCATTTGTTAACTTTGTAAGGGAAGGTTTTGCAATAGTGCAATGATAGGAAAGGGTTGCATTCTGAAGCAAAGTCATGCTTAAATCCTTCTCATTGGAAAGCAATGAGAACTGTGTGTAACTGTGTGTCAAATCACCAGTTTGGCCCCACGTCCCATCACTCAGTGGTGAAACACGTTGTACCATTGAATGATGGGACGTGGGGCCAAACTTGTGATTTGACACACAGTTAAGCGCCTGTAGATAGTTGCCAACACCTTTCCCCGGAAAGAGAAAACACTGAAGGCCCAATACTTGTATTATATATTTGCATTTTGTAAAAGGTGGATGAGCACTGACCTGCAATCATATTTTCTCTGTAATTTTCATTAAACAGTGCCTAGAATTTATTTTTAAAAAATTACTGTGACAAGTTGTGGATATAATTATATGTGTACATTGTCTTCAAGCTGTAAAGCACATGTGCAGTTCTTCAGTTTCTCTGGGTATCTGGAACACAATGAACAAAGATGGCAGTGAGAATATCTGCGCCTGGACCCTGCTCGAATTATATTGGAAGAAATTTGGAATTGGGTGCTTACCAGAAGTATGGATGATCCATGGTGGGGGGAACAGGATTCAAATAAGTTCTTGTAAAGCGAAATGTGAATCACAATAATCAACCCACTTATTGCAGTAATACTTTATCTGGTGCTGGGCTTTAGCCAAAGTATAATGTAAATTAATAACAATGTAAGATTAGCAGAAGGATCATAGCAGGTTGGGAATATAAAGCAGGGTAACAGTACGGTTTAAAAGACTGAGATTTAATAATTGCAATTACATTTTTGATACAACTTCTAAATGCAGAGTTCCTGTTTGAAATATTTGTGTTGTACTAACTTCCCATGGAAGAAATGGGTGTTGTTCAGTCTCTAACAAATTGGAAGCTTCCAAAATAATAATAAATCTTTGCATTTGATACAGCGTTTCTCCTGGAGCGACAGGACGATATGGAGTTAACAGGTCACAGAGGTAGGGAGGAGTAAGGCCATGGAGGGCTTTGAAGACAATGACAAGGATTTTGAACTCAATCCTCTGGAGGATGGGGAGCCAGGATGCAATCCCCCCCCAGGAAGAGAGTTTCATCCCAACAATCTATCTCTGGGATTTTCAGGGGTAGGTGGGATGCATGGAATTCTCAATTTGGTTTGGATACTCTTAAGCATGGTGTTTGGTTTCCGAATGTGTCAGATACAAGGTTGACTAAAAATAATAACAACTCAAAGATTGACATCTTCACAAGATTAACTATACAAGGTTAACATTACATTAAAAGTGTAGTGACTGTATATTTCTAATTTGTGCACAACAATGTCCCACAAACAGCCATATTAACATACAAATCCTTTTTCATATTATCAATTTAGCCTACTAAATGTTCTCCAAGGAGCAGGGCCAAATGGTGATGGTGGGCAGATTGGGGGTATGAAGCAAACCAGTGTTTGCAGGGCAAATGGAACGGCCGGGTCAGGAGGTCGCAGGGGAGGAGGAAGAATGAAGGACATAGAGAAGTTTTCATTGGGGAAAGAGGGAGCTTGCTGTGAGGAAACTGCACATCACTTGGTGTCCGTCCTCAGTATCCCAATGACAGTTAAAGGAGGCTTTGATTGTCTGTCCTGAGAGTGAACCATGAAACCCTGCCCTCACTTCTCTCACTCTCTTTGTTTCTCTCTCTCAAACACTCCCCTCTTTCTCTCAATCACTCTATTTCACGCACTACTTTCCCTTTCTCACACACACGCGCTCTCTCAATTACTTTCTCACTCCCGCGCTCTCACACCCCTCTCAATCATTCTCTCTCTCACACACTCTCTCCCCCCTCCTTCGCAATTACTCTCTCTCACTCCCCTCTATCCCTCGCCCACTCTCTCTGCTCTCACTCTTCACCCCCCTCTCTCTCTCTCTCTCTCTCTCTCTCTCTCACACACAACCACTCTCTATCCGCATCTCCCCTGCCCATTGACTTTCTCTCGTTCCCTCCCCCCTCAATCACTCCCGAATTCCCCTTGTCTCAATCAGTCTCTCTCTCAATGAGCTCTGGCAGCGGGAACAGTCACTCTCCTGCTCAACAGCCGGTATTATTTTCACTGCCCGTGTTCTGTCCTCCCAACCGCTGGATCCTCCACTGCCCTGAGAAGGCAGTTCGCTGGGGAGAGAGGGAATAGCTGGTCCGAAGTTGGAAATGGTTCTCGGGCTGGATAAAATCGTCCCATCTGGCCGCCTGTTGGATCATCCTCACCTATTGAAAATTAAATTGATCACAAATAAGATTCGCAGTTGCCCAGCATTAGTTACAGCAGGTGCACATGCAGCAGAGTGAAACAGATGGTTACACTACAGATGATGGTAAAGCTTTCAGCCTAAACAGACAAACTCTATTTCAGTATAAGCTGGCTGATTCACAGGAGAAGGATCCTTTGGGCTTGACTCACCACCATCTAATGCAGAATTTAGTGTTACAGCCAGTAGGATGCTGGCCATTCTGAAATATATTTAAATGTAGCCTGTCTTTTTTTTGGAGTCTGAAGAATGAAGTACTTGGTTAGAATCTAATGGCCCTTTGGGGTTTGAAACCATCATTTACGTGGGTTCTGATAAGATCTGATGGAAAATATAAGATCAACTAAATTTATCAAGTTCAATTATCATGGTGCATTAGTATTTAGGTGTTATAAAGAGCTATTTTGTTTCTAAAAATACAATACAAAATTACATTTGTATAGCATCTTTCACATGCAAGTTGTTGTTTCTAAACCAACAACTTGCATGTGAAAGATGCTATACAAATGTAATTTTGTATTGTATTTAGTGCCTTTGACATAAGGTAATGTCTCAAAGCACTTTACAGCAGGGAAGAGGCGGAGATGACCATTGGAATGCTCGTACAACACTCGGGTGCTTTCACAATATTGCAGCGAGACAAAAAACCAAGATTCTTTCTTTGTGTAACTTATTTTGAAAAAAGGTACATAATCGATCAAAGCAGAGAATACAATCGCTGAGCATATGTAACACATTCTGATTTTGGGATAAATGTTTATTAACGAACATTATTGTGCTATAGAGGCATTTCTTTTAAAAATCGTATGGTATAGGGCCAGTTTAAAACAAGTTAAAATGGCATGATGCGTACCTAACAGTTTTATTATCACAGACATCAACCTCTGTCCTTCCTAGTCTTTTCCATTTTCATCTTCTTTCCATTTTCTTTAAACAATAGTGACTATCCTCCTTGGAGGGTTGGTGGGTGGAGGGAAGCGAGATCGCCTTGGAGGTCCTTGGAGCCAGCCCTCTGTGGTAGTCTCAAGCGCTCTGGGACGCTACCTCTCGTGAAGGGCATGTTGTTGCTTTTGTTCTAGTCTGGTTCCTGAACCAGGTGGGCCCGCAGTATTCCAGGGCAATGCTGATGACAGCACAGCCAGCCTGGCTCATTGGCAGGATCCGCAAGGGTCAGTCATTGGGGGAGTTATTCCACTCAGCTCCTGCAAGCCAAAGCCCTAATGGGTAGGGTGATCCTAGCTGGACAGCGGGAAAGCTTGCAATATCAATAGCAAGCTATGCGGTTTTAGCTGGTTATACTCCAGCAGTACCCCAACTGTTACGGTCACCCCACTATTTGTGTTCTTAACCTTCTATAAGGTGTGGCTTTTGTGGCTATGTGCTATTGAAAGCTACAGTAAGCCTGTGCGCTATTGAAAGCTTGATATTTGTGCGCTATTCAAAAATTTGAAAATGTGCGGTTACACAGCATGATGCTTAGCTTTAAGCATGTTTAAAGACCATAGACAGTATTTTATTTAATTTAAAAGTACATATTAATAATCCTTGCAAGTGCCACTTTGGTGACATCAAGTCTGGATTTGGCAAAAATGGAAACAATTTGGCGTGAAAAAGAAGATCATAGGGATCCAGGGGGTGGAGCCACTGTGTATTTTGGCAGGAAAGATATCAGTAGATACTTTCTAAAAGAAGATAGGCTTAATGTCCTAAAAAAGAGTGAGCCCAAGTGACTCTTTCATCAAAGAGGTATGTGCTTGACTTGAGGAGTAGTCTGGGTGAAGATTTTTCTGTGGTTTATTAACATGTTAAAAAGCTGCTAAAAATGGAGTGTCTGTAACATATCCCCATCTTGATGGTTACATTGCTTCGCAGAAGCAGGTTCGTTATCAATTCTGGAGAAGGAAGGTTTTGATAAAACAGCACTCTCTCCTCTGCTACATGCTGGCTATCTTCCTTCACAGGTAGGGGTGGGGAAAAGACAACCTGTGGGCAGTATCCGGCCCGTCATTGTGTCCAGCAATAGAAAAAATTATAGTTCGTTAAGTCCCAGAAAGTCACACAAATTTCATATTTGAATCTGACCGGAAACATCAGCCAATCACACTGCTTAGTTGTGTGCATGCTTCCTTAAGGGTTGAATCAGGCTGACGTAAGAAATTTACGGATCGGAAAATTTTCAAACACACGCAAATGGCAACCTTTTCATTGAAGAGGACGTTAATTCGAAATAAGTTTATCAAAGAAGCAGAAAGTGGACCCTGAAGGCCGAATATTCAACAAAAAATGCACTTCTAAATTTTGTTTTACCAGTGTGGGTGGAAAAGCTGTGTGCTTAATTTGCAAAGTGTGGCAGTGCTCAAAGACTACAACTTGAATCGCCATTTTGAGAGCAAACATGCTTGCAAGTATAAGAACGTTTCTGCCGAAGAAAAAGGAAAGAAAGCTGAGAGACGGTTGTTCGAATGCAAAAAGAGCAAAGCATTTTCACAAAACAATTTGCGTCCCAGGATGAGATTACAAGAGTGAGTTACGTGATTTCACACAAAATCGCCAAGAACAGCAAACCATTCACTGAAGGAGAATTTATAAAGGAATGTATAGTTGACTCTGCCTCGATTTTATGCCTAGACAAGAAAAAACAGTTTGAGAACATTAGCTTGTCAAAGCAAACTATTGTTTGGTCAAGGATATCTCTGAGAAACTGTATCTGCAGTTACAAAATAAAGTAAGCAATTTTGCATGTTTTTCACTGGCACTCGATGAGAGTTGTGATGTCAAAAACATAGCCCAGTTGATAATTTTTATTCGAGGTATCACCAAACATTTTGAGCTCACAGAAGAATTGGCATCAATGCAGTCAATGAAAGATACGACAACTGGAGAAGACTTCTTCGAGGCAGTAAATAAGTGTATCTGAAAAATAGGAGTGGAGTGGAAAAAATTGGTGAATGTGACCACCGATGGAAGCCCAAATCTGACTGGCAAGAATGTTGGGTTACTGAAAAGAATTCAAGATCAAGTCAAAGAGACAAATCCAGAAACGAATATTGGTTTTCTACACTGCATTATTCACCAAGAGGTCCTCTGTAAAAGTGTTCTAAACCTAAGCAATGTCATGGACACAGTTATGAAAGTGGTCAACTACATTCAAGAGGATTAAACCACAGGCAATTTGTAACTCTGCTTGAGGATTGGAATCCGAGCACACGGATGTTCTGTATCACACAAATGTAAGATGGCTTAGTTTAGGAAAGGTCTTGAAAAGAGTGTGGGAACTGAGAACAGACATTGATTTATTTTTGGGCATGAAACAAAAAGATTCGGATTTCCCACAGCTGAAAGATGCGAATTGGCTCTCTGATTTTGCATTTGCCGTTGATATCATGGGCCACATGAATGAACTGAATCCAAAACTGCAACGGAAGGGGGCCTTTGTGCACGATTTGTATTGCAGTGTCAAGTCATTTATGACAAAATTATTTATTTTATTGCGTCAGATAGGAAACAGGCAGTTCGCCCACTTTCCAACTTTGCAGCAGGTTACTGTTTGCTATCAAAGCCTTAAAAAGTATTCTTTGTCACTACCTGACTTACATGCTGAATTTTCTCGCCGATTCGAGGAATTCAATTTGATCGAAAATGACCTCTCTTTGGTGTCTTCACTTTTCTCATTTGATGTTGACAAAGCCCCATTTGACCTCCAACTAGAGCAGTTAGGGAAAGTATCAAATCAAAAGAAAAAGCCTGTAAAACAGCGAAGATGAGTAGTAAACCCGAGGATTGGGAGAACTTTAGGGAACAACAGAGGAGGACCAAAAAATTGATCAAGAGGGAGAAAATAGATTACGAGGGCAAACTAGCAAAGAACATAAAAACAGACTCCAAGAGTTTCTACAAATATATAAAGAGGAAAAGGCTAGCGAGGGTGAATGTGGGTCCATTACAGGCAGAGACCGCAGGAATTATAATAAGGGACGAAGACATGGCAGAGTCATTAAACAAGTATTTTTCTACAGTCTTCACCGTAGAAGACACTGGAAGCATACCAAAAATAGAGGACCAAGAAGACAATGTTAGATACCTGGAAGACCGTAAAAAGATTAGGCAGACTCAACATGGCTTTACAAAAGGGAAGTCATGCTTGACTAACCTTTTAGAATTTTTTGAGGATGTATCCAGCAGGTTGGATAAGGGGGAACCAGTAGATGTGGTATATTTGGATTTTAGGAAGGCATTTGACAAGGTGCCACACAAAAAGCTGTTACTCAAGATCAAGGCCCACGGGATTAATGGGAAAATATTAACATGGATAGAAGAGTGGCTATCGGGTAGAAAGCAGAGAGTAGTGATAAACGGATCATTCTCGAATTGGCAGGATGTAACTAGTGGAGTGCCACAAGGATCAGTACTTGGGCCTCAGCTATTTACCATTTACATCAATGATCTGGACGAGGACATTGAATGTAATGTGTCTAAATTCGCGGATGATACTAAACTAGCAGAGTGAGCTCTCAGGATGATGCAAAAAGATTGCAACAAGATATAGATAGGCGCGGGGAGTGGGCAAGTAGGTGGCAGATGGAATTCAATGTTAGCAAGTGTGAAATTATTCACCTAGGTAGCAAGAATAAAAGAACAGATTATTTTCTGGAAGGGGAGAAGTTAGGTAGTGTTAGTATTCAAAGAGATTTGGGTGTCCTTGTACACCAGTCCCAAAAAGTTAGTTTGCAGGTGCAGCAAGCAACTAAGAAGGCGAACGGCATGTTAGCGTTCATTTCGAAAGGTTTAGAATATAAGAGTAGGGAAGTCTTGCTGCAACTGTATAGGACTTTGGTGAGACCGCACCTAGAGTATTGTGTGCAGTTTTGGTCTCCTTATTTAAAAAAGGACATACTTGCCCTAGAGGGGGTGCAGCGTAGATTCACTCGGTTAGTGCCTGGGATGAGGGGACTGACCTATGAGGATAGGCGGAATAAACTAGGGCTGTATTCTCTAGAGTACAGAAGAATTAGGGGAGATCTTATTGAAACTTATAAGATTCTTAAAGGGCTGATAAAGTAGACACTGAGGGTCTGTTTCCCCTGGTAGGAGAATCTATAACCAGGGGTGACCGTCTTAAAATTAAGGGTCAGTCTCTTAGAACAGAGTTGAGGAAACATTTCTTCACTCAGAGGGTAGTGAACTTATGGAATTCACTACCCCAGAAGGCTGTAGATGCTCAGTCCTTGAACATTTTCAAGGCCGAGACTGATAGATTCTTGAAAAATAGAGGGATTAGGGGATATGGGGATAGAGCAGGTAATCAGAGTTAGGTGAGAAGATCACCATGATCTTATTGAATGGCGGAGCAGGCATGAAGGGCCGAATGGCCTACTCCTGCTCCTAATTCTTATGTTCTTATTGACCTGCACTGTGATCCACTGCTTGCGGAGCGATTCAAATCAGTGCCACTTCCGAGTTTTTATGTCTCTCTTAATGAATATACTTTAACAAAAATAAAGGCTTATGCCCGGAGGATGTTTGTGCTGTTTGGATCAACATACATATGCCAGGAGACATTTTCTGTGATGTAATTCAATAAATCAAAACATAGATCTGTGATGACTGATGACCACCTTGCAGCAGTACTCCACGTTGCAACAACGGAGACGACGCCTGACTTCAATTGTCTGGTTAACGCACACCAGCGCTTTCATTCTTCCCATTGAGTGAGCTTCTTACATTCTCATCAATATGTGAATAAATGAATAAATATTGAATAAATGTCTGCTCAGTGAGTTGTTTTTATTTAACCTAATTTTAATGAATGTCAATTATATAGACTTTATGTTATGCATGTGCAAGTGTAAGAATTGATTTTGAGCTATTATTAAGAATTTGCGTCTATATTAAGTTTATGGCGAAACTTAACAAAACTTGTTAAGTGGCCCTCCAGCCAAAATAATTGCCCACCCCTGTTCTTCCTTCTCTCTCTCTCTTCACCACAAGGCGATCTGGGCTGGCTAAAGGGCCAAGCACTCCCCAGCTGTGGAATTTTTGCAGGCATTTTTGCAAAGGTTTATGTTAAACTAACTTCGAACATTCATTTGGAAGTTTAAAATAAACCTTTAAATTTTAAGTCCATTGAGGGATTTTAATTACCACAGTCATCCCATTTCTTTTGTTTATATATGTTGAGTAGTGCTTTAAATAATTTTTTAAAAATGTATTTAACATTTTTGATACTGATGGTAATTGGTGCCATACAATTACCATTGGGTACCCTAATTCAGGGAGGTGCTCAATGCCCATAAAAGAATGAGTACCATGTGCTTGTGGTCACTATTTTTCTACCAGATGACAACAAAGGTACGTGCTCTGACTATTGATTAGTAGTCAGAGGTTGGCTCTTTGTGCACTTTAAATTAACTTTGTTACATGTGGCTGCTTGCGTGCGTAGTTTAAGTGTGATTAATGTTTGTTATCTCATAGTTGTGTTTGTTGATATTTATTGTGTCATTTAAGATTTAATGCAGAGGGTTGTAGATTTCATTGAAACTAAAATTCTGTTGAGCTAACTTAACTGTGCTCAACTTGAGCTTTCCGTATAAATCAAAGGAGGGAATACACAAACAGTTACAGCCCAGGTCACAGAGATATAAAATAACTTCTGATTGACTGAAGCTTCCCAAATTGCTTTAATTTAAATAGCAATTGGTAGTACCTGTTGTCATAGAAGAACACATTAGTCAAGTTACACCTAGTTATAGAGACTTGCATTCATTACTGAGGATTGAACACAGAGGCCACCTAGTACACTGCGAGGGAGAGTGAGCCATATTGTGGGTGTACATATGTGATGCATACAAAGGTGATAGAAACATCTCATAATTACAACGACAACTTATGCCTTTCATGTGGGGTTGCACTTCCGAGTGCTTAACAGTGGTCGAGCTTGACTTGTGCCCTTCAGTTTCCCTCTCACATTATAAACCAAAATATAGCCTATTTATATTTAAATCATCCATGTCTCCCACAATTTTAAAGAGCTTGTTTAAGACCTCCTCTTTTGTCTAATGAGAACCAATTCAACTTTGAGCATTTTACATAATCGGGTGGTACAGCTTGCTGGTGGAAATGACATCTCTAAGGTGCTTCCTTTAGCTCAGGCAGAGCCAATGTAATTTGCCTTTGTGAGCTCAGCCTTCTCTGGTGCATACCTCTCTCATCAAACAGTAACGGTTCCCTCTTTCCCAACCACACAGTCACAAAAGGCACATTCATGAATAAATAGATCAGTATCCTCCACACATGGCTGGAGATCAGGCATCCTGGAAACAAAATGTTATGGTGGGAAAAACTTTATAGAATATAATAATAATAATAATAATAATAATCCTTGCATTTGATATAGCGCTTTTCACGTCGGGAGGACGTCCCAAAGCGCTTCACAGAACACACTGTAAAGTGAATTGACTGTATATTTGTGGGCGAACGCGGCAGCCAATTGCGCACAGCAATGTCCCACAAACAGTCGTAGATTGAAAATGACCAATTTATTATTGTTTTTGTTTTTTGGAGGGATTATTATTAGGCGTGTGGAGTAAGGAAACTTGCCCAAGGTTTCGCCCTGCCTGGAATTGAACTCAGGTCTCTCGCTTGCAAAGCGAGTGCTCTAACCACTGAGCTACAGGACTCCACACGTGGAATATATACACGTTTTTAGCATGATGCCATAGGGAGAGGTTGTAAAAACCATGAAAAGAAATAATTTGTTTACATAAAATCATTTATCTCCTAGGCTCACATGTCCATTGTTTGTGTATAAGCAGGGATTCGTTTTGGGAGTTGAAGAAATCTATTTGTTTGAACTTGGCAGCACTCTTGTTTCTGGATTAAAAGTTTGTGGGTTCAAATCCCATGTCAAATCCCACGAGCTCCGAGTGCATGCTGATATTCCAGTGTGGTAATGATGGAAACCTTAACCCATGGGAATTTTTTAGAGGAGTAGTTTGCAAGGTAAGGGGAAAGGGCAAGTAAATGGGACTGAATGGATTGTACTTTCAAAGAGCCAACACAGATGCAATGGGCTGAATTTATTTTCTTGTGCAATAAAATTTTGTGGTTCTATGGCCTCCTGAGACATTTTCACTAAGCATATATTACTTTGATTTATCCAAAGGAAGGCTTTTCTTTTGGTAGGTCAATCCTTCTGGGTCTTTGTTCATCCGCTAGGTTGTCACTCACCCTCTTCTTGGGAGGTTAGTTATTTGTTGTTAGTTTCCAGCAGTTTTTGGAAGATACTGATTGAAAAAGAAGGAATTAATGAGGGTTCACTGATTTACTGTAGGGCTGTCTTTCTTCTAGTGCCACTTCCATCCCATCATCTCCTCTCAATGTGGAGTATGGCGGAGAAGTACTAGCGGTATCAGTAGTTTAATTGTTCACATCCCGCTCCTCTACTTCGCTCAGCTGGCGTATTTCTTGTCCTCTTGTATCTCTGCTCCACAATTGGCGGTGATGTATTCAGCCTCTGGAACTCAGCTAACTAACTCATCTGTGGTCAGCATGGAGTTGTCTTTAATTAAGCTACATCAGTGTGTGCGTTTGTGTGTGTGTATGGGGGGAGGAACGGGGCGGTGGGTGGGTGAGGTCGGGGGGAGGTTGACATGCTGACCTGTTAAATTACTGAGTCTTTAAGGGGAACTGCTTCCATGATTCTGTTGCCCCATCAGATATGCTTTCCATTGTCGGCATAAGCCGGATCTTCAACAGTGTGTGGTTGGTTTTGACCACTGGAAGAGTCCAGAAGACACTATGAGGTAGGTAAATTTTTCTCTTTAATTGTTGCTTTCCTTTTATCGTCTGGATGTTACTACAGGAAATTGGTAAAAATTTAGAATTACAAATTTAATACACCCGGAGTGAATCTAATTAAATGGCAAAACAGGCTTGAATGGCTGAATAGCCTACTAAGTTCCTATGCCCTTTGTATAGCTATCGGTTAGTACAATGTTATAGCTATCGGTTAGTACAATGTTCATCCACCAAATTGAATACTAATCAATTGAATGCTTTTTGGTTCATTAGGTCCTCAGTAAAATAAGTGTTCCAGCTTGTAAACTAAGATTTTTTTTAGCTGATTTTCTATAATTATGCTTTTATTCAACAAATTGCTGTTTATGAAGCTTCGCCTGATATTACTTTGAAGCATTAGATGGCTATTAAAACTAAATGTAACTAATAATTCAGAAGTATTTGGTGCATTTGATATTGGTGTAAAAGGGGGGAATGAAATCTAATTTCTGGATAAGATAATAATAATCCTTGCATTTGATATCACGTCTTCGAGACATCTCAAACCACTCCACAGAATATACGGTAAAGTGAATAGTAAAGTGTATATTTTGTGGGCGAAATGCAGCAGCCAATTGCACACAATATTGTTCAAAAATAGTCATGGATTAAAGGACCAAACTATAATTATTCTTTAAGGGTTTATTAGCCCCAGAAAAGTGATCCGTTAGTAATTGACTATCAGCTGGGTTCCTACTTACTGCTAGGTAACAGGCGTGTGGAGTAAGGAAACTTGCCTATTGTTTCGCCCTGCCCAGGAATTGAACCCAGATCCTCTCGCTTGCGAGGCAAGTGCTCTAACCAATACGCTACAGGACTTCACATGACTCTTTCACAAACTATTGTATCCTGATCCTGTTCATCAGGACCTTATATTCCTTTTTGATGAAGTAAAGGAGAGGGTGGATGAAGGCAGTGCACTTAATGTAGTTTATATGGATTTTCAAAAGGTGTTTGACAAAGTGCCACATAAGAGACTTGTAAGCAAAATAGAAGCCCATGGTATTAAAGGGACAGTGGCAACATGGATACAGAACTGGCTGGGAGACAGAAAGCAGAGAGTGACAGTGAACGGTTGTTGGAAGGAAGTGTGCAGTGGTGTCCCCCAGGGGTCAGCATTGGGATCACTATTTTTTTCACTATTTTTGATCTATATAAATGACCTGATCTTGGCTATAGGGAGTACGATTTCCAAGTTTGTGGATGTTACTAAGCTAGGAAAAGTAGTAAACAGTGAGGAAGATAGTAGCAGACTGCAAATGGACATAGACAGACTGGTAAAATGGGCAGACACGTGGCAGATGAAGTTTAATGTGGAGAAATACGATGTGATGCATTTTGGAAGGAAGAATGAGGAGATGTATAAGAATATAAGAATATAAGCTAATGGTACAATCCTAAAGGGGGTGAAGGAACAGAGAGACCCGGGGGTTCATATAAACAAATCTTTGATGGTGGAAGGACAGGTAGATAAAGCTGTTAAAAAAGCATATGGGATACTTAGCTTTATTAAAGGGGCATAGAATACAAAAGTCAGGAAGTTATGATAAACTTTTATAAAACACTGGTTAGGCTTCAGCTAGAGTACTGTGTTCAGTTCTGGGTACCACACTTCAGGAAGGATGTCAAGGCATTGGAGAGGGTGCAAAGAAGGTTTACCAGAATGGTTCCAGGAATGAGGGACTTCAGTTATCAGGGTCTAGACGGCACAGAAGCTAGGATTATTCTCCTTGGAGCAGAGAAGGTTAAGAAGAGATTTAATAGAAGTTTTCAAAATTATGAGGCGATTCTATAGGGTGAACAAGGAGAAACGATTTCCACTGGGACAGTAATCTGAGGACACTAATTTAAAATAGCTGTTAAAAGAAACAGAGGGAAGCTGAGGAGAATTTTTTTCACACAGCGAGTTCTTCGGATCTGGAATGCATTGCCTGAAAGGGTGGTGGAAGCTGATTTGATAACAGCTTTTAAAAGGGAAGTAGATAATTATTTGGGAGGATAAGTTTGCAGTCTATGGGGAGAGAGCGAGGGAGTGGCATTGAATTGGATACCTCTTTTCAAAGAGCCCGGCACAGACCCAATGGACCGAATGGCCTCCTTCTGTGCTGTATAATTCTATGATTCTATGATATTGTCATAGAGAGATCTTATATTGGCAGATCTACAGTCACAAAAAATATCACAAGATTGATCTGGATGAAGATGTCTAATCCAATCTCATCCCTCTGGAACACCAACACCTACTGGCCCCCGATTACTGCATCAAGCTGCTTTGTAAATGAGCCAATTGTCTGCCCTCTACCACCTTTCCAAGCATCCAATTCCAGTCATTGATTACACTCTGTGCAAAGAAACACTTCCTGGTATTTATCCTAAAATTGCCCTTTGCAACTCTAAACCCAAGACCAAAACCGCTGTCATCATTCCTTTTCTTAAAAAAAGAAACTTCACACACATTTGAAACCTACCCTTCCTGGCAAAAGTTTTGGAAAGCGTCATTGCAAATCAATTTTGCTAACACCTCTCCCTCCACTCCCTACTCAAACCCCTCCAGTCCATTTTTTGCCCTGCCCACTGGACAGAGATAGCACTTGTCAAATGACATCCTCTCCCTCTCTGTCCAGGGCTCTCTCTGCCTCCTCGGACTCCTGGACCTCTCCTCTGCATTCGACACAATCGATCACACCATCCTCCTCCACTTCTCTCATCCA
The DNA here is from genome assembly GCF_018977255.1 of Callorhinchus milii. NCBI lineage: Eukaryota > Metazoa > Chordata > Chondrichthyes > Chimaeriformes > Callorhinchidae > Callorhinchus > Callorhinchus milii. The sequence continues at coordinate 54,427,299 of NW_024704746.1, forward strand.
TCTTAGTGGGACCTACTTAACAAACTGCAAACAATACATCTCAGTAAATGGTATTTCCTCCCACCTGGTCACCTGCGGGGTACCGCAAGGCTCAATCCTTGGCCCTCTTGTTTTCCTTATCTACATGCTCCCTCTTGGTTATGTCATATGCAGACATGGGGTCAACTTCCACATGTATGCGGATGACACCCAACTCTACTTCTTGTCCTCCAACTGTGACTCCCAGTCCACTGATATCCTCTCAGGTTGTTTGATGGACATCAAGGCCTGGATGATCGTAAATTTCCTGCAGCTGAATGCTGGCAAGACAGAAGCCATACTCTTTGGCTCCCATCAACATCTTCTCCCGCAGGTCTGAACTCCTCAACCTCCCCAGGCTCTCCCTCAGATTTACCAAATCCAAGCACAATTTAGGTGTCAAGTTCGATCCCCAGCTTTCCTTTCTATCCCAAATCCACTTTATGAGAATTAACACAATGCCTTGTTGCGCAACAATGGAATGCTTCAATCAGAACCCTTTGCACTAGCAGACAGCTGACTTCTGAGTAACCTGTTTGTGTCTCTCCCTCCCTGAATTTAACAGAGACTCGAGATACACTTTTTAGAAAACACAAAGGTATTTTATTGGTCTTGTCATGGTTACCCTATTCTTGCAGTCTTTTGTAATTGGCAAATATGTATATATAATTATATAATATTATTTAAGGGAAACAGGGAAGCTTCCCCCTTTAAATAGGTTCTGTAAGATTTCAAGTTGTAGAAGCTGAGTTTGGAACAAAGTAGAGATCCACCGATGCTTGATTGACAGTCAGCTAAACAAGCAGCCTGCAGAGTAAAACAACATGTAGGCAGTAGCGCAGGGAAAAAAAATTGTATACATCATACCCAGGGTGGAGCCACATGCTTATATAAGGCAATGCTCAGCGCTCCTCGTGGTTGCAAACTAATGGTCGTCATCCGGTACGTACTGCCGTGTACAGGATTACGATACAGTCAGGGGTGGTTTCATATCTCTTTATTAATGTAGTATTATGCTGCCAGTTGTTATAGTTATGTGTGATTATTATGTTTGATCCTATTGGTTGTGTGTCTTCCATGGAAGGTAGCCTAGGGTTGCGAGGCTTTAATAAAGAGCTGTTGTTTCTAATGATACTCTGTAGTATTCCAGACAAGAAAAGGAGTGAGCACTTCGGAGGGTAGTTGGCAACATCGGAGGTCTACTAATGTGAGTAGACTCCGATTAGACATTCCAGTTACCAGGCATTGGGGTTAACTGGGAATACCTGGCTGATTTCTTTGAATCACCTTTGAAATAGGGACTCACTCCAACACGGTTAGAAGAGAAGCAGAGACCACTTAATACGAAAGTGTTAATAAAATTTGCACACATAAAAAAGGCTTGAGAACAAGCCTCTCAGGTCAGGCACATTCCTCCTTGATGACACTAAATGCGAAGAATTAAATTATATTTTCGGTCCCTGGACCTTAATCGCGCTTAAAGCAAAACGGCTTATTTAACACAGACTATCTACGGCAAATATCATTAGAACGCGGTAGAGCATTAATAAAAATAAGGTGTCCATGACAGGTTCTCAACTGATTTACTAATATAGCCCAGGATCCTGTTTGCCTTGTTTACTGGCTTGAAACTGTTACACTGAATCTTGGGAGGATTATTTTTGTGTCCTCCCTGATAAAAACCGCAAGGACATAGTTATTTAATATGTTTGCTATCTCCTGTTCAATAAACAAACAGGAGGCAGATTGTTAAATATGCTGATAAACACAGACTTATTTCAAAACATTGAAGTGCACTTCAGGACAGTTCATAATGGTATAGGCATTCACAACGAGTTATGAATATTAATTATTTAAAGATCTGCTCATTGAAATAACTTTCTTACAAATTACTTAAAAAAGCATTTGGTGGTTTTGCTCAACTTGAAGTAATTCAGCAAAATGGGAAGTACAGACCTTAAAAATGTCTAAATTCTGATGGTTTTCGATAGAGGCAGAATATAATTCTCCTTCAAACACAAACTTGGCTTTAGCGATAGTTAGAGGCTAAATACACTCCATTTTGGGAATGCTATACTAGTTTCTTAATGCAAATTGCATGGGCTGGTGGAGAGTGCTACAAAAAAAGTGTGAAAATTGTAGTTGTAGATTGTATGTACTGGAGACACCATTTCTCACTGCTTTTTTTTAATAATATCCAAGCCAGAGGTACACTTACAACACAGATATAACAATAATCCTTGAATTTGATTTTCATGTTAGGAGGACATCACAAAGCTCATTACAGGTTTTTAACCAGTGTAGTGACTGGTGACTGCAATTTGTGGACAACAGTGTTCCACAAACAACCATGAAGTGCATGACCAATTTTATCTGGAGGATTGTTAGCCAGAAGCTCTGTTCACCTTTCAAATAATGCCATGAGATCTTTAACATCCAAGTGAACAAGGTATATGGAACCTTGGTTTAATGTCTCCTCTGATGGACCTTTGATAATGCAGCACACTCACTGAACTGGAGCCTGGACTTCGTGAGTTTGAAGTCTGACATGGAACTTAAACCCACAAGCTTCTGACTCTGAGGTGAAAGTGCTACCAGGCTGATATGTCAGGCTGATACACAATACCCTGATTGGCACTCCTCTCTAATATGTAGTGGAAACAAGTTACATTTTCTCTGGGAATGTCAAACCATATTGGCTATGCGGTGGTTCTCACCCCTTGATGTGCGTACAAATTTTATTAACGCTTTCTTACCAAGTGGCCTCTGCTCTCCTAACCTAAGTCCCTATTTCAAAGGTGACTCAACCATGTCAGAGTCACAGACAAACAGGTTTTCCCAATTAACCCCAATGCCTGGTAACTGGAATGTCTAATCGGAGTCTACTCGCACTCGTTGACCTCCGATATTGACAACTACTCTCCGAAGTGCTTACCCCTTTTCTTGTCCAGAATACGACAGAGACTGGAGGATACATTTGGTAGAAACAACAGCTCTTTATTAAAACCTCGCAACCCTAGGCTACCTTGTATATAACGAACACAGCAATGGAAGACATAACAATGGGAGCAAACATAACTATGACAACTGGCAGCACAATACTACATTAGTAAAGAAATACAAAATAATAATAATAATCCTTGCATTTGATATAGCGCTTTTCACGTTGGGAGGACGTCCCAAAGCGCTTCACAGAACACACTGTAAAGTGAATAATTGACTGTATATTTGTGGGCGAACGCGGCAGCCAATTGCGCACAGTAATAATAATAATAATCCGTGCATTTGATATAGCGCTTTTCACGTTGGGAGGACGTCCCAAAGCGTTTCACAGAACACACTGTAAAGTGAATAATTGACTGTATATTTGTGGGCGAACGCGGCAGCCAATTGCGCACAGCAATGTCCCAAAAACAGTCGTAGATTGAAAATGACCAATTTATTATTGTTTTATTTTATTTTGGAGGGATTATTATTAGGCTCTGTGTGGAGTAAAGAAACTTGCCCAAGGGTTCGTCCTGCCTGGAATTGAACTCAGGTCTTTCGCTTGCAAAGCGAGTGCTCTAACCATTGAGCTACAGGACTCCAACCCAGAGTGTACAAATCAGTACGTACCAGATGACGACTATTAGTTAGTGACCTTGAGCATTGCCGCATGTAGCTGTGTGGCTCCGGCCATCGCTTGATGCGAATGCGAGAGTTTCCCCCCCGCTGACACTCACATGTTACTTTGCTCTGCGGGCTGCCCGTTAGCTGACTGTTCATCGAGCGGCCCTGGATCTATACACTTTGCAAAGTTGTGTCGGCTGCTGCTAACTCTGTGCTGCAAGAGCTTCTGCAACTTCAAATCTTACAGAACCCATTTAAAAGGGGTCTGCAGACTTCAACATACGCATACTCTGTGCTGTGCTAAATTTCTAATTTTAGCTAAAACTATAGTAACAGCATTCCTCAAAGTCGAGTTTAGTTTCGGTTTGAGAAAATTGGAAACTGATATTTAAGAGGGATCAGGTCCCCCTCTTGACTGATCAATGCTATTAATGGAGTCAACCCCCACTTGCAGCGATACCAATAAATTCTTACCAATGACTCGAAGTGCCAGTGGACAGCCCTGCAAGACAGAGTCTTACAGAGTCTCCACCTCCAGCTGCACATGGTCAAGATCTACACTACTTTCTATCTCTCCTGCCTTTGTGAGCCTTTGATATAAAGGTCTTACCATGGCAGAATAGTTAGGCACATAATTGTGGGCAATTACAGAGCCCCCAAATTCCTTGTAATTGTTTCCTGTTTATAGCAGTCACATTTTTAAAAATTGTATCTAGAATAACCCTCCGGGAGACCTATCCCATCTTCTGAGACAGTATGGCCAAATAAATCTACTTGATATCGGCCTATCTGGCTTTTCTTAAGGTTTATTTTAAACTCCATGGAAGTGAGCACCTCAAGCATTCCTTCCAATGTGTTAAGGTGTTCGCTTGGACTATCATCCGCCCAAAAAATATCATCCAACACAAGTAACCCGATCACCATCTGTCGTGTGCACTCGTTAAAAATAGCGGAAGAATGTCTCTCTCCCGCGGCGTTCAGTTCCAATGGCACTGCTGTGTCCGCGGAAAGTAAATGCAGTTTTACACCTATTGTCTTCAGCTCCGGGAACACTCCGGAAACCGTTATCCCGACCCAGGGAAGTATTGTGTATTCCCTGAAGAAGCCTCGTCTAAATCTCCACTCAAATGGGTCCTCTGACCGACTGCTGTTTTCGTAACAGTATTTAACTGACGGAATTCTGTAACTGGTCATCGTGACCGTCTGCTTTACCCACCGGCAGAAAGGTGACTTTGCTGAAGATTTACATTTTGTAATTATATCTCTCCTTTCTAATTCCCGGATAATATTTTTTTGATCAGCGATGGAGTCACTGTATAAAGGATATTGGGGAACGGGTTTATTGCTCCCCCCGTGTATCCCCACCTCACCCCGAATTAAACCGCAGTGTAATTATCATTAGCTATTGCTGGACCTGTGGAATTGCGTGTGGATGTACTGCTTCTGTTCAGCAGCATTTACAGCCACAAGCGGACTGCAAACTGCTACATTGTGGTGATCCACCTCTCGTATCCCAGTATCACATTTTCCGTGACTTCTTTAAGATTAACGACTATTTTCATTTTAATTACCGTGGACTGTACCACCTCTGTAATGTCAGTCATTTGATCATATTAAAGCTCCTCCTACTCCACAAGCACATTTCTCCTGTTCTGTTCAGACTCCTCCTCCGCTCCATTCCCACTGACTGATGTTACCTGTGCTCCCGTATCCGCTAAAGCGTTATACATATATAATAACTGGAATGCGGGACTGGCAAAGCTCACACCCACCGGGATTACCGCTGTCCTATTGTGTACCAATGAGTATTTGAAAATTTCTTGCCTTGTCCTGATTTTTTTCTGCCGTGTGCGACTGGACTCTCGGCTCAAAATGCTTTTGGTGGCCGTGAGGCTTAGATCCCCTTCCACAGTCCGTCATTTTAGCTCCTTGTGCCCGCATGGGTGGTGGTCCCATCATGTTGAACTACAGTTAAATTTAGGGTCATGCCATTTATCGTTTCCATCAAATAAATTGTCAGCATAATAAAAACGGTAATGCTTTTCCGCCCTTTGAATTATTAAGTGCCCTGGCTTGACGAGATCAACATCAAAGGCAGGGATGAAACTTCTTCTATCTGGTGGCATTAGAAAGCCCCAGCACACTTTCTGTTGTAAGTGATTGATTCCCCAGCTGTACACCATTAGCATTTGCCACTTGAGTTTTTTCCCAGCGCACAATTTAGGCTCATCAGAATTTCTGGTCTCTGGTTTAAAAGCCCCTGACTTGTTAATTGTGCTTTTAATTCCATTATTTGGAACAGCTGCCCTGCCTCATCTAACCTTAATTGCAGTATAATATCTTCTGCTCCAGAAGTTGATCGGACAACCTCTGCACCTCAGCCTGCATTTCTCCAAAGCTATATTTATTTAATTTTCATATTTTTCAAAAAGCATTTATTTCTGTGGCTCGAAAGCTTCTGTTGCACTTTTTGCACGTTCTCGATATTTTCAGGTTAAATGTGTTCCTGCTACTAGCCCCGATGCCAAGGACAAGACTGCTGCTCCTATTTTTGAAGATCGCCTGCACCATGATTTAAATGCAGAAACAGGTCTGCTCTTAATTTGGGAGCGGAGCTAATTAGCAGACGTTCCACTGGTCCCTTAGAAAGGACTTTTCCCCAGGTTTTGAATGGAGTGAGTACTTTTGTGAGGTTTCCCTCCTAATTTTGTTTTGTGGCCTCTTCCCATGTGGTCTACACAACTCTCTTTCACTGCCTGTACTCTTGGCACCTTGTACAAACTCTAAAAATAAATTCTCTATTGGTATCCCACGCCCTAACAACCCTCCAAATAGGATCTTCTAGTCCCTGAGCTAGTTGGTGATTTATTATTATTATTGTTATTATTATCTCTGTTCTTGAGCCACAATACTGGGCCATAAAGAGCCAGGTATAGTTGATCCTAAATGAATGTAAGATCTTTGTCTATTCAAATCTCTATAAAGCTAAATACTCTTTCTTCATCAGACTCATTACATTTATTCATGACCAATTTGCTCTTGAGTTACTGTAGTAGCTACATCTCGTTCATATAGCTATTCTGAAGTGTTTCTCCGTATGTTACGAGGAACATGGAATGTTGCGTGTTAGTAATTTGTTCCATTCACTTGCTGCATCAACCATTATCTTATCCTTACGCTCTAGTAGAGTCCCTATTTCTCACACAGACAGGTTTTCCCAGTTAACCCCAATGCCTGGGAACTGGGATGTCTAATCTGAGTCTGCTCGCACTAGTAGACCTCTGATGTTGACAGCTACCCTCTGAAGCGCTCACTCCTTTCCTTGTCTAGAATACTACAGAAACTCGAGGATACATTTGGTAGCTCTTTATTAAAACCTAGCAACTCTAGGCTACTTTGTATACAAGAATGAAATACAACAATGAAAGACTTACAACAATGGGAGCAAACATAACAATCACACATAACTAATAACAACTGGCAGTATAATACATTAGGAAATAAATATAAAACCAACCCTGACTGTATATAGTCCTGCACACAAGCGGTAATGATTCCTTTAAAAATAATAATTTGGTCACCCAACTGTTTGTGGGACACTGCGCAATTGGTGGCATGCTTCACCCACAAAATATAGTCAATTAACTTTACTCTGAGAAGCACTTTGAGACTTCTCAAAGACGTGGTAAGGTGCTAAAAAGATTTTTATCATAGAATCATACAGCACAGAAGGAGGCCATTCGGCCCATCGTGTCTGTGCCGGCTCTTTGAAAAGAGCTATCCAATTCAATCCCACTCCCCCGCTCTCTCCCCATAGCTCTGCAAACTTATTCTCCCCAAATAATTATCTACTCTCTTAAAAGTTGTTTTCAAATCAGCTTCCACCACCTTTTCAAATAATGTACTCCAGATCCGAACAACTTGCTGTGTGAAAACATTTCTCCTCACCTCTGCTTCTTTTAACAACTTAAATCAGTGTCCTCGACTTACTGACCCACCCGCCATTGGAAATCGTTTCTCCTTGTTCACCCTATCGAATTTCCTCATCATTTTGAAAACTTCTATTAATTCTTCTCTTAACCTTCTCTGCTCCAAGGAGAGTAATCCCAGCTTCTCTGGCCTCTCCTGATAACTGAAGTATCTCAGTCCTGGCACCATCCGGGTAAATCCTTTGCACCCTCTCCAATGCCTTGACATCCTTCCTAAAGTGTGGTGCCCAGAACTGAACACATGTTCAATGTTTTATAAAACCAATGTTTTATAAAGGTTCATCATAACTTCCTGACTTTTGTATTCTATGCCCTTATTTATAAAGCCTAGTGTCGCATATGCTTTTTTAACGCCTTTATCTACCTGTCCTGCCAGCTTCAAAGATTTACTTATATGAACCCCAGGTCTCTCTGTTCCTTCACCTCCTTTAAGATTGTACCATCAGCTTTTTTTGCCTCTCCTCATTCTTCCTCCAAAAATGCATCACATCGCATTTATCCACATTAAACTTCATCTGCCACGTGTCTGCCCATTTTACCAGTCTGTCTATGTCCATTTGCAGTCTGCTACTATCCTCCTCACAGTTTACTACTTTTCCTAGCTTAGTATCATCTGCAAACTTGGAAATTGTACTCCCTGTACCCAAAACCAGGTCATTTATATAGATCAAAAAGAGCAGTGGTCCCAATACTGACCCCTGGTGGACACCACTGCACATTTCCCTGCAGTCAGAAAAACACCCGTCCACCACCACTCTTTGCTTTCTGTCTCCCAGCCAGTTCTGTATCCATGCTGCCACTGTCCCTTTAAGACTGTGAGCTTATTTTGCTTACATGTTTCGTATGTGACACTTTATCAAACGCCTTTTGAAAATCCATGTGAAGTACATCAACTACACCCTCTCCATTACTTCATCAAAACATTCTATAAGGTTTGTAAATGTGATTTGCCTTTAACAAATCCATGTTGGCTGTTCTTTATTAACCCGCATTATTCCAAGTGAAAATTTATTTTGTCCTGGATTATAGTCTTCAGAAGTTTCCCCACTACTGATGTTAGGCTGACTGGCCTGTAGTTCCCGGGTTTATCCTCCTGCCCCTTTTTGTACAGGGGAGTAACGTTTGCAACCCTCCCATCCTCTGGCACCCATCCCAGTGTCCAAGGAAGATTGAACAATTGTTGCCAGAGCCTCTGTTATTTCCACCCTTACTTCCCTCAGTAACCTAGTATGCAGCCCGTCCGGACCAGGTGTACTTATCTACCTTGAGCACCGACAACCTTTTTAGTACCTCCTTATTGTTATCCAATTTCTCTACCGCTTCCTCCGATACTGTGGCATTGGCTGAGTCCTCTTTTGTGAAGACAGATGCAAGGTACTCATTCAGTACATTAGCCATGCCCTTGCCTCCACAAGAAGATTTCCTCCTTGGTTCCTAAATGGACCCACCCTACCTTTGACTAATCTTTTATACTTTATATGCTTATAAAATACCTTAGGGTTCCCTTTTATGTTACCTGCTAATCTTTTCTCATACTTTGCCCCTCTTATTTCCTTTCTCAGTTCCGCTCTGTACTTTCTATATTCTGTTTGATTATCTTCTGTATTTTGGACCTGACATTTATCATAAGATCCTTTTTCTTTTTTAATTTAATCCCAATTTCCTTACTCATTCAGAGAGGTTTGGATGCCCTACCTTTTCTCTTTGTGGGAATGTATTTGTTTCTGTCCCCAAACTATCTCCTCTTTGAAGGCTTCCCATTGCTGTTTTACCTGCCAATCTTTCTTTGCCATCCACTTTGATTAGGTCCCTTTTTAAACTCACTGAAATTAGCCCTCTTACAGTTGAGTATCTTCACCTTTGATTGCTCCTTGTCCCTTTCCAGAAGTACTCTAATCCTAATGATGTTGCGATCACTGTTGTCCAGATGCACTCCAACTGAAACCTGCTCCACTCACCCCACTTCATTCCCCAGAACTAGATCCAGCACTGCTTCCTTCCTCTTTGGGCTGGAAACATACTGATCCTGAAAGTTATCCTGCACACATTTCAGGAAACTTTCCCCCTCCTTGCCCTTTACCCTATTATTTTGCCAATCTATGTTAGGATAATTGAAGTCCCCCATTATCACTACTCTACTGGTTTTGCATCTTTCTGAAAGCTGCTTGCAGATTTGTTCATTTATTTCCTTCCCACTATTTTGCGGTCTATAGTATACATCTAACAAAGTAACAGCTCCTTTTCTGCTCCTTAACTCTAACCAAGTAGATTCTGCTTTTGGATCCTCTAGCACATTGTCCCTTTCCAGGGCCTTAACCGTGTCTTTAATCAATATGCCATCCCCCCCCACCTTTTTTTTCTTCCCTATCGCTCCTGAATACATTGTAGCCAGAAATATTCAGTTCCCATTGCTGCCCTTGTTTGAGCCAGGTCTCCGTTATAATCCCATGTTATAACCCCATGTGGCAACTTGAGCCTGCAGCTCAAATCGTATTTATCACACTCCGTGCATTTACGCACATGCACTCCAAGACTGCATTTCTCCGCAGTCTAATCCCTCCTTTTTCTGGATTACCCCTTATTACATTGCTATTGATCTCTTCCAGCCCTCTATGTAACTTGTTTGTCTTACCTGATGCTACATCCTGATTCCCTTCTCCTCTCAAAATTAGTTTAAACCCCAGTTAACCTCCCTGTGAGGACATTGGTCCCAGCCCTATTCAGGTGTAACCCACCCACCTTGTACAGGTCCCATCTGCCTCAGAGCTGGTCCCCATGATCCAGGAACCTGAATCCCTCCTTTCTGCACCATTTGTCCAGCCATGCATTTATGTGTTTGATCCTACTGTTTTGATACTCACTTGCACGAGGCACTGGGAGTAATCCATAGATCATCACCTTTGAGGTCCTACTCTTTAGTTTTTTCCCTAACTTCTGATACTCTCCCTGTAGGACCTCAATCCTTTTATTCCCTGCATCATGGATCCCAACATGGACCACGACTTCTGGATGTTCCCCTTCCCCCTGTAGAATATTTTGCACCCATCCCATGATGTCTTCAACCCTGGCACCAGGGAGGCAACATACCATGCGAGAGTCACGTCTTTGTTGCAGAAACACCTGTCTACTCCTTTCACCATTGTATCCACAATGACACTTGCATTGACTCCCTTCCCTGTCTCCCCCTGTGCATCCATTTGCTTTCGACTCTTCTCCCCAGAGGTGTCATCATCCTCACTGTTATTCAGTACAGAGAATCGGTTTGTGAGTGCCACGCTTTCGGGATTTCTGGACTGCCTGTGCCCTCTTCCTACCATGCCGGGTGGTCACCCACTAACTCTCCTTCTGAACCCTCTGTGGCTGTGGGGTGACCACCTCCTGGAATGTTTGATCCTTGAAGCATCTCTTGAGCATCCAATATGCTATGTAGTGACACCAGCCGCTCCTCAAGCTCAGAAACTCTGAGCTCAAGCAGCTGGAGGCACTTCCTATACACGTGTTTGTGTAGGGCACACAAAGCATCCTGGAGTTCCCACATAGCACACATTGTGCATGCAATCAGTCTCAGCTGCCCTGCCATATTCCCAGACATGTTTTATATTATTGTAATATAACTATTATATATTTTATAATTCTGCACTTCTTTCCCCCTCTGCACTGAATTCCCACTGTCACCAAATTCTTTAACAGAATTCTCACTTTGTTCCACCTCACTCAGTTCCCTCCTCACGCTGCTGGGCTCTCTGTTCAAGTGAGGCACTTGCAAGTCTTCTCCTTTATATAGCGCTCAAACAAAAGCACCCAGTTTCGACTGGTCAGCGGATTTTTTAATCCCCTACACCTGGTGATTAACTGTTAATTGACTTGTTAATTGCCTGCTTACATATTGTGAAAAACATTATAAAACTGAAATTAAAAAACTGCAGTGCAGCGTACTAGTGGTGTGTTCAAAAAGAGATCAGTAACTTCATAAGCAATGTAAATCTTTGATTGTAAACATAATCAATTACAGTCAGTACTCTTGACACCTAGTGGGGTTGGAAAAATGGATACATTACAGTGCTGGTTTGAAGTATTATGGAAAAACCTATTCTATTCCTTCTTCAACATAAAAGGCAATTTGCCTTGATTGATGTACCCATAGGCATTATCTTTTGAGCGTAGTTCAGCAAAATCATTTAAATCAAATGTTATAATGTCCAGTAATTTATGTTAAATAATGACATTTGCAATACTTTAAAATATCAAGCCTAATTTGTTTTGGTCAGCTGAGTGATGAATACGTGCGGAAACCTATCACCATGCTTACAAGTATCCAAACCAAACTGCGAATTCCATGCATCCCACCTACACATGGAAATTCCACGGATAGATTGTTGAATGGAATGCGCACTGTCTCCCTGGAGGGACGCATCCTGTTTATAATAATAATGATTATAATACTTGCATTTGATATAGTGCTTTTCACGTCTTCTAGACGTCTCAAAACGCTTCACAGAATAATGGTAAAGTGAATTGACTGTATATTTATGAACGAAACGCAGCAGCCAATTGCGCACAGCTGTGTCCCACAAATAGTCGTGGAATAAAGTGACGCAATTTATTAGTTTTTTTTCTTGAGGGTTTATTATCAGGGGTGTGGAGTAAGGATACTTGCCCATCGTTTCGCTCTGCCAGGAATCGAACCCAGGTCTCTCGCTTGCGAGGCGATGCTCTGACCACTGAGTTACAGGACTCCACACAACTCCAGGACTGCTGGAAAAGAAACAGCCAATCCTGCACATTTTATTAGTACAAAGCGCAAGTAAACTTCCCACTGCTTAGCCAGCTAAATCACTGTACTGTTATATATTGATTACCATGCCCTCCCTCGCATCCCATTGAAATCCAGGCAGGTAGGTCAAGCATCATCCATGCCCTTGAAAACTTCAGATACATATGTCACAAATATTGACTTGACTCAGCTCAGTTCTCCCTTCATCATGGAGCCATTCGGACTGCACTACGCCCACGCAGGATAGTCACATTTAGTTTATGTTAATGGTGGTGAATAAATGTGAGTTATATTATAGCCAAATCAAATACAATTACCACTTATTGCTCATATGTTTCAGAACTTAGAATGATTATATATAATTTAATCAATTTTAGAAGTCCTCTTTAATTAAGGCATTAAAAGTACAATTCCAGAAAATATTAGGCGCAGGTTGGCAACAGCCAAAGTTTGGGGACCCCAGAGTGTGCTAGAGTCTAACTCGCTAAGACCATAAAGTTTGCCATCGATATCGCTGTCTGGCAAGCTTTCCCGCGGCTTGTCCAGCTGGGACCACACTACCCATTAGGGCTTTGGCTTGCAGGGTTAACAGGAGCTGAGTGGGATGACTCCCTGTCCCCAGTGATTGGTCTGCCCTTCCAGGTCCTGCCAATGAGCCAGTCTGGCTGAACTGTCATCAGCAGTGACCTGGAATACTGCAGACTGACGTAGCTCAGGAACTGGACTACCGAAACCACCAGGGCTGGCTCAATTCCGACATTTCATTGCCAAGAGTTATAAAACTTTCTTTTTATTGTTAAAACCATTGTTCAAGTTTTGTTTTCGGGCGTGACTCATATGGTGTCAGAATTGTGACCGCCTTTAGCTGTGGACTAGAAATTTTTGTCCTTGTGAATCATTGCCCAGTGGCTCTGCCAACTTTCATCATTCCTATTTGCCTTCCGGTCTTTTTGATCGCAGGGAGCCCTGCTCCGCTGCCGCTTTCCCATTCTTTACATTATCTATTTTCTCCGCCAAATTTACTCCCACCCCCCCCCCCCCCCCCATGGGTTACTTCCCCCTCTGTCATACTGCTCTCTGTCTCTCCGCTCCTTCTCCCTCCCATGCCTCCAAATCTTCCCCACAGTGACTGACCAAAAACAGGCTGAACCTTGGGTCTCCCTAAACATGGAGAAAACTGGCCCTTTGCGAGCCCTTCTTCCAGCCTCCACTCAGGTCCAGCTTGATATAATTGTCCTCACTCAGTTTCTGGTCATGTTTTGCTCACCTCACCCTATAGAAAGTACTGACCCTGACTCAGCTCACAAAACTCCAGCAATAATCTCCTCCTCCTTTGGTGCCCCCTCCACACCGCAGAACAGTGTAGTTCTGCTTTGTGCTCATTCATAAACTATTAACAATAGTATTATGGGATTAATAATGACCATATTTTGTACTCCTAACAAGCTGTGTGTATGTGCTGTTTCCTAGATTGTTCTTGCACAAATGTTTCCCTATGTTGCCAATTCAACAGGACAAACATACATTTGTTTTATAATCCAGGAATTAAGAGTTTTTTGGTTAAATGGAAGAGATTTTTAGATAAGAAGTCTTTGGGGAAGACAGTCCTGTGTGATTTAACCATATCATTGTATTGATTCTCCATCCTCATCCAAATATCATCTCCCTGTCTCAAAATTTGGAGGTATATCCTGCCCTTTTATCATGGTTACCCTATTTTTACAGTCTTTAGTAATGTATAAATTATATGCATATATCAATATATAATATTGTTTAAGGGCAATGGGGAGACCTGTTCTTTTAAATGGATTCTGTTGACGAGATACACGAGCTGCAGCAATGTGCAGGTCCAGGGCTGTTTGATTGACAGCAGTTAACGAGCTGCCTGGAGAGTAAAATAACAGGTGGGCGGCAGACGGTGCCACACGCCTGTGAAAGGCGCTCCTTGTGGTCGGTAACAAATGGTTGTTACGTGGTGTGCACTGATTATGTACAGCATTACTGCACAGTCAGGTTGGCTTAATATCTCTAATAATGTCGTATTGTTCTGCCAGTTGTTATAGTTATGTGTGTCAGTTATATTTAATTCCATTGTTATATATCTTAAATTGTTGTGTTCTTTATCTACAAGGGAGCCTCGGGTTGCTGGTCTTAATAAACAGCTCAACAGCTGTTGAATGTATCCTCGAGTGTCTGTAATATTCTAAAACAAGGAAAGGAGTAAAGACTTCAGAGAGTAGTTGTCAACATCGGCGATCTGCCAGTGCGCGCAGACTCTGACTAGACATTCCAGTTACTGGGCATTGGAGTTAACTGGGAATACTGGTCTGTGTGTGACTCTGACTCGGTTTAAACCCATGAAAGTTATAAAGACTTTTCAGACAAAGTTCTGCTTGTCATTAAAACTAAATGTAATTCTTCACATATGAAACTTTCTAACAGGGTTAAAAAAACAGCTAATTGTCATACGCCCACACACTTAACAAATTCATTTAAATAAGTTTTTTAAAAAATTATTTTTTCTAAAGTACTTATTGTTTGTAGCTCAAAACTTATTCATTTCATCTTCTGCCTTCCAGGAAACGGTTTCTTCACTCCAAACTGTCACCCACAAGGTAGGAAAACTTAAAATGCGGACAATGTCTTGATCATGGTCTAAGCCTAACATTTGCTTAAAAATTCTTCCTGGTTCAAGGAGAGTGTGTTTTTAGTTGATGAAGCCCACAAAATATATAGACATTATTACTTAAAATTTACCTTTTTGAACAAAAGCAGTCTCGTGAGCTGAATAAAAGGCAATTCCACTTCCCTGGAAGGGATATCTACCTGGTTAGTTCCTGAACATTCCTTAACCAAGACAAGGAACACTAAAATAGACTGCAGCTCATAGCCCTAAATGGTGTAAATCTCAACTACTGTAGGTGGCTCCGTGTCGGTATTTTGAACTTGTAGTCTAGGCGAACACCTCAATTTATTGCTGGATGGGTGCTGTATTGTCAGAGTTATCCTTTGGGTGAGATGTTACACCAATGTTACACCCATCTGCTTCTTGAGGGGGATGTTAAAGATCCATGGTGAAATTTGGAAAGAGAATGGAGCCTCTCTTGTGACCTGGCCAGCAATACCCTGCATACAATTATCATTCACTTCATGTCTGATTGTGTGACATTGCTGCATGCAAATTGGCTGCCATATTTGCCTACAAATACACAGCAAGTTGTGTTTTAAAATGTCTCAACAACAATATAAGTTGCTATACCAAATGTTATGATTATTATTATACTGAAAATTATTAATGTTTTACATTTTTTAAAGGGACACATTTTTCATAGAATCATAAGAAGCTACAGAATAGAAGGAGGCCATTCGGCCCCTCGTGTCCATGCTGGCTCTTTGAAAGAGTGTCCAAATTAATCCCAACTCCCTGCTCTTTCCTCATAGCCCTGTAAATTTGTCCTCCCCAAATATCTATCTACTTCTGTCTTAAAAGTTGTTATCAAATCAGCTTTCGCCATCATTTCAGGCAATAATTTCCAGATCCGAACAACTTGCTGTGTGAAAAAATTCTCCTCACCTCAACTCCGTTTCCTTTGGCAACTATTTCAAATCTGTGTCCTCTATTTATCGACCCACCCATCAGTAGAAACAGTTTCTCTCTGTTCACCTTATCGAACTCCTTCATAATCTTGAACACCTGTATTAAATCTCTCCTTAAACTTCTCTGCTCCAAGGAGAATAATGGTCTTCACTAGTCTCTTCATAACTGAAGACACTCATTCCTGGCACCATCCTGGTAAATCTCCTTGAATAATAATAAACTTTGTATTTGATATAGCGCTTTTCATGTCTTTTCGACGTCTCAAAGCGCTTCACAGAAGATACTGTAAAGTGAATTGACTGTATATTTTGTGGGCGAAACGCGGTAGCCAATTGCGCACAGTGGTGTCCCACAAACAGTCGTGGTTTGAGTGAACAAATTATTATTATTGTAAGCGAGAGAGAAAGGGAGGAACTGATATTAACCCCTACCAGAAGGTGATCTGGCCGTTGCTGGTGACCGTGTATTTAATGTTGGTATGAAGTTCTAACTGCCAGGAGCTTGTGCTCAGATTCTCCCTGTTCTGTGTTCTCTCTACCCACTGTGGGCCAGACCTGCTCCCTGTGAGACAGTGTGGGGACTGTATAAAGGTTTTGAAATCTAATTGACGTTGTGACTCACCTGGTTTTCCCGACTGATGGGTTACCTGGTAGATTGTGATAAGTCTCTCATCTAATATTTTAAGCCAAATAGTGATAGTGAAGAACGCTGGTCGGTAGGTGAGCAGGAGATGGGAGGGAGCACTTTGAGAGCTGGAGGAGACAATGGCTAACCTGTTATATTGAGAAGTGAAAGGACTTGCAGCCACGTCAGTATTGGGAAGTGCGGTGGGGAGGTGAAGAGGTGTAACAACCACAGCACGATGGGGGAGGAGATGAAGGAAAGAGAGAGAGCAAGGAGTTAGGAGGAGTTCCGGGCGTTGGGGCTTGAAGGTTTGGCAGTGTTGGGGGCTGAGGGTCTGGCAGTGTTGGAGGCTGTTGGGCTGAGGGTCGGGCTGTGAGTCAGGTTGTGTTGGGGGCTGAGGGTCAGGCTGTGTTGGGGGCTGAGGGTCGGGCTGTGTTGGGGGCTGAGGGTCGGGCTGTGCTGGGGGCTGAGGGTCGGGCTGTGCTGGGGGCTGAGGGTGGGGCTGTGCTGGGGGCTGAGGGTCGGGCTGTGCTGGGGGTTGAGGGTCGGGCTGTGCTGGGGGCTGAGGGTCGGGCTGTGCTGGGGGCTGAGGGTCAGGCTGTGCTGGGGGCTGAGGGTCGGGCTGTGCTGAGGGTCAGGCTGGGCTGGGGGCTGAGGGTCAGGCTGGGCTGGGGGCTGAGGGTCAGGCTGGGCTGGGGGCTTTGCACATCCTTCCTAAAGTGTGGTGCCCAGAACTGAACACAGTACTCTAGCTGAGGCCTAACCAGTGTTTTATAAAGGTTCATTATAACCTCCTTATGTTTGTATTCTATGCCCCTATTTAGAAAGCCTAGCACCCTGTATATTTTTTTAACAACTTTATCTACCTGTCCTTCCACCATCAAAGGTTTACTTATATGAACTTCCTGGTCTCTCTGCTCCTGAACCCCCTTTAAGATGTATCATCAGCTTATATCGCCTCTCCTCATTCTTCCTCCCAAATGCATCACTTCGCATTTCTCTGCATTAAATTTCATCTGCCACGTGACTGCCCATTTTACCAGTCTGTCTTTGTTCTCTTTCTGTTGTTATTATGCTCCTCACTACTTTTCTTAGCTTTGTATCATCTGAAAACTTGGAAATTGTACACCCTATACCCAGGTTCAGGTTGTTTATATAGATTAAAAAATAATACCAACCCCTGGGGGACACCACTGTATACTTCCTTCCAGTCAGAGAAACAACTGTTCACCACTACTCTGCTTTCTATCCTCCAGCCAGGTTTGTGTCCATGCTGCCATTGTCCCTTTGATACTGTGGGCTTCTATTATGTGGCACTTTAACAAAAGTCTTTTGAAAATCCATATATACTACATCAAAATACCTTAATCCAGCCTCTCCGTTACTTCATCCAAAAACTCTCAAATTTGTTAGACATGATTTTCCTTTTACAAATCCATGTTCAATCACTTTAAGGTTCATTTTAGTTTCCAGTTCTCACACCTTTCAATAGTTAATGGCTACGTCTGAACATTTGAAATGAACTGCTCAACGGATGAGTTGAGTCAGGATTAATTGCTTAAATTACTAACTTTTTGTCGAATATCTAGGTTTAGCTGTTGCAAACAAAGTCACTTATCGTTTGGTAAATTCATCAATTCAATTAAGTGGATTTCTTCTGAATGAAAGGTGGATGCCTACTCCTTTTTGGCTCTGAATTATATCCGCGGCACAACTGGCACCGCCTTCCATCACCTCCGGAATGTCGCCAGACTACGGCACTACCTCACCCCTCACGCTGCTGAAACTCTGGTCCACGCCTTTATCAGTATCAAAGGTCCACGCTCCCCCTTGGTGACATCATCCACAAACATGGGGTTAACTTCCACATGTGTGCGATGACACCCAACTCTACCTTTCCTCTTCTGCCCTCAACTCCACGACCACCGATGTCCTGACAGCTGCCTGTCCGACATCGAGTCCTGGGCGAGAGACAACTTTCTTCAGCTCAATGTGCGCAACACTGAGGCCCTCCTGATTGGCTCACGTCAGCGCCTCCGCACCTCAGGGGCTGACAGCATCAGCATCCAAGGCTGCACTCTCCACCTCTCAAAGCCACTCAGGAACCTCGGCGTTCTGTTCGACCCTGAGCTGTCCTTTCTTCCCCACATCCACGCCACAACTGGCACTGCCTTCCATCACCTCCGGAACTTCGCCAGACTACGGCATTACCTCACCCCTCACGCTGCTGAAACTCTGGTCCACGCCTTTATCACCTCAAGGCTGGACTACGGGAACGCTCTCCTCGTCGGCCTTCCCGGCACCTCCCTCCACAAGCTGCAGGTCATTCAGAACTCTGCAGCTCGTGTACTGTCCCGCACCAGGCTTCGGGAACACATCACTCCCACCCTCGCTCGCCTCCACTGGCTCCCCATCCCCAAAGGATCGAATTCAAGATCCTCATCCTCACCTACAAGGCCATTCACGGCCTTGCTCCCTCCTACCTCTCCGACCTACTATCCCCCTACTTACCTGCCCATACCCTCCGTTCCTCTGGCTCCGGTCTGCTCCACATCTCCCGCCCTAACCGCCCTACCATCAGTGTCCGGGCCTTCAGCCTCTCAGCCCCTAGGCTCTGGAACTCCATCCCCCAGTGCCTTCGCCGCCTCCTCCCTTTCCTCCTTCGAGGCCGGTCTCAAGACCTTACTCTTCAACCGTGCCTTCAGCTCCCCTCTCGACTCTCTACCCCCTTCCCTCCCCTCCCCCAATGACCATTTCCCCCCTGCTCGGGTCCCGACCCAACTGTCCAGCGCTTTGGGACGTCCTCCCGATGTGAAAGGCGCTCAATAAATGCAATCTTGTTGTTGTTGTTGCGGAGTTTCACCCACAAAATACACAGTCAATTCTGTGTATATTCTGTGAAGTGCTTTGAGACATCTCAATGTTGTGATAAGGCGCTATATCAAATTAAAATATTATTATCATTTACAATCCCATCAAAAGAATAGTTACTAATTTGAATGAGAGAATATGTATTTGGAAGATATAATATTCATTAACAAGTTGGTTTGAGGAATGTTAAGTGATGAGCGTAGTTTTTCTTTAAAGACACAGCAAGCGCTCAGGTGGCAGGGTAGTGCAGACAAAATGCAGTGGAGGTGGCAGTAACAAGCGTTGATATGTTGCAGATTTGACTTTTTGCTGGGAGCACAGGAAAGCTCAACACCTCCTGCCTCTCAGGGGCTGCAATGGCACACAGACACAGAGACTCAGAGAGAGAGACACAGACACAGAGAGGGACATATACTCGTAAACACACCCAGAGAGAGACGCATTCACAGACAGAGAGAGGCGCACACAGATACTCCACAGACACACACTCATAGACATAGAGAGACACGCACTTACAGACAGACAGACACGCACTTACAGACAGAGAGAGACACACAGACAATCTCAACAGCGGGACCTCGGGGTGAGTGAAACCTAATTTCCTGCTTGTGCCGCACGGAGCATGTGCGCCTGGAGCCACTCTGCCCACATTAGTGGCGTGAGAGGGCGTCGAGTAAACAGCTGGAGGCAGCGTGCCGAGGCATGGCCATCGAGCAAACTTCATTTTTATAGGTTTCTAGCGGAGAATGTTGTTTTTGGATGATTTTGTGGAAAACCTGTGGCTGCACTTTTCTATTGGCAATTTGAGCAATGGACAAGACAGGTCTATTCACCTTTCAAACAAGTCTAAAGGGACTTTATAGAGGTATATAAAAATTTCAATTGGATTGAGAAAGTAAACTCAGAATGATATTTTTGAGTGCGCCACGACAACAGAACAAATGGCCACAGGTTCAGGGTTGCAAAGGGCAATTTGAGGACAGACAAAAAGGAAGTATTTCTTTACCCGGAGCATAATTAAGCAGAATGGGTTACTATGAAGGGTGGTTGAGGCCAGGAAGCTCCATTGTAAAACAGCTTGATGCTGTAATAGGAGGACAGTAAAAGTTGGATTCTGGAAGGCTGAGATCAAATGGAAATGCTTTCTTGATCCGTACTTCTATTGTGATAACGTGATTGGGTTGTAGATCCTGACATTGGTTTACCAAAAATCCTAATTCCTGCTGTTGTGCCATCCAGATCTGTCATCGTACTTCAAATCAATTTGTGCTCAGTATTCAATTGATGCAATTCAAAATGCATCATTGCACATGAAATCCTGTTCAAAACACGTCAGTGCCATGACAATTTCAAGCATGATTCTCAATGATGAAGCCGTCTGACTTTCGTTGTGTGTGAGAGGTAATGTTGCCGATCATTTGTTCCCTATGATCATAATGATGTGATGCTCTTGATCACATATTTTATAAGGCTAGTTGGAATATTATGAACCATCAAGGACTGTATCTTTACAATATTGTGTGTGTGTATGAAAGAAAAGAACAGGAAAGAACATCTTGAAGCCCTGCACACAATGAAAATAATTAGAAATTAAAGGAATGTTATGTTGGCAGCTAATTTATGCCAGCAATGTTGTGCAATCTACATGAGTGAGGTAGTAGTAAGCTTATCTAATTTTGGAGGACTAACTTTGGATGAGCATAACATTAGCTAGGACAACTGGGAGAAATTCCCTTGAACTAGTGGTGCTGAATCGTTTAACATGCATTTAAAGGCAGATGAAACCATGGTTTAATGACTCCCTTTAAAAAAATGGGATGATGAACTGGAATAAACAATAGTGTCCTTGTATTTGGTAGCAGCTTATCAATTCAAACATTTCAACTAAATTACTAAAGAAATTACTTTGAAGAATAGTGAATGTTGCTATGTAGCGAAAACTGCAGTAATGATATCAAATTAGTCATAAATATCATTTGAACTAGAGATTAGACAACAACATGGAATTAATATAATGAATAAAGCTTCTGAGTATTAGCATTGAAGTAACAAAATAGTTTCAATGTTATGATCTTTCTGGAGGACAATTTTCATTTTGGCAATGTCGAATTGTGACTGATTATTTTGGTTATAACATTCATCAAGCAAATAAATGATTGTGCTGCCACAATCTATTAAAACGTAATATGCGCTTGATGGCAAGAGAATTCCTTGCCAAAAAACTGGGCAATATCTTGCCACAATACTGAAAAATATTTCTAAATACTATGCATGTCTATATTTCAAAAGGTCATTGACTTACTTAAAGTGGTATAAAAAGTATTGATTTACAGCAATGTTGTTATAGTGTTATCAAATTAAACCTGATAGAGTTTTTTGATGAAGTAATGGAGAGAGTGGATGAAGTTAGTGCAGTTGGATAGTAGTTTATATGGATTTTCAAAAGGTGTTTTATAAAGTGCCGCATAAGAGACTTGTAAGCAAAATAGAAGCCCACTGTATTAAAGGTAATGGATACAGAACTGGCTGGGAGACAGAAAGCAGAGAGTCGTGGTGAACGGTTGTTTTTCTGACTGGAGGGTCCCCCAGGGTTTGGTATTGGGACCACTGTTCTTTTTGATCTATATAAATATCCTTAACTTGGGTATAGGGAGTACAATTTCCAAGTTGTAAATGATATTAAGCTAGAAAAAGTAGTAAACAGTGAGGAGGACAGTAGCAGACTGCAAGAGGACATAGACAGACTGGCAAAATGGGCAGACACGTGGCAGATGAAGTTTAACGTGGATAAACGCGAAGTGATGCATTTTGGGAGGAAGAATGAGGAGAGGCAATATAAGCTAATGGTACAATCCTAAAGGGGGTGAAGGACCAGAGAGACCTGGGGTTCATATAAGTAAATCTCTGAAGGTGGCAGGACAGGTAGATAAAGCTGTTGAAAAAGTATACGGGAGACTAGGCTTTATAAATAGGGGCATAGAATACAAAGGTTAGGAAGTTATTATGAACCTTTGTAAAACACTAGTTGGGCCTCAGCTATAGTGCTGTGTTCAGTTCTGGGCACCACACTTTAGGAAGGATGTCAAGGCTTTAGAGAGCGTGTAAAGGAGATTTACCCGGATGGTATCAGGAATGGGGGATTTCAGTTATGAAGAGAGGCTAGAGAAGCTAGGATTATTCTCCTTGGAACAGAGAAAGTTAAGAGGATACTTAATAGAAATAGAGAGCCGGGGAGTGGGATTGATTTGGATAGCTCTTTTCAAAGAGCCAGCGCAGATACAATGGAAGGAATGGCTTCCTTCTGTGCTGTATAATTCTATGATTCTATAAAATGGAACTGCAACCTCCACGCTTGCTAGGTGCCACTTTTTCTTTGGTCATCTGGGCATCTGCTATATGTGGAAACCCATCACCATGCTTAAGACCAAACTGAGAATTCCATGCATTCCACCTACACATGGAAATACCAGAGATAGATTGTTGGAGTGGAATGCGCACTCTCTCCCTGGAGGGACACATCCTGCTTACCTAATTCCAGAAAGTATTAGGCACAGGTTGGCAAGAGCCTAGGCTTGGGGACACCAGACTATGCGTTGGGCTACTGATGGAGTCTCACCAGCTAACCTTTCGTAAAGCCATGTTGACTCTGCCTAATAATAATAATAATCCTTGCATTTGATATAGGGTTTTTCACAGAACACACTGTAAAGTGAATTGACTGTATATTTGTGGGCGAACGCGGCAGCCAATTGCGCACAGCAATGTCCCACAAACAGTCGTAGATTGAAAATGACCAATTTATTATTGTTTTTGGTTTTGGAGGGATTATTATTAGGCTCTGTGTGGAGTAAGGAAACTTGCCCAAGGTTTCGCCCTGACTGGAATTGAACTCAGGTCTCTCGCTTGCAAAGCGAGTGCTCTAACCACTGAGCTACAGGACTCCACAATGATTTTCTACGATTCTCCAAGTACCCCACAACGACGCCCTAATTAAGGACTCTAGAATTTTCCCTACCACCGATGTCAGGCTGGTCTATAGTTCCCTATTTTTTGTCTCCCATCCTTCTTAAATAGCGGTGTTATGTTTGCGACCTTCCAATCAATGCGAACCATTCCAGAATCCAGGGAATTTTGAAAGATCAAAAACAAAGCATCCACTATCTCTGCAGCCACCTTTTAAAACCCTTGGATGCAGGCCATCGGGTCCAGGGGAATTGTCGTTTTTTAATCCTATCAATTTCTCTAGTACTATTGCTTTATTGATGTTCACTTCTTTAAGTTCCTCACTAACATTAGCCTCAAGGTTCCCCTCTATGTTCAGTCAGTTTTCAGTGGCCTCTAACGTGAAGACAGAAGCAAAATATTTGTTTAATGACTGCCATTTCTTTATTCCCCATTATAATTTCTCCTGTCTCTGCCTGCAATGGACCCACATTCAAGTCTCTTCCTCATTATGTACTTGTAAAAACTCTTACAATCTGTCTTTGTGTTCCGAGTTAGTTTACCCTCATATTCCATTTTCTCCCTCTTAAATCATTTTCTTAGTTTTCCTTTGCTGTTCTCTGAAGCCTTCCCAATCCTCAGATTTACTGCTCTTTTTGGCAGTCTTATAGGCCTCTTCTTTTAATTTCATACTTGCCCTAACTTCTCTAGTTAGCCAAGGTTAAACCACTTTTCCCGTGGTATTTTTATTTTTCAAGGGCTAATGAAAGAATACAAAAACCTACAGAATCTTAGCAAAAAATATTTGAAAATTATTTCAATTGGAAATGAACCATCAGCCATATTTATGAAACTTCAGAAGGAATATTTTTATTCAAAGAATAAAGATAAAGCTTGATTTAATTTTCAGTGCAATTTTCATGAATTAGACACGGCTTTCCTCTAATACATGTTAACATGCATGGAATTATTGCTACAGGTTGTGATATTGCAGCTTTGTTATACATTCAATGCGAGTTTATTCTACTTTGATGTGTTACATACTGTGTACAAACGTTTCACAAACAGCAATGCAACAGCACAAGAGAGTACATGTTCAGGGATGTGAATTGCAAGTTCAGGACCAACATCACAAAATGTATTTCTTGACAAAGAGAATGATCAGCAGCTGGAACAAGGTTACCAGTGTTTGACGTCAGGGCACTTTTAAGAAACGGCTTGCTGTAGGAATGGGAAGATGAAAGGATAAGTTCCAGCGGGTCTCTCGTGTTAAGAAGTGTAAGTTATTTAGTTGTCCCAGACAAACCGCATATATAATCATAATAATAATCCTTGCATTTGATATAGCTCTTTTCACGTCTTCTCGATGTCCCAAAGCGCTTCACAGAATATGCTGTAAAGTGAATTGACTGTATATTTGTGGGCGAAACGCGGCAGCCAGTTGCGCACAGCAGTGTCCCACAAACAGTGGTGAATTGAAAATGACCAATTTTTATTATTGTGTTTGTTTTTTTGGAGGGATTATTATTAGGCGTGTGGAGTAAGGAAACTTGCCCAAGGTTTCGCCCTGCCTGGAATTGAACCCACGTGTCTTGCTTGCAAGGCGAGTGCTCTAACCACTGAGCTACAGGACTCATCTTGCTGATCAAGTCAGAATACAAATTTAATTGATGTAATTTGTTGCCTTTTTATGAAATAACACAGTTATTAGTAACAAAGAATTATTACAGAAAGGGAATTCCAAACAATAATGATAGATTAGATTATTCTGCAAAGCAAAAAAAGTATACTAGAATAAAAACAGAAGTCGCTGGGAACTCTCAGCAGGTCAGGCAGCATCTATGGAGAGAGGAAAATGAGTTAACGTTTCAGATCGATGGCTTTCATCATAACTCAACCGTATACTAGGTCTCAATATATAAGAGAGATTCACCGGAAATTTGTGTCCCTATGCTGTGAACTCACAAAAGGTGATTTTTCTGTGGGTTTGTGCTCATTTACTGACCCCCTAAAAAGTAAAATGATCAATTCTAAAGTCATTAGGAAGGGCATGGGGAGGAAGAGAGAAGAGGCCTTAAATAATTACTTCAATAATGTTGCAAATTCTGAAAAAAATTGATGTCGAGTGCTGGATTACAAGCCTCACTTGAACATGCACTACAGTATTACTAAATTGATAAGAAACATTTAATGTCTTCAATCAGTTATGAGTGTGTCACTTATGCAGATCATTCTGAATTACTCCACACTGATGTGCAACAACAACTTGCATTTATATAGCGCCAGGAGATGCAATACTTGCCCTTTCACCTCCTCCCATACCACTCTCCAGGGTCCCAAACACAGTTTTCAAGTGAGACAGTGATTTACGTGTACTACCACCAATGTAGTTTACTGCATTCGCTGCTCACGATGTGGTCTCTACACTGGGAGACGAAACGCAGATTGTGCGACTAATTTGCTGGACACTTCCATTCTGTCCGCAAGCACAACCCTGAGCTTCCGGTTTCTTGCCACTTCAACTCTCCTTCCCACTCGCACTCTGACCTCTCTATCCATGGTCTCCAATAATAATAATAATCCTTGCATTTGATATAGCGCTTTTCACGTCGGGAGGACGTCCCAAAGCGCTTCACAGAACACACTGTAAAATGAATTGACCGTATATTTATGGGCGAACGCACGCGGCAGCCAATTGCGCACAGCAATGTCTCACAAACAGTCGTAGAATGAAAATGACCAATTTATTATTGTTTTGTTTTGGAGGGATTATTATTAGGCTCTGTGTGGAGTAAGGAAACTTGCCCAAGGTTTCGCCCTACCTGGAATTGAACTCAGGTCTCTCGCTCGCTTGCAAAGCGAGTGCTCTAACCACTGAGCTACAGGACTCCAATGAACCACAGCGCCAGCTCGAGGAACATCACCTCATCTACCTGCTAGGGGACTTTACAGCCCTTTCGCCTCAATATTGATTTCAACAAATTCAGATCATAACAGTTCACCTTCCCCTTGCCCCTCTTCTGTGATCATTACCATATCATCTGGGTCCCAGACACACCTTTTCTCTCTCTGGTCTGCCTGTTTTGTTGCAATTCCACCCCCCCCTTTGTATTGCATCATTAACACCTCTTTAATCAGTCATCTCCTGTCCTTTACTTCATTTTCTCCTTTGTCTTCCTTGCCTGCCTCCTCCCTCTCTGTTAGCCCTTAAAAGCTTCTCCCTCCCAACATGCCCCAGTTCTGATGAAAGGTCGTGGACCTGAAATGTTGACTCACTTTCCTTTCTCCATAGATGCTGCCTGACCTGCTGAGTGTTCCTAGCAACTTCTGTCTTTGTTTCAGATTTCCAGCATCGGCACTATTTTGCGTTGTGATTCTCTATGTGATGTTCTATAAGAGAAGTGTGGATTTAAAGGATATTGTGCTAATGGGGATGATATCTTTGTGGAACAGCTTACAGTTACTCCATATTGAACCCTGGAACAAGCACTATACCTGGTGCAGCACAAAAATATTCTATGGAGTTTAATATTTTCTTATATATTAAAGCAGCAATAATACATATTTTTGATGTCTCGTACAATAGGGGCATTATTGCTGCCTATTATTTATTTTGTTTGCAACTTGTGTTGCAAGACCACTTATCAGGGAAGTATGCTCTTTTTGTTAATTGCTTTTGGAATGGGAAAAAAGGTAAATGAATAAATTTGAATTTTAAGTATATTACAGTACTGCAACTGAGACCAAAACTCTATTTTGGAAATTGATTTTTTTTCACTGTGTTGAGTGTAAATTTAAAAAAAACAATTGATTCCATTGAGCAGTGAATATTTATGGGTGCACATTGAGATGCAACAAATAGTGATTCCATTCGCCATTATCTCAATCCAATAACTTTATAGGTACACAAAGTTAGAGGGATTGGTTCAGGATAGGCTGATATTCAGTAGAATTAGCTTTGATGAGATTAGCTTTGACGAGATCACACGGGGAGTGGCGGCAGGACAGCACCGGGAGGAGCCTGGGCCTACCTTCTCAGGTATTAAAGCACGAGGCTGCAGGAAGTGCAGCTAGCGGCTGTAGGGGGTGTGTGTGGGGGCGAAGCAGGGGAACCGCTGACGTCATAGTTTAGTTTTCAGGAGTGTGCACGCGCAACAAAAAAAATCCTCTGCGCCCCCCCCCCACCCCAGGGCTCGCATCAGGGTTCACCATGGTCCTATTGGGTTGGCTGCCCCAGCCTATGGGCTAATGCCATCAACTGACCGCTCGCTCCCGGTCCCCGCGTGCGCACTATGGCTGCTGCTTTGACCCGAGCCCCATCAGCCCCTCCCTCCCTCCCCCCTCCCAAACCGTTCACCCTCTGCATCTCGCCCGCTCTATCCTCTCTCTCCGTCCCTCTCGCCTTCTATCCCCACTTGACCCTCCCACAACCTCCCTCTGTCACCCGGCGTTGACTGACTGCCCCATTCCCCACCACACTCGCTAGCCACCCCGGACACAGACCCGGGGAGCCAACCTCTCCTCCCTCATCCCCATTCCCCCCACCCCTGCCTCACAACCTGGCCCCCACCTCCCTCCCCACACACCCTTCTGTCAACCGCTCCCTCCACATCGGACTACAAAACGTCCGCTCCCTCTGTAACAAGGCCCTGGTCATCAATGATCTCATCCTTGATGAGAGCGTTGACATCATGGCCTTAACGGAAACCTGGCTCACCCCAGGTGACACCTTCCCCCTCACAGAGGCCACATCACCCGGCTACACCTCCCACCACATCCCTCACCCCAACCGCCGTAGCGGTGGTATAGCCCTCATCTCAAGGACACCACTTGCCCTATCCCCCTACTCCTCTGGCTCTTTCCCCTCTTTCGAGCACCTCACCCTCTCCCACCCCTCCTTCCTCTCACTCAAAATCCTCCTCCTCTACCGACCCCCTAAAACCTCTCCCACCTTCATCTCCGATATTTTGACACTACTCACATCGCTCTGCCTCTGCTCTGATCGCCTCATCATCCTGGGCGACTTCAACCTGCACTTCACCCCCTCCTGCTCCATCTCCTCGGACTTCTCTTCCCTGCTCTCCTCGCTCAACCTCTCCCTCCACATCAACTCCCCCACTCACAGTCACGGCCACCCACTCGACTTGGTGATCACCCGGGGCCTCAGTGTCTCGGATGTCACTATCACCGACAAGGCCGTCTCCGATCACCACTTCATCTCCTTCACCACCTCCACCCCCCTCCCCACCTCCACCAGACCCACCACCATCTTCTATCGCCTCTGGAAGAAGTTACCCCCACAATCCCTAACCGCTACCTTGGAGTCCTCTGAACTCCTCTCCCTCTGGCCTTCAACACTCACTGACCCCTCTTCTCACCCTCCTCCACAACACCCTCTCTTCCACACTCGACACTCTTGCCCCCATCACCTCCCGTACTGTCTCCTACTCTCGCTCCTCCCCCTGGTTCACCACCCACCTCTGCTCACTGAAGAGCCGCTGAACCCACCTGCCTCAAATCTGGCCTAACGGTCCACTGGCAAATCTGGCCGGACCTCCTCAAAACCTACTGCTCCACTCTAGCCTCGGCCAAGTCGTCCTTCTACTCAAGGATAATCCTGGAGGCGAAGAACAACCCCAGGCTTCTGTTTTACACCACATTCCGACTCCTCCGTCCCCCCCGCCACCCCGCGCAGGTCATCTCCTCCAACCTTCACTGTGAGGAGATGCTGGATTTCCTTGAATCCAAAATCAAGGGAATCCGCTCCGCGGTCACTTCCCTTCCAACCTCCACCCACCAACCACCCCCTCCCTCCCACTCCGACTCCTACCCATCCTCCCCTACACACCTTCGTACCCGTTTCCCCACCCTCTGTCACCAAACTCATCTTATCCCTGAAACTCACCACCTGCTCCCTTGACACCATCCCCACTCCACTTCTTATCTCTCAGCTCCACCTCCTTGCCCCACATATCACAGACATCATCAACCTGTCCCTCTCCTCTGGCTCTGTTCCCATTCCCCTAAAAACTGCCACCATCACTTGCACTTTGAAAAAACCCTCCCTTGATGCGTTGCAGCTATCAAGCTACCGGCCCATCTCCAACCTCCCTTTCCTGTCCATGGTCCTTGAAAGAGTTGTCGCCTCCCAGCTGCGCTCTTTCCTCTCCACCCATTCATTATTCGAACCCCTTCAGTCGGGTTTCCGTGCTGCCCATAGCACAGAAACTGCCCTGGTCAAGGTCACCAATGACATCCTGACCATCTGCGACCAGGGCTCCCTCTGCCTCCTCGTCCTCCTCGACCTATCGGCAGCATTCAATACGGTCGACTACGCTATCCTCCTCCACCGCTTGTCCTCCCACCTCAACCTTCAACGCCTTGTCCTTGAGTGGTTTAGGTCCTACCTCTCCCACCGTCTTCATTTTGTTTCCGCAAACGGCTTCTCCTCCAGCCCCCGCACTGTCTCGTGCGGTGTCCCTCAGGGCTCTGTCCTCGGTCCCCTCCTCTTCACCCTTTACATGCTCCCCCTTGGTGACATCATCCGCAGACATGGGGTTAACTTCCACATGTATGCGGATGACAGCCAACTCTACCTTTCCTCCTCTACCCTCAACTCCTGATTGACTCGCGTCAGCGCCTCCGCACCTCAGGCACTGACAGCATCAGCATCCAAGGCTGCACTCTCCACCTCTCAAAGTCAGTCAGGAACCTCGGGGTTCTGTTCGACCCTGAGCTGTACTTTCTCCCTCATATCCGCGCCACAACTGGCACTGCCTTCCATCACCTCCGAAATATCGCCAGACTACGGCATTACCTCACCCCTCACGCTGCTGAATCTCTGGTCCACGCCTTTATCACCTCAAGGCTGGACTATAGGAACTCTCTCCTCGCTGGCCTTCCCGGCATCTCCCTCCACAAGCTGCAGGTCATTCAGAACTCTGCAGCTCGTGTACTGTCCCGCACCAGGCTTCGGGAACACATCACTCCCACCCTCGCTCGCCTCCACTGGCTCCCCATCCCCCAGAGGATCGAATTCAAGATCCTCATCCTCACCTACAAGGCCATTCACGGCCTTGCTCCCTCCTACCTCTCCGACCTACTATCCCCCTACTTACCTGCCCGTACCCTCCGTTCCTCTGGCTCCGGTCTGCTCCACATCCCCGCCGCAACCGCCCTACCATCGGTGGCCGGGCCTTCAGCCTCTCAGCCCCTAGGCTCTGGAACTCTATCCCCCAGTGCCTTCGCCTTGCTTCCTCCCTTTCCTCCTTCGAGGCCGGTCTGAAGACCTTTCTCTTTGACCGTACCTTCACCTCCCCTCTCGACTCTCTTCTCCCTCCTCGCCCCCTCCCTTCCCTCCCCTCACCCTGACCATTTCCCCCCTCCTCGGGTCCTGACCCAACTGTACAGCGCCTTGGGACGTCCTCCGGACGTGAAAGGCGCTCTATAAATGGAATCTTGTTGTTGTTATTGTTGATGCTTGAACTGTTTGTGAAGCATTCATTGTGTCCATTTCAGAAAAATAATAGGGCCGATTTTTGCTAAAAATGGTATAGAGTTTTGACATTTATAGCATCTGATATTTTAATAACATTTGAATAAACTGCAATCCATTCATACTTTAAATTGCTTTTCTGTCTGAACTTGTATTTATAGTTCCTTATCATCTCAAAATAGTTCACTAATAATTACTGCCAATTTTAGTGACTGTTTTTGTAAGAAAACACAGAAGTTATTGCTCCATTAAAGTCCTACTGACAACTATAAAGTGAATAACAACTTAATCTAAAAATGTAGTTATGTTTAAAAGACTAAATATTTTAATTTGAATAGTACAGTAGATACCAAGAATTTGTCACAGTACACAGCTGCTTTTCCTATTAATGTTTATTTACCAGTGAAGTCCATTTCCGCGATCCCAAGATTCCAAATACCGAAGCTGGGATTGTTCTCCTTGGAGCAGAGAAGGTTAAGGGGAGATTTAATAGAGGTGTTCAGAATTATGAGGGTTTTTGATTTAGATTGGGAGAAAACTGTTTCCACTGGCATGTGGGACGGTATAACACCTCTATTCCCCCGTTTTTTTTGGAGTGCACTGCCTGAAAGGGTGGCACAAACAGATCCAATAGCAACTTTCAAAAGGGAATTCAATAAGTTACTTGAAGAGAAAACATTTGCAACGATATGAGGAAAGAGCAGGGGAGTGGGACTGATTGGGTAGCTTTTCCAAAGAGCAGGCACGAAGGCAGAATGGCCTCCTTCTGTGCTATAATATTCTATGATTCTATGATCAATGACTCAAAGTTCAAAATGACCTTAGGCTTTAAAAAGCTACGGAAAGCCAGCTTCTAAATTAAATCTGAATTTGAGACTTTTCCAAAATATTGCTGAATATTAAGATTTAAGATTTCAGGCCTTGGATGTGTAAACATAATTTTGGTATTCAAATAGATATTTGTAGTGTCTGATATGAAGAAACTCAATGGTTAAATGTCAAAAACACAAGAAGACCAGATTGGATATGTGTACCTAGAGAAAATACAAAAGGAAATAGTTGAGGTTCTGGCTAATATCTAATGGAGTTTCACAAACAATGGAGCTGTACCTGAGGACTGGAGTGTAGCATTGTTGTTGTAGTTATTTAAAAACCAGAAGCTAATTCAAACTGGAAATCATAGAGCAGTTAATCTAACCTCTGCAGCTGGGAAATTGCTAAAAAAGCATTGCATGGGAAACTCGGCTCATCTGAAAAGCGCTTTAAAGCCTTAAAAGCATAAAAAATAGTCAACATACACTTAGAAGCAGTAAGTCATCAACGCACTGGAATTCCTTGAGGAGATAAATTACTTTATTGAGCTTAGAGAAAGAGGAAAAATTCTCAGTATAAAGTTGCATATTTAGTTGATTGAACAAAACAGCATAAAATGCAAAAAAAGTCTTGGATCCTAATTGTGTGCCTAAGCTTCTAGCTCCAATGTTTTATTCCTTATCTGTTTGAATTACAAAAAAACATTTTGTACATAAAATAGTAGACCAAGAAGCTTTTGCAGACGAGAGGAGACTTCAAATTATCAGCAAAGCGAGTCTAGTGAAAGTTATTGTTTCAGAAATGCTTTGCCTCATTGAATGTAAGGAGAGGTATCTTATTCATTAGGGAAATATTGACAGTGACTGAAATAGCAATTATATCCTGGGGAAATTAAGAATAATTTGATTTTTTTTGACAGAAATAATAAAATGCATTAGTTTAAAGTTGATTTATTTTACATCCTCCAGTTCAAGCCAATTCTTTGTTTTATTAATTACATACATTCTTCAATGGTCTGCTGAGCTTCTGGGTCTGTTCTACATGAAAGGGAAACACATTTTTCTCCTTTCCTAATGGTATTTGATATTTTTTCTTCTGCTGGTGTATGGTTCCTACTTGTTGCAGTTTCTTCTCTACCTTACCATTGTTCATATATGAATCTTTTGAAAAGTGTGTTTGTCAATGGTGCACATCGCAATCGACTCCAAATATTCATGCATGCACACTTTTGGGGGCAGGGGAGAGGGTAGATGATGGTTTTTGGACAGTATTCGGGAGCGAGCATCATGCCCCACAGATACTGAGGCCTACTGAGGCTGCACCAATAAGTTTTTGCATTGCTAATTTCTGAATATCAATAATTAATCTTAAAACTAGATACTTATCCTTCCCTGATCTAAACCTCACTGCTTAGTCAACATACAACAACAACAACAAGATTGCATTTATAGAGCGCCTTTCACGTTGGGAGGTCGTCCCAAAGCACTGGACAGTTGTGTTGAGTTGTAACTTTTTCCCCGTTCGTCCCAACCGTCGTCTTACAAACAGACCATACACCGTGGATATATCCAAAGTAAGATTTATTGCAATTGCAAGAGCTGATTCAAGAGCAGTCAACAGTCTCCAAGAGGAGCACTGGACAGTCCCAAGAATGAACTGCTTTTGGTCAGTAAAAGCAGCCTTTTTATCCCCAAAAGTGCTCAAGGTCGTAAAGCATACAAAGGCAATTAAAAAAACATTATCAATCATGTGGTTCCAACAACTATTCGAATGGTGACGTCAATCAATCTATATCTCTAAACAAGGTTAAATGTCATCTACTTAATTAGTATCTATTCGTGTTGATTATTATTCTTTTAAAAATCAATCAAATATAATTGGCATAGAATACGTACCTGATTAATACCGTTGTCTAAAGTATACAAGATACAATCTAAAGCTATCTAACAAGAATACAACCTTTAAAATTTATAACACAGAGTAAGAAATAAAGAGGGAAGGGAGCTCAGGTTAGGGGAGGATTCAGGGACGTTAGAGGCATAAGCTTATCTCCAGATGGTGTTTGTGTCAGACAATGTCTTATTCATTTCAAAGTTACAGAAGTTACTGCTCGTTACTGCTTCTCTGCTTCTATGGAATGTCCAGCCAGATAAGGATGTAGCTGGCATTGCCAAGTCTGAGTTTTCCCAGGACTTGTCTTTTTAATATTTCAGCTAATGTTTGATTTAAAAAGGCATACAATTATTTCTAGGTATAAAAGATTTTTCTACAATTTCACTACAATTTCGTTACAATTTCACTACAATTTCACAGTTGGGTCGGGACCCGAGCAGGGGTGGGGAATGGTCAGGGTGAGGGGAGCGAAGGGAGGGAGCGAGGAGGGGGTAGAAAGTCGAGAGGGGAGCTGAAGGCACAGCTGAAGAGAAAGTCTTGAGACTGGCCTTGAAGGAGGAAAGAGAGGAGGCGGCGAAGGCACTGGGGGATGGAGTTCCAGAGCCTAGGGGCTGAGAGGCTGAAAGCCCAGCCACCGATGGTAGGGCGGGGGACGTGGAGCAGACCGGAGCCAGAGGAACGGAGGGTACGGGCAGGTTTGTGGGGGATAGTAGGTCGGAGAGGTAGGAGGGTGCAAGGCCGTGAATGACCTTGTAGGTGAGGATGAGGATCTTGAATTCGATCCTCTGGGGGATGGGGAGCCAGTGGAGGCGAGCGAGGGTGGGAGTGATGTGGTCCCGAAGCCTGGTGCGGGACAGTACACGAGCTGCAGAGTTCTGAATAACCTGCAGCTTGTGGAGGGAGGTGCCGGGAAGGCCGGCGAGGAGAGAGTTCCCATAGTCC
Organism: Callorhinchus milii; assembly: GCF_018977255.1. NCBI lineage: Eukaryota > Metazoa > Chordata > Chondrichthyes > Chimaeriformes > Callorhinchidae > Callorhinchus > Callorhinchus milii. Next base: position 54,461,867 of record NW_024704746.1, read on the forward strand.
AGCCTTGAGGCGATAAAGGCGTGGACCAGAGTTTCAGCATCGTGAGAGGTGAGGTAGTGCCGTAGTCTGGCGATGTTCCGGAGGTGGTGGAAGGCGGTGCCAGTTGTTCCGCGGATGTGGTGAAGAAAGGACAGCTCATAATTATGTTAATTATGTTAACATAATTAACATAGCCACCATCATCCCAAGATTTCTGTATCCTCCAATACTGATTCTAAGCAAAAGCGTAATCTTTTTGAGTTGTTTAGCACAGGATCAATTGTTTTTTTGGAAAAAGTTTGAGAACATCTGGTTATCCTTGGTGGGGGGATGGGTGGGGGAGATGGACTCTATTCCTCCTTGGGGATTATTAATTTGAAGCACGCGCCCTCTCGTTTTACCTTTGCAGTCTCAGCCAATTTGCACCCAATAAAATACACAGTCACTGCGGTTCATGGTAAAAAATTGTGCTTTGAGGCTTCTCAATGACCCGATAAAGCACTATATTAATATAAGGGTAGTTAATTTTACAAAAATCAGTCAAATGGAATGTTTGTATCTAAAGGTGACTGACTTAGATGATAGCACTGTTGCCTCTGGATTGGGAGGATTTGGGACTTCACAGTTGAGTCTGACACTCAAATGCAATGCTGGGGATGTGCTGCATTGTTGGAGGCCATTATTATTATTATTATTAAAGGCCATTATTATTATTATTGGAGGCCATTGTTGAGGCGTTAAACTGAGGTTCTGTTTGTTACTGTACAAGTGGAAGATTCCATTGCATGCTTTGAAAAGAGAAAGGAGTTTCTTCCCTTGTCCTGGCCAAAATAAAATCCCCCAAAATAAAAAAAAATCACTCACTTCATGGCTGTTTGTGTGATTAACATTTCAAGGAAGAAATGATGCTAAATGTTATACAAGTTACAGATGGCCTATCAAACAGTGATTGAAGTATCCTGCTATTGAATAATCCTTTTTGTATCATGGTGCGGCTACAATACTGAGTATACTGTGTATACACTGAGTATATAGTGATGAAAAATGTTGAATGATTCCAAATGCTTTAGTACTTAATATTAATAATACTTGCATTTGATATAGCGCTCCGGGATGCTACTCCGCGTGAAGGGGGCTATTAGAAATGCAAGTTGTTGTTATATAGTGTCTTATTACTTCTTTGAGATGTCTCAAGATATGTATATACAGGATATACTGCAAAGTGAATAGACTGTGTATTTTGTGGGCAAAATATTACGACTTGGGTAGTAATTGAGAGGAGTGTAGAATCAAAATGTTACAGCACAGAAACATGTCATTCAGCCCAATAAGTCTGTGCTGGTGTTTTTCTTCACGAATCAATGTCCCATCTCCTGCCTGCTCCTCATTCCCTTTAATATCCTTCCTCTTCAATTGTCCACAATGAAGCCCATTATAACGTGCTTCATAATAACACGGGTTTCTCTATATCCAGTAACTTTTTTTTGTGCTTATCATAGATTTGTTCCTTTGTGATAAAAACTTGATAAATCCCTGGGGTGGGGGAACAGTTATCCAAGGTTTGAAAGAGGATTGGAATTTTCTGACCACAAGGGATTTATGTATAACCCTTGGACCTCGAGAACATCAAGGTGGCTGGCACGTCACAAGCCGTCCTGTAAATGTCCTCCCACAACATTGAAGGCAGATGTCTGCCAGTTAGCTGAGGAGAAAACTCTGAGGCTTACAGCGATATTTGCTGGAAGGTGTTACCTGGAGCCGAATTCGTGAACGTGCGTCCAGCACCTGAAATCCACCTTGATTGGCCTGCAGAGAGAGCAGCTGCTGCTTAAACTCCACATCTCCAATTGGTGGAACCATCACTCAATGGGAAGGGATGTGTGATTGAGCTGCAGACAGGAAGATAGTGGCAATGCTTTCACATCCTGCCATCCACCTAGTGTCAGATATCAAACAACCAACTTGACTATCCTCCTTGGGAGAGGTAAGCTGCAACTCCTTGGAGCTGAACTGTCTTCAAGGTGACATGTTTTGCAACGGAATGTGGGAATCTCTTTGTGGTGGTTTCCTGAGCCAGGCGGGTCTGCAGTATTCCAGAGCACTGCTGTTGACCCAGTCTGGCTTATCATCAGGACTTGGAAGGGCAGACCAGTCACAAGGGATTCCTCCCACTCAGCTCCTGTTAACCCTGCAAGCCAAAGCCTCATGAGTAGGGTGGTTCTAGCTGGATAAACAGCTAGAAAGCTTGCCAAACAATGCTATCAATAGCAAGCTATGTGGTTTTACCTGGTTAGATTCCAGCAATACCCCCATGCAACTCTGGGGTCCCCAAGCCTTGACTACTGCCAACCTGTGCCTAATATGTCCGGAATTAGGTAAGCAGGATGCATCCCTCCAGGGAGAGAGTGCGCATTCTATTCCAACAATTTATCTCTGGAATTTCCATGTGTAGGTGGGATGCATGGAATTTTCAGTTTGTTTTGGATAGTCTTAAGCATGGTGATGGGTTTCCACAATTGTCAGGCACCCGGCTGACCAAACAAAAAAATCAACCTGGTGTTAGTTGAGCTTCACAAAGATTGTGATTGCATGATTTCTAAACAGGAAAAAAATATTGTTGCAACCAACATATGATCACAGAATTCTTTGAACAGAGAAATACAAAATAGCTAATAAACACTCACAGAAATTAAAACAAAGGAAACTAATACTGTATAATGCAAGGAATTACTTTACTGGTTGACCTCAGTTCCCCTTTAAATCCTAAATATGATAAAATGTACATCACAAAATCCATACCGCCGTTGAGTTCATATCTAAATGCCAGACTGGGTCAACAGCAGTGCTCTGGAATACTGCTGATTTTGGATTTTCAGTAACAAATTATTGATTTGCAATGTTTAGTAATGAGAACTGTTTAATAAGAACATTTATTGTACATTACATTTTCAATAAGCAATAACTAATTCAATATGTAAATATAACTGTGTGATTCGTGATGAACGTAATCATTTAATATTTAAAAAAAATTATCAAGACCTTTTGTGATCCAATAATTATATGCTGAACATATTGCATATTTATACTTTTCTTACAATAACACCAGTGAAAAAAACTCACCTGGTTTTAAACTATTCTTTTTGAAACCACAATTGTTTCTTCCGGCAGCATATAAAGACGAAATCTGTCTGTAACTATTGCGTGCTTTAAGAAATGCTGTTTTGAACATTAAAGGAAGAATGCAAGTTAATGTTTTTTTTGTTTACTATGTTTTGTTTACTCTTTTTGGTTTTCAGTGATCCCATATGAAAATGCTTATTTTTTTAACAAGTCAAGTCAGCAAGTTATAAATTGACCTTGGTCTGAAATGCATATTTTACTTGTGAAATTCTTTGACACATTTCACTGATAAGATGCAAGTTTTTTTTCTTTATAACACTGTTGTGTTGCATCCTGAGTAAGTTCAATCAGGAACTCTATGGGAGAGTATCATAACGGTTCATGGAACTTATCTTTGTTTCCCTGGGACTTGGGTGATTTGGTCAAGTTGTCATCTTGATTTACAGAGCCGTACTGTGGAGTCTTAATATAGAGTTCATTTCATGAACAAGCATTGTTTATTTACATTATTTTTTTGTTTCTTCTGATTTTACTCCTTTAAATCTCCCTGTGTCTATGGTATTATTAGTGTTTTGGAACCTGATAATGCAGTATCTTATAAATCACGTGGGCAGAAATATGGGTGTTCAGCTTTATACCGAACTGTTCGTTCTGTTTGTCTGGAGTTAAAAAAAAAGCTTTATTGTAATGAAGCATTATACAGTGAAACTGAATGGGTAAATTTCAGCGGTGTTAAGGTACTGGTTTAAATCTTCAAATCTACATATCATAAACAACATTTATGTATTAACCAATGATTATGACTTTAAATGGTTCTATAAAGCAGCTTTGTGAGTGGAAATTGTTTTCACTAAAATAATTCCACATGCTGGGCAGAATGAAATGCTGTTTCTGTCCTTGAAGATTGGATTAACAGGCAACTTGGTGTGTGTTACCATCTACCTCATGATTGAGTTTAGATGAGTTCATAATCCATGAGATTTAAAAACACAGATTTTATATTCATTACCTGAACCCTGAGAGAGAATTAATGTATTGCACTTTCATAGTTTGTTCACTAACATCTGTTCTTTTGTGAACAGATTTGCAGATCTTTGGGAATTTTGAAAATGGCATAAGGTTGAGCTGTGCCACTTATACCATCCTGTATAAATAAACTATCAGAGCATGATTTCTGAGTGAAGCGCTCCGGGATGCTACCTCGCATGAAGGGCGCTATACAAATGCAAGTTCATGTTATTGAGTGCTGTTCAAGCGGTGATGCCCAGTTAGTTACTATCCTGTGGGATGTCCTTGGAGCTGAGCTGGCTTCAAGGTTACATGCTTTGCATCGAGTTAACCATTTGTGGTGATCTCAGTAGTCTGAGCCAGATAGGTCTACAAAGCATTGCTGATGAAAGGCCAGCCAATCTGCACTTGATCAGCGAGCGCATTGGATGCCCTCCCGACATGAAAATCGCTATACAAATGTAATTTGCTGTGGTTTCCTGACAGTACTTAGAGGAACAGGGCGGTAGCTTTCATGGGATTTTGCGCCCACCCGCTCATGCCTTCCACACCTCCTTCAGTGCTAACTGTGAGGTGATGCTGGACTTCCTCTAAACCAAAATAGAGTGGATCCCCTCAGCTGCCTCTGCACTTCTGTCTACTATCCCCTCCCCATCCCCCCTTCACACCTCGACTGCTACCCATCCCTCCCTCCACACCTTTGAACCTGTCCCCTCCTCTCACCACTACTATAACCCGTATGAACCGACCACCTGCTCCCTAGACCCCATCCCTACCCCTCGTTACCTCCCAGCTCCACCACCTTGCCCCTCTACTCACAGACATCACAAACCTCTCCCTGTCCACTGACACCATTCCCACCGCTTTAAAAACTGCTATCATCACTCCTATCCTTAAAAAAACTCTCCCTGGACCCATTCCTGCTCTCAAACTATTGCCCCATCTCCAACCTCACTTTCTCTCCCGCCACTTCCTTCACAAACTACTCCAATCAGTTTTCCGTGCCACTCATAACACAGAAACAGCTTTGGTCAAAGTGACAAATGACATTCTGTTCATCTGTGACTAGGACTCCCTCTGCCTCCTCATCCTCCTTGACCTCTCTCTTCGATACCATTGATGACTCTATCCTCCTCCACCACCTCTCCTCTCACCTCAAACTTCATGGTTCTGTCCTTGAATGGTTCAGATCCTACCTCTCACATTGTCTTCACTTCATCTCCACAAACGTTTTTTCCTCATGGGATCTGAATGTAGTCCCCTTCTCTTCAATATCTATATGCTCCCTCTTGGTGACATCATTCGCAGACATGGGGTCAACTTCCACATGTATGTGGATGTCACACAATTCTATGTCTGCCTCCACCCTTGACTCCAAGACCACTGCTGTCCTGACAGAAAGTCTGTCAAACATCAAATCCTGGATGAGAGCTAACTTTCTTCAGTTGAACGTCAAAAGACCCGAGGCCCTCCTGATTGGCTCCCGTCAGCGCCTCCACACCTCAGGTGCTGACAGCATCACCATCCAAGAATGCACACTCCACCTTACTAAGCCAGTCTGGAACTTTGGCGTCTTGTTTGACCCTCAACTATCCTTTCTACTCCACATGCATCCATGACCCGCTTTGCCTTTCCCCATCTCCGCATTGCCTCGCTCCATCACTGTCTTACATCGCAAGCCGACGAAACCCTCATACACGCATTTGTAACATCTAGGCTTGACTATGCAAACTCCCTTCTTGTCGGATTCCCCAACTCCTCCCTCTATACGCTGCAGATGATCCAGAACTCTACAGCCCATGTCCTCTTCCGCAACAGGCTCCATGACCCTATTACCCCCATCCTCGCTCGACTCCACTGGCTTCCCATCACATAGAAGGATACAGTTCAAGATCCTGGTCCTCACCTTCAAAGCCCTTAATGGCCTTGCTCCCCCTACCCCTGCGACCTCCTAATGCCCGAACAACCTGGCTGCTCCCTTCACTCAGCGGGCTCCAGCCTGCTTCACGTCCCCCCCCTCCCCCCCATCCTTTCGCCACTCAACCTCCACCCTCTGGAACTCTATCTTGCAGTCCCTCTGTCTCGTTCCCTCCATTGCCTTCATCAAGAACCATCTGAAGACACTCTTTTACTGTGCCTTCGATCACCCTCCTTCCCTCACTGCCATCCACCCTCCCCATTCCCGAAAGCTTGGGTCTGAAACATTGACTGTCCACCGCCTTGGGATGTTCTCCCGACGTGAAAAGTGATATACAAATGTAATTTTGTTCTTGTTATTGTTGTGGGGATCCTTTGCACCCGGATGGGCAAGGATTATTTATTATTATATTCTTAAAAATTGTGATGGGTTTCTGCATCAAATATACCACCAAATTGATCCATTGTTCAGTTGACACTATACTGTGTCAGCCATCTGACAGACAAAATTGTGATCTAACCAGTTATAATGATAATCCTTGCATTTGATATAGCGCTTTTCACGTCGGGAGGACGTCCCAAAGCGCTTCACAGAACACACTGGAAAATGAATTGACTGTATATTTGTGGGCGAACGCGGCAGCCAATTGTGCTCAGCAATGTCCCACAAACAGTCGCAGATTGAAAATGACCAATTTATTATTGTTTTTGGTTTTGGAGGGATTATTATTAGGCTCTGTGTGGAGTAAGGAAACTTGCCCAAGAGTTCGCCCTGCCTGGAATTGAACTCAGGTCTCTCGCTTACAAAGCGAGTGGTCTAACCACTGAGCTACAGGACTCCACTCCAGTTGTGTTGATTATTCAGAGTATCTTTCATAAATTAAGTGAAAATGCAATAAAACAATCTTTCTTTAAAATTATGATGAACCTTTATAAAACACTGGTTAGGCCCCAGCTAGATTATAAGAGTGTTCAGTTCTGGGCACCACATTTTAGGAAGGATGTCAAGGCATTGGAGAGAGTGCAAAGGAGATTTACCAGGATGGTACCAGGAATGAGGCACTTCAGTTATGAGGAGAGGCTGGAAAAGCTAGAATAAGAAGAAACTACTGGCAAGTGGGTTGGTAACCCGAGAGCTCCAAACTAAAATAGTTGTTAAAAGAAACAGGTGAGGAGAATTTTTTTCACACAGCGAGTTGCTTGGATCTGGAATGCATTGCCTGAAAGGGTGGTGGAAGCTGATTTGATAATAACTTTTAAGAGAGAAGTAGATAATTATTTCAGGAGGACAAGTTTGCAGGGCTATGAGTGGGGGAATGGGATTGATTTGGGTTGCACTTTTTAAAGAGCCAGCACAGACATGATGGGCTGAATGGCCTCCTTCTGTGCTGTATAATTATATGATTCTATGACAATATTTTATGTGTATTATAACTATACCCCCTGTTTTGTTTCATTATCAATGAATTTTAATGAATCATTAGACTACTGGATGGTTTGGCTATTTCTCCAATAATTACCAGGTATCATCTTGAAATAATGGAAACCAAGGATGAAGTTCATGGTACATTTGTTGCATTCATTGTACCTTAGATACGTGTGTCAAGGGGCCCCTTCACCCACAACAACGCATTTAAAGTTGGAGTTGGTGCATCTAAGCCGTGACCTGAGATGAAACCTTTGATTTTTGGTATATACCAGCAATATACCAGCTGTTTAGTAATTGTGACTGCACTCGGCACTCCTTGACCTGCAAAATCAGCCTTAAACATTGGAACAAAAGTCCTGGAAAGGTAGACCTTAGAACTGGTATTACTCAAAGACTTGTCAAGCTTGTGTATTTTCCAAATGACCTTTAACAATATATTAATGGGCTTCAATTAGAGTTTCAGGACCATTGTTCCAAACATTTTTCTAGGTGAAGGAATGTTGGATGCTAAAATGATTTACTACCTAGCACTTACCATTTTGTTCACATTTGCGCACGGCATCAGTGCTACATAAGAATGTTTTCACCCATGATGCTACAGAATCATAATCCATGTTTTCATAATATGAAGAATTTCTCATTCTCAAATTGTTACTGCTGCTGTGGTTTTCATCGAGTTTCAACTTTTATTGTTCTGTTTCCTTTCAGCATTTGGCGAGGGCCCAACGTAAACTGTAATGATACTTCTGGTTACACCGCTTTGCATCATGCAGCTTTGAACGGACACAAGTAAGTATTAGAAAGTATGCTTTATTATTGTTTTAGTAGAGAATTTTAGGAAACATAAGTTGAAATGTTTTGGGGGATATTTCCATTTCCCCTCCCCCACCAAATTATCTGCTTCGTACCAACCTGTCTGTGCCATCTGCTTAGTGGGTTCTGGCCTGGTCCATATCCCCTGCCTCCCCTCTCCACAACAACATCAACAAAATTACATTTATAGAGCACATTTCATGTCGGGAGGATATCCCAAAGCACTGAACAGTCAGGTGTCGGGACCCGAGCATGGGAGGGGGTTGGTGTAGGGGTGAGGGAAGGCAGAGAGATGGGAGGGCGACCAAAGGCATGATCGACGAGAAGAGTCTTGAGAGGAGGCAAGGGAGGAAGCGAGGTGAAGGGATTGTGGGATGGAGTTCCAGAGTGTGGGGGCAGAGAGACTGAAAGCCCAGCCACCGATGATAGGGCGGGTCGGATGGGAGACATGAAGCATACCCGAGTCCACTGAATGGAGGGAGCGGGCAGGTTGGTAGGGAGTCAGCAGGTCAGAGAGGTAAGAGGGGGCAAGGCCATGGATGGCCTTGAAAGTCAGGACGAGGATCTTGAACTCGATCCTCTGGGGGATGAAGAGCCAGTGGAGTCGGGCAAGGGTGGGAGAGCCAGTGGAGTCGGGCAAGGGTGGGAGTGATGGGGTCATGGAGCCTGGTGTGTGAGAGCACACGAGCTGCTGAGTTTTGGATGATCTGCAGCTTGTGAAGAGAAAAGTTGGGAAGGCTGATGAGAAGGGACTTTCTGTAATCGAGCCTTGATGTGACGAATGCATGGATAAGGGTTTCGGCAGCCTGAGGGGTGAGGCAGTGGTGGAGTCTGGCAATGTTGTGTAGGCAGTGCCGGTCATGGCGCGTATGTGGGGGAGAAAGGACAGTTCAGGGTCAAACATGACACCCAGGTTACTGACTGGCTTAGTGAGGTTGAGTGTGCAGCCGTGGATGCTGATGCTGCCAATACCCAAGGTGCGGAGGCGCTGGCCTGAGCCAATCAAGAGGGCCTCGGCCTTGCTGACGTTGATGGAGACTTGATGTCGGACGGGCAGTTGGTCAGGACGCCAGTAGTCCTGCAATTGAGGAAGGAGGCAGAGAGATAGAATTGGGGTTATCCACATATACGTGGAAATTTACCCCATGTCTGCGGATGATGTCACCAAAGGGGAGCATGTAGAGGGTGAAGAGGAGGGGACTGAGGACAGAGCCTTGAGGGACACTGCACGAGATAGTGCGGGGGCTGGAGGAGAAGCCATTTGCTGCGATGAAGTGGAGGCAGTGTGAAAGGTAGGACCTGAACCAGTCAAGAACAGAACCTTGAAGGTTGAGGTGGAAGGAGAGGCGGTGGAGGAGGATTGAATTGTCTATGGTGTCAAAGGTAGTGGAGAGGTCGAGGAGGATGAGGAGGCAGAGGGAGCCCTGGTCGCCCATGGTCAGAATGTCGTTTGTGACCTTGACCAGAGCAGTTTCTGTGCTGTGGACAGCACCGAAACCCGATTGGAGGGATTCATGGAGGGAGTGGAAGGAGAGGAAAGAGCGAAGCTGGAAGGCAACGGCACTCTCAAGGACTTTGGATAGGTAAGGGAGGTTTGAGATGGGCAGTAGCTAGATAGCTGTGATAGGTCAAGGGAAGGTTTTTTCAAGGTGGGGGTGATAATAGCTATTTTGAGGGGGAAGGAACAGTGCCAGATGACAGGATGATATCAGCGAGTAGTGGGGCAAGGAGGGGAACCTGGAGAGGGGTGGGGATGGAGTCCAGGGAGCAGGCGGTAGGCTTCATGGAGGATATGTTGGTGAAGACAGAGGAGGGGCTAACCGGTTCAAAGGGAAGAAGGGATGGGTAATTGTTGGAGTATGGGCGAGGGGTAGGGAGGGGATGGAAGTTGGGGGGGCAGTGGCAGCTGAGCGGATTCCCTTGATTTTGGACTCGAGGAAGTCCAGCATTTTCACACAGTGAGAATCAGAGGAAAGTATCTGCGAGGCGTGGCGGGGAGGGCGGAGGAGCCGGTTGGTGGTGGAGAACAGGAGCCTGGGGTTGCCCTTCACCTCCAGGATTAATCTGGAATAGAAGGATGATTTGGCCGAGGCGAGAGCAGAGCAATAGGTGTTGATTAGGTCCAGCCAGATGTGACAGTGGACCGTTAGGCCAGATTTGAGCCAGGTAGCCTTGGCAGCCTGCACCTGGCCCTTAAACAAGCAGAGGTGGCTGGTGAACCATTGGCAGTCTGGCCTTTAAGTCTCTCTGCCCCCACCCTTTGGAAGTGCACCCCACAGTCCTTTCATCTCTCGTCCTCACTTGCCTCCCTCAAAGGCCTTCTCAAGACCTGTCTCTTCGCCTGAACCTTCGGTCACCCTCATAACCCCCGCTATCCCCGCCCTCTACTACCCCTGATCCCAACCCTCAGCTCGGTTGCAAATCCTTGACTGTCCAGCACCTTCACTGCGAGGAGATGCTGGACTTCCTTGAATCTAAAATCAAGGGAATCCCCTCCTCGGTCCCCTCCTCTTCACCCTCTATATGCTCCCCCTTGGTGACATCATCCGCAGACATGGGGTTAACTTCCACATGTATGCGGATGACACCCAACTCTACATTTCCTCCTCTATCCTCAACTCCACGACCACCGATGTCCTGACAGCTGCCTGTCCGTCATCGAGTCCTGGACGAGAGACAACTTTCTTCAGCTCAACGTGTGCAACACTGAGGCCCTCCTGATTGGCTCACGTCAGTGCCTCCGCACCTCAGGCGCTGACAGTATCAGCATCCAAGGCTGCACTCTCCACCTCTCAAAGCCAGTCAGGAACCTCGGGGTTCTGTTCGACCCTGAGCTGTATTTTCTTCCTCATATCCGCGCCACAACTGGCACCGCCTTCCATCACCTCCGAAATATCGCCAGACTACGGCACTACCTCACCCCTCATGCGGCTGAAACTCTGGTCCACGCCTTTATCACCTCAAGGCTGGACTATGGGAACTCTCTCCTCGCCGGCCTTCCCAGCACCTCCCTCCACAAGCTGCAGGTCATTCAGAACTCTGCAGCTCGTGTACTGTCCCGCACCAGGCTTCGGGACCACATCACTCCCACCCTCGCTTGCCTCCACTGGCTCCCCATCCTCCAGAGGATCAAATTCAAGATCCTCATCCTCACCTACAAGGCCATTCACGGCCTTGCTCCCTCCTACCTCTCCGACCTACTATCCCCCTACCTACCTGCCCGTACCCTCCGTTCCTCTGGCTCCGGTCTGCTCCACATCCCCCGCCCCAACCGCCCTACCATCGGTGGCTGGGCCTTCAACCTCACAGCCCCTAGGCTCTGGAACTCCATCCCCCAGCGCCTTCGCCTTGCCTCCTCCCTTTCCTCCTTCAAGGCCGGTCTCAAGACCTTTCTCTTTGACCGTGCCTTCAGCTCCCATCTCGACTCTCTACCCCCTCCTCGCTCCCTCCCTTCCCTTCCCTCACCCTGACCATTTCCCCCTTGCTCGGGTCCTGACCCAACTGTACAGCGCCTTGGGACATCCTCCCGACGTGAAAGGCACTCTATAAATGAAATCTTGTTGTTGTTGTTGGGACATCCTCCCAATGTGAAAGGAGCTAAACAACTGTAATTGTATTGTTGCTGTTATTGTTTGCACTCAAGTTCGTTGGTTAATATAGTTGTCTCTTCTACAAGAACACGGGTACTTCCATGGATACTGGCAAATCCTCTATTTGATCATCTCATCAGGAGGCTAGAGAGAATGCTGGAGCCACTCTCTAAGGGAAATCCAAGCTTGCATAGGAATCAGATCAGGATCTCCGAGGTCTAAAGTTCTAGCTCTGATGTTTTGAGGGAATGTTAATATTTCAGCAAGCAGGTGAGCGGAGAAGAGGTTGAACTACAGCAGTGTAATACTAAACGGCCAGGAAATTAATTGTGTAGTGATGTTCCATCAATTTTATTGAAGGTTATCCAATTTTATTTTTATTTTACTGGGGCAACACCCTTCAATTCTATGCAATGTAACACCCCAAAATGCTGTTTTCCACCATTCATCACCTTCTCCTCGCACCCCCTCAAGCAACCTCGATCCTCAAATCTTTTACCAAGTGCTCAGAAGTCCTGAACTACTTTGTCTCAAATATTGAAAACATCTGCTTGACTGGCTCCGCTTCCACCTCTTGTCCCCTCGCACCACTCACCCCATACCTTCTACACTTAACTCACCCTCCTCTGGCCCTGGCTGGCAGACACAGTCAGCCACAGTCCTCTCCTCAGGCTTCATCCCCCTCAAAATCAGGATTCAGAATTCACTGCTTAAAAAAAAAACACCCTTGATCCCTCTAAACATACCGATCCATTTCTAATTTCCCTTTCCTGGCTAAAGTTCTGGAATGTGTTGTTGCAAATCAACTTTGTTCACACCTCTCCCTCCACTCACTACTCAAGCCCATCCAGTCCGCCCTGCCCACAGTACAACAACAACAACTTGTATTTATATAGAGTCCCTCACGCAGGGTAGCATTCCAAATTGCTTGACAGTGGTGAAGCACCGCGCTGAGCTGGGGGGAGGGGGAAGTGACCGTACGCATGGTCGAAGAAGAAGGCCTTCAGGCACTACCTGAAGACAGGGATAGAAGGGGCAAGGTGGAGGGATAAAGTAAGAGGGTTCCAGAGATTTGGGGCGTAGCCGACAATGGTGGAACTTGGGGGACAAGCAGAAGGCATGTTGAGCAGAGGCAGTGGGTTGTGGGGTTGGGGGTAAGCAGGTTGAGAGATGGGGAGGTCATGAAGCAATGGAGACCTGTAGCTCAGTGATTAGAGCACTCGCACTTGAGAGACCTGGGTTCGATTCCCAGCAAAACATTGGGAAAGTTTCCTTACTCCACACGCCTCTGTTTACCTAGCAGTAAGTAGGAACCTGGTTGTTAGTCGATTGGCAGATTGCTTTTCTGGGGATAATAATTCCTTCAAAAAAATTAATAATTGGTCACTCAATCCACAATGGTTTGTGAGACATTGCTGTGTGCGGCCACAAAATATGCAGTCAATTCACTTCTGTGAAGCACCTCGAAGACGTGATAAGGCGATATGTCAAATGCAAGGATTATTATTTTTTATTATAAGGGATTTGGAAATGAGTGTGAGGATCGTGAAATCAATCTGTTTGGTGATAAGGAGTCAATGGAGCCGGGCTAAAATTGGTGTGATCGGGATATGGAGTTTAGTACGGATGAGTATGTGGGGAAGGAAGGACAGCTGTCACCTAGGTTGCACACCGGTTCGGTAAGTCTGAGGGATAGGCCTGGGAGGTTGAGGAGTCAGAACTGCAGGATAAAAGACATTAACCGGAGCCAATGACGATGGCTTCTGTCTTGTTATCATTGAGTTGTAGGAAGTTTTCACTCATCCAGGCCCTGATGTCCGCCAGAAAAGGTGAGACAACATCAGTGGACCTGGAGTCGCAGCTGGAGGAAGAGAAGTAGATTTGTGTGTCATCCGCATACATTTGGAAGTCTCCGGTGGGTGAGGATGGTGTAGTCGACTGTGTCAAATGTGGTGGAGAAGTCCAGGAGGATGAGAAGGCAGAGGATTGGTCATAGAAAGAGAGGATGTCGTCTGTAACCTTGACAAGTGCCATCTCTGTGCTATGGGCAGGGCAGAAACTAGACTGGAGGGGCTCGAGGAGGGAATGAAGGGAAAGGTCAGAGCAAAGTTGGTTAGCAACAGTGCGTTCCAGAGCTTTGGCAAGGAAGGCAGGTTGGAAATGGGAAGGTAATGTGTGAGGTTGGAGGGGTCAACAGTGTTTTTTTTGAGGAGGGGAGTGATGACAGTGGTTTTAGGAACAGAATCTGAGGAGAGCAACTGGTTGACTTGTTGGCCATCAGCAGGGAGAGGAGAAGCAGTTAGGTGACCAGCAACTGGGTGGGGAGGGCGTCGAGGCAGCAGGCGGTGGGCTTCATCCTGGAGTTGATAGTTGAGAGGGAGGGTGAAGTAATCGGGGCTAGGGAGTGTAGGGAGGGGGGCATGGCGGAAGGAGGGGGTGATATGAAGGTCTGTGGGATGCGGAAGGGGAAGTAGAGGAGGAGGATGCAGCCAAGAGCATATTTTCAATATTGTCCAAGTCACTAATGAGGTCCTCTCTCTCTGTGACCAACGCTTCCTCTGCCTCCTTGTCCTGGATCTCTCCACTGCATTCGACACAGTTGATTGTTCTCCACCGCCTCTCCTCCCTCATCCACCTTAGTGGGACTGCATTTGGCAGATTCAAGTTCTACGTAACCAACCGCCATCACCTTGTCTCCACAAACAGTTCCTCCTCCTGCACAGCCACCTGTGGTGCACGCTAAGGTTCCATCCTTGACCCCCTTCTCCTCATCTATATGCTCCCTCAGCGATGTTTATCAGCTGACACAGAGTCAACTTCTACATGTAGGACGAACGCAAATCTACTTCTCCTCCAGCTGCGACCCCAAGTCTACTGATGTTCTGTCAGCTTGCTTGTCAAAATCAAGGGAATCCGCTTCGCGGTCACTTCTCCTCCAACCTCCCCCCACCCCCTCCCTCCCACACTCCGACTCCTACCCATCCTCCCCTACACACCTTCGTACCCGTTTCCCCACCCTCTGTCACCAAACTCATCCTGTCCCTGAAACCCACCACCTGCTCCCTTGACCCCATCCCTACTCCACATCTCTCAGCTCCACCTCCTTGCCCCACATATCACAGACATCATCAACCTGTCCCTCTCCTCTGGCTCTGTTCCCATTCCCCTAAAAACTGCCACCATCACTCCCACTTTGAAAAAACCCTCCCTTGAATCGTTGCAGCTATCAAGCTACCAGCCCATCTCCAACCTCCCCTTCCTGTCCAAGGTCCTTGAAAGAGTTGTCGCCTCCCAGCTGCGCTCTTTCCTCTCCACCCATTCATTATTCGAACCCCTTCAGTCGGGTTTCCGTGCTGCCCATAGCACAGAAACTGCCCTGGTCAAGGTCACCAATGACATCCTGACCATCTGCGACCAGGGCTCCCTCTGCCTCCTCGTCCTCCTTGACCTATCGGCAGCATTCGATACGGTCGACCACGCTATCCTCCTCCACCACTTGTCCTCCCACCTCAACCTTCAAGGCCCTGTCCTTGAGTGGTTTAGGTCCTACCTCTTCCACCGTCTTCATTTTGTTTCCACAAGCAGCTTTTCCTCCACCTCCGCACTGTCTCGTGCGGTGTCCATCAGGGCTCTGTCCTTGGTCCCCTCCTCTTCACCCTCTATATGCTCCCCCTTGGTGACATCATCCGCAGACATGGGGTTAACTTCCACATGTATGCGGATGACACCCAACTCTACCTTTCCTCCTCTACCCTCAACTCCACGACCACCGATCTCCTGACAGCCTGCCTGTCCGACATTGAGTCCTGGACGAGAGACAACTTTCTTCAGCTCAACGTGCGCAAAACTTAGGCCCTCCTGATTGACTTGCGTCAGCGCCTCCGCACCTCAGGCACTGACAGCATCAGCATCCAAGGCTGCACTCTCCACCTCTCAAAGCCAGTCAGGAACCTCGGTGTTCTGTTCGACCCTGAGCTGTCCTTTCTTCCTCATATCCGCGCCACAACTGGCACCGCCTTCCATCACCTCCGAAACATCGCCAGACTACGGCACTACCTCACCCCTCACGCTGCTGAAACTCTGGTCCACGCCTTTATCACCTCAAGGCTGGACTATGGGAACTCTCTCCTCGCCGGCCTTCCCGGCATCTCCCTCCACAAGCTGCAGGTCATTCAGAACTCTGCAGCTCGTGTACTGTCCCGCACCAGGCTTCGCAACCACATCAGTCCCACCCTCGCTCGCCTCCACTGGCTCCCCATCCCCCAGAGGATCGAATTCAAGATCCTCATCCTCACCTACAAGGCCATTCACGGCCTTGCTCCCTCCTACCTCTCTGACCTACTATCCCCCTACTTACCTGCCCGTACCCTCCGTTCCTCTGGCTCCGGTCTGTTCCATATCCCCCGCCCCAACCGCCCTACCATCGGTGGCCGGGCCTTCAGCCTCTCAGCCCCTAGGCTCTGGAACTCCATCCCCCAATGTCTTCGCCGCCTCCTCCCTTTCCTCCTTCAAGGCCGGTCTCAAGACTTTCTCTTTGACCGTGCCTTCAGCTCCCCTCTCGACTCTCTACCCCCTCCTCGCTCCCTTCCTTCCCTCCCCTCACCCTGACCATTTCCCCCCTGCTCGTGTCCTGACCCAACTATACAGCGCCTTGGGACGTCCTCCCGACGTTAAAGACGTTCTATAAATGGAATCTTGTTGTTGTTGTTGTCAGATGTCAAGATCTGGATGAGTGCAAACCTTTTCTGCAGTTGAATGTCGACAAGATGGAAGTCATACTCCTTGCCCCTCGTCTTTTCTCCTATGGCTCTAACTTCTTCAACGTCCCTCGCCTATCCCTAAGACTTACTAAACCTGTGTGTAACTTTGGCATCAGGTTCGTTTTCCAGTTGTCCTTCACTGACCAGAACTGCTTTTCTCCGCCCAAGCCACCTCACACCCAATACAACAATAACAATGCAAAACCTCATCCATGCTTTAGTCATTTCCTGTCTCGATTATTGCAATGCTCTCCTTGCCAGTCACCCCAGTTCCATGATCTTCAAAACTCCGTCCCCCTGTGTACTCACCCGCACTAAACTCCGTATCCCCATCACATTGATTCTTACCAGGCTCCACTGGCTCCCTATTAGAGAATGGATTAAATTTAAGATCCTTACACTTGTCTACAAATCCCTTTATGCCCTGACATCTCCCTACTTCTCCGACCTGCTTACTCTGCACTCCAAAACTTCCTGCCTCCACTCGGCTGACTCCAGCCTCCTGTTTGTCCCTCATTCCCTTCGCTCCACCATCAGCAGCCATGCTTTCACCCACTACACTCTGAAACAAGCGTCATGTCATTAAATTAAGGCCACAAAAGAGAATTGGAATTGCTAGAGAAAAGTTTTGAATAAAGGGAAAATAGGCATGTGGAACTAACTATCTGTACAGGCAGTAAAAGAAGAAAGCACATGCATGACTTTGTAATTGTTTGGCAAGTCCTTGTCTCGCGTACCCACCGTCCTGTTATATGGGTAAGGGTGGTGCACTTTGCTGGCATTGCTCAGTTACAGAGCACTATATTTTCAACGCCTACCGAGTATGCGACTGAAGATTGAACAATGCTGGGGAAGTTTAGAATCAGCTACAGGGCTTGTCCAAAACCCTAAACACTAACTGTTAGCAACTTATACCTGACCATGTACATGGAGATTATGACCTTCAGATTAAAATGTTATCTCTCACAGGTATTATAGGTTTATATTACTCTCAGCCAATCTTTCTTAATGAATCAAGTGGTGAATGAGACTGTTTTGGTAGCTGGCTGTGGTGCAGAAGATGGCAAATTAGGATGATGATCTCCCATAGGCGAGAATTGGATTTATGTTTTTTGAAGATCTATGTGTAGTGTAGATATGCCCTTGAAGGACAAACCACCATTTGCTAATGATTCCATTGTCACCCACCTGGCAAATCCCAGTAAAGTTACTATTTTGAGATGCTCCTTTGTTATGCAGACCTCCTGCCAGGTCTTCTGCATTGTTGAAACAGTTTGGAGTTGTCTGTGTTGTCCTTGCTTCCCTCCTAGCATGCATGCTGGGGGCTATAGTTTTTAACCAAATTCTACTGCCATTGGTCCACCTTCTTCTTCCATCAAAAATGCTCACCCCACAGCTAAATTTATAAATGTATTATCTCAATTAGATTTTAAGATGCCTTTTCAAGTGTTTATTGGCTCTTACTCTTTCGTTTCTGAGAATAATACTGCGGGATCAGTTATACTAGTAATGAGTTGACCACTGTCTACAATCAAGTGCAGTATGTGTTCTTATCAGTTACTCATTAGACCGTGGGCCTGCCAGAAAGATCTCCCTTGAAGTTCACTTCTGTAAACAGCACCACAACTGACTGTCCCCATAATGCATTATGGAAGGATGATCTTCTGTCAGCTAGTTGTGCCTTTGGCCTGCTGTTGGCTGGGATTGTTGTTCTTGTATTTCCAATTTGATCCGCACTCACAAAGATGAGCGGAGATACTGGAATATGGAACTAGCTTGAACACGTGGTCACTAGGCTCAGGCCAGGCTTGATTTCCTCAGGTGGCTGTGAAGAGGAGCATCAGGTCCACATCATCCTTTGTTGATTTGGGACCTAAAGTGTGTGTGTGGGGGGGGGGGGGGGGAAGGGAGGAATGCTGTGGGTGACAATTTTGAGGAAATAATTTTGGTTTAATACGGCTTACAGGGATGAATTGACTATAAACTGACAAGATCATCAAGATTGACATAGTTTCTAAATTCCTTTAACTGTGAAGCTGAGCTTGTTTTGTGTTTCTTTTTTAAAATCTAAATGAGTGATTGTTATTCCAAATGATACTTAACAGGTATTCATTTTACAAACTTATTGCAATCTCGAGAGAAAATTTGAAAGGCTTTTTGGCTGATACTGCCAATGTATGCAAACACACTAAGTCAGGAGGCTTGTGATGGTAGTTTAGTCTGAATGCAACAAGTGAGAAGAAATGAGTCTGTTTCCTGTTGCAACAGAATAATAATAATAATCCTTGCATTTGATATAGTGTTTTTCACGTCTTCTCCATGTCTCAAAGCGCTTCACAGAATATGCTGTAAAGTGAATTGGTTGTATATTTGTGGGCGAAACGCGGCAGCCATTTGCGCACAGAAGTGTCCCACAAACAGTCGTGGATTGAAAATGACCAATTTATTATTGTTTTTGGTTTGATATAGTGCCTTATTATGTTGTTGAGATGTCAGTCACAAAGTGCTTCACAGAATGTACTGTAAATTGAATTTATAGGACTTCAGATCTTCAGATGAATCATACCAGTTTGTGTTAAGGTAAGCTGCTTCGCTTTAAACGCAATTATGATCCAGGGACCGAAAATGTAATTAAAGTGGTACTGCCTTGAAGACACAAAGTCTGTGACTTTGGGTGAGTGTTGCAACAAAAAAGGTGGGAAAAGGAGCATGTGGGTGGGAACCCAGTAATATATTGGAAAGGGAGGAGAATGAAATTGGAGGAAAAGGGCATCGAGATATACATTGAAAAGGGGAGGAGTTAGAATCGTATCAAAGGAGGGCGCTCATTAGACTCCTCTTCGCCTTTAGTGTCATCAAGGAGGTACATAACTGACCTGAAGCCTCACGGTCAAGATTGTTTTTTCTTTTTCTACTAACTTTGGGTAAAGCTGCTATTGTCATAGTTGCGGTGTCAGGATTTTTCTATTTTTTAACGTTGCAACAATTTATCTTGTTCCGGGCAGTGTAAGTGAGGCGTAGGATTTTAAGGACCAATAAAATACTGTTGTGTTTTTTAAAAAGTGCATCTTAAGACTCTGTTAAATTCAAGGAAGGGGGGAGACACAAACCGGTTACTGCGGAAGTCAGTTGTCTGATAGTGCAAAGGACAATGATTGAAGCATATCACTGTTGCGCTATAAGGCATTGCGATTACTTGTCATCGTGTTAAATCTCACATAGTGAAGTTTCACATAGAGAGGAAATCTGCATGTCACAGAGAAGAATCTACACAGAGGCCACCTAGTACACTGTGCACTTCACATAACGTGGGAATACATTAAGGGGTGAGAACCTTCGCCCCACAATCAGTTTGGAGAAACAAAGTTATAAATCAACTTTACACTGCAAGTCATTTGACTTCAATTTTTGTTTTAATAATCTATGCTTTTCACATGGTTATAAATGACTTTGTGACATTACATGCATGTACATGCTGTTGTCAGTGCTTCCTTAATTAGATTTTCAAATGGTATTTGGTAGTATCCAAGCCATGGAAACACTGACTTTGCTTGTGCAAAGTATTATAATGGTCCTAATTATATAAAGTTCCAGACGTCCTGTTTTTGTTACTACTTTGAATCCAGATGGCAGAATAAGAGATTATCTTTGTGTTTGGGTGATATTTTGTTTGCTAGCTTTCAGTCATTCTTATTTCTGAAGGATCCCACACGTATTGGGTAGGAAAACTGGAAGCTGCCCTAATCTGCAGGATTTTGTGTCATCATCTTTTCTGATACGCATAACCCAGATACCAAGATTTTCAGAGAATCTCAAAGTGAGCAGCCATTTTAAATCCTTCTTCCTATACTTGGAGAACTGTTGACATCAATAAAGCAGGTGATTGCCAGATGGGAGTTCAGAGAGAGAGGGATGAAGATCTAGAACCAGAATACAAAGGGGGAAGAGATGGCAACACACACAGAAAGTTTATTAAATTAAATAGTCTATGCAATTTTTTGAATACAGTACTTCACCTGATTATTATTGAAAAGCCAGCAGCTGGCTCTGATCTCCGGCATTGACTCCGTTTCTGCTACTGTTAAGGCATTCATTCTGCAATTTAATATTAAAACACATTTGTTTCCATAAAATTACTCCCTAGTTCAGCAAAATTAAAGTTTATCCACTTTGCTATAAATATTTTGTGAGTGCATGAGAGTTTAACACCCAGCTTTTTAATGTTTTCTTTATTATGTAATGAAAAGATAAGTTGCTCCACGTAAATCAAAGCCATCTTTTTGATCAAAAAAGGGCTCATAAATGTTTCCTTGGTTGTGGTTGCAATATCGTCATGGGAGCTTACATCATGATGATCAAATCCCTGATTAAAACCGTTTAGGTGGGACCATAATTCTTTTTGGTTAACATTTTTTTAAACAAAGGGAGTGTTGTGACAGGAAAATACTTGTTCATTTTGGGCTACAGTGACAAGCTCCAAGACCTGAGCCATGAACCCACTGCGCATCCAAGCCTTCAAGTTTCTAACCCTGCTATAAGGCCCATGTTATAAGCATCCTATAGAGGCCCTTATAACTGGGTGTGACTGTATTATGGATGGAATTCCATCCATAACTTAATGTTTCCATCATCCTAATTGGTGACTTAATTATTGTCTGTATTTATTGCTTTTAAGTATTTATTGGCCATTCACTTCATGGCTGTTTGTGGGACATTGCTGTGGCCTGCCATGTTTGAGTACAAAATAGAAACGCTAAACTTTATAATAATAATAACCCTTGCATTTGATATAGCACTTTTCACATCTTCTAGACATCTCAACGTACTTCACAGAATAGACTGTAAAATGAATTGACTGTATATTTGTGAGCGAAATGCGGCAGCCAATTGCGCACAGCAGTGTCCCACAAACAGTCGTGGATTGAAAATGATCAATTTATTATTGTTATAGTAAATCCTATGAAGCACTATCAGACACCCAATGTGAAAGGCACAATATTAAATAAGTGATTATTATTTCTTAAGTAATACTGTACACCACAATGTGAAAGCATTTTTGCCAATTGGAGTAATATTGATGAATATATGAACCATAATCGTATGTGTTTCTGTATACTTTCAAAATGTTGTTGGCATTTTGATACCAAAGTGCACTGTGGGAATGAATAGCTACACAGCCTCCTGCTGTTGAAGACCTTCATTCACCCTTATATTATAAAAAATTTAAGTTTCTCAAAACAGCTTATGAATTATTTGCAGTCCAGGTCATACGAGCACACTGCTTTTGTTTGATTTCTACAGGTAGTGATTTCAAACATTATATTGGTTCCATGGATCAGTCCTTCAAAATGGGCCAAGGCTGATGACCATGTGTCACCCAAAACATATAAGATTACTGCTGGAGATGCAAAAATTATTTTCTTTAATCATCCTGCTTTTCTAGACAGTACAAGAGCACTCATTGTTTGCTAGTCCTGCAAATAACAAAATAAATCACACTGTTAAGTACATTTAGATTTTTTTATTACATTTACAGGATTACTAAACTTTACAATAATGGTACATAATAAATACAGAATTAAGCAACAACAACAAGATTACATTTGTATAGAGCCTTTCATGTCAGGAGGACGTCCCAAGGCGCTGGAGAGTGTACAGCATTTCAGACCCAAGCTGGAGTCAGGGAAGGAGGGGAGGAAAGAGGGGTGGCCGATGCCATGGTTGAAGAGGAGGGTTTTGAGGCGGGACTTGAAGGAGGCTAAGGTTGGGCCAAGGCGGAGTGATTGGGGGATGGAATTCCAGAGGTTGGGGGCAGAGTGGCTGAAGGCTCTCCCGTTAATGGTCGGAGGATGTGGAGCAGGCCGGAGCTAGCTGAGCTGAGGGAGCAGGCGGGTTGGTAGGGGGTTAGGAGGTCGCAAAGGTAGGGTGGGCCATGGGGGGCTTTGTAGGTGAGGACCAGGATTTTGAACTGGATCCTCTGATGGATAGAGAGCCAGTAGAGCCGGGCGAGAATGGGGGAGATGGGGTCACGGAGTTTGGTGAGGGAGAGGACACGGGCTGCAGAGTTCTGGATTATCTGCAGCCTGTGGAGGGAGGAGTTGGGAAGGCCGACAAGCATAGTCGAGCCTGGAGGTGATGAGGGCATGAACAAGAGTTTCAGCAGCCTGAGGGGTGAGGTAGTGGCGGAGTCGGGCGATGTTACGGAAATCAAAAGCATGGTCGAAGAGGAGGGTCTGGAGACTGCAAAAACATGTATTTATTCTCTTCCAAACAGTAAAATTGTACATTGATGCAGCATCAAAATGAAAAACTGGTCAACTGAATGAAATACAGAAGCACACATGCAATGGAATACAATTTTCAAATCTATTGCTTATGGAAAGGTATCAACATCTGGAAAGAGCATTCCTTGCAGTACAAATTAGGCTATCACTTTCAAAGGCAATCATTCTCCCAGGCTTTCTGTTATGTCTGATTTTTGATACAAAATGTTTACATAATGAAGAGATGTAATATAATATACTTGCTATATGCGTTGTGAATTTTTAATATTAATATTTTAATGACCTTTGTCCTGTAGAAAATATCAAACTATTCACAAAGCTGATGTTTTTGCAGTAATTTAATATTGTCTGTAGATAGGCTTGTGTGGGCATGTAGATAATAAATTGTGCACAAACATTTTGTGATTTCTGCCACGACACAGATACTCTCATTGCTTTGGTTCCAACACTAATATAGTGGTACCTGACTTATTCTCCTTGTGTTTAGCTCACAATTTCTGGGTTTGAGTTGGAGCTAATATTCACTGTTTTCATGAGCCTTATCAGCTGCAGAATTTTGGACAATTTCCTGCTTGATGGTTTTTGCTTTTTTGTATCAAGTTCAATTCACTTTCATTTTGGAATCACTTTTTTGAGGGCAAGAAATTGCACGCATTGTCCTACAATACTAATCAGCACAAACACCAAACATTCTTCACTAAATCTCTCATTGCTCACTCGTGTTTTTTCTCTTGGGTCTTGTAGAATATTTATTTTTGGTTCAAACTCAAGAGTATTCACTGAATTGTACACTCAATTGTACATGCTCTTGTTAGCTGTACCTATTTCAGCTGTGCTTCAACCAAAGGATTCAATATGGAATGTAGATTGACACACAGACAGATACACAGACATATATTTCATTTTGGCCGTGCTGTTCTTTGAATGGGCAACTCATTTTGGCAAGCTGCTGTAGTGTTTTCAGCATTGAAGTGTAGCCATGCTGTTTTTTGTTCTTCAGTTTCATTTAATAGGCTTTCAACAACGACAAAATTACATTTGTATAGTGCCTTTCACATCGGGAGGATGTCCCAAGGTGCTGGAAAGACAGAATTTTGGACCCAAGCTGGGGATAGTGGAGGGTGGGGGGGAAAGCACAGAGGTCGAAAGCATGGTCGAAGAAGAGGGTCCTGAAATGGGTCTTGAAGATGGCAAGGGAGGGGGCGAGGTAAAGGGAATGCAGAATGGAATTCTAGAGGGTGGGGGCAGAGTGGCAGAAGACCCACCTTCCAATAGTGGGGTGAATGAGGTGGGGGATGTGAAGCAGGCCGGAGCCCGTTGATTGGAGGGAGCGAGCAGGATGGTAGGAGATTAGGAGGTCACAGAGGTAGGTGAGAGTAAGACCATGGAGGACTTTGAAGGTGAGGATCAGGATCTTCAACTGTATCCTCTGTGTGATGGGAACCTAGTGGAGTTGGGCAAGGATGGGGGTGATAGGTTCATGGAGCCTGGTGCGGGAGAGGACGCAGGCTGCAGAGTTCTGGATGAACTGCAGCCTATATAGGGAGTAATTGGGGAGGCCGACAAGCAATGAGTTTGTATAGTCAGGCCTTGAAATAATGAAAGCATGTATAACTTTCAGCGGTCTGTGGTGTGAGACAGTGGCGGAGCCCAGCTATGTTGCGGAGGTGGGCGAAAGAGGAGTGGGTCTTTGCGCAGATGTGGGCTCGTGGAGTCCTGTAGCTCAGTGGTTAGAGCACTCGCTTTGCAAGCGAGAGACCTGAGTTCAATTCCAGGCAGGGCGAAACCTTGGGCAAGTTTCCTTACTCCACACGGAGCCTAATAATAATCCACTCCAAAACCAAAAACAATAATAAATTGGTCATTTTCAATCTATGACTGTTTGTGGGACATTGCTGTGCGCAATTGGCTGCCGCATTCGCCCACAAATATACAGTCAATTCACTTTACAGTGTGTTCTGTGAAGCACTTTGGGACGTCCTCCCGACGTGAAAAGCGCTATATCAAATGCAAGGATTATTATTATTATTATTAGAAAGGATAGTTGAGGGTCAAACAAGATGTCAAGGTTCCGGACTGGCTTAGCAAGGTGGAGTGTGCAACCATGGATGGTGACGCTGTCAGCGCCTGAGGTGAGGAGGCGCTGATGGGAGTTAATTAGGAGAGTCTCGGTCTTGTTGACGTTCAAGTGAAGAAAATTAGCTCTCATCCAGGACTTGATGTCCCACAGAGAGTGGTCCTGGAGTCAAGGGTGGAGGCAGAGAGGTATAGTTGGGTGTCATCTGCATACATTTGGAAGTTGACCCCATGTCACCAAGAGGAAGCATATAGATATTGAAGAGGAGGGGACCAAGGACAGAACCCTGATGAACGCCGCAAGAGATGGTGTGGGGCCTAGAAGAGAAACCATTTGTGGAGATGAAGTGGAGGCGGTGTGAGAGGTATGATCTGAACCAGTCAAGGACAGAGCCATGAAGGTTGAGGTGAGAGGAGAAGTGGTGGATGAGGATAAGAGTGGTCGACGGTGTCGAAGGCAGCAGAGAGGTCATGGAGAGCGAGCCCTGGTTGCAGATGGACAGAATGTCATTTGTCACTTTGACCAGGGCTGTTTATGTGCTGTGGGCGGCACGGAAACCCGAATGGAGGGTTTCATGAAGGGAGTAGCGGGAGAGGAAAGAGCGAAGCTGGGAAGCAACAACTCATTCCAGGACCTTGGAGAGCAAAGGGAGGTTGGAGAAGGGGCAGTGGTTTGGGAGTAGAGATAGGTCCAGGGAGGGTTTTTTTTAAGGATAGGAGTGATGATGGCAGTTTTTAATTGTGTGGGAACAGCACCAGAGGACAGGGAGAGGTTTATCATGTCTATGAGTAGAGAGACAAGGAGGTGGAGCTGGGAGATAAGTAGAGGGGTAGGGATGGGGTCGAGGGAGCAAGTGGTCGGTTTCATGCTTTCTCTATTTTGTCTTAAGATTTTTACTTATCCTTGAAAGGTTTGATTTTCACTTAGGTATCTTTATAATGATCAATATAAATCATAGAATCATACAGCACAGAAAGAGGCCATTTGGCCCATGGTGTCTGCACTGGCTCCGAAAAGAGCAATACAACTCAATCCCACTGGCCCACTTTCTCTCCATCGCCCTGCAATCTTGTCCTCCCCAAATACCCATCTACTTCTTTCTTAAAAGTTGTTATTGAATCGGCTTCCACTACCCTTTCAGGTAATGCATTGCAGATCCAAACAACTCGATGGGTAAAAATATTTTTCCTAACCTCCCCTCTGTTTCTTTTAACAACTATCTTAAATCGGTGTCCTCGGGTTACTGACCCACAAACAGTTTTTCCCGGTTCAACCTATTAAATCCTCTCATGTTCTTGAAAACCTCTATTAGATCTCCTCTTGATATTCTCTGCTCTAGGGAGAATAATCCTAGTTTCGCTAACCTCTCCTCATAACTAAGGTCCTTCATTCCTGGTACCATCCTGGTAAACTTCCTTTGCACCCTCTCCAATGCCCTAACATCTTTCCTAAAGTGTGGTGCCCAGAACTGAACGCAGTACTCCAACTGAGACCGAACCAGCATTTTATAAATATTCGACATAACCTCCTGACTTTTGAATTCTATGGCCCTATTTATAAAACCTAGTATCCCGTATGCTTTTTTAACAGCTTTATCTATGCTGCCACCTTCAGAGATTTGCTTATGTGGACCCTGAGGTCTCTCTGTTCATTTGCTCTCTTTAAGAATTTACCATCAGCTTATACTGCCTCTCCTCATTCTTCCTACCAAAATGCATCACTTTGTATTTCTCCACATTAAACCTAATCTGCCATGTTTCTGCCCATTTTACCAATCCTTCTAAGTCCTCTTGGTGTCTGGTGCTATTCTCCTCATCATTAACTACTTTTCCTAGCTTAGTATCGTCTGCAAATTTGGAAATTTTGTTCCCTATTTGCAGGTCCAGATCATTAATGTAGATCAGAAAGAGCAGTGATGCCAATACCGACCACCTGAGGGACACCACTACCCACCTCCCTCCAATCAGAAAAGCAACCGTTTACTGCCACTGTCTGCTTTCTGTCTCCCAGCCAGTTCTGGATCCATGTTGCCACAGTCCCTTTAATACTGTGGGCTTCTATTTTGTTTAAAAGTCTCTTATGTGGCACTTTGTCAAATGCCTTTTGAAAATCTAGATAAACTGTGTCTACTGCCTACCTTCATCCGCCCTCTCAATCACTTCATCAAAAAATTCTATTAGGTTGGTCAGACACGACCTTCAACAAATCCTTGTTGACTCTCCTTTACTAAACCATATTTTTCTAAGTGAAAATTTATATTGTCCCGGATTATAGTCTCCAGAAGTATCCCTACTACTGGTGTTAGGCTGATTGACCTGTGGTTCTCAGGTTTATCCTTCTGCCCCTTTTTGTACAGGGGAGTAACATTTGCAACCGTCCAGTCCTCTGGCCCCATTCCAGTGTCCAAAGAGGATTGAAAGCGTGTAGCCAGAGCTTCTGCTATTTCCACCCTTGCTTCCCTCAGTAACCTAATCTATGTTGAGCACTGACAGCCTTTTTAGCACCTCCTCTCCATTGATTTTTATCATATCCAATTTCTGTTCACATGCCTGCGATATTGTGGCATTGGTTGCATCGTCTTTTGTGAAGACAGTTGCAAAGTTCTCCTCTGTACTTCCTATATTCTATTTGATTATCATGTGTGTATAACTTAGAATCACTGGGATGTCCTCCTGACGTAAAGTGCTCTTTATAAATGTAATTTTGTTGTTGCTGCAGCTTAGCTTTGTCTGTGTTCTTTATTTTGTTCCCGCCGCTCTGTGATGCAGGATGCCACAGGGCCACGGTCAGCCAGCGCAGCCACCAGGTGTAACTCCACGATGCTACAGCGCCACTTTAACTCAGCGGCCACCAGGTCAAAAAATGCAAAAAAAAAATGCAAAACTGAAATACATTTTATGCAATAACTGAAATACATTTTACTCATGAACAATAGGATATACCTGAAAACAAATATGGCCATGTCACTCATGTCTGTATGTCAATCGATTATTGAAATCCTTCTTGAAGCGCATACAGACTGACAGACATTGGCGTTTTATTAGTATAAAGATACTGAGTTGATAAAAGATCCATTGGTGCAGCGTATGATACAGTGACAATTGTCAATTTAAAAACTTGAACTCACAAGAAATATCCAAAGCAATCATGATGAAGCAGTACATATCTAGTACATTGTCTTAAAGTACATTGAAGTGAAAACAAAAACAGAAGTCGCTGGGAACACTCAGCAGGTCAGTTATGGAGAAAGGAAAGTGAGTCAACGTTTCAGGTCCACCACCCTTCCTCAGACGTAATTGTCTCTTTGGCTGAACAGAAATGTGTTAGAACCTTGGCTATAATTCAGGCCATTGGGAAGCAATCCTTGCTTTTCATCACTATCAATCAAACACTGCTTTTTATGCTTCATCATTTAAAGAGATGGAAGAAACAAAAATCCACACTGGCCAAAAATATCTAACGGAAGTAATTGTTATAGGGAACATACAACTTCTAGTAATGTGATTTGATTGCTTTTTATTCTAAATCTTACTTTAACTGAGTATATTAGATGTTTTTGCAAGCATTATTATTCAGTGTTTAAAATAGTAATTGTATTAAGAAACAAAATATCCCCAAATGGCAACTTCATTAGAGTACAATTTCTGGACCCATTATGACTAATTAAAGGCCAGTGTTTTTTAATTCTGTTCCATGTAACATATTGTAGCTGTTTGTATATTATGAGACCTCTCGGTTTAGTATATTAGAATATATTAGGATACATCAGAACATACAGCCCAGAACCAGGCATTCGGCCCAACTGGTCTAGGCCTCTGCACCTCCTCTCTCCTCACAACAGTGCCCTTTGCCTTCGCTCCACTGGGTCTGGCCTCCTCCTTGTCCCCAGAATCCTCCGCTCCACCATCGACGACCGTGCCTTCAGGCACTACACTCCGAGGCTCTGGAACTCTCTTTCTCACTCCCTTTGCCTCGCCCCCTCTCTTCCTATTTTCAGGTCTCGGTTGAAGACCTTTCTTTTCGACTGTGCCTTTGGTTATCTTCCTCCCCCTCCCCCGGCTCGTCCTTGGGATCCGTTACTGTGAAGCGCTCTGAGACGCCATCCGGCGTGGAGGGCGCTATATAAATCCAAGTTGTTGTTGTTAGGCTCCACATGAGCCTCCTCCTGCCCTTCTTCAACTAAGCCTTCAAGCACAACCTTCTATTCCTTTCCCCCTCACGTACCGATCTAGTTTTCCCTTAAATACGTCTATGCTATTTGCCTTAACAACTCCTTGTGGTAGCATGTTCCACATTCCCACTACTCTCTGTGTGAAGAAATTTCTTCTAACTTCCCTATTTGGTCTATTTGTGACTATTTTATATTGATGGCCACTGGTTTTCATCTCCCCCACAAGACATCTTCCCTATGTCTACCCTATCAAAACCTTTCATCATTTTAAAGACCTCTATCAGGGCACCCCTTACCCTCCTCTTTTGAAGAGAAAAGAGTCCAAGCATGTTCAGCCTTTCCTGATAGTTTCCTGATAACCTCTTAGTTCTGGGATCATCATTGTGAATCTCCTTTACTCCCTCTCCAGTGTCTCTACATCCCTTCTATAATGTGGGGACCAGAACTGCACACAGTATTCTAAGTGTGGTCTAACCAAGGTTCTGTAGAAGTTTACCATAACTTCCCTGCTTTTCATTTCTATCCCTCTATAAATGAACCCCAATGCCTGTTTTTCCTTTTTTATGGCCTTATTAACCTGCATTGCTACTTTGTCATTGTTAGTGAATTGTGTATGTGTACTCCTAGATCCCTTTGCTCCTCTACCCCATTTAGGTTTTTATTTTCTAGGATGTATGTGACTTCCTTATTTCTTCTACCAATATGTACCACCCCACACTTTTCTACATTGAAATGCATTTGCCATCTAAATGCCCATTCAGCAAGTTTATTAATGTCTTGCTGTAATTTGTTGCAGTCCTCCTTTGTATTAACTACTCCCCCCAATTTGGTGTCGTCTGCAAATTTTGAAATTGTACTGCTGATTCCCGAGTCCAAATCATTAATGTATATTGTGAACAACAGTGGTCCCAATACTGATCCTTATGGAACACCACTGCCCATCCCCGGCCAGTCTGAGTAGCTACCCTTTACCCCTACTGTCTGCAATACCCCTACATTCTAATAAATTCAGTTTTAGAGCCTCAATACAACACTATTGATCTCACAAGATCACAAGATTGGTCTGGATGAAGAATGTTGTTCGGCCCATCCGATTTCATCTCATCACCCAATCATCATTACATTAAGCTGCTTTTTAAATGAGTCCAGTATCCCGGTCTTTACTACCTTCTTGGCAATCTGTTACAATCATTGTTTACCCCTGCATAAACAAAATCTTCCTGGTATTTGTCCTGAAATTACTCTTTACAACTCTAAATCTATGGGCTCTTGTTCTACTGTCATGACATATCCTAAAGTAATGAGCCGGGTTTTCTTTTTCAATCCCATTTAAAATCGTATACACCTCTATGAGGTCCACTCCTGGTTGTCTTGTCTCAAGAATGAAGGGACCTAGCTTGTTTAATCATTGCTCATTTTTGTAACACTAAGAATCAACCCCATTGCTCTCCTAGGTACCGCCTCCTGGACCTGGGCAGGCTTCTTACATCGCGGTGATGAGAACTGTATACAATACTCAAGGTGCAGTTTGACCAGAGCACTCACTGTACAGTCTGAGAATGACATCTGGGGATCTAAACTCAACGGATCTACCAATATCGCCTGTTTGCCTTGTTTATTACTGCCTCACATTGACATAGTGAGCGATGAGTCAATTAACATGCCTAGATGTTAATTGACTCATTTCAGCTCCCCACTTAGCAAGTTCAATCCCATTCATGTAGCACTTGTGTTTCCCATACTTGTATCCTATATGTAGTACCTATCAGTATTAAACTTAATTTGCCAGTTATCAGCCCATGTGCATACCCTATTAAGCTCTCTCCTTATAGGACTTTTATTGCCTTCTCAGATTCTACAATTTCCCTCAAATTAGCGTCATCTGCAAGTTTAATTATCTTACCCTGGGTTTGTGAATCCAGGTCATTAATATATCTGAGAAACAGGAGCCTCAGTATAGACATCCGAGGCACCCAATTAGTACTTCTCGCCATTTTGATTTTGCTCCCCTAATAAAGACCCTCTGCTTTCTTCTCTTCTGCCAATTCTGAATCCATGTCCATATCTTTCCCTTGATATCCAGTAACCACAGTCTGTGGAGGAGTCTTTCATGTGGTACTTTGTTGGATGCCTTTTGGAAGTCCAGATACACTACATCATATGGTGTTCCACAGTCAGAAGAGGCTGTGACCTCTTCAGAAAAAGATTGGTCAGACAAGACCTACCCTTTCTGAACTTATATTGGCTGTCAATTATTAGATTTCCATATAAGTTCTTGAATAGCATGCCTGAGTACATCTACACCTTTCCCTCCATTTATATTATGAAATTGTCTTTTGCAGGGATGTTGTCCTGAAGTTGCTTCAGTATGAAGCCTCCACCAATGTGGCAGATAACAAAGGTTGCTTTCCACTCCATCTAGCTGCTTGGAAGGGAGACATGGATATTGTGAAAATTCTCATCCACCATGGACCTTCGCATTCCCGAGTGAATGAACAGGTGTGTTACTTTGTGCTTTTTATTTGCTTTTTATGTGAAAATATGTCACTTTAGGTACTACTTTTTGCAGGAGTTTTGATAGATTGTGGTGGGCAGGGGATTATTTTACTCAGTGCTGTTTAAGAACTGTGGAGTCTTGTAGCTCAGTGGTTAGAGCACTCGCTTTGCAAGCGAGAGACCTGAGTTCAATCCCAGGCAGATCAGGGGCAGACCTTGGGCAAGTTTCCTTACTCCACACGCCTAATAATAATCCCTCCAAAACCAAAAACAACAATAAAAATTGGTCGTTTTCAATCTACGACTGTTTGTGGGACGCTGCTGTGCGCAATTGGCTACCGCGTTCGCCCACAAATATACAGTCAATTCACTTTACAGTGTGTTCTGTGAAGCGCTTTGGGACGTCCTCCCGACGTGAAAAGCGCTATACCAAAATGCAAGGATTATTATTATTATTATAAGAACTTGGGTTGGATTTTATTGCAGTATAACACAGTAAATGCTGAAACTGATAGATTTTGTGGATTGATTTTCAGTTCATACAGTTGGATTAGCTAAATTTTTAAATCTTGTACTGTAGACAGTTTTTTCAGTTTCCTCTGTCACTTGTATTGAGTTCTCTTTCTGATGCTCAGACTTCATTTATTTAATCGTTTGCAGTTTAGCTTCATCTTACTGTGATATGCTTAGTTTCAATTCCATTTAAAGAGAATTCAATCAGATGGCAGTAATGCATGGTGCTAACACATTGGATGTGTTGAATTTAATCTACAGACAGGGGCTTAATTAACGTCTCTGTTCTAAAGGTATCTATCAGCCTGGTGACACTCTTGTTTCTGTTTTTTGATTGTTGCACCATTAATGAGAGAAGGTTGTGGGTTCACCCCCTACGTGAGGACTTGAATTCACATAGCCTAACCTGACAATCCAATGCAGTGCTGGGGACCAGGGGGATGTTGCATTGTTGGAGGTACCATACTTTGGATGAGACATTAAACCGAGGTCCCATCTGCCTGTTCAGGTGGACTATTCGCAAAGAGAAGAGAGTTTCTGCTGTTGTCCACAGTGAATTCTATGAAGCGCTTTGGGATGGCCTTCTCGCATGAAAGGCAGGCAGTATACCAAATGTAACGATTATTATTATTTTTATGGGCTTGACGACATTCACCACATGTGTGCTCTCAATATCACAAGTTTAATTATTGCAAATGATTTTTGAATCTGGGTCCTTGGTCCTTGGAAACAAGTTTCATCATCACTTGTCGCAACAGTTCAATTCTTACTTGTACCTGACCGTTAATGTGAGGTGAAGACAGAGGCAATGTAGTGCTCAAAATGTCTTCTATCACAACATAACAATAATAATCTGGAAATTTCACAGTATAATCTCATTGATTCATCTTGTACTTCACAAGATTTTATTGTAAAGTATAGTGACTGTCCATTCGTAAGTGAAAATGGCAGTCAATTCGCACACAGCAATGTCCCACAAGCAGCCACAAAGTGAATTATCCACTAGAATTATTTTAGTACTTCCTTTTTGTCCTTCCTTTCTTTACATTTTAAAGTTTTTATCTTTCTTTACCCTGCTCCTTTCATTCTCTTCTTCTCTGCTTTAATCTCAACATGAAGTAGAATATCAGTGAATTAAATTATACCACAGTGAGATACACATAGGAGAAAATGTATGTGGGACTTTGAAGAAACCAGAATGAAAATGTTTGCAAGTGTAATAACCCTAACAGTAAAATAGTAAAAGTTGTGATATATTACGGTAGAGAATAGATGCAGGGATGAAGATTGTTCAAAAAAAGAACAAAATAAATCATAAAATACAAGATCAGAAATGCCACTTCTCAAAGTAATAGTTTCAATAGTGCAAACTTCCCAGAAAATCCTCCAATTAATAGAGTAATTTAATTGAGAATGGCCTGATGAATCTGAATCATGAACTATCCTCTATGAAGTATTCTTTATCTAATAAACTGCTAGTTGAGAAAATGAAATTATCTTACACTAAAAATCTGAATTTACTTTCTTCTTAGAAGGTATGCCTTGGCAAAACTAATGATCAAATAAACTACAACACTTAGATGAAACATTGAGTCAGATATTATTTGCTGAATGATTTTAACAACCTTTTAAACTGGGTTGCTTAAGAGTTCTGTAGTGTGTTGGTTAGAGCACTTGTCTCCCAAGTGAGTGGACCTGGGTTCGATTCCCGGGTGGGGAGAAATCTTAGGCAAGTTTCCTTACACCCACCTTCCCCCACTTCTGCAACATCACCCGGCTCCGCCATTGTCTCACACTGCAGGCCGCTGAAACCCTCATACACACATTCATAGCATTGAGGCTTCACTATCCAAACTGCTTGCTTCTTGGCCTCCCCAACTCCTCCCTCCATAGGCTGCAGATCATCCAGAATTCTGCAGCCCGTGTCCTCTCCCACAGCAGGCTCCATGACCCTATCACCCCTATCCTCGCCCATCTCCACTGGCTTCCCATCACTCAGAGGATACAGTTCAAGATCCTGGTCCTCACCTTCAAAGCCCTCCAAGGCCTTGTTCCGGCCTACCTCTGCGACTTCCTAAACCCTACCATCCTGCCCACTCCCTCCGCTCAGTGGGCTCTGACCTGCTTCACGCCCTCCACCTCGCCCGCCCCACCATTGGCGGGCAGGCGTTCTGCCACTCTGCCCCTACCCTCTGGAACTCCATCCTACAGTCCCACTGCCTCGCCCCCTTCCCCCTTCCTTCTCAAGACCCCTCCTCTTCGACCGTGTTTTCCCTGCTTCCACCCTGCTTCCCCCTTGCCCTCCACCCTCCCCAATCCCGACCCCCAGCTTGGGTCCGAAACACTGACTGTCCAGCACCTTGGGACATCCTCCCGATGTGAAAGGCACTATACAAATGTAGTTTTGTTGTTACTTCACACGCCTCTGTTTACCTAGCAGTAAGTAGGAACCTGCTTGTTAATTGATTGGCGGATCACTTTTCCTGGGGTAATAATCTCTTCAAAAAAAAATTAAGAAATGACTCTGTGGGACACTGCCGGTTGCCACATTTTGCTCACAAAATGTACAGTATGTTCTGTGAGACTTCTCAACGATGTATACTTTCAGATATGCTAAGCTAACAGAGGGCACCAATTCAGGCTAGTAAAGCAATTTCAGGACAGACATCGGGAAGCATCATATGGAGAAAGATAATGTGATAATGAGAGAGTTTTTCACACGCAGGGTAGTTTGGATATGGAATGTCCTGCGGTGGTTGAGGCAGAATGTATGTTGGCTTTCAAAAGGGAATTAGATAAATACATTAAAAAGAATCAGCTACATGGGGAATGGGGAAAGGCAGAGGAAATGGGCAGAAAGGATTACTCTTCAAGGAGCTGGTGCAGACATAATGGGCTGAATGTCCTTCTTCTATGAGGTAAATTTATATGGTTCTGTGATTCTAAGAAAATTCATAGGTTACCAGGAAGTGTGGTTGAGGCCAGGCCACTGGACTCATTTTTTAAAAAGTTTAATGCTGGAATGGGAGATTGCTCGGATGGGTATTCTAGAATATTGAGATCAAATGGCTAAACGTCTTCTACAACTGAACCAATCTTACATTGCCCTTCTCCAAATAATGGTGCTGTCAAAGAAGCCAATTTACATGTGACTGTTTTCACTTCCCACTTCAAAATGTACCAAATCTGCGCAGCCCATCATAGCTGGGTGCTTGTCCAAATGATTCAAAACTCTGCCACCCTTGTCCTCCCCCATACCCAGGCTCTGCAGCCCAATCACCTCAGTTCTTCCCAGGCTCCAATGGTTTCCTGTTGGAGAATAGATCGATTTCAAGATCCTCACTCTCACCTTCAAATCACCTCATGCCCTGGCATCTCCTAACCTCTCCAATCTGCTTACACCCACTCCACTACCCACCATCTTCACTCAGTTGGCTCTGGTCGTGTATCCATGCCTTCACCTGCCACTCCATTTTTGGCAGCTGTACTTTTAGGCACTCCTTGCCTTAAATCTTCCATCTTGCCCCCCTTTTGCCCATCTTCAAATCATACTTAAGACTTCCCTCTTTGACTGTGCCTTTGGTCGTCTTGGCTCTCTTTTAAGTTCGGTCTCAAACCACACCACTGTTAAGTGCTCCAAGATGCTACTATGTGAAGGGTGCCATATAAATACAAATTATTGTTGAGCTCCTTTTAGTACCCTCAGCCTATCTGTCATATGTAATGTATCTATTACTTACCAATTTTGCTTGCTCTGATTGAAATGAAGGGCTTTTTGAAGGGCTTATTATCCCCAGAAAGGTGATCTGCCAATCGACTAAAAACCTGCTTACTGCTAGGTGAACAGAGACGTGTGGAGCAAGGAAACTTGCCCAACGTTTCGCCCTGCTGAGAATCGAACCCAGGTACTCTCACTTGCGAGACAAGTGCACGAACAACTAAGCTACAAGACTCCACGTGGATGCATGGAATTCGCAATTTGGTTTGGATACTCTTAATGGTGATTGGCTGCCGCATGTGTCAGACACCTGTCTGACCAAAAGGAAACAGACCGATTGGCTCCTGTATATTGCCTCTTTTTAATACTTTAATGACCAAATTATGTCATATTTGTGACTGCCTATGTTAATCTCCCATCCAAAATATATCTTGAATGCTTCTTGCTAGGAAATGTGGAATGTGGGATTTTTCTGATCGGTCACATTGCTTGTTAGGTCTGATTTTATCAAATGGATTTTTAATGTTGATGTTATTGCTGTTTTTAGCCAATGTTGATGTTATTGCTGTATTTAGCCAATGTTGTGGCTGAATAGGGGTTGAAACTCAAAGCCATGACAGCTCCAGAGATACTGTGATTGGCCTTAGCCAATAGCAATATATCTGGAGCTGTTCATCAATTTTGGGCCATCTTAAATTTTAAAACTAAATGGTCTTAGAAGGAAGACAAGAAGGAATTTGGGGTCTTGGGTGAGTACAGTATTGGGCTTAGCTGCAATACGAATAGTCACAAGACTCATATGTAATAATTGGTACTTGGTTGAGATCCTAGAGATTCAGTAGAAAGAAAAAAGTTGAATACTTTCAAATGAGGCGGGGGGGGGGAAACTTGGTGAGGAAGAAATGAATTTATGAAGGTACCAATGTACACATTTTTATACTTCAAATTTATTTTATTGCTAATAGAATATTTTGAGCAAGCAGTTTATGTGCATTTACTTTGCAAGTTATGTAGCTGCAACAAGAAGAACTTAAAAGCAAAAGAAAATGTCAAAGATCAGAAAATACAAGAAAGAGTCCATTTAACTGAGTCAAATCACAGTGTCAAAAATCCAGCACATTGTGCCAGAATCTTTGGGAAGGGAAGCCAAATCTTCTCTCATCCCACAGTGTCACAATTGAAGTAATCAACAGAAAATACCAGCTCCTAAGAAGCAATTCATGTTGTTGTTTATCAAGGAGAAAAACACAATGTGCAAGGATAGGAAGGGATCTGCTGGTCAGAACTGAACTGAGATAGTGGAAAACAAATGTTCTATCTCAGGAAGTCTTTCTGTCGGTGTAACATACCTCCTTAATAGCTTCAGAATGTAGTGGGTGATCTCAGTGTAAAAAAAATGCAAGAGACAGAGCCAGGACTATAAATAGAAACACAGAGAATGACCAATAGGTTCAGAGCAGAATTTGGGAAGTAAGAATGTTTTTGTTCAGTCTACATGGTAGAGTGTGAGCAGAGTTCCCTTATGATTGAGGTACATTATAATACTTGCATTTCGTATCGTGCCTATAATATTAAAATAACTCAAAGTACTTCACATCTTATAGCTGAATTGTGACTGTATAAGTAGGTGAACATGGCAGCCAATTTGTGTGCAATAAGGTCCTATAAACAGCCATCGTAGGAATGACCAATTTATCCAGGGTATAGGACACTGTGGGAAACACCCCTATGATTTTGAATCCAAAGAACGGCACCATTGACAATGACAGCATTCTAGGGTCAGCCTGGACAATGAGTTCAAGTCCTCATGTTGGGGGCTTGAATCCACAGTTAATTGACATAGAAGCAAGTGTGGATCAACTGAGTGAATCTGACACCCAACAGTTTCCAGGATGAGGAATCCTAATTATAGCAAAAATTGGGTGTTCATTATTGCTCTCATAGTTTGTGAACAGTAGCATAAGTAAGTTGAATTGGTGGGTTGATTTACAAGATTACAAGAACCAGATGATTGTCAGACCTCCTTTTTCAGGAAGTAAAAAATCTACTGGAATTTGGATTCTAATAAAACTTTGTGGTAAATTGGATGAATTTTCTAGATTGACTGATGGTCCAATCCTTGCCTGAAATTGTTGTCATGTTTTACACTACTGTAATTGCAGGACAGAATACACGTGCGTGGGATTGCAACACAAATTGAGAGCCATTGTGTAAAGACTGTTTGCGCATCTGTGAAAATACAGTGTAGCAACAGGACTGACATTTGAGTGTGTTTACCGCTAATATTTTGAAGGCCATAAGCCAGCAAACTCTTTCAATATTGGCCACATATGGAGCTGACACTTTAAGATGCTCCTCCCCTAGTCTGCAGGAATGAGAGGTGCATATAGGAAATTCTAGATCAGACATAATTTCTTTTACTGGTTGAACCTTCTTGAATCGACAGACTTGCATGCCGAACTGCAAGTTTCAGTCTTGTCTTTAGACATGTCCAGAATGGATATTTTCCTGTATGTTCTGAAATGATTAATCATTCATCTGGAGTCTTCATTTCAGTTTTTAAAAAAATCTCTAAAATAAAGGAAACTATGAATAAAAAGTTTTACAAAATCATCATTTGGGAGTGTGATATCAATGAAAATCACTTACCATGATTAACAGTTTCCAGTTCCAGCTGCTGAGAACTCACAGAAGCAGTTTGCCAAGTCTGGAGCAAACAATTTCACCCAGGGGTGGAGATGGCCCAGGAACACACAATACAGATTGGCAGCCGACAAGACATAAGGGACCCCCTGGGTACTTTTGGAATTGAAGCAGCTGGAACCATGCATTTTCCCAGGTCTGAAGAGCTTTTCATTGATGGTTCAGCGAAAACTGCCAGAACTGGAGGATTGTCTTGTGGGGCTATAGTGAGCTGAGGTGGAAGAATCCATACACACAAATCACTAAAAAAATTAACTATTGTTTAACTTGCAGAGATTTTGTTTCTTGCCATCGAAATAGGGACAACCGGGTGTCTTGACAACTGAGCTGCTTCTCCCAAAAATGCTCCCATACCTGTCCCCAACCCTCCACTACTCCAGCTCAACCCTTCTCTCTCACCAAAAACATGACCCTTCGTCAAAACTGGAGCATGTTGGGAGGGAGAGGCTTTTATGGGTTAACAGAGAGGGGGGAGGTAGGCAGCATTGCCTTGCTCTACCGCTGTCTTAGACCGCAGGCCACTGAGACCCTCATACACGCATTCATAACATCCAAGCTTGATTACGCAAACTCCCTGCTTGTCGGCGTTCCCAACTCCTCCCTCGATAGGTTGCAGATCATCTGGAACTCTGCAGCCCGCGTACTCTCCCGCCCCAGACTCCGCGACCGTATCACCCCCATTGTCACCCGACTCCACTGGTTTCCCAACAGACAGAGAATACAGTTCAAGATTCTGGTCCTCATGTTCAAACCCCTCCATGGCCTTGCTCCCCCCTACCTCTCTGCCATCTCCTAACCCTCTACCAACCTGCCCTCTCCCTCCACTCAGCGGGCTCCTGCCTGCTTCACGTCCCCCGCCTTGCCCACTCCACCACTGGTGGATGGGGCCTTCAGTCACTCTACCCCCACTCTCTGGAACTCCATCCCGCAGGCCCTCTGCCTCGCTCCCTCCCTAGCCTCCTTCAAGGCCTGTCTGAAGATTCTTCTCTTTGACTGTGCCTTCCCCCTTGCCCTCCTTTCCCCCCCTAAAAAAAGGGACCATACTAAAATGTCAACACTTTTACAGACAATGACATATTGGGCAGTGTGGTCATCCGGCCGGGTGGGTGATTTTATCTGGCCCGTGACCATTTGCACTTCTGTTCCCTCTCTCCCTGCAATGTACTCCCATGGCAGCATCAGGAGCCAGCAGTTCGGAGGACTCAGTACAATGAACAATCGCTAATTGGGGGAGAGAGGGATTGAGAGAGGGGGAATTGGTGGAGAGTGATTGAGAGGGAGGAGAGAGAGTGGATATAAAGAAAGTGTGTGTGGGAGAGAAGGGGAAGTGAGAGAGAGTAATTGAGAGAGGGTGTATGAGAAAGAGGAGGAGAGGGTGGAAAGAGTGATGGGATTATTGAGAGTGAGAGGGAAGAGATGGTGTGAAAGGAGAGAAACTGTGAGGGGGAGTGAGAACGAGTAATTGAGCGAGAGAATGTGTGTGCGAGAGAGAACAGAGAAAAAGGAGAATTGAGTGGTTCACTGTTAGGACAGGTGGGGGGGACTGAGGATAAACACCGAGTGACGTGCAGTTTCCTCACGGAAAGTTCCCTCTTTCCCCAGTGAAAAAATCCTCTACGTCCTTCATTCCACCTCACACCCAACCCTACCTCTGTGTCCTCCTGACCTGGCCATTCCCTTTGCAGAGCAAACACCAGCTTGCTTCATGCCCCTGCATCCCATCTACTCCACCATTGGCATTTTGCCCCTGCTCTCTGGAGTTCCATTTCTGAAGTCCCTTCGAATTACAACAACAACAACAAGATTCCATTTATAAAGCGCCTTTCACGTCAGGAGGACGTCCCAAGGCGCTGCACAGTTGGGTCATGACCCGAGCAGGGGGGAGATGGTCAGGGTGAGGGGAGGGGAGGGAGCGAGGAGGGGGGAAATGGTCAGGGTGAGGGGAGGGATGGGAGGGAGCGAGAAGGCACATCAAGACTTTCTCAAATAGGGATCTGACCCGCGGCAGCCAAAAGGTTAGGCCAACCTGACCATCATATGGGACAGAAAATGATAATTTGGCCTATTGAAAGATCATTTGTTCCATCAGACAACATTCAACTTGCATACCAACACATTTAATCTCCTGAGGGAGATGAGTAGCTACCAGTAGAATTTACATGAGAGAAGTAGATAATTATTTGGGGATGACAAGTTTGCAGGTCAGTGGGGAGAGAGCGGAGGAATGGGATTTAAATGGATAGCTCTTTTCAAAAAGACAGCAAAGACATAATGGGCTGAATAGCCCCTTCTGTGCCGTAAGTTCCAACATTCCAACTTCCGCCCTCCACTTCTGTTGAATGTCCTCCTATAATTCTGTGATTCTATGATTCCATGATATAAGGACTTGTTTTTTTCTGCCCTGGACTCGAAGTGTCCTGAGCTCAGTTTCAGTCAGTTCATTGTGTTTGATCGAGTTAGCCTTGCCTTTTGGTATGGTAAGTTGGTGTTAGACATCGCCTTTTTCCTTGCAAGTTGGTGTATGCATGTCCTGAGGTCATTCGACTCAATGGTTTTCAGCTTGATGTTTCCATTTTGCAGTTTCAGCAGCTTATATTACATTCTCACAGATGATATGGCTTGAATAGGACTGCAGGCATGGTGTTCAACAGTTTTCATCCAAATCCATATTCAACCTTAAGGTTCAATCTTAACCCAAATCCCTTTCCAGAAAGCTAGCGTTTCAGGAATGTGGAGCAAAACAAATCAGACTAAGAGTTTTTTGGAGTGTATGTGGATAAATGTAGAGGGTGATAAGTAAGGTTGGTGAGCTGCAGGCACAAGTTGCCACATGGGGTTATGATGTAGTGGCAATAACGGAGACCTGGCTCAAACAAAGACAGGAATGGGAGCTTAACATTCCTGGCTACAATGTATTCAGGAGGGATGAGGAAGAGAAAAAGGAAGGGAGTTGGGCAGTATTGACCAAAGATACAGCCCTGGAAAGTACTGATGAGCTGGAGCAGGGTGGTCCCAACAGGCAGGCCGCACCCGGCACCCAGCCCGGTGGTGATTTTATCCAGCCCAAGACCATTTCCAACATTCCAACCCGCTCCCTCCTCCCCCGTTGAATGTCCTCCTATGGCAGCAGCAGTTGGTAGGAAAGCGGGAATAATACAGGCCGTTATTGTAGTCTGTCAAGAAGACAAGCGCGTCACTTACCTACTGCATGCTTAGCAACTGCTGGCTCCTGCCGCTGCAGATAGTTACCTGCACAACAGATTAGGAGAGAGAAGGATTGAGAGGTGAGGGAGGTGGGAGAGAGGGGGAGTGGGAGATAGAGGGGGGAAGATAAAGGGGGGAGAGAAGGAGGGAGAGTATGAAAGAGAGAGAGTATGAGAGAGGAGGGAGTGAATGTGAGGGAGAGGGGGAGAGAAAGAATTAGAGAGAGGGGGAGATTGAGAGAAACTGAGAGAGAGAGACTGGGGGAGAAGGGGGAGTGATTGATTGGGATTGGGGAGATGGAGTGTGAGAGAGTGTGAGAAGGGGAGGGAGAGAGAGTAATTGAGAGAGAATGTGAGAATAATAATCCTTGCATTTGATATTGCGCCTTATCTCGTCTTCGATTCGCCTCAAAGCGCTTCATAGAAGATACTGTAAAGTGAATTGACTGTATAATTTGTGGGCGAAATGTGGCAGCCAATTGCATACAGCAGTGTCGTGGATTGAGTGACCAAATTATTTAAAAAAATCATCCAGGAAATTCTGTTGCTGAATCCATTTTATTAGCCTTATTCTTTCTGTATATCATTGATGATTAATTAATATTCTCAGTCAAAGGTAGCATTACTGTTTCGTACATTTCAAACTGTATTATTGTATGTGGAGCTTTTCATTTTACTGACTCAGAATTAAATTTTAATTTCCTGAACTGCAGAACGTGGATGATTAAGTGAATGCTCCATCCGCAACCTTTCTGTAACCATCTTCCAAAAACTCTGTTATAATTAAATAAATTGGGTGAGAAAAATAGCCTTTCTTCTTGGCGTTATGCCCTTACAGCTATCTATCACTGGCATTCAATTTATCTCAAGAATGAGTTAAAAGGCATCACCTTTTCAAAAACAATTTGAAACTTACTTTTTTATGCAAATTGTCTTCTAAATCTTACACTCCTTCCCCCATTATCCCTCACCCCCAATCCCTCCCAACCTCTCCCCTCCCTCCCAATTCTATCCTGCGAGGTATGTGTCCGGGATACCGCCTTCCCAAACTCTTGATTGGAATTAACAAATTTTATATCACTTATAATGACCCCTGGGGGAAAGTATCTCTGAATGTTATGGAGCCATATCTTTATGGAAGCAAAATGGCTTCAGGCAGGGAATTGAAGGAAAACATTGATAACAGTTTTGAAAATATAAATTAAAAATATTATAAAAGGAGCCTTTTAATTCATGGTGTGCCTGACCATGATTGGTCCTGCTGTTGTTTTTTGTGATTAATCATGAATGGGACTCGATTTAACATTTTTTTATAGTAAAGGGGAAATTATGCATGGTGACTAACTTCCACATTTTAATTTGAAATAATCATAACTGGAATATGATATTTATTCTCATAATATTAGCTTACATTTTATTAACTTCTCTTGTGAAATTGCCAGCCCTAAGGTAGCAGACTTTAATTGTTTGGTTTTGCACTTAACAAATTGTTCTTAAAATAAACAAAATGAGAGGATTTGGTCCCTTTGCTACTTTATTAAATAATTGATTTTTTATGGCATATTTATAATTGGATTTCCCACTTTAAAGACATAGTGAACAGATTGCTATTATTTGCAATCAGAGCATCACCCTATTGCAGTGCACTGTTTTATTTGATTGTTTTACTGTTTTGTACATACTATTTATATACAGTATCTGACCAACTGTGATCTAATATGTTGTAGCTATTAATACAACTGGATTTTAATCAAATATTACCATTATATCCTTGACAGTTTTCTCTCCCATAGCTTATTAAGGATAATTAGAATTAATCAATGTTCCATAATGTCACAATGGGTCATTTCTATTTGTAAACTTGCAAGTATTGCTTCATATACATTAGAGCAGTGACAATGTGCACAGTAAATGAGTTTTCTGATTTTAGTTCTAATTGCCAAGTACACCAAACTAACAATTATCTGCTTAAGACCTATATTTTGTAAATTAACCTAGTTTAAATTCAAGAATAGATGGAACAGAATATGTGAAAGTGACAAGTGATATTTTGAACTTTGAGATGCTGGTCATTTTAATCTCTAACCTTATAGTTATTTCTGTAAGTATTTGCAACAATAAAAATCTGCTAAGAAATCAAATGTGCATTTGGAGTACAATGAAACCCCACATAATGCAAAATGACTTTCCCAAGAAACATTATACTTCATTAAGAATTTCTATAACCCACAGATAAAAAGTTGTCTGTTTGCAAATTTCTGTATCATGGCCAATTTAATTGTGCATTGAGCATTGCAGTCTAAAAACAAAACTGTAAACATTTACCAATATCTGGCATGAATGAAAACAAGCTATTCTATCCAGATGAAATTTAGCAGTAATAAACTGATTAGATTTAATATTAGTGAACTTGTTTTTTGATGGAGATAGGTTTGGTTTGTTACATTGCGGTTCTGTTCTTGTATAAGATAGGTATTTATTGAAATCTGTTACCTTTTGGTTTGGGTCTTATCATTGCTTTCATCACATATTTGCAATTCTGCCTGGTTTATATACCTTAGTAATGTATATATCCAGGTGTAGCTGAAATTGGTGATGTTCCCAAATATGCCTACATTCAATGGAGAAAATTTCAGCTATCCCAGGTTTGTTCCTTCTGAATTTATTCTGTTGGGTGCACTGTTTATGTACATACAAATGATGAAGCATACATTAACCTTGCTGACAATAAA
Source organism: Callorhinchus milii (assembly GCF_018977255.1). Lineage (NCBI taxonomy): Eukaryota > Metazoa > Chordata > Chondrichthyes > Chimaeriformes > Callorhinchidae > Callorhinchus > Callorhinchus milii. The sequence continues at coordinate 54,506,380 of NW_024704746.1, forward strand.
ACAATAGAATTGCTCATTAGTATCCATGCAATAAAGAACGGATTACAGCAGTTCCTTTTCCAATTAAAAACAGCTTTTAATTACATTGTTGATAATTATTATTTCCAAATACTAAAAGAATACTATAAATTTAGAAATATATACACATAGGCCTTAAAGATGTAAAAGAATTAACACATTAAAAATGGAAGGTTTTACTGACAGTCAACTTTGAATATTATTGTTCAAAATAATTCTGTTTATAGGAGGAGGATTTCCCCTGTGAAGCACCACTTTGCTGTTTATGCTTAAGTGAAAAATGTGCCACGGCCCAGAGCTGCTTCCATCCTGTCGTGTTATCAGATAGTTCAATTTTTCTTTTTGACAGGAATCAAGACATTGATGAATGATGGTCTCCTTCCTTGTCTTTGTCCATGGATTGCTAAATGGACTAAAAAGGAAACTCCTGCTTTTGACAGCAATTGTACTAATTGTTTGGATGTGTGCTGTAACAGTTTAGTTTCATTAGGCTTGGCTTGACCTTCCCATCAAAATTTTCTCTCACAAGACCTCCACCCCAACCACTTAATCTCCTGCTGAAGATTATGCATTCATACCCCCTGATCTTCAAAGGTCATCAAACAAAGCTTCAGAATATTCATCCATCCTGACATCTTCACTGAAGAGCTATGGCCTGCTGTCTTCTACAGATAACATGTCCTCCCGTCTCCGTTCCCCCACACCCCCCATCAACAGAGACACCATTTATACCATGGAGTACTTAGCACTTAAATCTCTACTCTCTGCAGTTTTCTTCCAACCAGAGTCTTCGTCTTAAGGAATATTTTCTTAAAAAATTCTTGATTTCAATCTTAATTTGGAAGTTGGTTTTCTTAGGCAGCTTCCAATTTCCTGTTNAAAAAAAATTAAAATCGCTGCAATAAATTAATGTGACCACCATGTAAGTTCACCTTTGAGCCATGCTTTGAGCCACCACAGTAAAATAGTGGAGTCTTGTATCTTAGTGGTTGGCACGCTTGCCTCGCAAGTGAGAGGACCTGGATTTGATTCCCAGGCAGGACGAAACCTTAGGCAAGTTTCCTTATTCCACACACATGCAGTAAGTAGGAACCCGCTAGTTAATTGATTGGCAGATCACTTTCCAGGGGTAATAATCCCTCCCAAAAGATAATAATAATTTGGACATTCAATCCAAGACTATTTTTTGGCCATTGCTGTGCGCAATTGGCCGCCACATTTCTCCCACAAAACACAGAGTTACTACACCTTACAGTATATCCTGTGATTTGCTTTGAGGCGTCTCAAAGACATGGTAAGGCGCTATATCAAATGCAAGGATTATTATTATTATAATTATAATATTATAATTGGAGGCAAATACTTTATCCTGTCAAACATGTTGAATACATTTTGTGAGTTCTGAATTAAAGGCAACATTGTCAGGAATAAGGAACCAATATACTTTTTGTTTCACTGAAAAAGTCTTTAAAATTTCTGTCAGGAGTATTATATTTTAACTCTTTACTTGTGAAACAAAAATGTATTGAAAAATAGATTTTTCCAGCGACAGCTGTTCGCACACTTCCTATAATAATAATCCTTGCATTTGATATAGCGCTTTTCACGTCTTCTCGACGTCTCAAAGCGCTTCACAGAATAGACTGCAAAGTGAATTGACCGTACATTTGTGGGCGAAACGCGGCAGCCAATTGCACACAGCAGTGTCCCACAAACAGTCGTAGATTGAAAATGACCAATTTATTATTGTTTTGTTTTGGAGGGATTATTATTAGGCGTGTGGAGTAAGGAAACTTGCCCAAGGTTTCGCCCTGCCTGGAATTGAACCCAGATGTCTCGCCTACAAGACATGGATTGAATGTCCAAATTATTATTATCTTTTGGGAGGGATTATTACCCCTGGAAAGTGATCTGCCAATCAACTAACCAGCGGGTTCCTACTTACTGCCAGCTAAACAGAGGCATGTGTGTGGAGTAAGGAAACTTGCCTAAGGTTTCGTCCTGCCTGCGAATCAAATCCAGGTCCTCTCACTTGCCTGCCAGATGTCTCGCCTAACCCTATATTAGGTCCATATTATAAAGAGAATCACACTGTAATTACACTATTGCCTTTATATTAGGGTTGGATTGTGTAAATTTTAAAGGTAAAGAAATGCAGAATGGAAGTTGATGAGTTTCATTTGTTTAACTAACATCATTTAATGAAATGATTCAGTGGTTCATGTACATTTTGAACTTCACTCAGATCTAGGCAAGAAAAGTGTTGTATTTACAGCTTTTTAATTTTCATGCCACTTCTGGTAATCGCTTTGTGGCTTTGGTGATTTGAGCTGGTTGGCAGGAAACAACCTCATGAAGATCATTCATGAAGGTCACTATTGCTAAACAGTTCACATCATCTCCCAATTTAGTACACTAATCTTTCATTTTCTTACTGTTGTAAAGGGCAGATTGTGCAAATGTAAAGGAAGATGAGTTGTGATTCTGGTTTCCAATTTGAAATCCATATCGAAGATGAAGGCCACCTTCTTGCTGATTTTACTAGATTAAATGTTTATTTACAGTACATTTTCCAAATTTCCACTTCATTGTCTTTAAACTATTCATGAAAGTACGGAATAACTTAGTCCCTAATTATGACATTTATTTATCCACGATAAAACGTTTGCCTGACTTAATTGGAGCCAACAGCTTCATCTGGTTCCCAAGGATAGCAAAGCTACATTCTAGCTCTGAGCCTTGATTCCTATTTGTTCTCGTTCTCCTCTCCCCCCCCCAGGTGGTTACAGTCAGGAAAGTTGCCAGTGGAAGTGTCAATGTTGAATGCTCTTTTGAGGTTTGGCCTATAGCATATTGTAGAGGCAGAATGGTAGGAATATTACTCAGCAGCTAGCTGTTATATAGTTATATAGAAGCCATTAATGCTGATGCTGGCAACCTGAAATGATAACTTTTCCCAATTTACCAGCACCAATGTCCCTCACCTGTCCTGAGCATAAAAACAAGACCCCAAATATATTTTTAAAAAGCCCCACGTCAGCACTTCGAATTCACAGTGTAGTCTGACACCTCGATGCAGTGCTCGGGAAGGGGGCCAGGCGGAGTGATTGGGGGATGGAATTCCAGAGGTTGGGGGCTCTCCCGCCAATAGTGGGGGGGTGGGTGGGTCGGGGGACGTGGAGCAGGGGGACTGGCTGAGGGAGGAAGTGGGCGGATTGGTAGGGGGTTAGGAGGTCACAGAGGTAGGGTGGGGTGAGACCATGGAGGGCTTTGTAGGTGAGGACCAGGATCTTGAACTGGATCCGCTGAAGGATAGGGAGTCAATGGAGTCAGGTGAGAATGGGGGAGATGGGGTCACGGAGTTTGGTGTGGGAGAGGACACGGGCTGCAGAGTTCACATGTGTCAATGTTAGGCGCCATTTTGAACCACTGTCATGTGCCTTCATCTAGTGAGAAGTAAACAAAACTTTTGTGGTGGTGGCTTATATATAAAAGTATCTTGTGAATGTTTTTCCATTCTTCAGAAAATTAATAGGATATCGAATGAAAATTATTAGTTTAAGCAACGTTTTCTAATGTAATTTTAAAACAAATAAATGTAGGACAAAAATGTTTATTTTTCTTTGTGTCAATTTGGGTACTGTTGATGCAGGCTGTGATTTGTGGCGCCAAAAAAACTGTTGTCATTGTCTCTGAAATTGTAATCTTGTCCTTGTGTTTATTTCTGCTTTGTACCAGGAGCTGGAATGGATTCACAGGAAATGTTTTGATGTCATTGTATTGGTTACAGCAGCTGTGCAAGTTGCAACATAAGGAATCTTATTTGTGCTGCATCTTCTATGCTACCTTAAACATGAGCTACCAGCAGTACTAAAGGATCCAACAGAATTAGCTTGCAGACATTATCAGGTGTTACATCAATGCTTTTTTCAAATCTTGCCTTCTACTTGTGGGAAGCAACGAGCAGGACAGTGATATATATTTCAGATTATGGTGCTGCTTATAAAAATAAATGGAATGCAAATTCCATTTAGAAGCATTATCTACTGGTGTGATAAAATGTAGCCTATAGCTTAAAACTGGTTTAACTAGCTGTCACTTTGCATTAACCCAATTTCAGAGTTTTCCTTCTTAAGCAGAACACAGCTTTAATGTGAAAAAATATATTGAGTCAAGGCTGGGGCACATTGCACGTGAAAGGACGAGAGGAAAGAGGCAGCCACTTTCAATCAGAAAAACATTGTGCTGCTTTTTGGCTGCTTGTTGCTTCCCTTGTGGAGTATTCCTCTTCCTGGAATGCTTTTGAACTCCAAGATACTCATTTCCACTGGTTCTCCTGTGTAAGTGCTACCAAAGAAAGCTGATCGGAAGAATCTTTGTAGATGATTGAAATCAGCAGTGTTTGCATTATGTGTTGAAATCTATATTTGCATAACGTACCTTGCACAATTTCTACAGATTTTGATACAATACAGCATTTATGAAGTTCAATTCAAGTGGGTCATGCCTGTAGTGTATGTGGGCCACACCTATAATTACATGGATCATATAATGCATACTGATATGAATGAATCTTCTCCATTCTGCTCTGGAATGTTATTTACTGGCACGATCTAAGAGCTGCCACAAATATTACAGACCCTTTGCAGCATAGATGTATAATTATTTTGCAGAAATGTTGCCTTGTATCGGGGNAAAAAAGGATGTGCATGAATGTTGATGAACACTTGGCCTCTTTGAACAAAGTCCATGAGAATAGATGAGCTGGCTGCAGATATTGCTGCTGAGATGTATTTGATAATGTAAACTGTTTCTGAATAATATCTGAACAGTCCAGTTCAGTTCATTATTGAAATAGATATTTATCTGCATTATCTGTTCTGTGCCTTTGTAGGCCCACACACAGCTTTTTCTGTCCTGCATTCTTTGTGGACCTAAAGCTTCTGGGACTTTGCTCTGAATAATTCAACTTCAGGCTGGAAATTAGCAAAAAAAAGCCCTCATACCCTGATTATTGGAGCTTTTGAAGATTGGTTATTTGACTCTTTTTAACTTCACATCATAGGTATGAGAAGAAAATCTGTGTTGTGCGAGGAATATAGTTTAGTGTATCCACAGCTTACCCAATAGACTACTGTAATGGTTGTGATGAACCTATATTTTCCCGAGTTTGTTGAATACCTGTATCACATGCTGAGTTTCTCATAACTTCAGCATCTTGTGTTTACCGGTCTGGGAAAAAAATTATATCAATGATACTTGTACTGTATTTGACATAATGCGTTTCAAAACACTTAATGGTTAATTAAGTGACTGTATTTGTAGGTAAATGGAGCTAACCAGTTTGTGGACAGCCAAAGTTCTACAAACAGCTATGAAGTGAATATTGCAATCAATTTATTCATAGGATTGTTGGCCATGACACTGACTGCTCCTTCTCTTAAGAGTATCATGGGATCCCAGCAACATCACCAAAAGAAAAATTAACGCAGAATAGTGTCTTGGAGTGCTGTCTTAATGTCCAACCGAACAGCAGGCGGGACCTAGGGTTCCTGTCTCATCCAAAGCAGTGCTCCCCTGGTAGTGCACTGGAGTATCAGACTGCACTTTAAGCTCAAATCGCAATGTAAGGCTTAAATGTACAACCTTCGTACCCACTACCGATAAGGTAAACTAACACATAAGTTTCAATTTTCATTTTTTTCTGAACAACTTTTGAGAAATCCAAATACTGATCTTCATTGAAATTTGGTTTTAAGTAGAATAGTTTCTCTACCCCCCCCCAGCCTATTTGACAGACTTGAGGAAGAATTCTGTCTCAAGAATCTCTTAATGTTCTATTGATAAATCCATCCTTACCTCAAGATAATAAATAATCTGCAGTTTTGACCTTACAACACATTAATTGTCATGCCATGCACATAATTAATTAAGCTGTTTAAAGCGTCAACAATAGCGTACAATTCACACAAGGTCAAAATGTAGGGAACATTAGAGGCTCATGTTCATGCTCTTGGAATTAAACACTTACTGGGTTCCTAAACATTTCATAGCTATGGCTCATTATCTACAACACAATGCACTGTGAATTTCTTTCCAACTCATTTCTATATTTAAAATAATTATCTTCTCCCATATTAGAATTCTCCTACTGTTATGAAGCTTTGCAAAGCCACATGACCCACATTTGTATTCGGTTCCCAAGGTACTCAAAAGTGCCCACAGGTGCATATAATTGTTTTCTTCAAAATGACATTTCCAGCAGCTTTTACTGATTGGCATCTAATTGTTCATTATTAAAACTGAATAATTTATGGTTTGATAGCTCTCAGAAGCATTTTAACTGCCTAAGGCATTCATAACGAGTGTTTCTAGACCATTTTCACTGGAGCTAACAACCTACTTCGTCATTGGGTGGTCTTCTGGTGGAGTTTTCTATCTGCTCAAATTACTGTGTGGTCTTTTGGCAAAGCTGCCTAGCTCCTCAGACACTTAATTGTGTTTAGGTTCTCCTGCTCAATGACCTAGTGGTCTTCTGGTGGACCTGTTCATCCGCTTCAGTTCCCCAGTGCTTATCCACCGCTCTGTAATCTTCTGGGAGATCAATTCATCTGTTTCAGTTCCCCAGTGCTTATCCACCATTCTGTGGCTTTCTGGTGGAGCTATCCGTCTCTCAGTCACATAGTGGTGTTCAAATGAAGCTAAACTCCTGCTCAGTGATCTAGTGGTCTTCTTTGGAGCTATCCACCGATTCAATCACTCAGTGGTAGAACTATTCTTGTGCTCAGAAAAATGTGGAAGAGATCATTTGAACAAGAAGAACTTGAATGGGGCAGAGATCTTGTAGGGAGAGAGATCTCAGGTATTTTTTAAGTCTTGAAGAAAATAGAAAAAATAGTATCTTATTTGTTTGAGGTGGTTGAAGATCGAGGAAAATCTGTATTTAAATAGAAATAAAAATTAACATAGTATTGGAGAAAATGCTTGAGAAATTTAATATCTCCAAAATGAAACTTAAATATTCTTTGAGAACCATAATTGGAAAGATTACAACTATTTTTGTTTAAAAAGTTACTTTTTTTTGGACACTGGGTGTCTGACACTTGCAGAAACTCATCCCCATGCTTAAGAGTATCCAAACCAAGCTGAGTTTTCGATGCTTCCCATTTACAAATTGATATCCCAGAGAGAGATTGTTGGAATGGAATGCACACTTTGACCCTGGAAGAACACATCCTGCTTACCTAATTCCGGAAAGTGTTAGGCGCAGGTTGGAAAGAACCAAGGCTTGGGGACCCCAGAGTGTGCGATGGGGTACTGCTGGAGTCTAACCAGGTAAAATTGCATAGCTTGCCACCGATATTGCTGGCTGATAAGCTTCCCTGCTGCTTGTACAGCTAGGGCCACGCTATCTGTTTAAGTTTTGACTTGTAGCGCTAACAGTAGCTGAGGGGGATGACTCCCAGCCCCCAGTGACTGGTCTGCCCTTCCAGGTCCTGTTGATGAGCCAGGCTGGCTGTGCTGTCCTCAGCAGTGCCCTGGAATAATGTGGGCCCATCTGGCTCAGGAACCGGACTACTGAAACTGGCTGGTTCTATTCCAACATTCTGTTGCCAAGCAAGTCACCTTGGAGCCAGTTCAGCTCCTTAGGAGACCGCGCTTACCTCCCCCCAAGGAGTATAGTCACTTGTAAAGTTACCTGAACAAAGTAGATATGATAAAATACTCTTCCTATGATTCCTAAATCCACTTTTGAATGTCAAATAGACTTTTGAATATGTGCATGCAGTTTTCATAGCACAGACGTTTCCCAAGAAAAACTGTCAAATAAGTTACATCCATAAAGACATATTAGACGCATAAAACAGCATTCTTCAAATAACATCAAAAGGGCATTACTGTTATGGTGTTGAAAACTATCTTGCAGTCTCAAATGGATAATACAGTAATAAATATGGCCAAGTGTTTAAAGAACTATGAATCAACAAGAACAAAATTACATTTGTATAGCCCCTTTCACGTTGTGAGGACGTTCCAAGACGCTGGACAGACAGAATTACGGACTCGAGCTGGGGGGTCAGGGAGGGTGAAGAACAGGGGGGGGAGCAGGGAGATCAAAATCACGATCGAAAAGGAGGGTCTTGAGATGGGTCTTGAAGGTGGAGTCCTGTAGCTCAGTGGTTAGAGCACTCGCTTTGCAAGTGAGAGACCTGAGTTCAAATCCAGGCAGAGGGCGAAACCTTGGGCAAGTTTCCTTACTCCACACGCCTAATAATAATCCCTCCAAAAAACCAAAAACAATAATAAATTGGTCATTTTCAATTTACGACTGTTTGTGGGACATTGCTGTGCGCAATTGGCTGCCGCGTTCGCCCACAAATATACAGTCAATTCACTTTACGGTGTGTTCTGTGAAGCGCTTTGGGACGTCCTCCTGACGTGAAAAGAGCTATATCAAATGCAAAGATTATTATTATTTTATTAATTTCATTTTATTATTTTATTAAGGTGGCAAGGAAGGGGGCAAGACTATGGGATGAAGTTCCAAAGGGTGGGGGTAGAGTGGCGCAAGGTCTTGCTACAATTAGTGGGTGAGCGAGGCGGGGGATGTGAAGCAAGCCAAGCCCACTAAGCGGAGTGAGTGAGCAAGATGGTAGGGGATTAGGAGGTTGCAGAGGTAGGGGGGAACAAGACCATGGAGGGCTTTGAAGATGAGGACCAAGATCTTGAACTGTATCCTCTGTGTGATGGGAAGCCAATGGAGTCGGGTGAGGATGGGGGTGATAGGGTCGCTGAGCTTAGTGCGGGAGAGGTATCGGGCTGCAGAGTTCTGGATGATCTGCAGCCTGCGGAGGGAGGAGTTGTGGAGGCCGACAAGCAATGATTTTGCCTCGTCGAGCCTCGATGTAAAGAAAGCATGTATGAGGGTTTCGGCGGCCTGCCGTGTGGGGGAAGGCAGAGTGGGGGAAGGCAGAACGGGTCATTGCGCAGATGTGGGGTAAAAAGAATAGTTGAGGGTCAAAGAAGACCCCAAGATTCTGGACTGGCTTAGCAAGGAGGGGTGTGAAACCATGGATGGTGATCCTGTCAGCTTGAGGTGAGGAAGCGCTGACGGGAGCCAATCAGGAGAGCCTCGGTCTTGTTGACGTTCAACTGAAGAAAATTAGCTCTCATCCAGGACTTGATGTCTGATAGACATTCTGTGAGGACAGCAGTGGTCCTGGAATCATGGGTGGAGGCAGAGAGATAGAGTTGGATATCATCTGCACACATGTGGAAGTTGACTCCATGTCTGCGGATGATGTCACTAAGATGGAGCATATAGATATTGAAGAGGAGGGGACCAAGGACAGAGCCTTGAGGAATGCTGCACGAGACAATGCGGGGCTAGAGGAGAAGCCGTTTGTGGAGGTAAAGTGGAGGTGCTGTGAGAGGTACGATCTGAACCAATCAAGGATAGAGCCGTGAAGGTTGAGGTGAGAGGAGAGGCGATGGATGATGATAGAGGGTCAACAGTGTCGAAAGCAGCAGAGAGGTCAAGGAGGATGAGGAAGCAGAGAGGGCCTGGTCACAGATGGACGGAGTGTCATTTGTCACTTTGACCAGGGTGCTGTGCTGTGGGCGGCACGGAAACCCGACTGGAGGGGTTCAAGAAGAGAGTGGCAGGAGAGAAAGGAGCGAAGCTGAGAAGCAACAACTTGTTCCAGGACCTTGGAGAGGAAAGGGAGGTTGGAGATTGAGTGGAAGTTATGGAGTAGAGAAAGGTCCAGGGAGGATTTTTTACAGATAGGAGTGATGACAGCATTTTTTAATGGAACAGTACCAGACGTCAGTGAGAGGTTTACAATGTCAGTGAGTAGAGGGGCAACGAGGTGGAGCTGGGAGGTAAGGACAGGGGTAGGAATGGGATCGAGGGAGCAGGTGGTCGGTTTCATACGGTTTATGGTGGTGATGGGGGGACAGATTCAAAGGTGTGGAGGGAGGAATGGTTAGGAGCCGGGGTGGGAGGAGGAGGTAGCAGATACAGTGGAAGAGGCAGCTGAGCGGTTCCCTTGACTTTGCATTCGAGGAAGTCCAGCATCGCCTTGCATTTGAGTTGAATTAAGTTAGCCAGTTTGTAGGAGGTGATATGCAGATAGCGCTTAAATCAGTAACTTCCACATAAGACTGGGTCAGCAGGTCAATAGCTTCTTTCTCAATTTAGATGCTCAGTGTCAGGTCCTGTTTTAAATTTCAGGAAAGCAGAGCATTGATCCTTGGCAGCCGGCCAGACTGCTGGGATCAAAGGAAATGCTAAATATCTTTATATTCAACTTGTTTTCTTGTTTGCACTTGTAGTTATGCTTTTGATAACATTAAATAAACAACAACAACTTGCACTTCTATAGCATCCTCCACCCAGCAAAGCGCTTAAAGGTGGTGGAGCCTGACTCCAAGCCTTTGGCAGATTTCAAGCCAGAGGTTTTGTTTGGAAGCCAACAATGTGTGGTCCTATTACTGTAAAAACTGGCTCCCTTAAAGGACAGATCCCTCACCAGAATTGGGCATAGTAGTCGATGCTTACTTCCGCTATTTTATTTGGGAGCTGTGTTTCTTGGACATCCTAGAAATCTGACAGTATCAGGTGTAAGGATCCTATACAGACTGGATTTTCTGGCTAAGAGGGCTAGATTGCAGAGCAATCCCCAAACTGTACCACAGATGATAGTGACATCATTGCTGGCTTCCAGACAAATTCTCTACTTGGTAATCTTCCAAAGAAAAATGTGTGATGCTATCCAAACTATAACTGCATTCTGGGATGTGTTTTAGTGGTGACTCCACGTTATACTAAGTCTGGCCTGTGAACAGATTTTATAAGTCAGTCTCACAGACAAATGTATCTGAATTTTAATTGTCTCAGGAAATCTTGCTACAGTTTCATCTGACATTTCATCTTTCTCATTGAAAGGAATTGCAGTGGAAGCTTGTTGAAATGTGGTTGTGGATCCATAAAACACTTTATAATGAGGCAGTCATGGTTGGTTTAACCGCTCAGATGTACACCCTCCAGTTTCATTCAGGCAGTATGTAGGAAATGGCATCACCACGACCTAATGACCTGGTAGTCAACCATTTTTAGTGCTTGGGAAACCAGAATAGCTGACTATGAATATGAGATCATCAGGTCTCTGACGACATCAGTAGTCATTTTTAGTACGGGAATTGGCTGGTGAACGGGAGCCAATCAGACTGTCTATGCGAATGACCAGTTAATTAAATTAATTTGTTTTACAAATGCAAAGTTAAACCACACTTGATTGACTCTTTTCCTAAACTTATTATTCTTATGAGAAGATATTTACCTAGAAATAGCAGCTGTCCTATAGAAATAGTCTGTGATGGTGTGTGCAGTTGGTTCGAAGACCTTGTAAATGGCCAGAACATGATTATTTTTATGTATAGTATCTAATTGGCTTTGTTTTGGCGGCAAGAATGAACAAGGCATAGTGTTTGTGCAATGACAGAGAGAATCACAGGTGTCTCAGAAGAGAGATCAGTTTTGAGATCAAGAAGGTCATAGGTGGATATTCATTTTACTCCCAAGGATTAAAACAACATACATTTGGTTCCTTTACACAAAGAGGAAATGTTGTATGTTGCTCTATAAGGTATTGATTGAAAAGTAAAGCAGGTTCTACATTTCCTTGAGTCAACCAAGTTTGATTTTTCTATTTCTGAAAGATAAATATCAAAAACATTAAAATATACTTTTTGAGGTAAATACACTCTAAATGATAGTTTAGAGAAAATTCACCAAATGAGTAAAATTAAGTCATTGTCTTGTGCTTCAATGTATTTGACTTATCACCTCAATAATTTCAAATAGACAAGATGCTAAAACACATTTGAGAAGTATTATTTTGTTTCTTGTTCTGTGTTTTCCCTTTAATATTATGTGCCAGAACAAAATTTCAGGTTTCCAAAGCTATCAAAAAAAATTAATCTATCCTTGTGCAGTACATGATGTGAACTGTATCAATTTCTTTTCTTTCAATTTCAGTGTAATCACTTTGAGGAATCGGCATTTCCAAATGTGTAAGTCGCTCTTTGTATGTTCTTAACACGATTAGTAACCATCTGTGTAGATGAACACTCATTCTCATCAAAAATTCACTCAGATCTACAAGGATAGATTCAATACACTTGATAATGTAGATGACATGTTTGCAACTATGAAGTTATGCAAGAAAGTATTTTAAAAAAGTATTTACATGCATAGTTCAAATACCCCCAAATGTGGTCTGGTTTAGGCCCATCCATTAATCTGGCCCAAATATCTGATCATTTTCAATCCACGACTGTTTGTGGGACATTGCTGTACGTAATTGGCTGCTGTGTTTCGCCCACAAAAAATATACAGTCAATTCACTTTACAGCATATTCTGTGAAGCGCTTTGAGACATCTAGAAGACATGAAAAGCGCTGAATCAAATGCAAGAATTATTATTATAATATCTATTTCATGTCAAATTGAGCAAGAAGATTGTAATCGTGCAAGCCTCCTTGAGTGAGTACTACAAATACATTTACTACATGATATACAACAACAAATCTACAACAAAGAGCACATTTGGGAATGGCAATTGCACCAAGTGATTCTGTATCATATACTTGAGTATTTCTTGTAGAGTTTCCTCACACTCGTTATAGAATCCTAGAATTTTACAGTACAGAAGGCGCTGGGCCATTCAGCCCATCGTGCCTGTGCTGGCTCTTTGAAAGAGCTACCAACTAGTCCCACTTCCCTCATAGCCGTGCAAATGTTTCCTTTTTAAGTATTTATCTAATTCCCATCTGAAAGCTATTATCGAATCTGCTTCCACCACCCTTTCAGGCAGTGCATTCCAGACATCTCCCCTTTTCCCCTCTGGTTCTTTTACCAATTATCTTAAATCTGTGTCCTCTGGTTACTGACCCACCCACCAGACGATCATTTTCTCCCTATCCCTATCCACTATCAAAACCCCTCATAATTTTAAACACCTCTGTTAAATCTCCTCTCAATCTTCCCTGCTCTAAGAAAAATAATCCTAGATTCTCTGTTCTTGCCATATAATTGTAGTCCCTCATCTCTGGTATCATTCAGTAAATCTTCTCTGCATCCTCTCCAAGGCCCTGACATCCTTCCTAAAGTGTGGTGCCCAGAATTGGACACAATACTCTGCTGAGGCCCAACCAGCGATTTGTAAAGGTTCAACATAACTTCCTTCCTCTTATATTCTATGCCTCTATTTATAAAGCCAAGATTCCCATATGCTTTTTTAACCACTTTGTCAACTTGTCCTGTCACCTTCAAAGTTTTGTGTATGTGGACCCCCAGGTCTCTCTGTTTCTGCACCCCTTTTAAAACAGTACCATTTATTGTGTATTGCCTCTCCTCATTCCTCCTCCCAAAATGCATCACTTCACACTTCATAGAATCATAGAATTATACAGCACAGAATGAGGCCATTCGGCCCATCGTGTCTGTGCCAGCTATTTGGAAAGAGCTATCCAATTCAATTCCACTACTCCACTCTCTCCCCATAGCCCTGCAAACGTGTCCTCCCCAAATCATTATCTAATTCTCTGCATTAAATTCCATCTGCCATGTGTTTGCCCATTTCACTAGCCTGTCTATATCCTCCTGCAGTTTGCTTCCATCCTCGTATGTTTCCAAGTTTTATGTCATCTGCAAACTTTAAAATTTTGCTCTCAACACCCAAGTCCAGATCATTAATATACATTAAAAAGAGCAGTGGTCCTAATACTGACCTCTGGGGGACACCATTGTATACCTCCCTCCAATCTGAAAAACAACCATTCACCTCTACTCTTTGCTTTCTAGCTCCCAGCCAATTTCAAATGCTGTTCCCTTAACAACAACAACAACAACAAGATTCCATTTATAAAGCGCCTTTCACGTCAGGAGGACGTCCCAAGGCGCTGCACAGTTGGGTCATGACCCGAGCAGGGGGGAAATGGTCAGGGTGAGGGAAGGGAGGGAGCAAGGAGGGGGGAGATGGTCAGGGTGAGGGGAGGGAAGGGAGGGAGCGAGGAGGGGGAAGAGAGTCGAGAGGGGAGCTGAAGGCACGGTCAAAGAGAAAGGTTTTGAGACCGGCCTTGAAGGAGGAAAGGGAGGAGGCGGCGAAGGCACTGGGGGATGGAGTTCCAGAGCCTGGGGACTGAGAGGCTGAAGGCCCGACCACCGATGGTAGGGCGGTTGGGGCGGGGGACGTGGAGCAGACCAGAGCCAGAGGAACGGAGGGTACGGGCAGGTAGGTAGGGGGATAGTAGGTTGGAGAGGTAGGAGGGAGCAAGGCCGTGAATGGCCTTGTAGGTGAGGATGAGGATCTTGAAATCAATCCTCTGGGGGATGGGGAGCCAGTGGAGGCGAGCGAGGGTGGGAGTGATGTGGTCCCGAAGCCTGGTGTGGGACAGTACACGAGCTGCAGAGTTCTGAATGACCTGCAGCTTGTGGAGGGAGGTGGCGGGAAGGCCGGCGAGGAGAGAGTTCCCATAGTCCAGCCTTGAGGTGACAAAGGCGTGGACCAGGGTTTCAGCAGCGTGAGGGGTGAGGTAGTGCCGTAGCCTTCAATTTCAATTTTAAGGCCATGAGCTTCAATTTTGCTAACACGTCTGCTATGTAGCACTTTACCAAATGCTTTTTTGAAGTCCATTAACACAATATTAACTACACTACCTTCATCAACCTTCTCTGTTACTTCATTGAAAAACTCATTCAAGTTAGTTAGAAATGATTTGCCTTTAACAAATCCATGTCGTCTGTCCTTTATTAACCCATGTGTTTCTAAGTGAAAATTTATTTTGTCCCACATAATGGTCTCTGGAAGTTTCCTTACCACAGACGTTAGGCTGATTGGTTTGTCATTACCAGGGTTATCCCTCTCCCCTTTTTTGAATAGGGGTTTAACAAATGCAACCCTCCAGTCCTCTGGCACCACTCCCATATCCAAGGAGGATTGTGGCCAAGCCTCCGCTCTTTCCACCCTAATTTCTTTCAGCAATCCAGGATGCATACCATCTGGACTGGGCGACTTTTCTACTTTGAGTGTTGCCAACCTTTTCAGTAGCTCCTCTCTATTTTTTTTTGCCTTATCCAATGTCTCTACCCTGTCCTCCTTTACTGTGATTTAATAATCCCCAAATAATTATCTTCTCTCTTAAAAGCTGTTATTGAATTGACTTCCACCATCCTTTCAGGCATGCGGTGTGTGTTAAAACAAAAAAGTTTGTTTTAATAACTATTCTGTACCCTGGGTTACCGACCCACCCGCCAGTGGAAATAGTTTCTCCTTGTTCACCCCATCAAATCCCTTCATAATTTTGAAAATTTCTATTAAGTCTCCTCTTAACCTTCTCTCCTCCAAGGAGAATAATCCTAGCTTCTCTGGCCTCTCCTGATAACTGAAGTCCCTCATTCCTGGTACCATCCTGGTAAATCTCCTTTGCACCCTCTCCAATGCCTTGACATCTTTCCTGAAGTGTGGTGCCCAGAACTGAACACAGTCTGTAGCTGAGGCCTAACCGGTGTTTTATAAAGGTTCATCATAACTTCCTGACTCTTGTATTCTCTGCCCCTATTTATAAAGCCTAGTGTCCCGTATGCTTTTTTAACAGCTTTATCTCCCTGTCCTGCCACCTTCAAAGATTTACCGATATGAACCCCAGGTGTCTCTGGTCCTTCACCCCCTTTAGGATTGTACCATTAGCTTATATTGCCTCTCCTCATTCTTCCTCCCAAAATGCATCACTTCGCATTTCTCCACATTAAACTTCATCTGCCACGTGTCTGCCCATTTTACCAGTCTATGTCCTTTTGAAGTCTGTTACTGTCCTCCCCACTGATTGCTAATTTTACATGGGCCAGATCCCTTTTTAACTCTCTTGATATTAACCCTCTTTCACTTCACCTTAGATTGTTCTTTATCCCTTTCCAAAACTACTCTAACCCTGATGTTTTTGTGATCACTGTTATTCAGATGCTCGCCAATGAAGTGCATAAATTCACGAACACTGTGCATCAAAATCTTTTTTCAGTGTAAGTAGGATAAGCTCTATTGCTCCTGCTCTCCTTCTGCCTGTTACCTGGTCTGACCTCCTGGAGATAAGTACCTCTTAGCTAGAGGTACCTAGAGTACCTCTAGCTCCGCCCCTCTTCCCATCAATCATGTGCTGTCTCTCACCATAAAGTAAAATAAAATTAAATACTCCTGAGTCACACTAATGTGAAGAACCAAGTTGTGAGGTCATAAAACTCTATTAGAGATGAAGGATAGGGTGAGTTTAGGCAAGATATTCTTGTGCACCTCCCGGCTGCTGGCTTGGAGAAACCTTTGCTTGATGTTGCCAGAAAAATAGCTGCAAGAATGGGTAAATACTGCAGTTGATCCTTAATACAAAAAAAAGGAGATTCTGTGTTCCAGAACAATGTGTTCATATGATCTATCAAAACATTGTACTGAAACACAATAACATGTTGCTATGGATACAGGCTTTCAACCACAAGAGGTACATTGCCTGGGGAAAATATAGATGGATTCGATCTACGCACCAACATTTTTGTTATATTTTGGGGAAATTCTTCTCTAATCTCTAGAGGGATTAAGAGATATGGGGATAGGGCGGGTAAATGGAATTAGGTTAGAAGATCAGCCATGAATTTATTAAATGGCGGGGCAGGCTCGAGGGGCCGAATGGCCTACTCCTGCTTCTATGTGTTATGGTCTTATGGTCTTATAATGTTCTATTGAAATGTTCCATCTCTTTTTCCACATTTAGCATTAACTGCAAAAACTGTCTATTCTTAGACTTGTTTTTCAGGAATAAGGCCCTTCAAGTAACAAATGATCCTTGACAGTACTGCACCATTGGCTCTTTCTCATCTCCAGATGCATTGCAGATGCCTCATAAGACTCCCCCACAATAAATAAGAATTGAATGGATGTTTCTGAACAAGTATGAAAGGTCAGCACTCTTCAGTGCACAATTTAGTAAGTTGTATAAAATATTTTTTGACAGTAATTGCACAATAGATGAGGGATTCTTTGGGTCACAATTTTTTAATATATTGCAATACATAAAGAAGTTTGGAATATGGAGTACCACCTAATAAATGTACTGCTCCCCAAATATTCCTCCCCTTTAAAACATGACAAAAGCCCCTTGTTAACTTGGCTTTAAACGACTATACATTAAAAATTTCTCTTTTGAGAAAGCACGTGTGTGTATGTAACACCATTTTAGAATAAAATGATAAACTTGCAACTTTCACATCGAAAGGGCTTCTCAAAGTGCTTCACAGGATTTACAGCATAGTGATTGTGTGTTTGTAGGCAAACATGGCAGCTAATTTGCACAATTCAATGTCGCATATTCAATCAAGAAGTGAATAATCAGTTTTATCTGGGGGATTTGTTAGACAGAACACTGAAAGAAACTTCTTTCTCTTTCGAATAGTGCCATGTGATCTTTAGTGTCCAGCCTAACAGGCACACAGGTTTTTTGTTTAATCTGACGGATGACATCTCCAATAATGCAATTCACCCTCTAACACTGTATTGGATGTCATCCTAAACTATGAGTTTTATGAGGTGACTATATGAGTAGATTTTAATGAAGAAACATTAGATGGGATGGTACATGGAAAAGAAAGCTGTGTGTATTCCAGATGCAGGTTTGTATAAAAATATGAAATGAAGTGCAGGCAGTGTTCAAGCATGTACAAGCGTGTAGAGGAAGTTCAAAGAGGTTGTTATTACATAACACATCGGAGGATCGCCTGCAATAAATATTATTGTAACGAAAGCAAGGGGTGTGCAGTAAAAAAAAAACTTACCTGCATCTTTCAGAGGAACAGTGGATAGATTTGGATAGCTCTTGGATACGTTAACCTGTGGGATTCTTTGATGAACCAAATATTTGCATCATTCACACCTCATACATCTTGTGCAGTTCTATCATTTTACACTATTGAATTCCATTCTGACAGATTTTAGGGCTCAGATTTCAACTTTCTTACAGTTACTGCACTTTTAGTAAAATGATGTGAAGTGATCCTGACATGAAAGGTGATATATCAAATACAAGGATTCTTATTTATTTACAAGTAATCCATTGAAAATAATTAGGCCTCTTAAATTGTATAGGTTTATTAGCTCACCTTAATACCAAGTTTATAGGTTTGAGAAAATGATTGTGAACTAATCCAGCATCTCCTATTCTATTGAGGAAGTATACAGACTAGCAAGATATCCAAGAACTTAAATGTAATGTGGCAATAATGGTGGAGATAGTATCGTTTGTGTTAGTAGAATCTACTGTCTGATCTATTAGTTAACAGCTATAAGTACAGTCAAACCTGTTTTCAGCAACCACTCACAGGGGACTGGACCAAGTGGCCACTGAGTCAGGATTTGTAGGTTTGTTATCTGGGCTTGAAATTTTGAAAAAAATGTTTGCAGGCCCGTTCTAGACTCCCATTTACCAACTGCGCCTCACTGGGGAGAAAGGAAGCTGTGGACCTCAGGTGGGCTGCTCAGCGCGACGTTGGTAAATGCACGAGTAGTCAAGCAGGAGCCTACATGTGGGACTGTGGAAATTGGCATTGTATTACTGGTATGTTCCTGGTAAGTCCTGTAGCTCAGTGGTAAGAGCACTCGCTTTGCAAGTGAGAGACCCGAGTTCAATTCCAGGCAGGGCGAAACCTTGGGCAAGTTTCCTTACTCCACACGCCTATTAATAATCACTACAAAAAACAAAAACAATAATTAAATTAGTCATTTTCAATCTACGACTGTTTGTGGGACATTGCTGTGCGCAATTGGCTGCCGCGTTCGCCCACAAATATACAGTCAATTCACTTTACAGTGTGTTCTGTGAAGCGCTTTGGGACGTCCTCCCGATGTGAAAAGTGCTATATCAAATGCAAGGATTATTATTATTATTAAACTAATTTAGAATTGGGCACTGAGAAGGGTGTCTGTACACTGCCAGGACTAAAAAAAAATTCCAACTAGTCCCACTCCCCTGCTCTTACCCCATAACCCTGCAATTTTTTTCCTTGTAAATACCTTTCTAATTCCCTTTGGAGAACTATGATCGAACTGCTGCCATAATAATAATAATAATAATAATAATTCTTGCATTTGATATAGCGCTTTTCACGTCGGGAGGACGTCCCGAAGCGCTTCACAGAACACACTGTAAAGTGAATTGACTGTATATTTGTGGGCGAACGCGGCAGCCAATTGCGCACAGCAATGTCCCACAAACAGTCGTAGATTGAAAATGACCAATATTTTTATTATTGTTTTTGGAGGGATTATTATTAGGCTCTGTGTGGAGTAAGGAAACTTGCCCAAGGTTTCGCCCTCTGCCATCACCCTTTCAGGCTTTCAGTGCATTCCAGACTGCAACAACTCTTACTTGAAGAAAGTTGACTGGTACGCTGCAGTTGAGAGGAGAATCTAGTTGAGGAAAGTTGGAGGCAATGGGTCAAGTAGGATTGGAACCAGGCAAGTGGATGAGTAGAGAGAGATGATCAAGACAGAGTATTTGACTGTATGCAGAAAAGAGGTAAGGGGTTGCAGAGTATGGTAGTTGTAATTTTAACAAAGGCTGTCTTGGTGCTTTGGTCTGTATGAACACCAAACTGGAAGGACTTGAGCAAGAAGGAGAGGTAGTGGTGGGAGTGAAGTTGATTTTATCAGTGGGTAGTGGGCTGGGGTGGGGGAGGAGGGAGAGAAGGGTGGAGGAGGCAGATCTTGTTGGTAGTGAGTCGATCACAATTGCAGCTTCAGGTGAGGAGCAAGGCGGTCTTAAGGAGAGGATAAAAGAGATGATTATCGGATGTGTGGAAAAGCAAAGATGTCTATGGATTTGAGGAGCAGAAAATTTACCGTGTGAATGACAACAGTGTCCTTTGATTGATGAGGACAATTTCATAAATTGTGCAACAATGAAAAGGTATTGTTACAGTTCGTCATTATGCTCAAACATGCCAGATTACAAAAATATTTTTTTTTAGATACGATAAATCCAAGGAGCTATACTTCATTGATTCTAATTCACAGTTGACAATACATAAATAGTACCTGAAATTGTTGTTATGCAAAACTTCAAAGGGAATTGGTGAAGGGAAAGGAAATATCAAGAGCGATCAAAATGGGCAAGTAAATAATGGGATATTAAACAGTCATGAGATTTTCTCCACCTCTGCTATAGTGACTGAAGAGCTAATTGATTGATGCATTGCCCAGTTATAGAACAGACAACTTAGTAAAGTAATGAGAGTTGGAGGTTATCTGACTCACCATCTTTCCTTCCCTGGGCTAAGTGTTAGTAATGAGGTATTCTCTCCATGCATGCATGAGCAGAGCTCAATATTAATATTAAATATTAAAACTAAAGTTAAAAGTCTTAAGATATTTAGATAAACATTTTACTTCATATTGAGTACAATTACACTACATCTGGTGCAAAGCCAAATTTATGTGAGGGTGACTTAGCAAGTTCTTCACTGGTCCAAATTGTGTTTCAGACATGCAGTGTTGTGTGGGCACTGATTGTTTGCTTTGATTTAGCACAAAAATTACATTGAAGAGTTGCAAGGCCTTTTGCTATAACTGCCCTATCAAATAGTTGTTGTTTCTCTTTGGTAACCTTCTGTTTCCAACCAAATTTGGAGTCCTGTAGCTCAGTGGTTAGAGCATTCGCCTCGCAAGTGAGAAACCTGGGTTCGATCGCGCCTTTCACGTCAAGTGAACATCCCAAGCTCTGGGATGTCTTGGGAAAGTAATGTAATTTGTATACAATTGTGCATGTGCTTTTCATAGAGGGAAGCCTACTCTCAGGCTTTGACTCTATGCTCTGTAACCATCGACTGGTAGTTGAATTAAAGTGGCAGAAATTCATTGCAGTCTACAGTTACAGACCCATTTAGCTGTGGGAAATCACATACCTGTATCCAATTTATTGGGAAACTTGCTGATACACTTTGTTTAATTTGTTTAATTCCCTGTTTAATTTTAGGTGGAAAAAGGAGAGGAAGTTTGGGGATTTTCACGTTGAGGAATGTCTATGTTGGGAGACTAGAGCATTCACACAATAAGTTTTAAAAAAAGACTTCGCTCAGGTGACTTGGGTCTTCTGCACATCCTTTATTCCCACTGCTCCACCATTGGTGGCCGTACTTTCAGCCACTGTGTCCTGAAACTCTGGAATTCCCTGCCTGAAATCCCTCCATTCGCCCCCTCTTATCCTGTCTTCAAATCACAGCTTAAGAATTTCCTCTTTGACTGTGCCTTCAGTCATCTTTTCAGCCCGACATCAAACAACACTGCTTAGCACTATGAAATGTGCTATGCCAAGATGCTATGAAATGTGAAGGGTGCTATACAAATGCAAGTTGCTTTCTGTAAAAAAAGGAAACAAAACGCAGTGAGGAATTGGAGTTAGAAAACTAATTGATGTTAACGAAAAGAATTGTTAGATAATATGAAAGGGCAATAGAAAAACAGATTCCAGCCTCAACACGTGGGATGCAAAAAAATGTTTTAGACTGAATCTGTCCTTTAAATGATGCTAGGAAGACATATTAAAAAAGGTGAAGAGATATTAGTGGGGAGGGAACCAGGATGCAAGAGGACTGGGAGAGACAAATAACTTTGGAATAAAGAGTAGTCCAGAAATAGGAGGGATCAGACAGGGGAGAAATGTAAAGCAGACAAAGGCATTTTTGGAGTGCATGTGTGTAAATGCACAGTGTGTGATAAATAAGGTTGGTGAGTTGCAGGTGCAAGTTGCCGCATGGAATTATGATGCAGTGGCAATGAGAGACCTGACTCCAACAAGGGCAGGAGTGGGAGCTTAACATTCCTGGCTACAATGTATTCAGGAGGGATAGGGAAGGAAAAAGAGGATGGGCGGTGCCAGTATTGAACAAATATACTGTTATTACAGCCCTGGAAAGGGATGACGTGCTAGAGGGATCAAAGATGGAATCTATTTGGTTAGAGTTAAGGAGCAGAAGAGGAGCTGTTACACTGCTGGGTGTATCACCAAATAGTGGGAAGGAGATTGAGGAGCAAATCTGCAAGCAGATAATAATGATAATAATAATCCTTGCATTTGATATAGCGCTTTTCACGTCTTCTCGATGTCTCAAAGATTTCAGAAAGATGTAGAAACAATGGAGTAATGATAATAGGGGACTTCAATTATCCAAGCATAGACTGGGAAGAAAACAGTGTAAAGGGCACCAAGGGGGAAGAATTCCTAAAATGTGTACAAAAAAACTTTCTCGATCAGTATGTTTCCAGCCCAACAAGGAAGGAAGCAGTGCTAGATCTAGTCCTGAGGAATGAAGTGGGCCAAATGGAGCAGGTTTTAGAGGGGGAGCATCTGGATAACAGTGATCACAATATCATTGGGTTTAGAGTAATTCTGGAAAGGGAGAAGGAACAATCAAAGGTGATCAACTGGAAGAGTGCTAATTTTAGTGAGTTGAAAAGGGATCTGGCTCGTGTGAATTAGAAACAAAGATTGACAGGTAAAACGGCAAATGAGCAATGGGAAGCCTTCAAGGAGGAAACACATCCACATGAGGGGGAAAAGTAGGGCATCCAAAGCTAGAGCTCCCTGGATGACTAAGAAAATTGGGATTAAAATGAAACAGAAAAAGGAGGCTTATAATAAATACCAGATTCAAAATAAAATAGAGAATCAAGCAGAATACAGAAAGTGCGGCGGAGAACTGAAAAAGGGAATAAGAGAGGAAAGATAGCGTAGGTGAAAAAGTTAGCGGGTAACATAAGAAGGAACACTAAAGTCTTCTATAAACACATAAAGAGTAAAAGGTTGGTCAAAGCTAAGGGTGGGGCCGATCAGGGACCAAAAAGAAAAATGTATTGTGGAGGCAGAGGGCATGGCTGAGGTACTAAATGAGTACTTTGCAACTGTCTTCACGAAAAAAAGGATGCTGCCAATGTCATTGTAAAGAAGAATGGGATAAAAATAGAGAGAGAAGGTACTTGAAAGGTTAGCAGCGCTCAAAGTTGAAAAGTCACCCGGTCTGGATGGGATGCATCCTAGATTGCTGAGGGAAGTAAGGGTGGAAATAGTGGAGGTTCTGGCCACAATCTTTGAATCCTCTTTTAGTACGAGAGTAGTGCCTGAGCACTGGAGGGTTGCAAATTTACACCCCTGTTCAAAAAAGGGGAGAGGAATAAACCTGGTAACTACAGGCCAGTCAGCCTAACGTCAGTGGTGGGGAAACTTCTAGACACCAGAATCTGGAACAAAATTAATTTTCACAAGGAAAAAAATAAATTAATGACAGTCAACATGGATTTGTTAAAGACAAATCATGTCTGACAAATGTAATTAAGTTCTTTGACAATATAAAGGAAAAGTTTGATGAAAGACCTGATAAGACGCTACATCAAATGCAAGGATTATGCATATGGACTTTCAGAAGTTGTTTAATAAATTGCCACATAAACTAGTTAGCAAAATTGAAGCCAGTGGGATAAAAGAGACAGTGGCAGCATCGATATGAAATTGGCTAGGAAACAGAAAGCAGAGAGTAATGGCAAACGGTTGTTTTTAAGGCTGGACATAAGTATACAGTGGTATCCCCAGGGTCAGTATTAGGTCCACTGGTCTTTTTGATATACGAAAATGACTTAGAGAGCAAAATTTTAAAGTTTGCAGATGACATAAAATTTGAGAACATTATAAACAGTGAGGAGGATGGTAGCAGACTCCAGGAGGATATAAACAGACTGGTGAAACGGGTAGACACCGGCAGATGAAGTTTAATGCAGAAAAGTGTGAGGTGATGCATTTTGGGAGGAAGAATGAGAAGAGGCAATATACAATAAATGGTAGTTTTAAAGGGGGTACAGGAGCAGAAAGGTCAGGGGGTTCACATAAACAGATATTTGAAGGTGGTATGACACGTTGATAGAACTGTTAAAAAAAAAGGATCCTTGGCTTGGTAAATAGCAGCATAGAGGACAAAAGCAAGGAAGTTCTGCTGAACCTTTATAAGTCACTGGTTAGACGTCAGGTGGAGTATTGTGTCCAATTCTGGGCACCACACTTTAGGAAGGATGCAGAGGAGATTTGCCAGAATAGAAACAGGGATGAGGGACTTTAGTGATAAAGAGATACTAGAGCTGGGATTGTTCTCCTTAGAGCAGAGAAGGTTAAGGGGAGATTTAATAGAGGTGTTCAAAATTATGAGGATTTTTGATAGATAGGGAGAAACTTTTTCCACTGGCAGGTGGGTCGGTAAACAGGAGACATTCAAAAGTAATTGGCAAAAGAACCAGATGGGAGATGAGGAGAATTTTGTTACAACAAAGAGTTGTTACAGTCCGGAATGCACTGCCTCAAATGGTGGTGGAAACGGATTCAATAATAATTTTAAAAAGGGATTTTGATAGGTAAAATAAATAATAATAATCCTTGCTAGTCCAGCAAAAAAAGTGGAAAGAGATGGTGGAGAAATGTAGAGCAGATTAAGCCAGTCTTGGAGTGCATGTGTATAAATGCACGGAGCTTGGTGAGCTGCAGGTTCAAATTGCCACATGGGGTTATGATGTAGTGACAATTACAGAGACTTGGCTCAAGCAAGGATAGGAAATGGGAGCTGAATATTCCTGGCTACAACCTCTTCAGGAGGGATATGGAAGGGAAAAAAGGAGTGGCAATACTCATCAGGGACACGGTCATGGAAAAGGACAATGTGTTAGAGGGTCCAAAAACTAAATCTATTTGGTTAGAGTTAAGGAACAGAAAAAGAGCCGTTACTCTTGTTAGATATTTACTATAGACCTCCAAATAGTGGGAAGGAGATAGATGAACAAATCTTCAAGCAGATTTTGGAGAGATGCAAAACCAATAGAGTAGTGATAATGGGGGACTTCAATTATCCTAACAGACTGGGAAACACACAGTGTAAAATGCAAGGAAAGGGAAGAATTCCTGAAATGTGTGCAGGAGAGCTTTCTGGATCAGCATGTTTCCAGCCCAATGAGGAAGGAAGCAGTGCTGGATTTAGTTCTGGGAAATGAAGTGGGGCAAGTGGAGTAGGTTTCAGAAGGAGAGCATCTGGATAACAGTGATCATAATATCACTAGATTTAGAATAGTTATGGAAAAGGACAACAAACAATCAAAAGTAATGATCCTCAACTGGAAGCAGGCTAATTTTAGTGAGCTAAAAAGGGATCTGGCCAAGACAGATTGGAAAGAAAGATTGGCAGGTAAGGCAGCAAACGAACAATGGGAAGCCTTCAAGGAGGAGATAGTTCAGGGATAGAGCAAATACATTCCCACAAAGTGGAAAGGTAGGACAGTCAAACCTCCCTGGATGACTGAGGAAACTGGGATTAAAATACACAAAGGGTGGCTTATGACGGGTCCAAAACATATAGGATAATCAAATAGAATATAGGAAGTACAGAGGAGAAGTGAAATAAGAGGAGTGAAGAGATTGTATGAGAAAAGATTATCAGGAAACATAAAAGGAAACCCTAATGTATTTTAGAAGCATATCAAGAGTAAAAGGTAAGTCAAAGGTAGGGTGGGTCCAATTAGAAACCCAAGTGGAAATCTTCTTGTTGAGGCAGAGGGCATGGCTGATGTACTAAATAAGTACTTTGCAACAGTCTTCACAAAAGACGATGCAACCAATGCCACAATATCGCAGGCGTGTGAACAGAAATTGGATATGATAAAAATCAACGGAGAGGAGGTACTAAAAAGGCTGTCAGTGCTCAACATAGGTAAGTCACCTGGTCCTAGGTTACTGAGGGAAGCAAGGGTGGAAATAGCAGAAGCTCTGGCTACACGCTTTCAATCCTCTTTGGACACTGGAATGGGGCCAGAGGACGGGACGGTTGCAAATGTTACTCCCCTGTACAAAAAGGGGCAGAAGGATAAACCCGAGAACCACAGGTCAATCAGCCTAACAGCAGTAGTAGGGAAACTTCTGGAGACTATAATCCAGGACAATATAAATTCTCGCTTAGAAAAATATGGTTTAGTAAAGGACAGTCAACTTGGCAGATCGTGTTTGACCAACCTAATAGAATTTTTTGATGAAGTGATTGAGGGTGGATGAAGGTAGGCAGTAGACAGTTTATCTAGATTTTCAAAAGACATTTGACAAAGTGCCACATAAGAGACTTATAAACAAAATAGAAGGCCACGGTATTAAAGGGACTGTGGTAACATGGATCCAGAACCGGCTAGGAGACAGAAAACAGAGTGGTAGAAAATGGTTGCTTTTCTGACTGGAAGGAGGTGTGTAGTGGTGTCCCTCAGGGGTCAGTATTGGGACCACTGCTCTTTCTGATCTATATTAATGATCTGGACCTGGATATAGGCAGCACAATTTCCAAATTTGAAGACGATACTAAGCTAGGAAAAGTAGTTACTGATGAGGAGAATAGCACCAGACACCAAGAGTACTTAGAAGGATTGGTAAAATGGGCAGAAACATGGCAGATGAGGTTTAATGTGGAGAAATGCAAAGTGTTGCATTTTGAGGAGCGACAGTATAAGCTGATGGTACAATCTTAAAGGGGGCAAATGAATAGAGAGACCTGGGGGTCCACATAAGCAAATCTCTGAAGGTGGCAGCATAGATAAAACTGTTAAAAAAGCATATTGGATACTAGGTTGTATAAATAGGGGCATAGAGTTCAAATGTCAGGAGGTTATGTTTATGTTGTAAAATGCTGGTTAGGCCTCAGCTGGAGTACTACGTTCAGTTCTGGGCACCGCAATTTAGGAAAGATGTTAGGGCATTGGAGATGGTGCAAAGAAGGTTTACCAGGATGGTACCAGGAATGAAGGACCTTAGTTATGAGGAGAGGTTAGTAGGCCAGTGGGATTGAGTTGGATTTCTCTTTTCAGAGCCGGCACAGACACAATTTGCCAAATGACGTTTTCTGTGCTGTATAATTCTATGAACTTGGAAGTGAGAAATTATTTCTGGTGGTACCAAGCTACATAGGAAGGTGAATATAAATAGATACAATGTACAAAAACATGAAACAATTCAGCAGTTGGCCAACTTGGCAGAGGAATTTTAATGTTGGTAAATAGAATTTAATGAACATAGGAGCAATAAACTGTAAACATGACTACAGAATGAAAAGGAGACCATTCCATTGGTACAGGTGGAAAAGAAAAAGGATTTTGAACCCTGGAAATTTCCAGCACAGAAGAAGGCCTGTCTGCTGACTCTTTTAGAGCAATCTTTTCAATGCCATTTACCTGACCTTTTCCCATACCCCATATTTGGTTGTAATAACTGAGATTTGTTCAAGCTTTCCAGTCATGTGTAACTGATACCAGCAGTATTGGGCCACCAACCTTTAAAACAGCATTCACATATTGAAATGGATTCTTAAATTAGCAATGAGGATTATTTTCAGACAGAACTGTGGTTTTGAGGAGAGGTTCATGGAGCTCAACATCTTCTCAATAGCAAACAATACTGAGGGGGACCATCATTCAAGGGTTTCAAATGATGAGAAGAATAAAGAATGCACATGTAAGCAGGCGAGTATATCCATTCTTCGATAAGACCAAAACTGCACACAATATTCTAGGCGCTATCTCACCAAGGCCCTATACAATTGCAGCAAGACTTCCCCACTCTTGTACTCTAACCCCTTTGCAATAAACGCTAACATGCTATTAGTCTTTCTAATTGCTTGCTGTACCTGCATACTAACTGTGCGATTTGAGTACGAGGACACCTAAATCCCTCTGAACACTAACACTACCTAGTCTCTCCCCCTCTAGAAAATAATCTGCTTTTCTATTTTTTTCTACCTAGGTGAATAATTTCATACTTCCCTAAATTATACTCCATCTGCCACCTTCCTGCCCACTAATTTAACTAATCTATATCCCTTTGCATCCTCCTTGTGTCCTTCTCACAGCTTACTTTCCAAACTAGCTTTGTATTGTCTGCAAATTTAGATACATTAAGCTCTTATTTCCTCATCTAAATTATTGATGTACTGTAAACAGTTGAGGCCCAACCACTGATCCTTGCGGCACTCCACTAGTCACAACCTGCTAATCTGAGAAGGACCCATTTATCCCTACTCTCTGTTTTCTGCCTGTTAACCACTCTTCGATCCAATATATTATCCTTAATTCCATAAGCCCTAATCTTATGTGCCACCTTCTCGAATGCCTTCTGAGAAGTCCAAATCTGTTTTGGTGCTACAGAGTACTGTATATGTAGAATACATATATGGTGAGCTAGTAGGTAAAAGTCATGCCAAACACAGTACTAAATCTTTGATGAGCCAGGTCAACCTTCAACAGCGGTATGAATTACTGTCAATGTGTCTGGCCTTGCCAGCTGTGTCCACTCAGATCCAGTTCAATCTGTCGGGTGCATTCTGGAACAGCCTCTTATCTCTACCCATAAAATGTTTTAATCCTTACCTTGTTCTTTCTTCATTATCTTGGAAAGGTAAATGCTTGCTCAGATTGTTAAAAATGAACCTTCCAGTTTTGTTAAAACTATTGTGCAAGTTTTGTTTTTCGGGCAGGACCCAAGCCCTCCTACATATGGTCTCATAAGTGGGATTGCTTTAGCTGCAGACTAGCTGTTGTCCTTTGCGAACTATGACTGTCACATAGAAAGAAAAACAAAACCAATAAAACTGTTGACCCAGCTTGTGGCATTGCACAGCAACATTTCCAACAACAAATCTTACAAATCCTTGCTCAGCGTCGGGGGGAGCTACCTTCCAGGTTCATCTTAATCCAGGTGTGCAGCTAACAAAAATGGAACCAAATGATGATCCCAAAGCCTTCCTTCACTGGCCTATAGACCATGGGATACCTGGAGTCGAGCCATCTTGATGGAGAGGCACAAGCAATATATAGCATCCTCACCCATGGGCAGGCTCTCCATTACTGTTACGGAAAGCCCGCTGTACTGGACCGCTTGAGGCTTACGACGGAGACCTTTCAACAGAGGTTCCGCACAAAAAAGCTTGAGCCGGATGTCCACTCCGATTCCTCACCAACGCCTCATGAACCACCGCACCTGCTGGTTAAAGCCAGACCAAGGTTCCGAAGAGGACATTATAGACTAAACTGTGCATGAACACAGTTCATTAATAATAATCTTTGCATTTCAGATAGCACCCAATCCCATCATTGAGATGTTTCAAAGCACTTCACATTACACAGTGTATTGACTGTATATTTTGTGGGCAAAACATGGCAGCTAATTGCACTCAGCACAAACAGTAGAACACTGAACGACCAAATTATTATTTTTAAAAAAAATTTGGAGGGATTATCACTCCCAGCAAAAACAAACTACCAATTGACGAACAACCGGGCTCCCACTCACCGCCAGGTAAACCGAGGTGTATAGCACAAGGAAACCCACCTTTTAAGCTCTTGTACAGCAGACAGAAATGGGGTATACTTGATTTTATTAAGGAAACGTGTGAAGAACAACCAATCCAAATGAAAAAATGTCTTGCAGTACGTTTAGAGAAAGGTTAAATATTATTGTAGAATTCACTAAGAAAAACCTGCTAAACGCACAGCAGGCCCAAGAGCAGCATTATAATCAGGGGGATCGATTACATGAATACCACCCCGGAGATAGAGTGCTGCTCTTACTCCCTCATCAGAGTAAATTACTGGCTAAATGGTAGGGGTCCTTCAAAATAGTACATCGTACTGGAAGGGTAGATTATGAGATCATCAGCCAGAGAAAAGAAAACAGAAACAGATTTATCATGTAAACTTATTGAAAATTTGGAATGCGTGTGATAACTTGTTTGTACATCCTTTGGAGCAGGAGGTAGATTTAGGGCCCCAAGTCCCAGTCTCAAGTTCCTCCGGCTTGGTGTCCAAGGGGGAACATTTAACCAGGGCTCAAAAAGCACAGGTAGATCAGTTGATAATCTGTGTGTTTTCGGAGATGGGTGGTGGGGAAAGACTGACCTGGTGGTGGTGGACACTGAACCAAACATAATAGTCAAGTCCCGTCCTTTTGGGATCCTGGAGGCAAGGAGGGACATGGTGAGGAACGAGCTGCAAGGCATGCTGGAGCTGGGAATCATCGAGGAATCCAAAAGTGAGTGATGTAGCCCAATTCTCGCGGTGCACAAACCAGATGGAACTATCCGATTTTGTATTGACTTTCAGAAAGTGAATGCAATTTCAAAATTCAATGCCCCGAATGGATGAGTTGTTGGACCAATTGAGGTCCACCAAAGCTATTTAGACACTGGACTTGACAAACGTATTGAGAAAAAATCTGCCATCCCGTTTGGACTATACCACATCAATACAATGCCCTTTGGACTCCATAGAGCTCCGGCTGCCTTCCAGAACCTTATTGACCAGGGTTTGTGCTCCCACCAGGGATATGCTACTACCTAGCATGATCAGCTTTGTCTTGGTGATAGATCATGTGCCCTTAAATAATAATAATACTTGCATTTGATATAACATCTCATCATGTCTTCAAGACATCTTAAAGCACTTCACAGAATATACTGTAAAGTGAATTGACTATCTTTTGTGGCAAATCTCAGCAGCCAATTGCACAGAGCAGTTCCCACAAATAGTTGTTGATTGAGTGATCAAATTGTTACTTCAAAATTTATTTTAACAGATTAATAAAAAATCAATCCACCATTCAACTAATAACCAGTTCCTTCTTACTGCTAGGTGAACAGAGGTGTGTGCCTAATGTTTTGCTCTGCCCAGGAATTGAACCCAGGTCCTCTCACTTGCATTGCAAGTGATCTAACCAATGTGCTACAGGACTCCTAAAATGGTTACATACCATGAAGAATACCACTGCTCAGCTGACCAGGTGGTATTTGTCTCTCCAGCCCTTCAGCTTTACCATGCACCACAGGTCTGGATGGGAAACTGCCAATGCTGACTTCCTGTCCCACAAGGGTATGGCCAGTCAGGCTTCTGCTGCAGTTACCTCCAGCTACCCATTTAGGGGAGGAATGTTACACAGATTAAAAATCCTGTCACTGCCTTTTATTGGTGATCAACCTACGTGTAAAGAGAGCTACAAGAGCTGGACTCCAATCTGGCTTGATTGAATTTTGTGATAATTGGTAACCAGCCCTAGGTAATAATGGAGCACCAACATAAAGCTGGGGGCTTGGGCATGTGAGGGGAGAGTCTGGCGAAAACAGATGTACAGAGGTAGAACTTCTTTGTTAAACTAAAACTTTTTTTTTTGGTTAAGGCTATTGTGCAATTTTGTTTTTTTTGGGGTGTGATCAAAAGGCCCTCCTATAAGAGAGGAATGATCAAAGGAGCAATAACTTCTAATTAGTAAAGTATTTAAAAAACGTAGTCACTCAATCCATGCCTGTTTGTGGGACACTGCGCAATTGGCTGCTGTGTTTTTCCCACAAAATACACAGTCACTATACTTGACAGTGTATTCTGTGTAGCGCTTTGAGATGTCTCAAAGATGTGATAAGGCACTATATCAAATGCAAAGATTATTATTGCAGTAAAGTCAACTGAGGGTTGGATGTGTTGGACTAGAATTAATAATAACAATCTATGCATTTGATATGACACCTTACCATGTCATTGTGATGTCTCAAAGTGCTTCAGAGGCTATACAGTAAAGTGGATTGATTGTGTATTTTGTGGGTGAAATGCTGCAGTCAATCGCGCACAACAATGTCCCACAAACAGCCGTAGATTGAGTGGACAATTTTGTTTGGGGGGGAATTGTTGGCCAGGTCACAGAGCGAAACTTCCCTCTCTTTTTGAATAGTATCATGGATTTTTTACCATCCACCTGAACAGGCAGATGGGACCTCCGTTTAATATCTCATCCGAAGAACAGCACCTCCGACAATGCAACAAACACTGCATTGCGGTATCAGCTTCGACTATGTAATTCCCAGTCCTGACTTGGACCCACAACCTTTTGACTCCGAGTTGAGATTACTGCTATTGAGCCAGGCTGACAACTCGAATTATGACAAGGTTCACCTAGTAGGACGACCTGTTTTCTCCTGTGTCCTGTTCACAAGTCTGTAAAAGCTTGATGATATTATTTGTCTTCTCTGTCCTTAGTACTAAGGAATATGATTCCAGGCACAGTATTGTCATACTCCAGGCACAATTCCCCTCTGTTACTTTTTTATTTTTATTTATTTATTTAACTAAATGGCAGAGTTACCTTGCTTGCAGTACTATCACCAAGGTCTTCTAATTAAATCAACCCACATTGATAGAGTTTGCAAAATCTCAACCTCAGCATGGGGCTATTACTAAATTGGGAATCTTAGCCAGAAAGTTGACAGATTTTATTTGTGTGAGAAATAGAAGCAGAATGCTAGTATGGTATTTGTCATAGCTCACCTGAGCTCAGAACCAAAGCACATTTCTAAATATAATATTGTACCTGACCTAAGAATTCTTGAAAATTCTGACTCTTGACTCTTAAAATGGGCAAATTTGCAATTTCCCAGCACAGATAATAATATTAAAATAATGAAAATAATTCTTGTATTTGATCTAGTGCCTTATGTTACCAAGACATCTCAAAATGCTTCATAGAATATACTGCAAAGCCTAGTCCTGTATTTGTAGGTAAAAGAGGCAGCCAATTTGCAAACAACATTGTTCCAGAAACAGCCATAAAGTGAAATAGCACCAATATCACCATGATGGGCATGAAAAATCACCAAGACAACAACAACAAATTACATTTGTACAGTGCCTTTCATGTCAAGACAAATGTTAGTTAGCAGTTTTTGTAAGGTAACTTTATTTTGGTCCAATCATAAGATTCAACTACAGTAGACTGGAAGGTTGCTCTGCTAGAAATAAATTGTAATGCATTTTCAGGCTATTTATATATTTTAAAGATGAT
Source organism: Callorhinchus milii (assembly GCF_018977255.1). Lineage (NCBI taxonomy): Eukaryota > Metazoa > Chordata > Chondrichthyes > Chimaeriformes > Callorhinchidae > Callorhinchus > Callorhinchus milii. The sequence continues at coordinate 54,539,377 of NW_024704746.1, forward strand.
CATACTTTCAAGTGTGTTATATGAGCCAGCATCAATGGCTAAATTGTGGTTCACTTTTCTGACCTAAGATTAAGTGCTCTGAGGCATGTGTGCAAGGCGCTATGTACATGCAAGAAGTTGTTGTTATTGATGAATAATATTCTTGAGATTCCAACAAAGAATAGAACAGTTGCGCTGTGCAAACTGCTGAGTCAGTTCAGAGGTTTCTGTAGATTCCATGGTGGTCAATTCTTTGCTGGCACTGAATCCTTACATATACCATCTGGTCACAAGTTGTGAAATTCCAGCAATCCTTATTCAGCAGATAACCATTGGCAGTCCCATTTATCTTGCACATATATATTTGTAACAACTGGAGAGAGTAAGTACCTGCTACGTCAACTTCAGTAAATCATATTTTCGCCTCCCAATGTAAATTATTAAACTAATGTTGTAATTTTGTGTTCAACCTTGTATAATTTAAAACGTTGATGAATTAGTACACTGCAGTTGTATTTGAGCTTTTCCATGTTTTAATGCTTGATGTATATTTCCTTGTCCGGATAATCACAAAATTATCACAAGAGAGATTTGGATGAAGAAGGCCCATTTTATTTGTGTGAAGAAATATTTTCTGCTGTTGGTCCTGAAATTGCCCTTCATAACCATAAACCTGTGCTCTTTTGTTCTGCTGTTGCCTTGATTTGCCTGAAAATAATGTTCTGGATTAATTTTTTGAATCCCGTTCAGCTTCCAAAAAAAATCTTCATGTTAGAAAACTGGTGAAAAGTGGGAAGAAATAAATTGACGCAAAGTAACCTGGGTAAATTCAATGATGATCTTTCTCTGCCTGTATCTCTCCCTGAATCTGAAATATGTGGAGGGAGGGATGGGTAGGGACCAGAGTGTGTGGGGGAGGTGGGGAGTGGATAGTAGTTGGGAGGACAGAGGCGGTTGAGCTGATACCCTCAATTTTTATCTCGGGGAAGTCTAGTATCTCCTCGCAATTGGAGTTGGAGGAGAGGTGGGAAAAGCATGAGAGGGTGGGTGGAGGAGCCAGTTGGTGGTGGAGAGGAGGAGCCTGGGGTTGTCCTTGACCTCCAAGATTATCTTGGAGTAGAAGGGCGATTCAGCGGAGGTGAGGGCGGAGTGGTAAGTTTTGATGTGGTCCAGTCAGATCTGCCGATAGACCGTTAAATTAAATTTGAACCAGTTTGGTGGCACACACCTGTGTCTTGACGGAGTGGAGGTGCCTAGTGTACCAGGGTGACTTGCCTGAGTAGGAGGTGGTTTGGAAGGTGAGGGGTACAAGATTCTGAGTAGGTCACAAGTTTGGCGAGTGGGGTGTGGGTGAACAGAAGATTGGAGAGATAGGGAAGTGCTAGAGCATTAAGGAATGTACAGGTGATGCAGACTTGCAGAGTTGGTAGGGGTGAGGATGCAGGCAACGAGTTTTGTGTGACCTCAAGCTTGTGAATGGTGGAACTAAGGAGACCAGCGAGGAATGTTCTTGGGAAGTCAAGTGTGAATAATGGTTTTGGTGGCATTTTGTATGAAATGGGGTTGGAAGTAGGCAATGTGGCAAAGTGAAGAAAAGCATTATTGAGAAAGGAAGCATTTGGATGGTATGTTTGAGGGATGCTAGTAGTTCAGAGTATGACATTAGCAGACATGGCAGGAGCCAAGAAGGATGGCTTCTATCTTATTGATGTTGAGCTGTATGTAATTGAGGCTGATCCAGTTGTTGATATCTGACAGAAAGGTGGACAGAACATAAATTGCCCTGGACAGGCAGAAGTGGCAAAGTAGATTTGGGTGTCACCTGTATACATGTGGAAGTTAATCCTGTGTATGCGGATGATGATGCCAAAAGGGAACATACAGATGAAGAAAAGGAGGGGACTGAGAATAGAGCCAAGTTCTAAAATACTTTTTTTCAGGCCTCACAATAGAGGTACTTTATAGGTGCCCATGTAAGGGTGGGAGGAGACAAAGTGGAGGTGATGGATCAGATAGAATTGGAACCAGGAAAATGTGGTTTCACGGAGGTGGATGAGAGAGGAGAGAACTTATTATTACTTTTTTTAAATTTATTTGAGGTCCGTTCCGTAGAACAGAAAGTCTGTTTATGTATATTGGAGAAAAAATGCTGCAGAATCTAACCCTGCAACAGTTTTTTTTTAAAATAAATTACAGGAAAATGTTATTGATATTTCTGAAGCTTAAAAACTACCGCAGGTCCATGAGAAAATTCTAAATTAATATTGGACATGAATTTCTTGCTCTACAAGAAACTGGAATTTAAATGGATTTTTTAATGAAAGGTTTTGGTTGTAAGTCAAACAAGTGGCTCTAATTTTCTTCCTTCATGCTTGCACATTTTAAAAAATGTTTTGCAGAAATAGTAAATACATCTTGTCTAGTGCACTGTTGCTATTTAGAGAATGCACTTTGAATGATAATCTTGTAATAACCAATTATCCTTCTCCCACAGAATAATGAGAATGAAACAGCACTGCACTGTGCAGCTCAATATGGACACTCAGATGTGGTTGGAGTTCTTTTGGAAGAAATAACTGATCCCACAATTAGAAACAACAAGTTTGAAACTCCGCTTGACCTGGCTGCGCTCTATGGTCGTCTGCAAGTGGTTAAGATGCTGATAAATGCACATCCGAATTTGATGAGTTGCAGTAACAAAAAACATACTCCACTGCATCTTGCTGCACGGAATGGGCACAAAGCTGTGGTTGAGGTTTTGCTGGAGGCAGGCATGAATGTGAATTGTCAGGTGAGTGAAAAAAGATGTATTTATTGTAAAAAAAACATACATTATTAGCCACATTTGTGCTAATTGACAGCAGTAGCAAGAGACCCGTTTGTCATCTTGTACTCAAGTAGTCACTAAAGTACTTTTGATAAAATTATCTTGCACGTATTCATTCTTTGTAAAACAAAATCGATATTATATGAATATCCTCATACTATTTCCATTTGTATTGGGCAGTGAGTATATTTCAGGATTAATATTTTTCCTTCCAGTCCACAAAACTACAGTTTCTGTTGAAATCTTGGACATTTTCAGATTTTCTGCAAATTCTTTGAGATAGTTGGAAAAACTGCTCATGAATGTGGAAAAAAAATGCTCTGGTGTTGTGATGATTTGCATAAGCCTTCACTGCTGAAGCCCTTATAGTATTGACATTAGTATTGACAATGCTAGGTTGATTCCCTTGTTGAAATACGTTAAAAGCATGATTGTCGGGATGCAGAAAATTTCAACCTACCAACTGAGGGAGCAAAACTGCTGCCATCAGGCGATGCTTCAAGCAATACTACCATGTTGGCAGGTTAGCCCAGATGCTCTTGTGATCCATAGAGTAATCACCTTGCACCTTCCTTGGTATAAGGAGATTTTCAGGCTTTTAAGGTCACAAATGTCACTCTATAAGTGAAGCAATGTTGTATATTGAAAGGCATTTTTCAATATGTTTCGAAATGCTTCAAATTATAAGAAAAACTGCATCTCTTCAGATTTGTTTGCAATTTTAAACATATATATAAAATAATCATTACATTTGCTTATTTATCATATATTAGCCCTTGTGATGCATATTAAATGAAATACATGATGGTATCAGATAATATGTATTGTGAATTATTTCTTTCAGAGGCTTTTATATGAAGTAAGGCAATGAATTCTGGGCACCACACTTTAGGAATGATGTCAGGGCCTTGGGGATAGTGTAGAAAAGATTTACAAGAATTATACCAAGGATGAGGGATTGCAGTTATGTGGAGAGACTAGAGAGGCTGGAATTATACTCCTAAAAACTTAAAACTGAAGCTTTGGTGTAGGCTCTCTCCATCGTAATAAACTCCCCTCCTGCATCTCCCTCTCTGGATCCCAACAAAGTTACGAAGAAGAAAAAAGAAAAGAGCTCAAAAGAAAAAAAGGAGAAAAAGAAAGGAATGGGAGAGCCTGTGGATAATGGGTCGGGATCCGGGCAGGCTGTACAGTTTTTGGATGGCCAGTTCACTAACCAGCCGGTAGATACCACAGCAGTGGCCAGCCAGCTCTCGCTGCAAACAAACTCTGCCTTACACCAGTCCGTACAAAGTCTCAGCTCGGGAGAGTTGGATCAGGACACGTACTTGTGAAATGAATCATTCCAACAACAAGAACTGTAGCTCAGTGGTTGGAGCACTTGCCTTGCAAGCGAGATACCTGGGTTCAATTCCAGGTAGGGCGAAACCTTGGGCAAGTTTCCTTACTCCACACGCCTAATAATAATCCCTCCAAAACAAAACAATAATAAATTGGTCATTTTCAATCCACGACTGTTTGTGGGACACTGCTGTGCGCAATTGGTTGCCGCTTTTCGCCCACAAATATCCAGTCAATTCACTTTACAGCAAATTCTGTGAAGCGATTTGAGACATCTAGAAGATGTGAAAAGCGCTATATCAAATGCAAGGATTATTATTATTATTAAAACCAGAGAAAGTGAGGGGAGATTTAATAGAGGTATTCACAATTCTGAGTGGTTTTGATAGAGTAGATAGGGAGGAACGGTTTCCTCTGGCGGGTTGGTTGGTAACCAGAGGACATAGATTTAAGATAATTGACAAAAGAACCAGAGGGGAGATGAGAATTTGTTTTACCCAGAGAGTTGTTACGGTCTGGAAAGCATTGCTTGAAAGGGTTGTGGAAGCAGATTTGATAATCACTTTCAAAAGGGAATTGGAAAGGTACATAAAAAGGAAAAATATACAGGGCCATAGGGTAAGAGGGGGGGAAGTGGTACTATTTGGTAGCTCTTTCAAAGAACTGGCATGAGCATGATGGACTGAATGTCTGAAAGATTCTATGACCAAACTCAGCAGGCTATTTTAAAGAATGACATTTCAGAAATTATCTGCTCACAAACACGATGATCCCAATGTGCAAGTGATATGATTATCAGATGGGCCTTGTTTTTTTTGATAGAATCATAGAATTATACAGCACAGAAGGAGGCCATTCGGCCCATTGTGTCTGTGCCGGCTCTTTGAAAAGAGCTATCCAAATCAATCCCACTCTCGCCCCAAAGCCCTGCAAAAACTTGTCCTCCCCAAATAATTATCTGCTTCTCTTTTAACAACTATTTTAAATCGGTGTCCTCGGGTTACCAATGAAAATAGTTTCTCCTTGTTCATCCTATCGAATCCCCTCATAATTTTGAAAACTTCTATTAAGTTTCCCCTTAATCTTTTCTGCTCCAAGGAGAATAATCCCAGCTTCTCTGGCCTCTCTGATAACTGAAGTCCCTCATTCCTGGTACCATCCTGGTAAATCTCCTTTGCACCCTCTCCAATGCCTTGACATCCTTCTTAAAGTGGTGGGCCAGCCCAGAATCTCTAGCTGAGGCCTAACCAGTGTTTTATAAAGGTTCATCATATCTTCCTGACTTTTGTATTCTATGCCCCTATTTATAAAGCCTAGTATCCCTAATGCTTATTTAACAGCTTTATCTACCTGTCCTGCCACCTTCAGAGATTTACTTATATGAACCCCAGGTCTCTGTTCTTTCACCCCCTTTAGGATTGTACTATCAGCTTATATTGCCTCTCCTCATTCTTCCTCCCAAAATGCATCACTTCGCATTTCTCCACATTAAACTTCATCTGCCACGTGTCTGCCCATTTTACCAGTCTGTCTATGTCCATTTGCAGTCTGCTACTGTCCTCCTCACTGTTTACTACTTTTCCTAGCTTAGTATCATCTGCAAACTTGGAAATTGGACTCCCTGTACCCAAATCCAGGTCATTTATACAACAACAAGATTCCATTTATAGAGCGCCTTTCACGTCAGGAGGACGTCCCAAGGCGCTGTACAGTTGGGTCAGGACCCAAGGAGGGGGGAAATGGTCAGGGTGAGGGGAGGGGAGGGAGGGAGCGAGGTGGGGTAGAGAGTCGAGAGGGGAGCTGAAGGTACGGTCAAAGAGAAAGGTCTTGAGACCGGCCTTGAAGGAGGAAAGGGAGGAAGCGGCGAAGGCACTGGGGGATAGAGTTCCAGAGCCTCGGGGCTGAGAGGCTGAAGGCCCGGCCACCGATGGTAGGGCGGTTGGGGCGGGGGATGTGGAGCAGACCGGAGCCAGAGGAATGGAGGGTACAGGCAGGTAAGTAGGGGGATAGTAGGTCGGAGAGGTAGGAGGGTGCAAGGCCGTGAATGGCCTTGTAGGTGAGGATGAGGATCTTGAAATCGATCCTCTGGGGGATGGGGAGCCAGTGGAGGCGAGCGAGGGTGGGAGTGATGTGTTCCCGAAGCCTGGTGCGGGACAGTACACGAGCCTCAGAGTTCTGAATGACCTGCAGCTTGTGGAGGGAGGTGCCGGGAAGGCCGGCGAGGAGAGAGTTCCCATAGTCCAGCCTTGAGGTGATAAAGGCGTGGACCAGAGTTTCAGCAGCGTGAGGGGTGAGGTAGTGCCGTAGTCTGGCGATGTTCCGGAGGTGATGGAAGGCAGTGCCAGTTGTGGTGCGGATGTGAGGGAGAAAGGACAGCTCAGGGTCGAACAAAACGCCGAGGTTCCTGACTGGCTTTGAGAGGTGGAGAGGGCAGCCTTGGATGCTGATGCTGTCAGGCGTGAGGTGCGGAGGCGCTGACGTGAGCCAATCAGGAGGGCCTCAGTTTTACGCACGTTGAGCTGAAGAAAGTTGTCTCTCGTCCAGGACTCGATGTCGGACAGGCAGGCTGTCAGGACATCGGTGGTCGTGGAGTTGAGGGTAGAGGAGGAAAGGTAGAGTTGGGTGTCATCCGCATACATGTGGAAGTTAACCCCATGTCTGCGGATGATGTCACCAAGGGGGAGCATATAGAGGGTGAAGAGGAGGGGACCGAGGACAGAGCCCTGAGGGACACCGCACAAGACAGTGCGGGGCTGGAGAGAAGCCGTTTGTGGAAACAAAGTGGAGACGGTGGGAGAGGTACGACCTAAACCACTCAAGGACAGGGCCTTGAAGGTTGAGGTGGGAGGACAAGCGGTGGAGGAGGATAGCGTGGTCGACCGTATCGAATGCTGCCGATAGGTCGAGGAGGCAGAGGGAGCCCTGGTCACAGATGGTCAGGATGTCATTGGTGACCTTGACCAGGGCAGTTTCTGTGCTATGGGCAGCACGGAAACCCGACTGAAGGGGTTCGAGTAATGAATGGGTGGAGAGGAAAGAGCGCAGCTGGGAGACGACAACTTGTTCCAGGACCTTGGCCAGGAAGGGGAGGTTGGAGATGGGCCGGTAGCTTGATAGCTGCGACGCATCAAGGGAGGGTTTTTTCAAGGTGGGAGTGATGGTGGCAGTTTTTAAGGGAATGGGAACAGAGCCAGAGGAGAGGGACAGGTTGACGATGTCTGTGATATGTGGGGCAAGGAGGTGGAGCTGGGAGATAAGGAGTGGAGTGGGGATGGGGTCAAGGGAGCAGGTGGTGGGTTTCAGGGATAGGATGAGTTTGGTGACAGAGGGTGGGGAAACGGGTACGAAAGTGTGTAGGGGAGGATGGGTAGGAGTCGGAGTTTGGGAGGGAGGGGGTGGGTGGATGTTGGAGGGGAAGTGACTGCGGAGCGAATTCCCTTGATTTTGGATTCAAGGAAATCCAGCATCTCCTCGCAGTGAAGGTTGGAGGAGATGACCTGCGCGGGGTGGCGGGGGGACGGAGGAGTCGGGATGTGGTAGAAAACAGTAGCCTGGGGTTGTTCTTCGCCTCCAGGATTATCCTGGAGTAGAAAGACGATTTGGCCGAGGCTTGAGTGGAGCGATAGATTTTGAGGAGGTCCAGCCAGATTTGTCGGTGGACCGTTAGGCCAGATTTGACGCAGGTGCGTTCAGCGGCCCGCACCTGGCTCTTCAGTGAGCGGAGGTGGGTGGTGAACCAGGGGGAGGAGCGAGAGTAGGAGACAGTACGGGAGGTGATGGGGGCAAGAGTGTCAAGTTTGGAGGAGAGGGTGTTGTGGAGGAGGGTGAGAGCGGAAGTGAGGGTCAGTGAGGGTTGAAGGCCAGAGGGAGAGGAGTTCAGAGGACCCCAAGGCAGCGTTTAGAGATTGTGGGGGTAACTTCTTCCAGGGGCGGTAGAAGATGGTGGTGGGTCTGTTGGAGGTGGGGAGGGGTTGGAGGTGGTGAAGGAGATGAAGTGGTGGTCGGAGACGGCCTTGTCGGTGATAGTGACATCTGAGACACTGAGGCCCCGGGTGATCACCAAGTCGAGTGGGTGGCCGTGACTGTGAGTGGGGGAATTGATGTCGAGGGAGAGGTTGAGCGAGGAGAGCAAGGAAGAGAAATCTGAGGAGATTGAGCAGGAGGGGATGACGTGCAGGTTAAAGTCGCCCAGGATGATGAGGCGATCAGAGCGGAGGCAGAGAGATGTGAGTAGTGTCGAAATATCGGAGATGAAGGTGGGAGAGGTTTTAGGGGGCCGGTAGAGGAGGAGGATTTTGAGCGAAAAGAGCAGTGGTCCATGAAATACCGACCCCTGGGGAACACCACTGCACACTTCCCTCCAGTCAAAAAAACAACTGTTCATCACCACTCTCCACTTTCTGTCTCCCAGCCTGTTCTGTATCCATGCTGCCTCTGTCCCTTTAATACCGTGGGCTTCTGTTTTATTTATAAGTCTCTTATGTGGCACTTTATCAAACCCCTTTTGAAAATCCATATAAACTGCATCAACTCCACTGCCTTCATCCACCCTCTCCGTTACTTCATCAAAAAACTCTTAACAGGTTTGTTAGACATGATTTGTCTTTAACAAATCTGTGTTGACTGTCCTTTATTAACCCATATTTTTCTAAGTGAAAAATTAGTTTGCCCCAGATTATAGTCTCTAGAAGTTTTCCCACTACTGATGTTAGGCTGACTGACCTGTAGTTCCCGGGTTTATCCTTCTGTCCCTTTTTGTACAGGAGAGTAACATTTGCAACCCACTAGTCCTCTGCCACCGCCCCGGTGTCCAAAGGAGGATTGAACGAATTGAAAGAATTTTAATCTTTTTTAAAAAAATTGAAGGCCAGAGCCTTCGTTATTTCCACCCTTACTTCCCTCAGTAACCCAGGATGCATTCCATCCAGACCGGGTCCCTTATCTACCTGGAGCACTGACAACCTTTTTAGTACCTCCTCTCGGTTTATTCTTTTCCAATTTATCTACCCTCTCCTCCGATACTGTGGCATTGGCTGCATCCTCTTCTTTTGTGAAGACAGATCCAAAGTACTCATTCAGTAACTGCCATGACCGCTTCCTCCACAAGATTTCCTCTTTGGTCCCTAATTGGACCCACCCTACCTTTGACTACCCTTTTATTCTTTATATGCTTATAAAATATTAGGGTTCCCTTTTATGTTACCCGCTAATCTTTTCTCATACACTCTCTTTGCCCCTCTTATTTCCTTTTTCAGTTTTTCCAGTTAAATTCCTGGAAATGAGAGATTTCCTTTGTGTGATATCATCAATTCCTCATCTTTTAAATGAGCAAGACAGAAAAAGCGTTTTGAATAAGACTTTCACATCCTGTGCTTTCGTTTTGTGAAAAGGGTAGCACTTTGACAAAATGCTGATAGAGGCGTTGGTTTTAGCCTCTTTAGAACATTAAGGTGTGTACCCCTTTATTTTAAAGGTATCTGAAGCGATTGTATATCCAAGACAAAGGAGATTATCTGAGTTAGCAAATGCTCTGACCATGTTCATTTTGAAACTCTAATTGGTAACACGTTTTGTCGCAACTTTTAAATCATCTGCTTCATTTGTCTGTGCAAATATCCTGGAGGCATCTGAGAAACAACAGGTAATTTCTTTTTGGTCAAATTGTGGAACCTGACTGTTTCAAGTAATGAAATTAGTTGTCTAATCAAGGTCAAATGCCTAGAGAAAAAGAACAATGTGTGTAAAATGTGCATTTCAATTTTGGAATACATATTTTGAGATTGATTTCAACATTTAAGAGTAGGATAGAATTGTAAATGTGCTTCTGCAAGAAATGTTACGTATATCTGGGTGCAGTACTGCACTTGTTTCTCATCCAATCATAAAAACCAGTTACATTTGCGCTTACAAAATCATAAAAATTAACATCAATGAGTTTATAGAAGTGATGCAAATATGCAGAATGCTATGGTGGGAACTTGGAGAACTTTTGGTTTTGCAAAACGTTCAAGATGAAATAAAATTGTTTTTGGGAACGTTCAATTATTTCCTTAAATCTAACTGCAGCAAACCCCACTTTTTATTACACGTTAGTAATCTTCTCACATGGCCGCAGCTCGCATTATTCAATATTATGGAGGCATTTCAGGTATTGGCTTAGCTTTAATTATGAAATCAATTTCAATCGGCAGACTTATCTGTGTAAGACTTGAAAGTGACATTTTAATTTCTTCAAAGTAGCTATATTTTAAGTACTACAGATTAATGCAAAGAGTACAGCAGCGACCACAGAAATCAAGTTTGTCTTTCTGAGCTTGCTGTTATTTTAAAATACAATTGTAGAAAATCTATTGCAAGATGAGCAGGTCGGGATTAGTGAACCATTGTACAGATCCGATTATTGCTCGTTTCAAAATGCTGTCTAATTGATCAAATAGTGTGTGGACAGATTTCAGATTGTGCAGGGGAGAAATATAGGTTTGCAAAATGGAGATCCCAGAAAAGCAGTGGCTTTTACTTTTGTGTAGATTGTAAGTGAATTCATTTTTGTTCTGAGCCTCAGTTTGTCAAATTGTTTTATAAATCATAAATGGAGACACTAGGAAGGCATGAAAATGTTGTCAAGATGTTGCAAGTAAGTTGACAAAACCAAGCTGCCTGCCTGGTTCAGCAGAAGGAATGCTGTACCTGTAACTGTCCATGGACTAAAATATTGATTACATTTTCAATTATGTATTTAATCCATGGGAATGGGGGTTCCTTTCAATATTCTACTCAGCCTCCAGGATGACTATCTTATTGCCACAGTGTAACAGTCTATTGCAGGAAATGATCACAGGCTGGTCTTGAGGTTTCTGGCTCCTTGGAAATACAATTTGAGCACTTGCAGTTTGTGAAGTATTTAAAACAAGGGCATGTATTTTGGCCGTGAATTTCAGAGTGCCAATAAGTCATAGATTTTGAAATATAAACTACATTGAAGTCAAGTTGGCTACTTATAGGTGTCAAGGACTTTGTTTACAGTTTGTTTAGATACTTACTGCTTATTGCTGGGCTTTAATGATTGTATCACTTAATTTTTCAGTGGGGAAAGTAGAAATGAAAGGGGTTTGTACAAAGTGTAGTCGTGACAGTATGCTACAAAGTTGTCAGCTCCTAATGTTGGTTGAACAGTTCTATTTTCCCTTGCCAATTGTCTTTCCTTCAACTAGGTACAGTTTATTTCGGTTGGGGTTAGCAACTCTTGTATTACTTCACCCATTATTCAAGCTTTACAGTGAGTGTTAGCAGGCTGGAGTGTGGAGGCCCATTGTAATGCTGCTTCTACTACTAACTGGCTCTGTGGATCCTTGGAATTAGGGTATCAAGATATTACATAACATAACGTGTAGGAGCAGGAGTAGGCCATTCATCCCTTCGAGCCTGCCCCGCCATTCAATCATGCTGATCTTCTAATCTAACTCCAGCTAATAACCTAACCCAGCCTTATATCCCTTAATCCCTTTTGCAATAAGAAATCTATCTTCAATAAGAAGTCTTGAATATGTTCAAGGACTGAGCGTCAACAGCCCTTTGGGGTAGTGAGTTGGGGTAAGAATTTGAAGTTAATGAAGCAATTAAGATAAGGGCATGTTCTAAAATCAGTGGCTAGTATTAATCCACACATAGGACTGTACGTTTGGATTTCAGAGTGCCAATAAGTCATAGATTTTTAAATATAAACTAAATTCAAGGCAAGTTGGCTACTTCTAGAAGTCAAGGATATTATCTACAATGGACCTCAATACAACAGTGGACCTCAGCATGACAATGGACTACAATGGACCTGAGTCCTGGCTCAGTTTAGTTAACTCAGTACACTTCAAAGATCAAAACCGGGATTTTATTGTTTTGCATGATTGATCAGCTCACTGAATAAATGTAATACAATTTATAATAATAATAAAAATGCAACGATTCTGAAGTTTTGGTTGGCTGAAAGTTAAGGAAAGAAATCTTGTATTTTATCATGCCTTATTAAGTCTTCAAGACATCTCAAAGCTCTTCACAGATTATACTGTAAAGTGAATTGACTGTATATTTTGTGGGCGAAATGCGGCAGCCAATTGCACACAGCAGTGTCCCACAAACAGTCATGGATTGAGTGACCAAATTATTATTTTGTTTTAAGGGATTATTACCCCCGGAAAAGTGATCCACCAATTGACTAACAGCCAGCTTCCGACTTACTGCTAGGTAAACAGAGGCGTGGAGAAAGGAAACTGGCACAACATTTCGCCCTGCCGGGGATCAAACCCACATCCTCTCGCTTATGAGGCAAGTGTCTAACCTCTAAGCTACAGGAAATATCTCAAAAAGCTTTACAGTAATTACTGTTAAGCATTAGTTTCTTCAAACAATGACAAGAGCAATACCGCAAGACTTCCTAGGTGCCTAGTTAAGACCGCCATGTTTATTTCAGGAAAATGAGAGTCTGAGTTGTACTGAATCAGATCGTATTCGACCGCACTGCTAACAGTGGCAAGCCTCTAGACACTGCTTCCCCTACTTTGAATTATTCCCAGGCAGTGAAGTGCAGAATTTCAAATACAGAGATGAGCACTGATTTTGGTAGAGCATGGATTTGGCTGCAGGAAATTTCTGAATAGCCTGTTGGTTCCTAAGGCAACTTACGACCAAGCACAGGATGAAGCTAGGAAAGTCATTAGGGAAATGAAATGGGATCAATGGGCTACGTCATTCTGAAAGGGGGCACAATTGCACAAGGACGATCCCAAATCTTTCTGGATGAAATCTTTTGCTAGCCATGACCAAAGGGGCCCATCTGGGCCCGTACCAGTATTGGACAAGTCAGGTGTTCTACAACAGACCCATGATGGTATCCTTGGGGTCTGGAGGGAACATTACGTGGAGTTGGCATCTGACCCAACAGGCTGTAGCAGAGACCCATCTGCATGGAGGCTGCAGGAGCTGGCAAGAGATGTGGATCAGATTGAAGGCCTAAATAATCCAATTCGCTGGGAGGAGGTGGACTCCACACTGCAGCACATTGCCAATGGCAAACCAGGTAGTGTGGACGGCATCAATCCTGAATTTCTAAAAGCTGCTCTGAGGAAGGAGATGGAGAATGGTAAGGATCTTACAGGTCAGGATCCCCTAACTCACCTTGGAGCCACCCTCATAGCGCTGGTCAGCAGGATTCTCTCTGAAGCACGTCAGTGTTCCAGGATTTCAGCACTTCTGTTTGCAGATGATATTGTGTGGTTGGCGGACTCACCTTGGACGTTCTGCACTGTACCCACCATCTTGAACACGAGGCAAAGCTGTGGGACATGGTGGTAGGCGCCCCCAAGTGGGGATTCATGGTTCTGCACGGCCCGAGGGAAGACATCGAGGGAATTGATTGGAAGATATAAGGGGCATCAGTCCCAATTGTTGACGTTTATCGGTATCTCGGGGTCATGGTGGACACTAACTTCAGCCTGGTCATTGTCCTGAAGGACTGCGCTGAGAAGGGGCGAAGGACACTCTGGTCATGCTCATCCCTCTTCAAGGACAGTAAGGTCCCTATGCAGGTCAAGCTTGTGGCTAAGATAACGGCGTGCAATCACTCCTCCTTAATGCAATTCCAGGCAGGTCAGGGCGAAACCTTGGGCAAGTTTCCTTACTCCACAAGCCTAATAATAATCCCTCCAAAAACCAAAAACAATAATAAATTGGTCATTTTCAATCTACGACTGTTTGTGGGACATTGCTGTGCGCAATTGGCTGCCGCGTTCGCCCACAAATATACAGTCAATTCTCTTTACAGTGTGTTCTGTGAAGCGCTTTGGGTCTTCCTCCCGACGTGAAAAGCGCTATATCAAATGCGAGGATTATTATTATTATTATTAATTGAGCTCCAAGAGATGCAGCGGTGAGGCTTTCTCCGACCCATCTGCAAAATCTAGGGTCAGCGATGAGGTGCATTTTGGGTAAACACTTATAGCGGCTACGGGGAGGTGGGCTCTGGTCTACTCTGACCTGTAACTAAGCACCCTGGAGGCGGAATCGGCTTCAACAACAACAAATTACAGGGGTCACATCTATTTGCCAAGGCCGTTCGCATAAGGACCTGGATTGAGCAGCTGGTGCTGAGTACACGGCATTGGATTTGGATCTCAAGAACATCAAGGTGGCTGGCACATCACAAACTGTTATATAACGGTCCACCCATCATGCTGAAGGTATATATATATATGCCAGAAATATGCAAACTGAGACTTGGGGTGACAGCTGCTGGAAGGCGTTAACCGGAATCCGAGTTTGTGAACACATGTTCATATACCCAGCGCCTGGAATCCACTTTGACTGGCCTGCAGATAGGCAAGTAGCTGCTGCTTAAACTCAGCAGCTCCAATTGGTGGAACCAACCAATGGGAAGGGATGTGTGCCTGAGTTGCGGACAGAAAGACGATGGCATGCCTAGATGTGTTGCCCACCGGGAAGCTCCTTGTACCTACTATCCACCTTGTGAGGGCTCCAACCCACGCTTGCCGGATGTTGAAAGACCCACTAGTGACTTTCTTCCTTGTAGTGGGGGGAGCTAAGCTGGGTCTCCTTGGAGCTGAACTTGCTCCAAGGTGACATGCCTCGCAATGGAATGTTGGAATCGACCCAGCCTTCTGTGGAAATCTCGGTAGTCTGGTTCCTGAAACAGGCAGGTCCACAGCTATGTGGCTTTAGCTGGTTAGATTCCAGCAGTGCTCCAACGCACACTCTGGGGTCCTCAAGTCTTGGCTCCTGCTAAACTGCACTGAATACTTTCCGGAATTAGGTAAGCAGGTTGCATCCACCAGGGAGAGAGTGTGCATACCGTTCCAACAGTCTGTCTCTGGGATTTCCATGTGTAAGTGGGATGCATGGAAATCTCAGCTTGCTTTAACCATGGCAATGGGTTTCCGCATGTGTCATGGCTGACCAAAACAATAATCATTACAATTTCTCTGAAGCTTTCTGTATTCAACAGTATCAAATTCCTGAGCTGTCTGTCCCCATGGTGATTTACTTTCCTGATGAGATACTACAAGATGTACAAAAAAAGGTAATAAAAGAAACTCAAAGCAAAGTTAGTAAGACATTGGGGAAAAAACAAATGAAGTATCTGGCATATTTACAAACAATATATATTTTTAAATAAATAAACTATAAATAACTAAACTAAATAAAATATTCAATTTGCATTTATTCTGCAACTCTATCAATGTTTGTGCTTTGTAGACTGGGAAAGGAAGTGCCCTGCACGAGGCTGCTTTGTTTGGAAAGATGGATGTTGTCCGAATTCTGCTGGAAGGAGGTGAGATCTAATTATGTTCCCTGTGACATTTATATTTTTACTAGTATTTTGTGTCATGTACAGGTCCACCCACTACACTGAAGGCAGATGCCCGCCTAGCTGATGAGGAAACTCTGAGGCTTGGGTGACAGCTGCTGGAAGGTGCTACTAGGAGTCTGAGGCCTTTGGGACTTTGAAGCTTAATGCAGTGTTTCACTGGGCAATATGTTTTGATTATAAATGTGCTCTGATACCTTTCTTTCAACCATGGAAAGTAGAAAGACTGTAATTGGTAGTTCATATAAGACAGCTGTTGCTGATGCATCAAAAGGCAGTGATCTATTTCTTATTTGAAATATAAGTTTTGTATAAGTTCAATCCAATATTTTTGTTCAGGTTCGGAGCAGTGAGTAGAAAAAGTCATTTCTCAGAGACTTTCACAATTGTATCAGTTTATAACATAGGTGGTGGACAATAATTAGAGGGGCCTGAAACAGTTTACCATTCCAGTACAGTTCATGATATTTCAGTTATGTGTACATTGGTAAGTACCTTCCAAGTTTGACACTTTGCCACTGCAGCCTTGATACAGCACAATTTACATTTATAAAGTGCCTTTCACATTGGGAAGACGTCTCAAAGTGCTTCTCGTTGTTGGAAAGGTACCCAAGTTGGGGTGGGGGAGTGATTTAAACTTAAATGACTTAATGGTTTTATGGAGATGCTTTTGATAGAAAAAACGGATCCAAATGTAAATAATTACACAAATAAAATGAATAGCTATATTTTTAATGTAAAGATGCATGCTCTTGATCTTACTTTCTAAAGTCACATGATAATGAGTGAAATCTTTACTTGCAAAATGTCTTTTTTCTTGCTGTGGAGCCATACTGACTGAGGTGCTGATTGCATTCCAAAAATATACTGGCTGCTCATAATGTATTTTACATCTATCATGTTCAATTTTATTTATACATTTAGTTAGATTTATGTCTTATGTATTTATTAAATACACAAAATATTACCAGGTTGGTGGATCAAACCAGTTAATGCTTTGGTTAAGCGTGTTTGTTAGACTATCTTCAGTTAAGAAACTCAAGATAAATATCTTAGTTGTGGTGTTGTGCTGTACGTTTGATGAAAGATATTGAAGGATGCTACAAACCAGGGTAAATAACCTTTTCTCAAGGGATACAATGTGAAGTTGTCTTGCTTGAATGCTGCTTTTAGGAATTCTTGGAACACACTCCATTATTCCCGTTACAACTCCTGGTTTCAGTCAGTGGTAGTGGCACCTTCCTCCCCCATCGAAGCAAGTTTACTTGCGTAAACATTTCATCAGGGCACATTGCAAGTTTTTCTCACTCCTGAAGCTGTCACTCACAATATCAATATATATCACAATATCAATATCAATATCAATTCCAATATAGTTCGCCTCCAGCTACTGTAATGAGGAGGATGTTCCAAGTATTCCTGAAGGCAGCACTCAAGAAAGACACAACTTCCCATTGTGTCCCTGAGCTAGTGTGTTAAAATAAGCCATTTATCACTATATTAGATTCGATGCAATAATGTAATCCAAAATGAATCCAGTTTAATTTCATGGAAACTTTAAGGATTTACTCCCATTCCACAGTGTATATTAGGAATGCTCTTCACCATGACAACAAGGGGTTTATAATATTGTTCATTGATTTATGCTGGATTTGTTATTTCCAGCAATAAAATGATTTGGAGTGGAAATTAGCAATTAGATTTCCCACTCCAAAATACCTTTGGGTGGTGGATTGATGAAGACCACATATTTACAACTAAACGGATAATGTTGAGGGATTATGCGACCTGAATCAAATTGATCACTCTGAAACCTGATTTATATTATACTTTTAGTATCAATTTGATGTAAAAATAGTATTACAGCATTGCAGATGTTTTTAGATGAATCTCTCTTGTGTGTTAATGGTATTCGTTGCAGTTAAACAATACAATGAAAACCCCAAGAATAAGCAATTAGTAGGAAAAGCAGAAATAATCAAGATAACTGCAGTTGCTCAAAGGAATATAAATCGCCTGTCTATATATGCAATGCTTCATTTCCAACCAATCCCAAAACTTAACATATTGAATGTTCCTAAAATGAAGAGCTTTTAAGTTCATCAACACTCAACGAAATATGCCATAGCAAAAATGTTTTTTTATATCCAAGACGCCTCTTAACAATTAACTGAGGATGTAATGTATATCTTTAAAGTACACCATCAACATGATTTTGGTTTAACAAGATGTTTAACAAGGTGTGAGATGTATGTTTCAAGGACTCAACTTTGTATCACAGTTATTGTACCTATATATGCCGAATGCTTCACTAACCAAATATGTTTCTGGCTGTGAATGACATCCATTAGAATTGAAATATTAGATAGAAAGATTGTAGTGATTCAGAGCGTCACTTTTTTTAAACAACAAACTTTTTTGGGCAGTGTAGGTTTCTTTGAATCATAGTTCATCAAAATGCTGAGCAGCATTTATGATCAGATAGGACATTGATTTGAGCTTCTGTAAAGAATTATTCTCCATAGTTTTAAAGTTTTTTTATACAGTATGAAAAACTCAGAAGGAATAGAAAGTAAAGAAATTGTTTAAACATACATGTCATAGATTAAGAATGATGAGATTCTCAAATTGCTAATAAGTGAGATAAAACTACTCAGATAACTAGTCAATTTATTTAATTTTCTCCTGATATTTTAATAACTATTTATTTCAATTCTGAGATGCTACCTTGTGTGGAGGGCGTTATATAAGTGCAAGTTATTATTGTAAATTAAAGGATGAAGTTCAGAAGGAGTATGTTTTAACTGCTCTGCTTACCAACGAATTAAAAACTTATGTGGCGGTAGCTCTCTTGATTGTCGTGTTTTGAGGATTTGATGCCCTTTTCCTCAGCCTGGTGAGTTGCTCCAATGACATTTCTTGTACCGAGGAACCAAGTGTATACCAGAGTGGTTACATTGAGTTTAACATTGATGGGTTGTGAACAGTGAATCTTAGTTAATGTGTAGTTGCATCCAACTAAACTCTGCTTTCCCAGAATAGGATGTCTTTTTGCAGATCACTTCTTGGCCCTTCTAAAGGGGCAATTAAACAAGAGTTGCTACAGTACACCTGTGGATTCCCCCCTTGTATATATTATTGGAGCAAGACAACTGGATGTCAGAAATCTTAAAATAAAAAAAATTCCTTACTGAAGGTGCAATGTATTTTTAGGGCTATATTTTTCTCTTCCAATCAGGAATATAAAACACTAACTTCACATTTAATTTCCCCTTTAAGCTTATTATAAAAATATATATTTTTCTATCTGGAAAGGATTTGAGCAGTCAGCGTTATTTCTTTGGATTAGCTATCCTACATACCAAAACTATTTAAAAAATGTCACCTTTATTGCCTACATTGGGTGGATGGATTTCTGGTTATCATAATTTTTAATTAAAACAATGGTGACCCTGACAGTCCTTTGTAGCCAAGACAAATAAGGGCTTGTAAAGGTTAAACTCTTTATTCAATTAAACAAAAAATACTTTAAAGTGTGTGTCCCTTTGGGCTTCCTCTATCCAATGTTCAAAAAAGTCTTAGATTCTAAAACATTTTGCATTTACTAAAGATTTGATGAGCCAAATAACATAATTCTATTGTATTCTATCTGTAATTTCTATGATTTTAATTTATTCTTTATTGTGATGATTTGCTTCACAGTTACTAGAGGAGACCATTTTGTATTTGAGACCCATTAATAATGACCTTACTGTCATACAGCAGAGACATGTAATGTTTGCAGTAGGGTGGAAACTTGGCTCATTGGGCTCTGGCGTCTTCAAGTCCTTGCCTCGCTTTCTGCCACTCTGCCCCCACACTCTGGAACTCCATCCTGCAGGTCCCTTCACCTCGCCCCCTCCTTCGCCTTCTTCCTCCTTCAAGACCCATCTCAAGACCATCCTCTTCGACCATGCTTTCAATCTCTCTGCTTCAACAACAACAACAACAAGATTCCATTTATTGAGCGCCTTTCACGTCGGGAGGACGTCCCAAGGCGCTGTACAGTTGGGTCAGGACCCGAGCAAGGGGGAAATGGTCAGGGTGAGGGGAGGGAAGGGAGGGAGCGAGGAGGGGGTAGAGAGTCGAGAGGAGAGCTGAAGGCACGGTCAAAGAGAAAGGTCTTGAGACCGGCCTTGAAGGAGGAAAGGGAGGAGGCGGCGAAGGTACTGGGGGATAGAGTTCCAGAGCCTAGGGGCTGAGAGACTGAAGGCCCGGCCACCGATAGTAGGGCGGTTGGGGCGGGGGATGTGGAGCAGACCGGAGCCAGAGGAACGGAGGGTACGGGCGGGTAGGTAGGGGGATAGTAGGTCGGAGAGGTAGGAGGGAGCAAGGCCGTGAATGGCCTTGTAGGTGAGGGTGAGGATCTTGAATTCGATCCTCTGGGGGATGGGGAGCCAGTGGAGGCGAGCGAGGGTGGGAGTGATGTGTTCCCGAAGCCTGGTGCGGGACCCTCCACCCTCCCCGATCCCGACCCCCAGCTCGAGTCTGAAACTGTCTGTCCAGCGCCTTGGGATGTCCTCCTGTAGTGAAAGGCGCTATACAAATGTAGTTTTGTTGTTGTTGATCCAGAGCCTTGGAGACGAAAGAGAGGTTGGAGATAGAGCAATTACAAAAAAGCTTCAGTTTATCAATCCTGTCCCTATTACTGCATTTTGTCATTTCAGGCAACATCCTGGTGAATCTTCTTGTACTGCCTTCAACATCTCAATCTTTTTATACGTTACTTCTTGAAAAAGTTCAGTCTGGAAAATTGAATTCCCTTCTGCACATACCATTCACCAAATCCTCATTGACATCAATTATTTTCATTTTCCATAGCCTAGAAGAGTACCGGAAGATAATTCAGAGGGTATTTAACAAATAAAACAGGTTGTCAGGAAGGGTTGTTGAGGCCAGGATACAGGGCTTGTTTAAAAGACGTTTGATGCTGTGATGGGGGAACGATTGGGTGGGTATATTCTGAAGAGATACAATCAGATGGAGCCTTCAGCTTCCAAACCGATCTTGTGAGATACTCTCACCATTTGCTTTAAATCTGTTCACAAGCTCTATTATCTTCTTTCCTTACTTCCTCAGATCTTCTGTCCATGATATTATTCATCTCCACATGAAATGTACAAATGGATTGATATCCTTAAAAGGTTTAACTGTAATAAGATTGGACGTCAATTAATAATTCATACAACTACAAGAACAAAATTATTTTCAACGCTTACTAGCAATACCCTATGAAAATCCCCTATATTACTTATCCTCAATATGCTGAAGCATATTTAAAGTGATATGCTATCTTATTTGTATTATCTGTAGAAAATTATGTATCCATGTAACTTACTATTAAGTTCCCAATTACAGTCAGTGTTTTTAATGTTTAGTTCAATGGACAATTCTGAATGATTTAAAATGTTGTGGTATTTTACAAAGGAATTGATGCCAATATTAAAGATAGCCAAGATTGGACTGCATTAGATATTTTGAAGGAGCACCCATCCCAGAAATCTCAGCAGATCACTGCCCTCATACAAGGTAAGATTGTTACCATGATAGCATGATGTAAAATCTGAATAGTAAAAATGTAAACCACATTTGAACCTGAGAAAAGCTGTTGTAGTTTTTTTTAAAAAAAGTTAAGGATACGATGGCATAGTGGTCTTCTCTTTCAATGTCTGTTTACATGTCTAACTTAATTACCCATAAAAGGTTGACCTTTCATTTGAGGTACAGAAATTAGTTATTCTGGTATTGAGCCTCAGCTCTTAGTGCCCCCTGCTGTATATTAATAGCAATGCTGTATCAAAGCCAATAATAATAATCCTTGCATTTGACATAGCGCTTTTCACGACTTCTAGACGTCCCAAAGCGCTTCACAGAATATACTGTAAAGTGAATTGACTATGTGTGTAGGCAACGCGGCAGCCAATTGCGCACAGCAGTGTCCCACAAACAGTCGGAGATTGAAAATGACCAATTTATTATTGTTTTATTTTTTTGGAGGGATTATTATATTTGATTATTTAATGCAAGCCTATTTTAATGCAAAATAGCATGAGAACACGACAGTGTGAAGCCTTACTCTGGATTATATCTTTAAAGATGAGCTCACAATTGATCTATGCTTGTACGGCAAGAACTCCATTTCTTGATCACTGATCACAGTTCCCTTTGAGGAAAGCCAACCCCCCCCCCCCCCCCCACGGTATAACAGTCACTTCCACTCCCTCAAAACGCAAACCCGGTTGCAGATGGCACAAATCCGACCTCAAAACGCCAGCTGTGGCTTGAGCATCTCCTCACCTACCACCTCTTCCTCTTGCAGACCATATCCACTTGGCTGCATCCTCCTCCCCTACATTGCCTTCCGCACCGCCCAGACCGTCTATACAATGTGGTCCTTCCACCACGCCCCTACCATAACTCCCCTCCATACACTCCTTTGTGCCAATTACTCTTCCCTCCTTCTTAACCACCATCTCCCAGATGAAGCCTACCATCTGTTGCCTAGACCCCTCCTCACCCAGCTGCTGGTCACCCAACACCATCTACATGCTCCCTTTTGATGATGTCGGTCTCAGACACGGGGTAAACTTTCACATATATGCGGATGACACATAAATCTACTTCTCCTCCTCCAGCTGCGACCAAGTCCGCCGATATTCTGTCGGCTTGCCTTGCAGACATCAGGGCCTGGGTGAGAACAAAATTCTTGAAACTAAATAATAACAAGATGGAAGCCATACATCTTGGTTCCCATCAATGTCTTCTGTCCTGCGGCTCTGACCTGCTCAACCTCATTGGCCTATCCCTCAGACTCACTGAACTGGTCGGGGCGCAGCCTCGGCATCAAGTTCAACCCACAATTATCCTTCCTTCCCCACATCGAGTCCCTGACCAGGACCACCTTCCTCCACCGCCACCACATTGCCCATCTCTGATTCTACCTTACCGCAGATGCAGCCGAACCACTCATCCATGCTTTCGTCACCTCCCAACTCGACTTCTGAAATGACGGTCTCCGTCGAGGAAGGCACCACCATGCACAAGATGCAGCTGATCCAAAACTCCGCTGCCTGCATATTCACCTGTACTAAACTCTGTACCCCCATCACACCAGTTCTAGCCGGAGGACATCCTCCCAACGTAAAAGGCGCTATACAAATGTAATCTTGTTGTTGTTGTAGCCAGGTTGACCCACTAAATGGGTCAATTTCCAGATCCTCACACTAATTTTTAAATCCCTTCATGTCCTGGCACTTCCCTACCCCTCCGATCTGCTTACTTCCCAACCCTTGCCTCGCTGCTTCCGCTTGACTGGCTTCGGCCTCCTGCATGTCCCTAATGCTCCATTCCAGCATCGGTGGCTGAGTTTTCAGCCACCATGTTTGAAACTCTGGAACACACTTCCTCTATCCCTCCACCTTGCCCCTTCCTTCCCCATCTTCAGATCGTGCCTGGAGAGCTTCCTCTTCAACCATACCTATGGTCACCTCCACCACCCTACCCCCAGCTCGGCGTCATGCTCCGCCACTGTCAAGCATCCTGCGTGAAGGACGCTATATACATGCATGTTGTTGTTTGCAACAAGAATTCAACCTGGCTCAGTTGATAGCTCTGATTAGGATTCTTAATGGAGATGAGAAAGTAAACCCCAAACTGTATCTTCAGATACACCATGGCCACAGGACAAAAGAACACAGGTTCAAAGGACAAGCTTTGACATCAGCAATAAATTACATTTGTACAGCGCCTTTCACGTCAGAAGGATGCCCCAAGACAAGGGTTTGCTCCCAGGCCTGGGGGTTGGATTCAAGCGAGGTGGAAGGTAGGAGCGAATGAGAGTGGGAGGGTGGCTGAAGGCAAAGAGAAAGGTCTTCAGACTGGCCTTGAAGGCAGCAAGGCAGGAATAAGACACACATGAGAAAGTGTTTCTTTCACTGGGCAGAGAATCAGCAACTGAAATACATTTAGCAGAAAGGATGGGTTGAGGCCAGCACACTGCATGCTTTTAAACAATAATTAAATGTTGCAATAGGAAGAGAGCGGGGGCGATATTCTGAAAGGGTGAGATGAAATGAGCTGAAGAACCTCTTCATCCATACCTCTTTTGTGATTTACATATTATTTATATACATGTACGTGAGTGAAGCTAATGTATCACCTCAGAAAACTGAATGTGAAATGTGATTATAAATCAGGTGTCTGATTTTAAAACCTATCTGATAGTGGAAATAGATGTTCAATATCCAACTATGGAGTAATTTATAATGTGTTCAATCTATGTTGTAAAATCCATCTTTAAATTAGCATTCAAACTAGCAAATTAGCTGCAAAGCAATCACAATTTCATGTAAACTTAATCTCAACTAGGAAAGGAACAGACTTAAATATTAATTTTGTAATGTGAACCAATTTAAAATGTAAAGCTGTTAACTTTTGAAGGCAGCTTATTGCTAAAACTAATGAATTGTTAATTAGGCCAAGACAATTTATTTAACTAATGCTTAGACACAGGATTTAGGCAGGAAATATGCTGTGGAATTTTTTTTTACTTTATAATTGTTGACAATTTTCAAAATTATGTCACCCCTACTAAATGGTGAAGATCACTGTCACAATTTTAAATTAAGTGAATTAATAATTTTGGTGTTAAATACATTTATATAGATTAACTGAATTTATTACCTATAGCATTTGTATCCAGGCTAATTATTGCAATAATTTACTTGTTTGCAGTCTGCTTGAATGGTTTCAAGTAAATGGCTTGAAATTATATGGCTAAGAGGACACCAGACGTTTTATTTTCAAAGAGCCGGCACAGACACGATGGGCCGAATGGCCTCCTTCTGTGCTGTATAGTTCTATGATTCTATAATTTGCAGCAAATGTGTTTCCTTTGCATTTGTCTGCTTAAAGGAAAGCTATTAAATTCTTTAATTGTTGATACATATTTAAAAAAAAGATTTGTAAGACTGTTGAATAAAGAATGGAGGACTGCACCGTGGGTCTGAAAAGGAGACTGGTTATTAACTGCCAGGATAGATCAACAATGATCATTTCAACCTCCTCCCCTGTGTCCCCTTCTGCACCCCTGTGCTAACACAGCTTAAAAACACACAATAATATCAGAAAGGGTATAATAATAATAATCCTTGCATTTGATATAGAGCCTTAATCATATCTTCGAGATGTCTCAAAGAGCTTCACAGAATATACTGTAAAGTGAATTGACTGTATATTTTGTGGGCGAAATGCGGCAGCCAATTGTGCACAGCAGTGTCCCTCAAACAGTCATGGATTGAAGTGAACAATTTATTATTATTATTTTTTTGGAAGGAATTATTACCCCCAGAAAAGCAATCCGCCAATCAACTAACAACCAGGTTTCTACTTACTGCTAGGTGGAGTAAGGAAACTTGCCCAACGTTTTGCATTGCCTGGGAATCGAATCCAGGTCTCTAGCTTGCGAGCCGAGTGTGCTAACCACTGAGCTACAGAACTTCAAGAAGGAGGACAGCCAAGATGGTTCCATACCTGGAGGCTTAGTGAAATTATTCTTATTAGAAATAAGATTGAATAGGGCTAGTATTTAAATCAAATTCAGAATGTGGAGAGATTCTATAGAAAATAACCAGGGGGCAAAATTATGATCTTAGAAATCACAAGCTAAATGTGCTTCTTCAGTCTAAAGCATTGCAAAAGTTTACAATTTACTATCAAGTGCAATGGGTGCAGATTCAGAAAATGAATTGGGCAGGATCGTCATCCAACAATAGAGCAGAGGGATGGATGTGCCACAGAGGGTTGGACATGTCACTGAGGATAATGTGATCAATGGAGTTCTAGATTATGGATTTGTATAATTTTGGGATAATTTGATGGTCTGAATGGACTTTTGCACCAGCTTTTCCCCTGTGAGTTTAGGATCATTTGGGTCTTAATGCAATAAATCAACATCCATGTATTTCTGGACTGTGATTATCAGTTCCAGAGGGTGCATTAGAGGACTAGCTGCCTCAGGATAAATAAGACCAAGGCTAATGGTTCTTGACTTTTGTTTTGCATTTTTAAACCAATTGACCTTTATTAATGAATCTGTACAATGTCTGCTTTTGCAGTACAGCTCATGTTTGAAAACCGCTTAAAGAAACATAACACAAGTGAACTGTTATTGATGGAGCTTTAAGCATTTAAAAATTGATAACATAAGCAAATTAGAATATTGTCAGTTAATGTTTCTTCCTTAATTGGCAACGTTCCACCTCATGCAGTCAAAGAATAACTGGAACCTCCTATTATATGGCCTTCATTGATAAAGACAACCTGGAGAGCAAGATGTGTGTCCTTTATTTAAGACAACCTAGTATTTTAGTGAAGAAAGTTCCACAATGTTGGAAACTCCCATGAGGGAATTAAGATTTAAGATGTATTGCAACTACCTGAACAGCCTTAAGTTTTTTTTATTTAGTCAGCTGGGTGTATCAGCCATCTGTATCAGTCCTTTCTCTGTATCGTGCAAGTTGCCTCTGAGTGAAACTCCACTAATGAGAATCAAACACATGATGACAGGTAATCCCAATGCTTTATTGCACAACAAAGCGATGCATTCATCATCGTCCTTCGCATTACCAGACAGCTGACTTCAGCAATAACCTGCTTGTCTTTCCTCCCTCCCTCCTTGATTTTTCTCTTTCAAGAAGCACTGTATAGCAAACTCAACTGTGTTTTATTGTTCCTTAAACCCTATGTGTAACATTACACTGCTCGGAACATGATGACTGTCGCAACATTATGGAATAGAGTTATGGATGCCATCTTTCTGATGAGCTAACGTATGCCAAACTTGTACTAGAGGTTTTGCCCTTTTTTCTTTCTACATCTGTTTTAGGGACCACTCTTGTAGTTGGTCCAATCCTCCACAACCCAATTAATAAGGTCATCAGAATAGGCTCTACACATAAGTGGAATTAGTGATGACCTGAGCCAATAGAAAAGTGTGGACATATTTGCAATCCATTAAAAAATCTCAAAGTGCAGTTTTAACACAGTTTGCAGAGAAATTACAATTTTCACAGAAACAAACAAAAAATTCTCAGTCAACAGTTTAGTGCTGGTTAAATTTTAACATGAGGAGAATCCTTATATTTTGTTCTGTTAGGCTCTGTCTATTACCTTTGAGGTCTAAATAACAGAAAATGACCTTTCAAAGTCAGCTGTGCTCAGTGGTAGTCAAATGTATCTTTTTTTTAAGCAAGTTTCACAAGTTGAGCTCCCTATCATGCTGCTATTTTGTGGGTATCTGGAATATTTTCTCCAGCTGCTTTATAAGCATGCCATTCAAAATTTGAAATAGTTGAAAAGGCAGGAATCATATGACCATATAAATGTTTTTCTGCTGGCTGGTGAGGATCAAAAATATGAACTGCTTTATAGATGGCAATTGACAGATACTTTTTCAAAATCAGTCCCACCATTTCACTGCTGTCTTGCATGATTCTCTGGAAAGGGTTGACACATATGTCTCTCGCACTCTCAGAACCGGCTGCCAACTTTTCCACTGTCTTTGGTCTCTACTCCTGTGCTTCAGCACTGGCACCAAAATCAATAAACAAATGTAAAGTTTACACCTGTAAGTATAGATTGTGGCCTCAAGGCACAACTGTTGCCTGACATTCTTCAATGAGTTTTATGAGCTCAGATGAATGCTCTGTGACAAAGGTTGCTTGTGCTTGCAACTCTGCAGCATTATTGTTCAAGAGTGTTTTCAATTTTTTCACTGCTAAGCCCGCTGATGCAATTCTTTGAAGAAATTCTTCCAAGACAGGCAAGTACTCATACAAATATTCAACAACCTTCACCCAGGAGCACCAACGCCAAGACTGGCATCTGTGGTTTAATTCCACCCTTCATCTCCATAAATTCCAAGTACTGATGCCGGCACATTGGACTTTGGCAGAAGACTTTCTTGACCTTAGCAACCACTGTGTCTGTACACTGTGTCCTCCAATATAACAGGCCAAATTTCTGAAACTAAGTTCAGTAGATGGGCAATGCATGTATTGTATCGTGTTAAGAAACAATTCCGATACAATTGTGTTAAATGCTTTGATCGTGTAGTTGCCACTGTCTGCGACAACTGCAAACACTTTATCAAAGTTAACCATTTTTACATTTAAGACTCTTAGGAGAGCTTGTGACACAGTGGCATGGTTAACTCGCTGCAAGAATTCTACTCCAATAAGAAGATGCTTCTCCCCACCTTTCTGCAGTGACAGTGCCAGCACTGCCAGAACACTGCGCCCGCTGGAATTAGTGGTCTCATCCAGAAACAAGTGCACATCCGTGCCCTCAACATGTTTCTTCAAACATTCTTCATGCTCATCTCGTCTCCACAAACAGTTTCTCCTCTAGCCCCTGCAATGTCTCCTGTGGTGTTCCTCAGGGCACTGTCCTTGGTCCCCTCCTCTTCAATATCTATATGCTTCCTCTTGGTGACATCATCCACAGACATGGGGTCAATTTCCACATGTATGTGGATGACACCCAACTGTACTTCTCTGCCTTCACCCTCGACTCCAGGCCGACTGCTGTCCTGACAGAATGTCTGTCAGACATCAAGTCCTGGATGAGAGCTAACTTTCTTCAGTTGAATGTCAACAAGACACGAGGCTATCCTGATTGGCTCCTGTCAGCGCCTCCAAACCTCAGGCGCTGACAGCATCACCATCCATGGTTTCACACTCCGCCTTACTAAGCCAGTCCGGAACCTTGGCGTCTTGTTTGACTTTTAACTGTCCTTTCTACCCCACATCCATGCCATGACCCTCTCTGCCTTCCCCCACCTCCACAACATCACCTGGCTCCGCCACTGTCTCACACCGCAGGCCGCCAAAACCGTCATACATGCATTCATTACATCAAGGCTTGACTATGCAATCTCCTTGCCTGTTGGCCTCCCCAACTCCTCCCTCCATAGGCTGCAGATCATCCAGAATTCTGCAGCCCATGTCCTCTCCCACCCCTATGACCCCCATCCTCGTCCGACTCCACTGGCTTCCCATTACACAGAGGATACAGTTCAATGTCCTGGCCCGCACCTTCAAAGCCCTCCATGGCCTTGCTCCCACCCTACCTCTGTGACCTCCTAACCCCCGAACCCTGCTCCCTCTGCTCAGCGGGCTCCAGCCTGCTTCACGTCCCCTGGCTCGCCTGCCCCACTATTGGTGACCACGCCCTCTGCCCCCACCCTCTGGAACCCATCCCACAGTCCCTCCGCTGCATTCCCCCCTCATGCCTCCTTCAAGACCCATCTCAAGACTCTCCTCTTTGACAGTGTTTTGCTTTGATCGCTCTGCTTCCCCCCTGCCCTCCACCATCTCCAATCCTGACCCCCAGCTCAGGTCCGAAACTCTGACACTCCAGTCTATATACAGTGTATATAGACGCTATACAAATGTAATTTTGTTGTTGTTGTTGAATAAGCTCCTTCAAGTATGTATTATGAAGCTGTGATGGTGTTGTTTCGTGCACTTGCATAGAAACACTTGGAAGGCAGGAGCTATTTCAAGTGGTATGTCTGCTCAAGTCAAACACTGCACAAAGTCCAATATGAATTCTTTCCTCTCCATAGATGATGCAGTGGTCTAGAGAAGCAGTTTGTCAGAGCAAATTGCCTTTGAGATCCAGATCCACCCAGAAAGGAAAAATAGATCTTCATGATGCATTTGTTAGAAATGTTCTTTTATTTTTGTTTGCTGTGGTTGTTTTAAGTCCTTTTAAAATTCAACAAAAATGAGGGAGATTAACTTTTGTAATCATACAAATTAAGATTTTCTTTCAAAATTAAACTGAAAGCAATTAATGATACGTTTTCATTTAATATTACATATATCAAAAGTATTAAATTTTTTTTCTTTATTACCGCGGCCTTGCATTGACAATGTTTCAGAAATTTCATGTTCTCATATCAATGGTGTGCTTGTGAATATGTTCAATTGTGTGACAGCAAACGTGGCAAACAACTACCCCCCTTTTTCATGAAGGTCATCTGGATAGAGTACAATTCTATCGGAGGGACAGATGGAAAATAAGACGTGCTGCCCCTTGGCTTCCTTATGAGATTTACAAAAACGGTTAGACATTTTTGTATTGCACAACCTAAAAAGTGAAACAACCCAGATTAAAACTATAGGTATATATTTCCTGAAAATGTAGTTATGTTTAAAATACTAAATATTTTAATTTGAATAGTACAAAACTTACCAAGAATTTGTCACAGTAGTGTGACGCAGCTGCTTTTCCTATCAAGCTTTATCGTTTGATGTGAACACTCTTATCTGTCCATTAATCTTTCCTGCCCCATCATAACTGAATCCTGTTTGGAAACTTTTGACCTCAGTACGAGCGTCACGTGGCCTTAACCTCACACTAAATTCTGCTTGCCACATGCGTTTTTTCCCGCGCGCAATTACCAGCTTCCCCTGCAAAATTTAACTGCTCTGCTCATTCTCTTTTAATGATTTCTCCCAGGAGTTCATTTTTTACTTCAGCTATTTGAGCGTGCTGCTCTTTTTCTTTCAGGCTAAATTGCCCTTTTATACTTTCAGCTTGTAGAAGCTTATCATTCAGCCTTTCTGCTCTAAGCAATATGTTTATTTCATTAACCATTTTTTCATATTTTTTTCACTGAGTAAGTTTCTGGCTCTGTTTCTCTAAGAATGTTTTTTGCATGGTCCCTATATTCATTAGTGGCCTGTAACCCTGCTAGCACTCCAGCTCCAAGAGCTAAAATGGCTGCTCCTGCTACAAAACGTCTGTGACCTGGAGGAGTTACTGAAACAAAAAGGTGGAAATGGATCACTTGGGACCTGGAGGGAGAACCTACTAATGCATTGAAAAGGGGGAGATTGAAAATGGAAGGGAAAAGTATCAAAAAGTAACTTGGGATTGCATTCTGAGTATTGAGAAGGGGATGAAGTGGCTTGGAAGAGTTATTACAAAACTCTAGCTTCAAGGGTTAGATCCACAGACATGGGGTAAATTAAGGGTTAAGGGTCCGCAGACATGGAGTAAATTTCTACATGTATGTGGATGACACCCAACTCTATCTCTCTGCCTCCACCCTCAACTCCAGGTCCTGACCGACTGCCTGTCCGACATCAAGCACTGGTCGAGGGACAATTTTCTCCAACTCAACAACGGCAAGACCGAAGCCCACCTGATTGGCTCGCGCCAGCGCCTCCGCACCTCAGGCGCTGGCAGCATCAGCATCCACGGCTGCACACTCAACCTCACTAAGCCAGTCAGGAACCTGGGTGTCATGTCTGACCCTGGACTGTCCTTTTGGCCCCCACATCCGCGTCATGACCAGCACTGCCCACCACCACCTCCGCAACATTGCCAGACTTCGCCACCCTCACCCCTCAGGCTGCCGAAACCCTCACCCATGCATTTGTCATATCAAGGCTCGATTACGGAAACTCCCTCCTCATCGGCCTTCCCAATTCTTCCCTTCACAAGCTGCAGATTGTCCAAAACTCTGCAGCTCATGTACTCTCACGCACCAGGCTCCACTGACTCCCCATCCCCCATAGGATTGAGTTCAAGATCCCTGATCTCATTTTCAAGGCCATCCATGGCCTTGCCCCCTCCTACCTCTCTGACCTGCTGACTCCCTACCAACCTGCCCGCTCCCTCTGTTCAGCGGGCTGCAGCCTGCTCCATGTCTCCAGCCCAACCCACTCTACCATCAGTGGCTGGGTTTTCAGCCTCTTTGCCCTCACACTCTGGAACTCCATCCCACAGTCCCTTTGCCTCGCTTCCTCCCTTGCCTCCTTCAAGGCTGGTCTCTAGACCCTTCTCTCCGATCACGCCTTTGGTCAATCCTCCCATCTCTGTGCCTTCCCTCACCCCTACACCACCCCTCCCCCATGCTCGGGTCCCGACACCTGACTGCTCAGCGCTTTGGGACGTCATCCTAACGTGAAAGGCGCTCTATAAATGTAATTTTATTGTTGTAGTAGATTTCACAAACCGAGCAAGGTAGTGAAAATGTTAAACCTAAAATTATTTGAATCCTAACTCCAAGAGGAAAGACTGTTTCTACTAGTCAGGTTAAAAGAATACAGTCGTCTACAGATGATCAGTTGCTGGGGAGAGCATAGTGCTCTAGCCAACTGAGATCACCATGTGGTTAAAAAAAAGAAGAGAGCTGAAAAGACAGGTCCCATAAAAAAACCTGAAAATCAGTCTCAACCGAAGATAATCGCATAGAAACAAATCAATACAAAGTTACATTTGCATCACGTCTTTTACGTCGGGAGGGTATCCCAAGGTGCTGGACAGTCAGGGATTTTGCCCAGAGATGGAGGGAGGATGCTGGGATCAGGGATAATGGAGGGAAGGACGGCGGTTGAAGGGAAGGGTCTTGGGACGTGCCTTGAGGGAGGCAAGGGAGGGAGAAAGATGAAGGGAGTGTGGGATGGAGTTCCAAAGAGTGGGGGCAGAGAGACTGAAGGCCAACGCCGATGGTGGGGCAGGGCGGGCGGGGGATGTAAAAGGAGCCTGCTGAGTGGAGGGAGCGGTCAGGTTGATATGGGGTCAGCAGGTCACTGAGGTAGACAGGAGCAATGCCATGGAGAGCTTTGAAGGTGAAGATGGGGATTTTGAACTCCTACATGTGGAGCTGGGTGAGGGTGGGGGTGATAGGGTCACAGAGCCTGGTGCGGGAGAGGACACGAGCTGCAGAGTTTTGGATGTTTGTAGAGGGAAGAGTTGGGAAGGCCGACAAGCAGGGAGTTGGCACAGTTGAGTCTAGAAGTGAGGAACACATGGATGAAGGTTTTGGCAGCTTGAGGGGTGAGGCAGTGGCGGAGCCCGGCGATGTTGAGAAGGTAAGGGATGGCAGAGCGGGTCATGGCACGGATGTGGGGTAGAAAGGACAGTTGAGGGTCAAACAAGACGCCAAGGTTCCGGACTGGCTTAGTAAGGTGGTGTGTGCATCAATGGATGGTGTTGCTGCCAGTGCCTGAGATGAGGAGGTGCTGACGAGAGCCAATCAGAAGGGCCTCAGTCTTGTTGATGTTCAACTGTAGAAAGTTAGCTCTCATCCAGGACTTGATGTTTAAGAGACATTCTGTCAGGGCAGCAGTGGACCTGGAGTCGAGGGTGGAGGCAGAGAGATAGAGTTGGGAGTTATCCGCAAACATGTAGACACCCAATGTCTGCGGATGATGTCACCAAGAGGGACATGTTGAAGAGGAGAGGACCAAAGACAGAGCCCTGAGAAACACCGCACAAGACTGTGTGGGGTATGGAGGAGATGCTGTTTGTGGAGACCAAGGAGAGGTAGGATCTGAGGAGGAGGATAGAGTGGTCAACGGTACAAAACAGAGAGGTCGAGGAGGATGAGGAAACAAAGCAAGCCCTGGTCACAGATGGACAAAAGGTCATTTGTCACTTTGACCAAGGCTGTTTCTGTGTTGTGGGCAGCACGGAAACCCAATTGGAAAGGTTTGTATAGGGCGTGGCGGGAGAGGAAGCAGCAATGCTGGGAAGCAACAACACATTCAAGGACCTTGGAAAGGAAAAGGTGGTTGGAGATGGGGCAGTATTTTGAGAGCAGGGATGGTTCCAGGGAAGGTTTTTTGTGGATAGGGGTGATGATGGCTGTTTTAAGGGGGTGGAATGGTTCGGGTGGACAGGGAGAGCTTGTTAAAAAAAAGAAGTCGCTGGGAACTCTCAGCAGGTCAAAATGCAAAATACTGCAGATGCTGAATATCTGAAACAAACGAGAGATTGATGATGTCTTAGTAGAGGAGAAGGAGGTGCAGCTGGGAGGTAAGGAGAGGGGTGAGAAGGTATTGGGTTTCATGTGGGTTATATTGGTGGTGAGAGAGGAGGAAGAGACAGGTTTGAAGGTGTGGAGGGATGGATGGGTAGGGGCTGGAGTGTGAGCGGAAGATGGAGAGGGTGTAGCAGTTGGAAGGGTGAGTGGCCTTCCCCTCGATTTTGGTCTCAAGGAAGTCCAGTATCTCCTCGCAGTTGGAGTTGGAGAAAAGGATGGGCGAGGTGTAACAAGGTGGGTGGAGTAGCCGATTGGTGGTGAAGAAGAGGATCCTTGGCCTCCAAGATTACCTTGGAGTAGAAGGACAATTTAGTGGAGGTGAGGCCTGAGCATCACCCCTTTCTTCAAAAATAATGTGGTCTGCTAGGAGTACAAATTTTGGCAGGGAATGACATTTAAAAAATTTTGCCAACAAAATGAAAGAAATTTTCACAGGCATTTGAAATATTTTAGAGTTTAAAGTCAAAATACTAAATTTGCATTATAAACTGGTTGGATCAGAGCATACAAGTAGAGACATTGTTCATGGTTGATCAGCCTGTCTGGCTCATTAAATAATAGTTGGAAGTGTAGACATGTTCTTAACCCTGTGAGCCAAAGCTAGGGCTGCCGTGACCAGACAAGTGCACTTCTTTGTGATGGTCCTGTGCAGAGTAATGAAATTTGCCCAACGTTTTGCCCTGCCGGGAATTGAACCCAGGACCTCATGGTTGCGAGGTGAGTGTTCTAACTACTGAGCTACAGGACTCCTATTGCAACAATCACTGTTGTGTTGAAAAAAATTTCTTGGCACAACTATAAAAAAAATTTACATTTGTGAAGTCGGTTTCCTAAAATTGCATAAAACCTCCCTGTATTTATTTAAGAATGTTTTTGTTATGATGTTTTTTGCAAAAGACTTAATTGCTGAATGATTAAAAATATTCTTTGCAAGTTCAGGTTTGGCTGGCAAGGCTATGAACATGTGTTATATATAGCCCATCAGCCTGGATCAGTTGGTAGCACTCCCGCTTCTGAGTCACAAGGTTGTGGGATTAAGCTCCATGTCAGAAATTTGAACCCACAGTCCAGGCTGACAGTTGTAAGGTTTGCCAGAAACAGATTTTATCCAATACAGGTGGCGTGAATTACAGATCTTTGATATCATATACAATTTAAAGGTTATATTGTTAAGTTACATTAAAGCAGTAACATTCAATGAAACCGATATTACCCAATTCCATTGGGGAAGTCGCTGACCACCAGCTGTTCA
Organism: Callorhinchus milii; assembly: GCF_018977255.1. Classification (NCBI taxonomy): domain Eukaryota; kingdom Metazoa; phylum Chordata; class Chondrichthyes; order Chimaeriformes; family Callorhinchidae; genus Callorhinchus; species Callorhinchus milii. The sequence goes on from NW_024704746.1 coordinate 54,574,028, forward strand.
CCACTGTTCCTCCTATGATGATTCCAACTATTCCAAAGTTACATTTTCTTTAACGTTTCTAACTCCATCTTCTCTTGTCACAGAGATAGCCCCCACCCTTCGCAGGTTGCTTTACATAGAGGGAAACATGGACAACGTTTGGGCAGTCTTCCACAGCCTGCTTGTTTCGCAGCCTTGAGATAGGCAGGTGTCTGAGGCTGTAGCCTTTTTTTTTTGAGGTTCATTGTTCCTACGTCTGTGCTGAAGGACCTGATCGCTCATTCCAGGCAGGTCAGGGCGAAACCTTGGGCAAGTTTCCTTACTCCACACGCCTAATAATAATCCCTCCAAAACAAAAAAAAATAATAAATTGGTCATTTTCAATCGCAATTGGCTGCCGCGTTCGCCCACAAATATGCAGTCAATTCACTTTACAGTGTGTTCTGTGAAGCGCTTTGGGACGTCCTCCTGATGTGAAAAGCGCTATATCAAATGCAAGGATTATTATTATTATTATTATTATCTCAGAGGAGTGAACATCTTCCCAGGAAAATATGAAATGTAATCAGAAGCTAACATCATCAGTCCAGCAAAGCTACTTTTAACCCCTGCTAAAAGAGTCATTAAATCAAACCAGCCTTATTAAAGGATTATGGGTAGATTACATTTTAAATGTATATACATACTTAATTAAAAATCTGAAGAGTAAGCATCACAAATATAACCTTACACAGTCCAATGGGTGCTGAACCTATATTTTTGGAGGTGCTATTCTTCGGATGTTCTGGCCAACAGTCAATAACAACTTGCCCTTCTTACAGGACAGTGCTAAACAATGGTATAGTTTGACACTGAGCTGGGTTGAAGAGGAAAGTCTTCAGGTACATTCTGAATACTAACAAAGAAGGGGCAAGTCAGAGAGAGTCCTGAGGCAAGGGGTTCCAGCAGGACCGAGTATAATGGTTGGAGGTAATCCTGAAAATGGTGGAGTAGAGAGGTCGAGGGATGTGCATAAGGCCAAAGCCAGCTGAGCGAAGGGGAGCAGGTTAAGGAATGGGATCTGAGCAGGTTGGAGAGGTAGGGAGATGCTTAGGCATGAATTAATTTTTAGGCGAGTATGAGGATCTCAAAATTGATTTGACCCATCCAAACCAATCCCCCAAATAAAATTGGATAATCACTTCATGGCTGTTTGTGGGATATTGTGGTACCTAAATTGGCCGATGAATTAGTTGTATCAATTCCAGGCAGGGCAAAATCTTGGGCAAGTTTCCTTACTCCACACACCTAATACTAATCCCTCCAAAACAAAACTATAGTAAATTGGTCATTTTCAATCCACGACTGTTTGTAGGACACTGCTGTGCGCAATTGGCTGCTGCGTTTCTTCCACAGGAATACTGTCAATTCACTTTACAGCATATTCTGTGAAGCGCTTTGAGACGTGCGCACAGCAGTGTCCCATAAACCGTTGTGGATTGATTGACCAATTTATTATTATTTTTGTTTGAAGGAATTATTACCCCCAGAAAAGCAATCCACCAATCGACTAATAACAGTGTTCCTACTTACTGCGAGGTAAACAGAGGCGTGTGGAGTAAGGAAACTGCCCAACATTTTGCCCTGCCGGGAATCAAACCCAAATCTCTCACTCATTCTTGTTACCAACAATTATTATCAACAATCAAAACGTAGGAGTACCAGAAAGCACTATGGCTAGATGATCCATCTACTTTGCTCAGAAATGTTTCTTTAAGAAGAATTTTGCAAATTGCAAATGCTGGGAATTTGAAGACACCCTCCCCCAAAGGTGGAATCCTGTAGCTCAGTCCTGAGCATGTGCCTCGCAAGCGAGAGACCTGGGTTTGATTCCCAGCAGGGCGAAACCTTTAGGCAAGTTACCTTACTCCACATGCCTGATAATAATCCCTCAAGGAAATAAATAAAATAAAAATTTGGTCACTCAATCCACGACTGTTTGTGGGACACCTCTATGTGCAATTGGCTGCCGCGTTTTGCCCACAAGCATACAGTCAATTCACTTTACAGTATATTCTGTGAAGTACTTTAAGACGTCTAGAAGACATGAAAAGCGCTATATCAAATGCAAGGATTATTGAATTATTATTATAGCTGTACACCATTGCGCATCTGAAAGAAAGATGAGGTTATTATTTTGTGTGTCATCTTTCAGAATTGTTTTCTTGTTTCTACCTTATGTTTGTTAAGTGTGTTGGAACAGGTATAAATAAATATATTATCACACAAGTATCATACCTATTCTGTTTTGAAATTAACAGATTATATTATCCAAACGATGGACCTGAACGAGACGGAAGCACCAATAAAGCAATGTCCAGTTCCAACTCCTCGGGCCTCAATTTCATCTCCAGCAGCTTCATCGTCACACAAGACCAAAGGTAAAGGATCTTAACTGATACCTCTGACCACGTTGTCAGTCATCTTTCCTCTCCCAACCCCATTTCTCTCCTCACCCCATTCCTCTCCCCACCTCATTCCATCCCCATCCCTGGCTCGGATGCCCAGCCTGCAGTTTTGAGAAGTTCTCATAGTGTGAAACGTGTTATGTGAATGTATTGTAACATTGTAGAATTGCATCCAATTATAATATTGCAGAATTCTGCGATCTCTTTCTATCTATTGAAACATTTCTAAACAAAGTTATGTTAAAATAGTGACCCTCTGATTAGGGTAATTAAACGTCCCTGATTTCTTGGGACAGTCCCCAGCTGAGGTATTGTGACCCTGGCCAAATTTGCCCTGTCTTGAGTTCAGCAACAAACTGAGCAATTAACAACACAATTCTAGAACAGATACACTTATCAGAGAAATGCAGCCATTCAACAAGCTTCTCCAGTACTGCCAGCATGAGGAATTGTGGTGAGTTCAATTGTTTTTATACATATCCTCAGATTTGATTTACAAAATATAGTCACCCTACCTCTTGTGGCTCAGCAGATAGATACTGCAGCTCAATTAATGGTTTGTGTTTAGCTAATCTCATCTGGGGCAGCAGTGGGCATCCCAAATACACGAGTAAAAAAAGAGACAGAAGTTTCTCATGCTATCTTGCCCAACAATCCAAATAAAATATTCTTCCACCTCATTGCTGTTTGTGGAACCTTCCTGTGTACCAATAGCTGCTGGATTTGCCTGTAAAACCAATCCTATACTTGTCAGTTATTAACCTAAAGTGCTTTGATATTTTTGATGTGAAAAGGTGCTATAAAATACAAGTTCCTTACTTTAGACCATGGGCACAAGCTTGCTTATTTTCTATCTATACTAATAAATAACCTGCTCTGCCTTCCCCCACCTCTGCAACATTGCTCGGTTCTGCCACTGCCTCACACCGCACACCACCGAGACCCTCATACATGCATTCATAACATTCAGGCTTGACTATGCAAACTCCCTACTTGTCAGCCTCCCCAACTCCTCCCTCCATAGGTTGCAGACCATCCGTGTCCTTTCCTGCAACAGGCTCGGTGACTCTTATCACCCCCATTCTCGCCCGACGCCACTGGCTTCCCATCACACAGAGGACACAGTTCAAGGTCCTGGTCCTCACCTTCAAAGCCCTCCCTGGCCTTGCTCCCTCCCTACCTGTGCAACCTTCTAAGCACCTACCAACCTGCCTGCTCTCTCCGCTAGTGGGCTCTGGCCTGCTTCATGTCTTCAGCCACTTTGCCCCCACCCTCACGAACTCCATCCCGCAGTCTCTCTGCTTGCCCCCTCCCTTACCTCCTTTCAAGAGCCGTTTCAAGATCCTCCTCTTTAACCGTGCCTTTGATCATCCTTCTTTCTCCCCTGCCCTCCACCCTCCTTGATCCCGACCCCCTGCTCAGGTCCGAAACACTGATTGTCCAGTGCTTTGCGACATCCTCCTGATGTGAAAGGTGGTATAGAAATGTAATCTTGTTGTTGTTGTAAAGACGTAATGTCTGTCTGTGTGTATGTGTGACAGATAAGAACTCAATAACCGATTGATGTAGAGACATAATTTATGCCTCATCGGAAAGGTCTTGCATGGGGCAGTGGCATGGCCATAGATTTTTTGGGGTACCTCCTATTGTTGATGAGCTATGACCTAAACAAGCTTATCACATTTGTATGGCAGTTACATGTACGCTGCTGTTACATCTGGTGACCGCGCTGGCTCCCAGTGATGCTGTGGCAAGCAGCACACATGCACTCAGATGAAGCCAAGTGGCAGAAACAAGATGGCATAGTGAGGTGGAAGTTGCCTTGAGCAACGTTGACGGCAGCCGTTTGGCTGCTTTTCCTGCTGCTGCGCTTGGGCAGCCGTGGGCTGGGCATCACCATGTCAGAGGTGGGCTGGTGGCGGGATGGTTGGCTCAGTAAAGCTGCAGGGTTTCCAGGTTCCTCTGCGTCACGGCCTAGCAACGACTAGCCGGAGAGGGTGAAGTCTGGGGCTCGAGTTGGGGTTTAGCCCCTTCCCCTCTGGAGTTTAGCCCCTCCCCCATCCTTATGTATATAATTTTATATAATAATTATACTCTTAAGACAAAATGTCTGTTTGTCTGTCGGCCAATAACGCAATAACTGATTGACAAAGAGACACGATCTATACCTCACCGGAAAGATCTTGGATGGAGAAGTGTCATATGCATTTTTTTGGGGGGCTATCTCCTATTGTTGATGAGCTATGACCTAAACAAGCTCATCACACATGTATGTCAGTGTTGCTTAAGGTGTGCACACAGGGTTTATGGGATGTAAAACGCTTTGTGAGTGGTATCACTGAAAATGTCAGCTCTAAAAACGAGCACACAAAAATTATGGAGTCATTTTGCTTAAGGTGTACCACCGTGTTTATCGCATGTTAAATGGTTTGTGAGTGGTATCTATATTCCATATTGGATGCTTTGGTTGCAAGCGTAGCTGCAACTGGTAACAGGGAACATTTGACCCTTAATCTTCAGAATGTGGTCTGTCTATGAACTGATTTTGTTTTTTTTTGTGATGTGGTTCAGTTTTGTGCAAGCAAAGTAAACACAGACCAGCAGAAACCAAGATAGAGCCTGGCCAGTCGAGCCTTCCTGTATTCACTGCATTCTGAAGATTAAATGTTCTGTTGAAACGGTTTATTAGCTTGGAACACTGCCAATTACACATTTCTTCCTTTGAGGTTCTCAGAGACTGCTGGTTAAGAGTGGTTGGCATGGATCATTTCTAAAAAAATGTTGACATCTGGAATTAGCAATATGGACTTTGAAGAAAAAAAAATACTGTTACGGTTTCGGGATAGTGTAGGATAGACTTTGTTTGGAAAGAACATTATACAGTAAAATGCCACATCAGTTGGGACGATAATATTTAATATTAGTTATGCAAAGTAAGAGTTATTGCAAATATTATGTATTATATATGACTGATTTAAAGTTATGTATAAGTTGGATTTTATGACTAATACATACTAGCTGTACTAGCTGGTGACATTGAGGCAATGTTTCTGTACCATGTTTAACCCATGCATATTAAAGCAACGGTAACCCATTCTTTCCATATACAGTACTTTACTTCATGTGCAGAAAACATGTACTGTACAATGAAAGGGACAACCAAACTGGTTTCAAAACAGAACTGCTATTAGAATTCTTATTAAAACATAAACTCTTACAAAGATTGTTTCACGTCTTCCAGCATCTTGGGACGTCCTCACAACATGAAAGGCGTGATACAAATGTAATTTTCTTGTTGTTGTTCACGTGGAGCAGGGTTGTCGAAGTTTTTGGCTGCTCGGGACAGGCTGCCGTGTATGAGAACCAAAACCGTTTTTCTCTTGCCCTCTTTCTGTTTCTCTCTCTCCCTCAATCACTCTCTCCTCCCTCTCTCTCTCTCTCTCCCTCAATCACTCTCTCCTCCCCCTCTCTCTCCCTCAATCACTCTCTCCTCTCTCTCTCCCTCAAATCATTTTCTCCTTCTCTCTCAATCACTCACTCCTCCCTCTCTCTCTGCCTCAATCACTCTCTCCTCCCTTGCTCTCTCTCCCTCAAAAAACAGGGGTATGAGGAAAGTGCAGGTAAGTGGGACTGCAAAGACTTGAAGGAACCAGCACAGACATGATGGGCTGATTGGCCTTTTGTGCTGTAAATTTCTGTGTTTCGATGATTCTGTGGGAGACATTTGTGTTTCAGAAGGAACTTTAGGAGCAACAGAAAGATATTCCCAATTCCAAAGGACAGTCAAATAGCTTTAACCAAGGAAAGAGGTCATAGATCATACTGTGTCTGAGTTGAAAATTAAAATGTGTTGCAAGCGGAACATTTTTAAGTTTGTGGGGAGTAGTGAGAAGGAACTTTCAAACAGTTATTAACAACAACAACAAGATTACATTTGTATAGTGCTTTTCACGTCGGGAGGACATCCCAAGGTGCTGGAGAGTGATGGTGGTTTAAAACATTATTGAAATCTGTAGTTAACATGTAAATGGACAATAAACGTGAAGTATCAAATAATGTTCTGACTGAATTCATGAAGTCGAAAAAACCTTAATTAGTTTGATTGGTTTTAGAATTGCCTTCTTTTATGCCTAGATTGTCTTTGGATCACCATTGGAATCAATGTATTTGATGTATGAAATACACTGCTGGAGTAACAACAATAATAATAATCCTTGCATTTGATATAGCTTCTTACGATGTTATTGAAATATTTGTTTGTCATTGTTTGTGGGACACGACTGTGCACAATTGGCTGCCACGTTTCGCCCACAACATACGCAGTCAATTTACTTTACAATGTATTCTGTGAATATACTGTGCTTTGAGATGGCTCGAGGATGTGATAAGGCACTGCATCAAATGCAAGGATTATTATTGCCAGTCAACTGCATTGCTCTCACTAGCATTTCTCGTGTTAGAATCATTCGCGAGCAGTTGTAGCCACTGACCAGGATGCACACGAGAAGCTACGATCTGAGCATCGATAGTTGACATTCCTGTCAGGATAATTTTCTGAGCATATTATTTCTCTGGGAGTACTTGTTATACAGTGGAAGCCTGTTAAATTGGACACATCTGGCCGACTGTTTTGTCTGATTTCAGTGGCATCCAATGCAAACTGAAGTTCCATTACCTTTTCCAACCCACCAGAGGAGTGACGACGATGCTTCCTCCCTCCCATTGCCATTCCCATTGGATGGAAAAGGGAACAAATTTCTCCAAAGTGCTTAGCAATTATGGAAAATAATATGGATGCTGATCAAAGCGTGATCAAAGGGCTGTGTTATAAGAATGGTTTTAAAGTGAGGTAAATAAGTTTTGGAAGAGAGCTTCAGGTTTTTTTTTGGTCAGCCAGGTGTCTGACATACGGAAACCCATCACCATGCTTAAGAGTATCCAAACCAAACTAAGAATGTTGGGGTATTACTGGAGTCTAACCAGCTAAAACCACATAGCTTGCCATTGATATTGCTGTCCGGCAAGTTTTCCAGCTGCTTGTCCAGCTAGGACCACCCAACCCACTAGGACTTTGGCGTGCAGGGTTAACAGGAATTGAGTGGGATGATTTCCTGCCCCCAGTGACTAGTCTGCCCTTCCAAGGTCTGACGAGCCAGGCTGGCTGTGCTGTCATCATCAGTGCCCTGGAATACTGCAGACCCGTCTGGCTCAGGAACCGGACTACCAAGACCTCCAATTCCAACATTCCGTTGCCAGGCACATATGTCACCTTGGAGCCAGTTCAGCTCCAAGGAGACCCTGCATACTTCCTGCCCCAGGAGGATATTTCAGATTGTAGGAGCACAGTGGCTGAACACTAAGCCATCTACGGTGGGATGGAAGAGCGTAGAATGAATGATAGACCAGAATCGAAGGAGCAGAAGGTACAGGCAATAAACTACGAGTAAATGTCTGCAGAGGGAATGTTCTGAATTCCGCCGCATTGACAGAGAAATCATTTAAACTGAATAAGCACAAGTTTCAAAACACGTCGAACAGCGATGTCTTTGCCATAAGATAATAAATGGAGAGCATGCTCCTGCTACAATTCTACATTGTAGTGATGTCCTGTGGCTCAGTGGTTAGAGCACTTGCCTTGCAAGCGAGCACCTGGGTTAAATTCCAGGCAGGGCGAAACCTTGGGCAAGTTTCCTTACTCCACACGCCTAATAATAATCCCTCCAAAACAAAACGAATTGGTCATTTTCAATCCACGACTGTTTGTGGGACATTGCTGTGCGCAATTGGCTGCCGCGTTCGCCCACAAACATACAGTCAATTCACTTTACAGTATATTCTGTGAAGCGCTTTGGGACGTCTAGAAGACGTGAAAAGCGCTATATCAAATGCAAGGATTATTATTATTGTGTTTCTGGAAGGGAAACACAAAATATTGCTTATGCAGCCTGTGGACCTTTCTCAAATAGGGAATCTGGCCTGCCCAATGGTTGGACCTGCCCAATGGTTGAATCTGGCCCAATGGTGAAATGCTTTGAAATATCTCAAAGACCTGATAAGGCGCTATATAAACTGCAAGAATTATTATTATTATTTATCCCTGCGCTATAATTAACTGTGACCCTTAACTGGTGCCTGATTCAGGGAAATTATAAGAGTTGCTTGTAAACTTTTGTATTTCATATCCTCCAAATAACCTCTGTTCCATGTGAATTGGAGAAATGTACCACATTTCTTAACCTCCAATATTTTGTGGATAAGCTGACAAAAAATTATTTTATTCATTTTGTCTTAGGCTAGCAGTACTTTGAATAAAACCCATGATGTAAAAACTCTGAAGTCTTAAATGTCACATTATTTTAACCTGTGATTGTAAAAAAACTTTAGAAACTTTTTGCAGGGTTTATGGAAAATCTCCTAACAAATGTTAACCATCAAAGACAAAACTATCAAAGTCAGCAGCTTTGACTGGAAGTATCTATCGATGGATGCCTGGTGCATATAGTCTGTAAATGGATCCTCATAAGACTTACCTGATGGCCCTACTTGTTGAAGGCACTGCCTACAACAACTTGCATTTATATAGCGCCCCTCATGCAGGGTAGCGTCCCAGAGTGCATGACAGTGGCGGAGCATGACACCGAGCCGGGTGGAGGTAAATGTAGGCACGGTTGAAGAGAAAAGTCTTCAGGCACGACCTGAAGATGGGGAAGGAAGGGACAAGGTGGAGGGAATACGAAAAGTCTAAAATATTTAGTTGCTTTAGAGTTTTGGGGCACAGTGGCTGAAAGTACCAGAAGGAATACCCACTACCCCAGTAGAAGGATTCAATCAGTCTCGGGAGAGGAGAAAAATTGGTGGGAAGAAAATTTAGATGTTTACAATATTAAATACAATAGCAGCCCATTATGTGCATATGTGGAACTGGTTTGGATATTTATAACCATGGTGGTGGACTTTTACAAGTGTCAGACAATTGGCTGGCAATGCCTCCCCACCCCCATCATAATTTGTGCATCAGCCTGGCTCAGTAGTGGCACTCTAAGCCCCACATTGGGACTTGGAATCACATAGCCAGCAGTTTCCTTACGCAACATGCCTCTGTTTACCTAATGGTAAGCAGGAACCCAGTTGTTACTCAATTGGCGGATTGCTTTTCCTGGAGTAATAATTCCTTAAAATAATTCCTTCTCCAGTGTGAACATGCCGAGTTTATCTAATAGTTCCTCGTAGTCCAGTCCCTCCATCCCCTTCAATCATTTTGGTTGCCCTCCTCTCTATCGTCTCAATTGTTGCAATATCCTTTTCGTAGGATAGATATCCTTTTTGTAGAACTTCACACAGTACTCCAAGTGCGGTCACACCAACCCAGTCTTCAATAGTCAGAGCTTTATTTCTAATGGTTCAGAGGCAGAATATTTTAGTTGTGTATTTCACAAGTATGTAGTAGAATTATTTTACAGTTATAAACCAATTGAAAACTGATTAAGAGATTGAATACAATTCCAGCTGCACCAATAAGGTGTGTAGAATCATAGAATTATACAGCATAGAAGGAGGCCATTCGACCTATCGTGTCTGTGCCGGCTCTTTGAAAAGAGCTATCCAATTCAATCCCACTCCCTCGCTGTCTCCCCATAGCCCTGCAAACTTGTCCTCCCCAAATAATTATCTGCTTCTCTCTTAAAAGTTGTTATTGAATCGGCTTCCAGCACCCTTTCAGGCAATGCATTCCTGATCAGAGCAAATCGCTGTGTGAAAAAATTCTCCTCATCTCCCCTCTGTTTCTTTTAACAACTGTTTTAAATCGGTGTCCTCGGGTTACTGACCTACCCGCCAGTGGAAATAGTTTCTCCTTGTTCACCCTATCGAGTCCCCTCATAATTTTGAAAACTTCTATTAAGTCTCCTCTTAACCTTCTCTGCTCCAAGGAGAATAATCCTAGCTTCTCTGGCCTCTCCTGATAACTGAAGTCCCTCCTTCCTGGTACCATCCGGGTAAATCTCCTTTGCACCCTTCCTTGACATCCTTCCTGAAGTGTGGTGCCCAGAACTGAACACAGAACTTTTGCTGAAGTCTAACCAGTGTTTTATAAAGGTTCATCATAACTTCCTGACTTTTGTATTCTATGCCCCTATTTTTAAAGCCTAGTCTCCTGTTTGCTTTTTTAACAGCTTCATCTACCTGTCCTGCCACCTTCAAAGATTTACTTATGAACCCCCAGGTCTCTCTGTTCCTTCACCCTCTTTAAGATTCAACTATGTCGCTTATATTGCCTCTCCTCATTCTTCCTCCCAAAAAGCATCACTTCACATTTCAACACATTAAACTTCATCTGCCATGCGTTTGCCCATTTTAGCAGTCTATCTATATCCATTTTACCAGTCTGTCTATGTCCAGTCTACTACTATCCTCCTCATTGTTTACTACTTTTCCTAGCTTAGTATCATCTGCAAATTTGAAACATGGGTGTGCTGGAATACATGAGCCAATGCCATCTCAACTCATTATGTCTTGCTAGATTACATAATTACCACAAAAATAATGATTACATTTGATATAGCACGTTATCACGTTGTCAAAATGTCTTCAAGTGCTTCACAGGATTTTTACTGGGAAGAGTTTATTTTTGTGAATTTCTATTATATTTAATATAAAGCACAATTCCTATATTAAACAAGCTTTGAACATGTTTCACTTTATAAGAATGCTTTCCATTTTCTTTTGACAGGTGAAACACTTACTGGGGAGCTATCCAAACTTTTGTCAGAAATCCGAGAGAGCAGGGACAAAGATTTTGATGACTTGTGCCAAGCCGTATCCTCCTATTCTATAGAGAGGTTTAGCAGTGCAAAGATTTGTGATGAAGATATCGGGAAATGTGAAAAACAGCCAAAACATTGCAAGGTTAGTCTCCGGAAAAATAGGAAACCGCTCTTTGGCAATATCGGGGAAACATTTGTGTATGTATATATCGACACACATATATGTGTGTGTGTATGCTGATTACACAAGTGCTCTGGGACATTGTCCTGGTGAGTGGTGCTGTATAAATGCAAGTTGTTGTTGTATACAATGTTTACTACAATATCCTTTGCTGTTTGCCAACAGCTGAATATAGAATATATACCATATAGAAATGTCGACAGCAGTTTGAGACGGCAATACAATACAGTTTGCAATACAATTCCACCTGAAAAATCTGGAAAGTTTCTTTAAAAAAACAAGCTGATGTGTTTGCTTTTTAACACAACACTTCAACATTATCTGGTGAAACCTCAGTCCTGAGAACTCAATGCAGTGTCTGTGGTCTCAGAAATTTGGAAGTTGCTTATTTTGTAGAGCTGAAGTGGAATCCCCTGCTGAGGGACACAATCCTCCACAAAACATGCCAATGTACTTTCTCTCAATCGCACACAGTCAACTAATATTTACAAACGTTTCAACAGCAAAGCCAAAGGTAATGAGAAATGAAAAAAGATAAGATTTACAGAAGGGAAATATAGTTCTTTGCAACTTTTTGTATTTGAGAGACGGTCATACCTGGAATTTAGATTTCCAATTTGATTCAGTACTCATCCTGCCATAAATCACTTTAGAAAAGAACTCTTCCATTCCATATTTAGTTTCCCATTGGGTTGATTTGAAAATCGTCACCCTCAACAAGGATGTTGGACAAATCAGTTGAGCTGAGATCTCTAGATGTCATACTCAAGTTATATTGTACTCTGGAGTATGTCCAGGATACTGTATAGAGTTTGATTGCCATAATGTAATGGGGAGGAGAGCATCAAGGATTATCCCCACTGTTAAATAAATGAGCAATGATTAAACAATGGGGCTCTTTAGTCTTGAAAGAGGTATACAGTATAATGCTTTAAATAGATTGAAAAAAAATCTTTAGCTTTGCACCAAGACAATAGACCAAGAGGGCATGAGTTGCAAAGAACAATTTAAGGATGGATACCAGCAAATGTTTTCTTTACCCAAAGGGTAATTTATTGCTGGTTCCTGGAAAGGTCAGGGTACTGGACTCATTTTAATAAACAAACCTTGATGCTATCATTGTTTGCAGGGTTTGTTTTTCAGGAAGAATGAGATCAAATGGTCTGGAGGGATCTTCTTTATCCAAACCAACCTTTTAATCTACAAATGCTTTCATGTATTTGCTCCTTTTGACCTCTGTGATCCTTTTTAACTTAATTTTTCTGAACATCCCGCCACTTGGCCAATTCAGGTCAGCTTAATGTGCTTCACTCCATCAATGCTGGACAAGCCTTCGGCATCTATCACCACTGGAACTCCCACCCTTTTTCCTTCTACTCACCATCTCTCTGTCTTCAAAAGCTTAAAAACATACCTCCAACCATGCCTATGGTCTCGTCCTCCCTCACTCCCTGCTCAGTGTTACTTCCATCACAAAGTGCTGATATAGCGGCACCTTTTGCACATAGTGCATGTGCAGTATACAGAAAGTAAAATCCGAGGTGAACCTGACAACCTCGATTTTTCGTGCAGGAAGCCAGCTCATCAGTGTCAGAAGCCAGCTGTATTATGGTTCTGGTTAGCATAGGTCCATGGGATACCAAAGTTATTTCCCTGAATTTTTGAAGGTGCAAGCGGCTAAGTCACAGAGCAACAACATTCAAGTAATTTTATGACAGCTGAAAATCTCATATGTTAAGCTGTATGTTTGATCCTTTCTTAAGCAATTTTTAACACTGCCGTATTGGGTGGGGGGGAAGAGAGAAATTACTTTGATTGAGATATTACTGTTTGAATACAATAATTTTTATCATTCGTTCAGTATTGGCGATGTTGATCAGTGAAGACAACAGCAACAACTTGCAATATAGCAATATAGTGCCCTTTATGCTGGACAGTGTCTCGACGAGCTTAACAGTTGCGGAGCTCGATGTTGAGCCAGGGGAAGGGGGAAGGTGACCATAGGCATGGTCAAAGAGGGAGATCTTCAAGCATTACCTGATAATGGGGAAAGAGAGGGCAAGGCAAAGGGATTACTGTGCATAATTGGCTGCTGCGTTTCGCCTGCAAAATACGGTCAATTCACTTCACCGTATATTCTGAGGCGTTCTCGAAGATGTGATAAAGTGCTATATCGAATGCAAGGATTATTATTGTTATTATTGAGGGTGAGGTTCCGCAACTTCGGGGCATAGTGGCTGAAAGCACGGCCCCGATGGTGGGCAGAGGGTCCGGGGGACCTGGTGGAGGCCAGAGTCAGTCGAGCAGAGGCAGCGGGTAATAGTGTAGAAGAGCAGGTTAGAGAGATGGTGAAGTGTCAGGGCGTAAAGGGATTTAAATACAAGAGTTAGGATGTTGAAATTGATCCGCTCTGTGACAGAGCCAATGGAGTTTGACAAGGACTGGGGTAATGGAAGTATGGAATTTAGTGCTGGTGAGAATACGGGCAGTGGAGTTTGAATTAGTTGAAATCTGTTAATAGTGGAGCAGGGAAGATCAACGAGGAGGGCATTTGAGTAATCGAGGCTGGAGGTGACGAAGGCGAGGACGAGGGTTTCAGCAGCTTTTGGAGTGGATTTAGGCAGGCAAAGTGGCAGAGATGGAGGCACAGGTCCTAGCCAGGGACCGGGTGTGGAGTATGAAGGATAGCTGGGGATCGGATTCAGTGAGTCTCAGGGAGAGATCGGGGAGAGTGAGGAGGTCTGAGCCATAGGAGAGAAGATGTTAACGAGAGTCAGAGTATGGGTTCCATCTTGTCAATGTTTAGCTGCAGGAAGCTTACACTCATTCAGGCCTTGATGTCTGTCAGGAAAGCTGACAGAACATCAGGGGACTGGGAGTCACAGCTGGAGGAAGAAAAGTAGATTAGCATTAAACATCTGCATACATGTGGAAGTTTACCCAGTGTCTGCGGATGCCATCGCCGAGAGGGAGCATGTAGATGAAGAAAAGAAGGGGGCCACGGATGGAGCCTTGGGGTACCCCGCAGGTAACTTGGCGGGGGCAGGAGGAAAAACCATTAGAAGATGTCAGAATCTTAATTTAGCCCTCTTGCTCTTATTCTACAAGTTTTATTCTGGCTGTGCATTCTGGGTTTGTGATATTGCACTCTTTTCTGGTGATCCGTAGCATTCATAACTATACAGACAGAAATGTTTGATATTTTGACCTGTGAGATTACTATACAATGTTTTATCCATGAAGATTTTGTGGCAAACAAACAAAAACTGAATCAGCCACACCTGTGTCATAAAGCAAATGCAGACCTGGCATTGTCTCCACAATACTTACAGACTCTTCTGTTCAACATCTCCCTCACCAGAGTCCAGAACATAATTGCAAATCAATTTAGGAACGAAAGACCAGTTCTCTCAGATGGATTATCTATCATGAGATTCCCAATTATATTTCTGTGTATTGTGTAATGTATTATCAGTTCCAATTAAAACATATCTGTTCTGTGTTTTTAAGGCTTTGAGTAGCAGCAGGAAGAGAATATTTTTTTTCTCTCGCTTTGACGTCCAGAACCTTCATTTCTAGAAAGGCAGGCGTCATGTTTGAATGGGCAAACATCTTTGTAGCAGGCAGATGATAATAATAATAATAATCCTTGCATTTCATATAGCGCTTTTCATATCTTCGAGACATCTCAAAGTGCTTCACAGAATATACTGTAAAGTGAATTGACTGTAAATTTTGTGGACGAGACGTGGCAGCCATTTGCGGACAGCAGTTTCCCACAGTCATGGATTGAGTGACCAAATTATTATTTTTTTGAGGGATTATTATCAGGCTGGTGGAGTAAGGAAACTTGTCCAAAATTTCGCCCTGCCGGGAATCGAACCCAGGTCTCTTGCTTGCGAGGCGAGTGCTCTAACCACTTTGAGCTACAGGATTCCTGATACCAACGTTCTTGCTGTTTTGCCTATTTATTTGGCTATATTTTAATTTAAAAAGCTGTAATAGAGCAATAATGTTGGTCTTTGTTTATTTGGCAATAAAAAACTTCAGTGAACTAATGTGCCTTTCAAGTATATCTGGCCTTTTCATGTCTGTTGAAGTCAGGGAGTTTTATTGCTCCATTATGGCGAACAACTGCAGCTGCCATTTGACTCAGAATTGCAGCAAACGTTAATATTTGCATCTTTAAAATATTTATAATACATGAAGCTATTGAGAATATTACAGCAACAACAAAATTATATTTGTTTAGCGCCTTTCACGTCAAGAAGACGTCCCAAGGCGCTGGACAGTCAGTGTTTCGGACACAAGCTGGGGGTGGGACTGGGGAGGGTGGAGGGCAGGGGGGAAGTAGGGAGATCGAAAGCACGGTCGAAGAGGAGGGTCTTGAGATGGGTCTTGAAGGAGACAAGGGAGGGGGCGAGGTGGAGGGACTGCGGGATGGAGTTCCAAAGGGTGGGTGCAGAATGGCAGAACGCCCACCTGCCATTGGTGGGGTGGGCAAGGTGGGAGACATGAAGCAGGCCAGAACCTGCTGAGCAGAGGGAGCATGCAGGATGATAGGGGATTAGGAGGTAGAAGAGGTGGAGGGAGCAAGGCCATGGAGGGCTTTGAAGGTGAGGACCAGGATCTTGAACTGAATCCTCTTTATGATGAGAAGCCAGTGGAGTCGGGCGAAGATGGGTGTGACAGGGGCATGATGCCTGGTGTGGGAGAAGACACAACTTCTGAATGATCTGCAGCCCATGGAGGGAGGAGTTGGGGAATTTGCATAGTCAAGCCTGCATGTTGTGAATGTGTATATGAGGGTTTAGGTAACCTGTGGTGTGAGATAGTGGCGGAGCCGAACGAAGAAGGCAAAGCAGGTCATGGCATGGATGTGGGGTAGAAAGGATAGTTGAGGGTCAAACAACACGCCATGGTTCTGGACTGGCTTAGCAAGGTGGAGTGTGCAACCATGGATGGTGATGCTATCAGCGCCTGAGGTGAGGAGGCACTGATGGGAACCAATCAGGAGAGCCTCGGTCTTGTTGACGTTCAACTGAAGAAAGTTAGCTCTCATCCAGGACTTGATGTCTGACAGACATTCTGTTCGAAGAGCAGTGGTCCTAGAGTCAGAGGTACAGTTGGGTGTCATCCGCAATAAATCTGGAAATTGGCGCTATGTCTGCAGTTGATGTCACTAAGAGGGAGCATAGGTATTGAAGAGGAGGGGACCAAGGACAGAGCCCTGAGGAACGCCACACGAGATGGTGCTGGGGCTAGAGGAGAAGCTATTTGTGGAAATGAAGTGGAGGTGGGGTGAGAGGTACGATCTGAACCATTCAAGGACAGAACTGTGAAGGTTGAGGTGAGAGGAGAGGAGGTGGATGAGGATAGAGTGGTCAACAGTGTCGAAAGCAGGTTTACTAGTATAAAGCTGACATCTGTAGCAGTTTAAATTCCTTATCCATGGTGCTGGTCCACATGAGGTCAATGCTTCAGGTCCACTCCACTTTCATCTTGTGTTAGACAATGGAAAATCACAAAAGCCATGGCTTGTATCTGCTCCACACTCTTTGAGTTACTGCTCCGCTGTCACATTTATCCACAAAGTACACATTCACTCCACTTTCCGTTATATCTTGTAAAGCACTTTCAGACATTCTCCTGACCCTATGTGAAGGTGCTATATCATATGTAAGTATTATTATTATAATGCCCCGTGCCTCGGTAGGAGCTGGGAGTGTGTCTTTGTTTCCAAAGGATAAGTTAAAAATCTTTCATGAATGGCAGTTCTCAATATTAACCTTTTCTGCCAGAGAAGGTGGCAATTGGTGCAGGTTGAATAGTCAGTAAATTAATAATATTGTCAATATGCTTGAAGCAGGTCATTTCCACTGCCTTGGCAGGAGAACAGGAAAACAGTGACTGTATATTTGCAGGCAAGGTGGTAGCAGGCAATTTGTCTCACAAATTGCTGTCACATGAATACTAATTGTACGTGGGGATTATCTAGATAACCTGGGATAGATGTTTAAGATTATAAATGATTATGGCGGTGGACATTGATAAAATGTTTCCATTTGTTGTTGGTGAGTCCAAACCAAGAGAGCAAAAATATGTGATAGCTGGTAACCGATCTATTAGGGAGTTTAGGAAGAATGTCTTCGTATAGAGAATGGCAAGAATGTGGAATGCATTTATAATATAATAATAATCCTTGCATTTGATATAGCGCTTTTCACGTCTTCTAGACGTCCCAAAGCGCTTCACAGAATATACTTTAAAGTGAATTGACTGTATGTTTGTGGGCGAACGCGGCAGCCAATTGCGCACAGCAATGTCCCACAAACAGTCGTGGATTGAAAATGACCAATTTATTATTGTTTTTTGTTTTGGAGGGATTCTTATTAGGCATGTGGAGTAAGGAAACTTGCCCAAGGTTTTGCCCTGCCTGGAATTGAACTCAGTTCTCTCACTTGCAAAGCGAGTGCTCTAACCACTGAGCTACAGGACTCCACTTTAAGAGAAAACGTCATGCAGTCGTGAAAAGCGAATAGAGGAGTGGGGACTCGTGTAGAGTATAAACACTGGCATAGATTAGTCATGTCGGGCCGAACTGTTTTTTCTGTGCTGTATCTTTCTATATAACGATATAACAATGATTGTTGACCAGGACAGCAGGAGAAACTCTTTTTTATTTGCAAATAGTGTCATGGGATCCTTAATGTGCACCTGCACAGGTACATGGTTGATAGTTTAACATCTCATCTGAAGCATAGCATCTCCAACAATTGGGCACAACCCCCCAGTGTCAGTACCACTTAGAGATGTCTATGATATGTAACATACTATTACAGGGGGATAAACCCTTTTATGGTTATAGGCACTCAATCTACGTAAAGGGAGCTAATAAGGATTGGATTGGAGTTCCAACGATAATTGGGCACCAGCCCTAAGTGATAATTGAGCACCAATATAAAGCTGGGGGCCAGTGAGAAGGGAACAAGGAAAATCTGGAGCAGACGGAAGTAAAAAAAATGGAACTTCCTTGTCAAAATAAACCTTTCTTATCTTGTCGAAACTGATGTACAAGTTTTGTTTTCCAGCTGTGACTCATGTCCTCCTATACATAAGTAGACGTTTTTCCCTTTGCAAAGGGAGAGAATTTAATTTTGGTTTTGCAGCAGAAAATACAATAGATTACATCAGACAAAGATGTTTATCCAAAGAAGTCACCATTAGCAGGCAGGCCTTCAGCCAATCTGCCCCCACCCTCTGGAACTCCATCCCACAGTCCCTCAGCCTCGTCCCTCTCTTGCCTCCTTCAAGACCCATCTCAAGATCCTCCTCTTTGACCATGGCATCGATCACCCTCCTTCACCCCTGCCCCCCACCCTCCCCAATCCCGACTCCCAGCTCAGGTCCGAAATACTGATTGTCCAGCACTCTGGGACATCCTCCCGACGTGAAAGGCGCTACACAAATGTAATTTTGTTGTTGAAAATCAACTGAGTATTATACTGAGCATGTCGCATGGATTGTTTATCTACTAATTTAGTTCTGTCAGCAGATGGCAGGCTTCTCCCAGAAACTAGCAAGCGCATGACAACAGCAGCAGAATCTTCCTGACATCTTTAAGTGAAAATGTAAGGAGTAAAAATAAGTGGTACTTTCAGGATTTCACTTTTATGAGTTCTCCATTATGTATTGTCAAATACATTATCCAAGCAACAATATACAGTAATTTACAGAAAGCTTGGGAAGACCGTCTTTCACTTAAAAGAATTTTTCATTAATTGTACCATAAATTATTATGGTTAGATTAAAGATGTCAGCCTGAATTTTAATTTCCTACCATTACGATTCAATACTCTTTCCTCATCCTATATATCACAAATAACTACTTAACCTTCTTCACATGAGTTCATCTTCATCGCTATTAATCAAATTTCAGTATTGGTTTTATTAAGAAGACAATATATTCTGCAGTTTGTCATTGGCAGCACCAAAGGATGCCGACTCATATTGCTAAGAAAGCTTGGAGATGAGGATGCAATCGTAGGAGACTGACAATTTATGGGCTTTTTGGCATGAGACACACTGACATGATTGATGTGCATGTGGTGGTATAGCGGAGTGATCCTATGTAGCATTTAGATCATTTGCCAATCTTAATTTTTTTCATTCGGAATGAGAAAGCTGAAAAAAAGAGCATTATCCTGAATTATTTGGATAGCTGTAACCAGCTTTCTCTGTGTAGGTGTCTACATGTTGATATCAATGAGAAATAATGAAATTGATTCCTATAATCTCTGGCAAAAGTCAGGAAATGGCATTACTATAGCATCAAACTTGTATAATTTGGATTGAGTTACATTAAAAGGCAAGATAATTAAAATGGTTATATGTTTTGAGCACTATTAATGCAGTAGAAAGTGTTCCAATAAAGCATGTGTGCAGAGATTAGATATTTAAGTGAGCAATTGTGATGCTATAAAAGAAATTATGTGCCTTTTAATTTTGTTGTAGATTACAATGGATTTGAAGTGATCGTAAGGCTTTATTATATACTTTCAAAATCTAAATTCATTAAAGTGACATAAATGGTACATAGGTTAATTGGTATCTTTACTGGTGCAAGTTAATCAAAAAAATGGAATATTGAGAAATTGATTGCTTTATGTGAAATATTTTAAGATACATTTATTAAAATGATAAAAGCAATAAAAGTAGCAGTGGAACTTTAAAACTATGGTGGCCAAATGCCCCCATTAAAATTTCCCATGTATAGGTAAGAAATTTAAAAACCCTGTATTAAAATAATTAATCATATTCCTTTCATTTATTTTAGTGCTTTATCACTTCAGAAGGACATTTCAAAGTACTTCGCAGGATTTACTTGAAATGGAGTAAATGTGTACACAAATGCAGCAGCACAACTACACACAGCTATGTCCCACAAACAGCCATGAAACGAATGACCAATTTTATTTGAGAGATTGCTGGCCAGGACACTAGGAGAGAGAAACTCCCTTCTCTTTTCGAATAGTGCCATGGGATCTTTAACATCCACCTGAACAGGCAGACAGATCCTCAGTTTAATGTCACATCCAAAGTATGGTACCTCTGCAACTAAGAGAAGGTAACTGATCCCACATATAAATCTCTGGCAAAACTGAGTCACTGAGTGGTACAAGTGAAAGTGAAATGGGTTGAAGCTTCTCCATTTTGAAGACCCTACCTCTTTATAAATGCTTGCTTCCACGCATAATAATAATAATAATCCTTGCATTTGATATAGCGCTTTTCACGTCAGTAGGACGTCCCAAAGCGCTTCACAGAACACACTGTAAAGTGAATTGACTGTATATGTGTGGGCGAACGCGGCAGCCAATTGCGCACAGCAATGTCCCACAAACACATAGATTGAAAATGACCAATTTATTATTGTTTTTTTTGGTTTTTGGAGAGATTATTATTAGGCTTGTGGAGTAAGGAAACTTGCCCAAGGTTTCGCCCTCTGACTGGAATTGAACTCAGGTCTCTCACTTGCAAAGCGAGTACTCTAACCACTGAGCTACAGGACTCCACAGTCCATTGCTCAATCGCAGCCATGCATAACAGCATGGCTGCGATTGAGCAATCCTGGGCAGTAGCCTGAATCCAATGCTAATAGAAGAGAAACAGACAGAGCTGGGAAAACTCAGCAGGTCAGGCAGCATCTATGGAGAAAGGAAAGTGAGTCAATGTTTTGGGTCCATGACCCTTTGTCAGAACACACTCACCCTCGCCCAACTCCACTGGCTCCCCATCCCTCAGGGGATCGAATTCAAGATCCTCGTCTTCACTTTCAAGGCCATCCATGGCCTTGCCCCCTCCTACCTCTCTGACCTGCTGACTCCCTACCAACCTGCCCGCTCCCTCCATTCAGCAGGCTACGGCCTGCTCCATGTCTCCCGCCCGACCCGCCCTACCATCAGTGGTCAGGCTTTCAGCCTCTCTGCCCCCACACTCTGGAACTCCATCCCACGGTCCCTTCGCCTCGCTTCCTCCCTTGCATCCTTCAAGGCCGGTCTCAAGACCCTCCTCTTCGATCATGCCTTCGGTCTCCCTCCCACCTCTCTGCCTTCCCTCACCCCTACCCCACCCCTCCCCCATGCTCGGGTCCTGACCCCTGACTGTTCAGCGCCTTGGGACGTCCTCCCAACATGAAATGTAATAAATGTAATTTGGTTGTTGTTTGTTGTTGTTGATGCACAGGGTTTCTATGGTTGACCACTAGTCTGTCTGGATTGTTGTCCTCAAAAGTCTCTGTATTATAATTCTGCAATGTTGTCCCTGCCATTCCACAGAGCATATTATGAGCTCTGTCATTTCTCTACCTGTTGCAGGAATTCATGGTATTGAAGTGCTTCAAAGAGATTTGGAGTCCTTTATGAAGATTTTACAGCATTTTATTTAGTTTCAGTATTTGTGGCACAGGTATTTATCCACTTTGCATTGTACCAGTTTCTGTTTTATGTGCAAGTCATTTACTTCTTCATTTTGAACTCTTTACCAAGAACTCCTGATATGGAACTGCAATTTGTTTCATTACGGCCTTTAACTAGGCATCAACTATGGATGGTGTGATGCAGCGGAAGACCAAACATGGTGTGTTTTTAAATACAGTTTTTTTTATACTTTGCCGAGCCGCTGTTCTCATCTACATCACTGTGGGGACGCAGTAAGCAGGAGACAGACACTTCCTTGACAATGGGGGCGAAAGGAAAAGGAAACTGAAAGGGACTGTGATTACAGGACCATTCTCATGTGTCTCCTAGCAACCATCTTAGAGCAGCACTGACAAAGGCTTTGGAACAGATTGCCTGCATTGCTTAGGAAGATGGGAAATAAAAAAAAACTTGGGAAAAGCAACAACACTGCAGAACAATTTACCTCGCTATGTACCACAGCAGCTCAGCTGCAGTGCTGTGTGCTTCTTGCCCCAAAATATAACTAATTATAAAATGTATTAACTTTTTCAGAAACAAAATATAATTATACTACTTGAAAAAACAGTTCAAAGCATTTCTTGAACTGTGCAATAAATTCACAAAGATTATAAATGTAAAGGTCATGCAGCCGCTTATTCTAACATCATTGGTGAAACTGACAAATTAAGACAGTCATATGAATTAACAGGAATTTGAAAAGAATGAAATGATTTATGATATTCAGTACAATATCTCCAGTTAGCCATAAATTAACTGGGGATCGTATAAAGGTGACACTGCTTGTATGACTAATGTTTTTAATAATACATGAGAAGGCGAACATGACGCAGGAAGATCTGACTGCAGACACATTGTCGGCAATGTGACAAATTCCCTGCAAAACTGTATCATGAATTACAACATTTTAAAACATTCAAACTTATGAAGACTATTCTATAAGACTTCAAATATATGCCAATCAGACTTTTCTGACAGTAAAATAATGCTATGTCGTGGTCGGTAATTTTAAATTGATCACCAATCTTTTATTGGTTGCCAAATGTGTGCAATTATTTTGCCCTTTAACCAGAGATAGCTCAACTCAGAATGCACAGAATTTAAAGCTTTGGTGTTCCATGGTTCCTCCATCAGGCAGGTTTGTTCACAATTTATAATATGGGCACAGTAAACGTGAGATGCTCCGACTACATTTCTCACAATTAAATGACTTGACGATGATTAGGTGCATTCATCAGTCATTCATAGATTGCCTACATAGCCTGGGTTTGCACTAATGTGTTTTAATGCACAGGGATAAATATTGATGTATGCTTTTGAAAGATGGCTTTTAGTCACTTCTGCCAGTGCTGTTTGTAGTTGCAATTAGTATCCTCTGCGGGGTAGATTGCAGAGTCAGGCAGTACAATAGAAACTGTATTGCAAATACCATTCAGGGATTGATGCAGTGATTCCGGTGAAATACAATCTTTACAGAGAAATCTTCACAGTTGAAAAGAAAGCTATGTCTGAAGAGTTATTGTATGTGTTTGTTTCTAAGCTGTCCTAGGAGCTGTAACCAGTGAAAGCACTACTCGGGAGTTGGGGGAGGGAAGTTGATGAACCGTTATCACTGCACACTTTATAGTGAAAATTACAAATGGAAAACTAGTAATACTAGTGATATTATATCGCTTTCAGGCTGTATTGTACAGCAATACAACTCTAAATAAACCATGGAACCAATATATTTGGATATAATACAGCTGGTTTGCTCTGGTTTTTGTGGTAATCACATTCATCTTTGGAGGACCCACTGAATAATGTCAATACAAATTGAAATGTGAAGTAATATATGATGTGTCTTTTGAAATGCAAAATAGCCTTTTATTTGCTTTTCTTTGATCCTCAGATCTAAATATTTGAATTGCATGTGAACTCAACATAATGTTTTAAATGAAATGTGTTTTTATAAAATAGAATATCAATAATGAAGTGAAATGACCATTATATCCTCAGTCTGGCTCATTGGTAACATTCTCGCCTCTGAGTCAGAAGGTTGGGGGTTCAAATCCCACGTCGGGACGTGAACTCACATAGTAAGTTGACACTCCAATGCAGTGCTGGTGGGGTGTTGCATTGACATAGGTGGTGTCCTTTGGATGAGGCGTTAAACCAAGGTCCCGTTTACCTGTTCAGGCGGACGTTAAAGATCTCATGGCACCAGGATCCTGGCCAACAATCCCCCAAATACAATTGGTCACTCACTTCATGACTGTTTGTGGGACATTGCACATTTGTGCTGCTGCCTTATTTGTCTACAAATACACAGTCACAACACCGTGATTCCTATGAAGCACTTTGAGACGTCCTTTCAATGTGATAAGGAGCAATGCAATGATTATAGAATTATTACATTTGATGATTTAGCGCTTTTCACATCATAAGAACATAAGAATTTGCTTGGCAAAAGAAGATCAAGGTCCATCTAGTTCACCTTCCACCATCCTGGCAGTACTTCACAGGATTTGCCATGACGTTTAGTGACTGTATATTTTGTAAACAAACTTCATTTATTCACTTCTCAACTGAAGGCTAATTTTAGTGGCAAAGAACATTTTTTTCAAACTAAGCTACAAATACAACATACAAAGACAAATGTAATCACTGTACATTCAGAATTTGAAATCAGTTGAGATGTAACAAGTTGGTCAGGTAGTTTTAGTGTTTTTGATCACTGCGCATGTGCTCTTCCTACTCTTGATTTTGACATTTGCGAGCTTCTTTGAGAGCTTGTGATTTCAAAATATAACTGTATCGTCTGTATTCCTTCATTGCACCATTAAGAATTTCCTGTAATTTTGTACCAATTATGGTGCATCTTTATCATCACACAGCCAGTTTTATCTGAAATGTTAACGAATGCCAAATCAAAGGTTTTTTATTTTTCCAATTTTTTGCCTTAATGCCATTGACTTATTTCTGATGTCAGATTTCATGAGTACGAAGCTTTGGTACTGTTTCATGTTTAAACATGATGGTGAGTGTTGGCAGGCTTTGCCTGGTGGAAGGGGTGGGAACCAAGCCCGATTTAATCTTCATCTGATATTCACCTATGCATATTTGAGCAGCATGCCATTGGATACCGATCAGGAATGAGAACCTTGATTAAACCTCCCCAGGTCATTGGTACTGAGGGCAATTTTAGCACCCCTGTGGCTGCCATCATTTCCATTTTCGGCCACTATGAGGGTTGAGAGTTTTGATCACTTGTGTTAAGAGTTTTATTCCAATTCTTAGTTGAGTCACTAGGCTGGACTGGGTAAGAGATATTTAATAATAATAATCCTTGCATTTGATATAGCACCTTATCACGTCTTCGAGACGTCTCAAAGTGCTTGACAAAATATATTATAAAGTGAATTGACTGTATATCTTGTGGGCGAAACGCAGCAGCCAGTTGCATACAGCAGTGTCTCACAAACAGCCGTGGATTGAAGTGATGAATATTTTTTTTTTAAGGAATTGTTACCCCAGGAAAAGTGACCTGACAAGTTACTAACAACTGGGTTCCTACTTACTGCTAGGCAAACAGAGGCATATGGAGTAAAGAAACTTGCCCAACATTTCCTGGCGGGAATTAAACCACGGTCTCTCGTTTGCGAGGCAAGCGTTCTAACCACTGAGCTACAGGACTCCACAATCCGTTCCTTTGTAAGCCTTGCAAATCATTCTCTGGAACAATATACACAACAGAAAGCAAGAAATTGCTCTTCAATGGCTGAAGTGGAAAAATGCACTCCCTGATATGAATCACATAGGCTGCTTTGTTAGTTGGATTTCTGCCTCTCTAGGAGATAGGCCCATTATAACTGGCCTCAGTAGTTCTGGTTGGAGGTAGGGCAATATCAGCCAAGGTTTCTGCTCATGATCATTTTCCAGGGAACCATCCGAAAACGTGCATGCTTTGGGCTTTGATTGGAAAAAGAATTGGGCTAAGCTGTGATTTCTCTCCATTTCTCCCCAGCCAAATATTCTCTTGACACTTGTTCCAAAGAATGATTTGCCATGCCTTACCCCGTCCAGCCTATGACAGACTCTGCAGTGTGAAGATATCCATGTGACTTACGCTTGTGTTCAATTCAGAAATCCATTTACTCAATACCCTTAGTCGCCTCATTTTTTCATAGAACTGTGCATGTACATTTATAACAGCTGAACTTGCACACTATCTTTCCACTGCCTCTTGAGATTTGTGTCTGAGGAACAATAAAAATGTGCAAAATCATAATTAGTGGGCTGAGATTCTATTGTCTTTCACTGTTTGATATGAGTGGTGAAAAAATACACCAAATATTTTCAGGTTCAAAGACAGATTGTTATTTTGGATGCTTATGACTTTAAATTCAAGTCCATTTGTTTTGTTGGAAGTAACCATGGTCGACTGATGTAGTTATTAAAACATTAAACATCTCTACTCAACCCAGTGAAACTGCCTGTAGAATATTTGAGATTCTCCACTAACTACAAAGGAGTTGGATCACTTGCCTTGAGCACTAAATTATCAGTGAATGGAACAAACCATTTCATCCCAGAAAAAATCATTGTGAACTGATTTCTGACGGTAATTGCTGTTGGAATTGATCTTTTCAAATTTTAGAAAAATTATGTGAAAAGACCTTGACAGCCATTTTGTATTTTAATTGCTTGCAAAATCTGTACCCCACAAAAAAATTATTGATTTCAACAAATGTAGAAATTAAAATGCATTTAGTCCCAATACAATGCAAAATTACATTTGTTTAGTGCTTTTTATCTCGGGTGGATGTCCCAAGATGTTGAACAGTTAGGGACTTGCACCCGAGTAGGGGGTGAGATTTAGAGAAAGGTCTTGAGACCTGCCTTGAAGGAGGCAAGGGAGGGAGTGAGATGAAGGAAATATGGGATGGAGTTCCAAAGGGTGGGGTCAGAGAGGCTGAAGGCCCGACCGCTGATGGTGGGGCGAGCCAGGCAGGGACTTGGAGCAAGCCACATCCTGCTGAGCGGAGGGAGTGGACAAATTGATATAGGGTGGCAGGGACCTAGTAGCATTTTGTGAGTTTTCTAAAGTTTAATTAAAGAAGCTTAGTATAATCAGCTACTGAGTGACTACACTGAAGTACATTTTAAGACTTCAGTATTAGAATTGCACTGTGACAAACACTTCTATAGTGACCTGAAGAAATTTTCGAAGTGCACTTCATAACTCTATTAGGAATGTAGGGAGATACATTTTAAACAGCAACAAGATGTAAAGTTAAATTAGCAATTTTTGTTTTAGTGAGGCCTGAAAGAACATGGTCATTTTCTCTCCAGTTTTCCATACCCTGTCTTAGCATCTCTCTTCAACCACACCTAGCAGATGCGAGAACCTCAGTTTCACCAAATTAACACACCAGACACTGTCTCTCAAATTAATTTTTGAGTAAGACGCTGATGCTTTATAAGTCTTGCTAAGTTATTAATTATTATTGGATATTTTAAACCGATGAGGGTTTTTTTTAAAATTTGATTTGTACTAAAATTAGGAAGTCAATTCAACAACACCATCAACAACTTGGATTTACATAGTGCCCTTCATGCGAGTGTTATCTCAGAGCACTTAACAGTTTGATGCTGAGCTGGAAAGAGATGGGAGGTGACTGAAAGCACGATCGAAAAGGAAAGTCTTGAAGATAGGCAGAGAGGGGGCAAGACAGAGATTGAGGCAAAGAGTTCCAGAGATTTGGAGCATAGTGGTTAAAAGTTCCCTATTCCTGCTAATTGGGATTCTCTTGATATCAACTGAGTGTCAGATATGAATGTGACACTGTGTACTCTGTTCTGCTGCAGTAGGATTGCACAGCTATGACCTGGTTACCCTGTCCATATCTTAAATGGCTTGAAATAAATGTTTTTGGAAATTGGTTGTTGGTAGAGATTTTATATTAGTGAATCTTCCATTGTGATTTCTAATGTTGAATTTCTTTCTCAGTTGCCAATTCTATATTTGCATCCTCCTGTAAATTGGATTTATTTGCCTCAGTAAGCTTGTTCATATATATTTAGTTCATACTGAAATGTTTGCATTGAAGTGAAATCCAAAACATACCAACATGAAAACACAGTATAAATTAGGTTTAAGACTGAGGAATTCACAGCCTGGGTGCCAAGACCACCTTTCTAAGTTGACACTCAAATGCAGGGGTGAGGGGTGGGGGGGGTTGGGGGGGCTCTCCATTGTCTGAGGTGTCATCCTTCAGATGAGACGATAAGCCAAGGTCTGCTTGTTCAGGAGGACGTTAAATATCCCATGGTACCATTAGAAAAGAGAAGGAAGTTTCTCCATACAAGCAGATAACCCAACGGAGTGAGCTGTAAACAGAATGAAGTGGGAACAGAATGAGACTTGGTGAAGGTGTTTGGTGAGAGTGGGAATTTGGTGCAGATATATATATATAAAAAAATTCTGGGCACAGCTGAGGACTGTTGCATCCATATTATGTGCCATGTGGGAACCCCAGAACGCTTCGCTTGTACTGGACAACTATGTGTGAAGAAAGTCCCTCTGGCTGCTGGAGCTCAAGCTCGGGGTTTCAGGAGGTGTTCACCCCACAGCCCCAGAGAGTTCAGGAGGAGAGTAAGTGGGTGACCACGCGGCATGGTAGGAGGAAGAGACAAGCAGTGTAGAAATCCTCCAGGAGTGTGACACTCACAAACTGTTTTTCTGTGCTGAATTACTGGTGAGGGTGACGACACCTTGGAGGAATGCAATCTTAGGCAAATCCATGGCACAGGGGGGCGAAAAACTCCACAGGGGGGTGCAGGGAAGTGTAACAATGCTATTGTCATCAAGGATTCAACAATCAGGGATAGACAGGTGTTTCTCCAACCGTAGACATGAGTCTCGCATATTGTGCTGCCTTCCTGTTGCCAGGTTGGAGGATGTCACGGAACAGGTGCAGAACATTCTGCGGGGTCACTCACTATTTGGTGATCAGAAAGATGTAAAAACAACAGAGTAGTGATAATGGGGGACTTCAATTATCCAAACATAGACTGGGAAGAAAACAGTGACCAGAGGGGGAAGAATTCCTAAAATGTGTATAGGAGAACTTTCTTGATCAGCAGTTTCCAGCTCAGCAAAGAAGGAAGCAGTGCTGGATCTAGTCCTGGGGAATAAAGTTGAGTAAGTTTCAGTGGGAGAGTATCTGGAGAAATGATCACAATATCATTAGGTTTAGAGTAGTTATGGAGAGGGAGAAGGAACAATCAAAGGTGAAGATACTCAACTGGAAAAGGGCTGATTTCTGTTACATTCTCAACAATCAATGTGTAGAAAAATCTTTTATTGTCAGCTCACTAGTTACAAATCAAAGAATCCAACCAAAAACCCTCTAGTCAGTTCTTCCTGCTTTTCTACCTCCTGATCCCCTTTCAATGGTCCTAGTTAATTGGTCCTTATTTTCTTAAAGAGTATCCAACAATTTTAGTGAATTGAAAAGGGATCTGGCCCAGGTAGATTGGAAACCAAGATTGACAGGTAAAACGTCAACCTAGTAATGTTACAGGTTCATAGAATCATAGAATTATGCAGCACAGAAAAAGGCCATTCGGCCCATCGCTCCTGTGTCCCGCTCTTTGAAAAGAGCTACCAAAATCAATCACATCCCCCTGCTCTCTCCCCATAGGCCTGCAAACTTGTCCTCCCCAAATAATTATCTACTTCTCTCTTAAAAGTTGTTATCAAATTGGTTTCCATCGCCCTTTCGGACACTGAAAGACACTGAAAAGCTCTGAAATGTCTTGAAGATGTGAAAAGCGCTATATCAAATGCAAGGATTATTATTATTATTATTGCTGCATTCCAGATCAGAACAACTCGCTGTGTGAAAAAAATTCTTCTCACACCCCCCTCTTTCTTTTAACAACTACTTTAAATCGGTGCCCTCGGGTTACCAACCCACCCGCCAGTGGAAATTGTTTCTCCTTGTTCACCCCCTCATAATTTTGAAAACTTCTATTAAGTTTCCACTTAACCTTCTCTGCTCCAATGAGAATAATCATAACTTTTCTAACCTCTCCTGATAACTGAAGTCTCTCATTCCTGGTACCATCCAGGTAAATCTCCTTTGCACCCTCTCCAATGCCTTGACATCCTTCCAAAAGTGTGGTGCCCAGAACTGAACACAGTCTCTAGCTGAGGCCTAACCAGTGTTTTATAAAGGTTCATCATTCCTGACTTTTGTATTCTATGCCCCTATTTATAAAGCTTAGTATCCCGTATGCTTTTTTTAACAGCTTTATCTACCTGTCCTGCCACCTTCAAAGATTTGCTTATATGAACCCCAGGTCTCTCTGTTCCTTCACCCCCTTTACGATTGTACCATCAGCTTATATTGCCTCTCCTCATTCTTCCTCCTAAAATGCATAACTTTGCATTTCTCAACATTAAACTTCATCTACCACATGTTTGCCCATTTTACCTGTCTGTCTATGAAGTTTGGGTGGAAATAGTGAGGCTCTGACCACAATCTTTCAATCTTCCTTGGCTATGGGACTAGTGCTTGAGGACTGGAGGGTTACAAATGTGACAACCCTGTTCACAAAAAGGGGAGAGTGATAAACCTGTTAAATACAGGCCAGTCAGGTGGTGGGGAAACTTCTAGAGACCATAATC
Organism: Callorhinchus milii; assembly: GCF_018977255.1. NCBI lineage: Eukaryota > Metazoa > Chordata > Chondrichthyes > Chimaeriformes > Callorhinchidae > Callorhinchus > Callorhinchus milii. The sequence goes on from NW_024704746.1 coordinate 54,604,552, forward strand.
TGGGACAGAATTAATTTTCACATAGAAAAACATAAGTTAATTAATGACAGTCAACACGGATTTGTTAAAGGCAAATCATGTGTGACAAAATTAATTGAGTTCTTTGATGATATAATGTAGAGGATTGATGAAGATAGTGCAGTTGATGGAGTGTATATGGACTTTTAGAAGATATTTGATAAACTGCCACATAGACTAGTTAGCAAAATTGAAGCCCATGGACAGTGGGACAGTGGCAGCATGGATACGAAATTGGCTGAGAGACAGAAAGCAGAGGTTAGTGGTGAATAGTTGTTTTTAAGACTGGAGGGAAGTAGACAGTGGTGTTCCCCAGGGATTGGTATTAGCTTCACTGCTCTTTTTAATATACGTAAATGTCTTGGACTTGGGTACAGAGAGCAACATTTTAAAGTTTGCAGATGACATAAAATTTGGGAACGTGGTAAACAGTGCGTAGGATGGTTGCAGATTGCAGGGGGACATAGACAGACTGATGAAATGGGCAGACACATAGCAAATGAAGCTTAAGACAGAGAAGTATGAGGAAGTATGGGAGGAAGAATGAGGAGAGGCAATATACGGGGATTTAAAGGGAGCAGAGAGACCTGGGGATTCACATACACATGTCTTTGAAGGTGGCTGGACAGGTTGATAGAGCTGTTAAAAATCATATGGGATCCTTGGTTTTATAAATAGAGGCATAGAGTACAAAAGCAAGGAAGTTCTGCTATCCCTTTATAAGTCACTGGTTAGGCCTCAGCTGGAGTATTGTATCCAATTCTGGGCACCACACTTTAGGGGGGATATCAAGGCTTTGGAGGGGGTGCAGGGGAGATTTGCCAGAATGGTACCAGGGATGATGGACTTTAGTTATGTGGTGAGACTAGAGAAGCTGGGATTGTTCTCCTTAGAGCAGAGAACGTTAAGGGGAGATTTAATAGAGGTGTTCAAAATTATGAGGGTTTTCGATAGAATAAATAGGGAAAAAACTGTTTCCACTGCCAGATGGGCCAGTAACCAGAGCACATAATTTTATAATAATTGGCAAAAGAACCAGAGGGGAGATGAGGAGAATTTTTTTTTACACAGAGAGTTATTATGGTCTGGTGGAAACAGATTTAATTATAACTTTCAAAAGGGAATTAGATAGGTACTTGAAAAGGAAACATTTGCCAGGATATGGTGAAAAAGCAGGGCAGTGGGACTGATTGAATAGCTCTTCCAAAAAGCTGGCACAGGCATGATGGGCCAAATATTTCTGTACTGTAATATCCTAAGATTGTAAGATCTGGTCAACAATTCCTCAGATAAAATTGATATTTCACTTCAGATTCCTTTTTACAGTAAACATTGTTCATCAAGTTCAGTAGCTTCAGAACCATTTGGGGGATCTTCGTTCAGTAGGCAGTAGGCAGAATAAACATCTTGGCTTTGTGATTTAGTTCTGTATCTTTTGGTTTTGCCTTATCACTTTCCTCAGCTCCATTGAGGGGATCTACAGCAATGGCAGCTAAATAGGCAGCTAAATCCTTGCATTTGATATAATGCATTATCATGTCACAAAGTCTAAAAGCGCTACATGAGATTTCCTGTAAAGTGTAGTGTCTGGGTATTTTAAGACGAGAACGAGTTGGAAAATGCTGCAGGAAATTATGCAAACAGAATTTTACTTTTTTTTAAGCAAAACTGCACATTTATTAGATAATAAAAATGTTATGCTAGTGTTCATACACACACATAGTGGTGTAAATGTTTCTATTTTGTGGGGGCCAATGTCTGTGAGTTAGTGGATTTAGAATGACAAATTAAAAATTAATGCACTGCTGAAAGGGAGAAAGGGAACTTTGTTGAAGGGGGAACTTGTATTCTACATTGTTCTTAAGTATATTTGTAGAACCTCCACTTTGCTTCTTTTATTGCCCTCTGTTACACTTGTATCTTTCAGTCAACTAGGTAAAAGGAATCCCTGCAGGCCAAAGAGAGATTACTTTCAGTATCTGAAAGTAGAAGGTGGTAGACAAATAAATTGTTTGTGGGCCATCATTCCTAACACGTGATGGTAGAATTGATGCATTTGTTTGATGTTGTTTGGGGATTGAATGGATGATATTGGTTTGTAGAGCAATCTTTTATTCTTTATGGGACAGCGATGAGTGTGATTTTTGTCTTTAACAAAAAACTTAAGATAAGGGAGAACATTTTGTATAGAAACTTGATATATTGTGGCATTTGTGGTTTTAATTGCTTTTCTTGTTGTGGATAATATATATTACTTTGAGGTAATGCATTGCTAAACCCTGAAGCCGTACCAAATCCTCTGATATCTGATAATGCAGAGTGACACAGCTGTCACTGAAAGTCAATTATGTTAAAAAAAAACATACCCAATTAGCACAATTAACTCAAAAGAAGATATTGGAGTTTTAAAATCAGTGATCTACCATATATATATAACGTCCTCAAACTGTGCAGGATTTTGACTTTCTCCTTCATGATTGATAATATTAATATATTATTTGTGGATCGGTCTGCTTTATTCAGTCCCCAAATCTCTTACAACACTTTTTAATTAAAGGCTTCATATTTGTTATATCCATATTTGGATATTCTCAATGAATATACATGCACTCAATAAACTGAGCTGCCAGAAATCAAATGCGGATACTCGTGAGATTAGAGTGGTAAAAATAGCTTAGTACTATTATTACAGAATAATTCAAAGAGTAAGGGGGAGAGATTATCAGGACTAAATTAATACATAGAATTGAGCATCTGAGCTATGAGGATAGTTTGCAGAAGTTATGAATGTTTATACTAGAGAAGAGACGATTGACAATTGATCTCACTGCATTCTGACCAGTATAGGCAAGTTAGCCTCCGATCTTTCTTCAATATTGTCACAGATCACAAATAAGGGATTAAGGTTCAAAACATATTTCCCATTGGACAAGAAGCCTTCGGACCAGCCTGGATTGGTAAAAAGATGTATTGTGGCAGGGAGTGTGCAAATTTCACTTCTCATCAGCAAATCAATTAAAGAAAATAAATATTAACCCAAAACAACCTTACATGTCCTATGTTGCTAAATAAACACATGAAAGCTCTTTTTTCAAATGAATATATTTAAAATATTAATATTTCTTAAAACAGTTATCAGGGCAGACTCGCTCGAGCCATGAGAAATTTTTTTGAACAACTTAATTCAGATTTGTATATTTTTGACTCTTCAGCAGAACTCAGTCCTTTCTGTAAGATATGGAAATGCCCCTATATAAGATAACAAGATATAAAATACCATTATTTCTAATAATAATCACAATCTTGTTATGGTCCTATTACCCCATATTCCCACTGATAGTGTAAAATAGATTAAAATAGCAGTGGCATGATACAATTCTTCAATTTACAATTGATATTCATCAATATGATTTGTCAACAAAATAGTGTTCCAAACAAATCTGAATTCTACTAGAGAGAATACTCTCCAGTATTAGTTTCTAATTGACTAATATTTTTGGAGGAATACTCCCATAATGTGTCATTTTAGTTTTGTGTCCCCAGTTCTAATTTGTTTATCTGTATGTTATCAAAGCATTATTAATATCACTACCTTAAAATTTAAGATTTTGCAGAATTTTGAAAAATTCTTAGACTGAGTCCTAATTTGAAGCTCATTTTCAACCTACAAAAAAGTAGCTTCAATTTCAAGGTTGAATTTAAGAATTTTCCAAAATTCTACAGAGCGATTTTGTCAACTGACTTGTAGCTAATTTGTAAAATACTAGAACATTAAAAATAAATAGCATTTCTATAGTGCCTTTTACATTGGGAGGACATCCCAAGGTGGTGGATAGTCAAGGGCTTTCACCCGAGCTGGGATTGGAGTCAAGAGAGGTGGAAGACAGGGAGGGTGGAGGTGGGAGAATGACCAGTCAAAGAAGAAGGTCTTGGGACGGGAAACAAGGGAGGAGACGAGGTGAAAGGACTCTGGGATGTTGTTCCAGAGGGAGGGGTCAGAAAGGCCGAAGGCTCGACCACCAATGGTGGGGCTGGTGTGTTGGTAAGGTTTTAGTAGATTGCAGGGAGAGGGAGAGCAAGACCGTGGTGGGCTTTTAAAGTGAGGATGAGGATCTTAGAGTTGATCCTTTGGGGACAGGGTAGCCAATGGAGCCGAGCAAGGATGGAGGTTATCGGCTCATGAATCTTGGTCGGGATAGAACACAAGCTGCAGAGTTCTGAATAATAATAATCCTTGCATTTGATATAGCGCATTATCACATCTTTAAGACGTCTCAAAACACTTCACAGAATATTCTGTAAGTGAATTGACTGTATATTTTGTGGACGAAACACGGCAGCCAATTGCACACAGCAGTTCCACAATCTGCATCTTTTGGAAAGAAAAGTTTGGAAGTTCAGCAAGTAGGGAGTTAGTCTGGACATAATGAAAACATGGATGAGGGTCTTAACAGCCTGAGGGGAGAGGCGGACATGTTGCGAAGGTGGTGGAAGGCAGAAGGATCACGGTACTAATGTGAGGTTTAAATGACAGTTGAGGGTCAAACAAAGATTCTGTACTAACTTGGTGAGGCAGAGAATGCATCCATGAATTGTGATACTGTCAGCACCTGAGGTGAAGATGCTCTGACAGAAGGCAAGCAGGAGGACCTCAGAATTCATAAGAACATAAGAATTAGGAGCAGGAGTAGACCATTCGGCCCCTCTAGCCTGCCCCGCCAATCAATAAGATCATGGCTGATCTATTCTAACTCCACCTACCCTTAATCCCGTAATCCCTTTATCCACAGGAAATCTATCAATCTCAGTCTTGATTATAATAATAATAATAATACTAATCCTTGCATTTGATATAGCGCTTTTCATGTCGGGAGGACGTCCCAAAGTGCTTCACAGAACACACTGTAAAGTGAATTGACTATATTTGTGGGCAAACGCGGCAGCCAATGCGCACAGCAATGTCCGACAAACAGTCAATATGTTCAAGGACTGAGCATCTACAGCCCTTTGGGGTAAAGAATTCCATAAATTCACTACCCTCTGAGTGAAGAAGTTTTTCCTCAACTCAGTTAAACTGTAGAAACTTGGCTGTCATCCAGGACTCGATGTCTGTCAGACATCCGTCAGGACAGCAGGGGTCCTGGAGTCGAGGTTGGAGGCAGAGAGATATCATCCACAGGGTGTCATCCACATACATGTGGAAGTTAATCCCATGCCTGTGGATGATATCACCGAGTGGGAGCATGTAATGTTACAGAGGAGAGGACCAAGTACAGAGCCTGAGGAACGCAGCATGTGATGGTGCGAGGGCTAGAGGAGAAGCCGTTAGTGGATACAAAGTGGAGACGATGATAAAAAGTAAGAGTGAAACCAGGCAAGGACAGAACCTTGAATATGGAGCTGAGAGGAGAGGTGGTGGAGAAGAATAGAACGGTCAACATTGTTGAAGGCAGCAGAGAGATCAAGAAGGATGAAGAGACAGAGAGCTGTGATCACAGATGGACAGAATGTCATTTGTAACTTTGAATAAGGCTGTCTCTGTACTGCGGGCAACATGGAAACCATATTGGATGTATTCATAGAGAGAGTGATGGGAGAAGAAAGCAAAAATGGGAAGCAACTAGTTGTTCCAGGACCTTGGAAAGAAAAGGAAGTTGGAGATGGGATGGTAAGTTAGAGAAGTTTCAGATTTGACAAATTTAGCTGAAATTAAGACTGTCTCCAAATTGGACTTGATATTCAGATTGCGATTTTCCGATATTTAGAGTGTGCCAGTTTGGCTCAATCCCGCAAATAAATAGCTCATTCACTTCATGGTTGTTTGAGGGGCATTACTGTGCACAAATTGGCTGTCATGTTCGCTTGCAAAATACATCGTCCCTCCACTTTACAGTATATTCTGTGAAGCGCTTTGAGACGTCTCAGATATAATAAGGAGCTATATCAAATGCAAGGATTGTTATTATTATTCTATGAAGTGCTTTGAGACGTCTTCCTGACACAAAATATGCCATATCAAATTCAAAGATTACTAATTAATTATTATAGATTATGGAATTTTTTTTACTAGATGAATGAAAACACAAAACCCAGATTTAAATAATGAGCATCAAAAGAGCTGATTGCTTTTATGTAGATAGCAGGACAGGCTCTCTGAGGTATCCACTCAATCCCACATTCAACTCCCTTTTATCAGGCAGGTTTAAGAAAGGATATGGCTTTGTTTTTGGCCTTTTTCATGTGGCATTTGAAAGACTGTGCCCGCCAGTATTGAGATGATGGAGTCTCATGGTGCTCTCTCCATTTCTTCCCTCTATTATAAAATTGGGAATTTCTTTGTGTGGATCAAGGCAGCACATGCTTCACATTCAGGCAATAGGGGTTTGAAAAAATGACTGTCAGAACTCTTAAGAGTACTGGCTTTGGAGCTGAAAAAAATGCTATAATTTGGTGGGGATGTTGGCAGTTATGGATTGAATACAGTAAAATGCATGTAAGTCTTATCTTTATAAATTGTATAATCACCTAAGTCATGCATTCACCTGAGTCTCTTTCAGTTTCCTATCAAAGCTACTTAGATTTATCTGCTCTACCTCTATTAATCACCTTTACAAGCCCTGAACTTGATTCAGACAAGCAAGATGAGATCACCTCAGGGAAGTAAACTCACATCAGTTCTGTTACACACTATTGGCACTATAGCTGGATATATATTTCCAGCCAGTGTGAAGCAAACTTAAACATTTTACATTGTCTCAGAAACAACCCCTTCTTCATCAGTTAACAGTAAATTTCAGTTCTATACCGAGTACAATGCAGCTCTGTTGAAATTTGGTTACCATGCAGTTGCATCTGCGCAGCTGCAAAGTCTAGCTGAAGGTTTCACATACTGGCTATCTCTTGTGCTAAAATGTCTGACTTTGAGGTCATTGGGTCACTACAAATCACTTCCTGTGCACAGCCCATAAGATATTAAGTCAGTGAAAATCTGATTACCAAGAAGTCAATCATTTTAGCTTATTGTACTAAAAAAAGCCAACTTCAGGGTCATCAGGTTGCCGCATGTCACTTCCTGCTTTGTGCATGTGTAGTAGAGAGGAAGTGACATTGGCAGCCACCTGATGACCCAGAAGTTGTCCATTGTTTTTTAACGCTGGGAGTGCGCTACCGACTGCGCAAATGGAACTGCTCAATGAAACTGGTTATCAGCTCGGGTTCGATTTTATGGATCCTCAGCTGCAGTAGACTGATGGTGAGTCACCTTTACTGCCCACAATCTGTCCAATAGTGAACATGGAGGTAGATTTTCTCAACCAATTTAGTGATCCAAACTTTAATAACAATAAAAAGAACACAGTTTTGAAGTTCTGCTCATATGCTTCTGAGTAGTGTGATTAGAGGCAGGGAAAATAAATCAAGCTACTTACTGCACATCACTTAACTCTTGCAAGTGATTTTGCTTTGTGTCCAGCTCTATAAAAATGATAGCAAATTTCTGTTCTATTCAGTGGAAAGATCTTCTAAAATCAGTGGGAAGTTGCATAGATACTTCTTGGCAGCCTATTTGGCTTGAGAAATTATGATGCCAAGCGAAGGGCTCTGCCCTTTGTTTGAAAAAGAAGGGTAAGAAGACTTTTTGCTATTTTGGTCGATAATCACTTAAATGCCTCATTTATACTGTAAGAAGCAATTTCTAACAGTAAAGTGATTAGAAGCAAAAAACATTTCTGTTTCCTGTTCCAAAATTCGATTCACAGGGGCTGAGGACTCAGCACTTATATACAACTAAATCAATTTCCACATCCAGTGTGATTCGCTTCAAGATCATTAAGCACAAATTGAACTTAATTTGTACTTTCAGTTTTGATTCACCTCAGATCATGAGGAAAAAATACAGTGTAAATTGAGATTACTGTAAAATACAGCATTGATTGGCTGACTAGATCCTATTTTGTCTACAGCTAACGCAGTGAAACAAGCAGAATAAAGTCCAATAATAATGTTTGCATTTCATATAGCACCATTATTGTTTCAGTATGCTTCATGGAACTTTACTGTAAAATAATAGTTACAGTTGGTACCATTCACCTCAGGTTCCACAGTGCTTCACAGGACACACTGAAAACTATAGTGTGTGTAGTGACTGTATTCGTAGGCAAATATGGATGCCAATTTGCACACAACAAAGTCCAACAAACACCATGAAGTGAATGACAAATTTTATCTGGAGGATATTTGACCAGGACACTTCGCTCTTCAAGTACTGCCATGGAATAATTAATGTCCACCTGAACAGGCAGATGGGACCTCGGTTTAACATTTCATCTGAAGGACAGCACCTGTGACAATGCAGCAGTTTCCCAGTACTACCTGTCAGGCTCTGAGCTGTGAGCACCTATGAGCTCAAAGTCCTGGCATTCGGCTTTGTTATGTTCTCAACAAACAATGTGTAGAATACTCTTTTATTTTAGGTCTCCTTTTTTATTAAACAAATATATATTTATTTGGTATATATAAAAATATATTCAACTTTCCACATATAGTATTAATATTAAAACACACTGTCACAGAACAAAGAAATATTCACAAAAAAAAACACATTTCAAAACCGTGACAAATTGCAAATGGCCCCGTCCTTTTGTTCTCCAAGCAATTATTTAAGCAATACATTCCTCGTGGAAGGAAAACACACCCATAACAGAAAAAAAAATGTATCCACTTCAAATTCAATATTTTCAAAGAAGTGCCTGTTGTCTTGTGTCGGCTACTACTGTCTCCCACTCTCCTTGAGAGGACAGGGTTGGGGAAAGGGGACACCCCTGCCTGACTCCAGATCTGACGGGAAGAGTCTGAGTTTCATGTCCATTCATCACGACTGCACTATAATAATAATCCTTGCATTTGATATAGCACTTTTCATGTCGGGAGGACGTCCCAAAGCGCTTCATAGAACACACTGTAAAGTGAATTGACTGTATATTTGTGGGCGAACGCGGCAGCCAATTGCGCACAACAATGTCCCACAGACAGTTGTAGATTAAAAATGACCAATTTATTATTTTTTGGTTTTGGAGGGATTATTATTAGCCATATGGAGTAAGGAAACTTGCCCAAGGTTTCGCCCTGCCTGGAATTGAACTCGGGTCTCTAGCTTGCAAAGCGAGTGCTCTAACCACTGAGCTACAGGACTCCACAAATCTCTGTAGAGTAGCTGGACTCAATTTAGAATTCCTTCCCCAAAATCCATTTTGGCAAGGACCTCAAACATGTAGTCATGAGATACTCTGTCAAAGGCTTTCTTCTGATCCAGATGATTAGGTAATTCCCCACTCCACGGTCTTGCACGTAGGTGATTGTATCCCTGAGCAACGCAAGGTTGTCAGAGATCCTTCCGTTACCGGATGGCAAGCCAAAATTCCCACTCCGTTTCTCCCTCCTTAATGGGGAGAGACTTTTCCAACCCACCCATACATATCACAACTTGGGACACTCTCTGGTTACAGGTCGAGTGTCCCTCTCTACAGAAACCTTCCCTAACCACAGGGATAACCATAGCTAATGGTCGCACACCGATCATGGAGCTGCTCTAGCCGGGATCAGGCCCCATTTGTCCTTAGCCTCTGCGGACCTCAGCTTCAGCTCGTCCCTCATGATGTACTCCCTGACTCCTCGCCTGTACTAGTCTGCAAAAGACCTTTACCGACCCATCTCCATGCCTGAAGGCCATCCGGTTTCGGTAGTCCCAAAGGGCTTTCTTCACCAAGTTGATGACCATGCGAGCACATTCGTCCCTGGGAAGAGGCCGTACAGCACAGGGTGCCGTGACAGCGGAATTCCTAGGACGAAATGCGAGAGTAGCCACTGTGTCCTTTTCCAAACCTCCTTGGTGTATGCACACTGCAGGAAGAAGTGCTCCACGCTCTCCTTATTTGCGCAATCCTCCCGAGGGCAGCGTGCAGTCGGGCCCAAGCCTCTATATTGCATAAAAGGGCTCTTTTGACTGCCATCCAGACCACGTCCTGGTGTTTACTGAACAGAGCCAGTGACAAGACATTCTTCCAGATATGGCTGACAGTCGCCGAAGGGTACCCGGCTATCATTTCCCTCACCTCTCTCCCTCGGATAGTGCCTGTCACCTCCCTTGCTGACCACTTGGTATTTCCACGGAGGTCCACAGTGTTCCTGGACAGAAATTTTCTATTTCGGCTAAGTACCTCGGACACTCCAACTGAATGTCCGCCATCTCCATCCTTCTTAGAAGAAACCCACCACCTGCTCCCTTGACCCCATCCCCACTCCACTCCTTAACTCTCAGCTCCACCTCCTTGCCCCACTTCTCACAGACATGATCAACCTGTTCCCATTCCCCTAGAAACTGCCACCATCACTCCCACTCTGAAAAAACCCTCCCTTGATGCGTCGCAGCTATCAAGCTACCAGCCCATTTCCAACCTCCCTTCCTGTCCAAGGTCCTTGAAAGAGTTGTCGCCTCCCAGCTGCGCTCTTTCCTCTCCACCCATGCATTATTGGAACCCCTTCGGTCGGGTTTCCGTGCTGCCCATAGCACAGAAACCGCCCTGGTCAAGGTCACCAATGACATCTTGACCATCTGCGACCAGGGCTCCCTCTGCCTCCTCATCCTCCTCGACCTATTGGCCGCATTCGATACGGTCGACCACGCTATCCTCCTCCACCGCTTGTCCTTCCACCTCAATCTTCAAGGCCCTGTCCTTGAGTGGCTTAGGTCGTACCTCTCCCACCGTCTTCATTTTGTTTCCACAAACGGCTTTTCCTCCAACCCCGCACTGTCTCGATTGGTGTCCCTCAAGGCTCTGTCCTCGGTCCCCTCCTCTTCACCCTCTATATGCTCCCCCTTGGTGACATCATCCGCAGACACGGGGTTAACTTCCACATGTATGCGGATGACACCCAACTCTACCTTTCCTCCTCTACCCTCAACTCCACGACCACCGATGTCCGACAGCTGCCTGTCCGACATCGAGTCCTGGACAAGAGACAACTTTCTTCAGCTCAACGTGCGCAAAACTGAGGCCCTCCTGATTGGCTCGCGTCAGCACCTCCGCTGACAGCATCAGCATCCAAGGCTGCCCTCTCCACCTCTCAAAGCCAGTCAGGAACCTCGGGGTTCTGTTTGACCCTGAGCTGTCCTTTCTTCCCCACGTCCGCGCCACAACTGGCACCGCTTTCCATCATCTCCGAAACATCGCCAGACTACGGCACTACCTCACCCCTCACGCTGCTGAAACTCTGGTCCACGCCTTTATCACCTCAAGGCTGGACTATGGGAACTCTCTCTTCGCCGGACTTCCCGGCACCTCCCTCCACAAGCTGCAGGTCATTCAGAACTCTGCAGCTCGTGTACTGTCCCGCACCAGGCTTCGCAACCACATCACTCCCACCCTCGCTCGCCTCCACTGGCTCCCCATCGCCCAGAGGATCGAATTCAAGATCCTCATCCTCACCTACAAGGCCATTCACGGCCTTGCTCCCTCCTACCTCTCCGACCTACTATCCCCCTACTTACCTGCCCGTACCCTCCGTTCCTCAGGCTCCGGTCTGATCCACATCCCCCGCCCCAACCGCCCTACCATCTGTGGCCGGGACTTCAGTCTCTCAGCCCCTAGACTCTGGAACTCCATCCCCCAGTGCCTTCGCCTTGCCTCCTCCCTTTCCTCCTTCGAGGCCGGTCTCAAGACCTTTCTCTTTGACCGTGCCTTCAGCTCCCCTCTCGACTCTCTACCTCCTCCTCGCTCCCTCCCTTCCCTCCCCTCACCCTGACCATTTCCCCCCTGCTCGGGTCCTGACCCAACTGTACAGCGCCTTGGGACGTCCTCCCGAAATGAAAGGCGCTCTATAAATGAAACCTTGTTGTTGTTGCTGTTAACACTGGGTACAGATAGAAGCCCAGCAGATATTAGTACACAGAGCCCGTGTAGTGGGGCTCCAGGCATGTCCTCACGCAACTGCGCACAAAAGTGGCCATGCGAATCTGGGCTACATCTGGGACGCCCTTACCTCCCTTATCTGGACTTTTGTGCATCGTCGCTCTACAGAAACTATCCATCCCAGATCTCCAGATAAATTGAAAAATGTCTCGGATGACTGCACGGGCACTGTTTGTGGTCAAAGGCCAGACTTGTGCCACATACAACAAACCAGAGATCATCTTGCACTGGATCACTAGATTTTTCCCAGTGATTGACAGTGAGCTCTATTGCACCTCCCTAATTTCTTCTTCACTCGCATTATCCACTCGTGACAGTTTCCTTGCATGCCCTGACAGCTCCGAACCAGATGCCTAGGATTTTGATGTAATCCGGCCTGACCGCAAATGGTATACGCTGTAGAGCATTCTCGCCAGTTGCTGAAATGTGTCACCTTACTTTTTTGTCTGTTTACCCTGGTTCCCGAAGCCCGTTCGAAATGGTTGCAGATGCCCAGAGGCTCTCATCGATTGTCGATTAGAGCAAAAGACTGACATCGTCCATATACAGGGAAACCTTGGCTTGTGAGCCGCAGCTACCCGGGGTGGTGACACCTCTGATGCTCTCCTTCCTCCTGATGGAGTTTGCAAAGAGTTCTATGCAGCAGACAAACAGGGTTGGGGAAAGGGGACACCCCTGCCTGACTCCAGATCTGACGGGAAGAGTCTTGAGTTCCATGTCCATTCATCACGACTGCACTACAGATATCTCTATAGAGTAGCTGGACTCAATTTAGAATTCCCTCCCCAAAATCCATTTTGGCAAGGACCTCAAACATGTAGTCATGAGATACTCTGTCAAAGGCTTTCTCCTGATCCAGATGATTAGGTCATTCCCCACTCCCCGGTCCTGCACGTAGGCGATTGTATCCCTGAGCAACGCAAGGTTGACAGAGATCCTCCAGCCCAAAACCATGCAGGTCTGGACAGGGTGTATCACCTGCTCCAGGACAGTCTTCATCCTCTCAGAGATCACCTTGGCTAGGATCTTATAGTCTAATTTAGCAGCAGAATCGACCTCCAGTTTTTCATCTCTCTTCTCCTCTTTACTTTTAAATATCAGGGTGGTGTTGCCTTTCCTCATTGAGTCCGCCTTAATCCCCTCCAAAAGCATGCTGTTGTACACTTCCAGCAGGTCTGGTCCTATCTCATCCCACAGAACTGAGTTGGACTCCACCGAAGGGCATCGGCCCCAGGGTCTGAAGGGACTTGACAGTCCTAGTCAACTCTTCCATAGAAAGTTGGCCGGCTCCCCTCATCTGTCACCTCTATGAGGGCAGACAGGAAATCCTTGGAGGCTGTGCTCTCCATGGGCTTCTCAAATTACATGTTTGCATAACAGGACGTTGCGATCCTCTGCATGCCTTCCTGTACTCGTCCTTCAATCCAGAGATCACAGCTTTGTTCACTTTCTGGAAGAAGAAACTCAAACATTTCTCATCTTGCTCTATCGTGCGAACTCTGGAGCGGAAAATCACCTTGGAGGCCTCAGAGGTAAGGAATGAGGTTTGTTGGCCTCTCACCTCCTCGAATTCCTCCCCAACCTCTGCACCTTCCAGCTGCTGTCACAGGAGACCCTGCAGTCTGGTCTGAAGTCTAGCCATTTTCTTATGCCTAGCTCCAGCTAACCTTACCCCTTTCTGAACAAAGAATTTTTGAATTCTTATCTTTACCATTTCCCACCATTCAGTCGAGGAGTCACAGATATCCCACAAGGATTTGCACCCTCGATACTCCTTCTGCAACTCCTCAACATTTTCCCGGGTCATTAATTTCACGTTCAATTTCCACGTCCTCTTACCCAACCTAAGGTTCTCCCGCACTTATAGGTTAGCCAGCAGGAGGCGGCGGTCAGTAAAGAATGCAGGTTGGACGTCTTTTACTGTTAATCTTGAGACCTCTCGAAACGAACAGGCAATCTATGTGCGATAAAAACTACCCATTTGGCCTGGAAAAGGTAAATTGCTTTGGTGCACCATCTGCGGGGGCCTTGAAAATGACACCCAAATGCGTATCCATCACCACTCTTTGGAGCAACTTGGTCGTGACGTCCATTCTCCCATCAGATTTGGTAGATCTCCCATCTCTCTCCAATATACAATTGAAATCCCCTCCTAAAATAACTGGTCTGGATGTGACCAACAGTGGAGAAAGCATCTGTAACAGGGCCAGGAGTTCGTTCTTCCCTGTCAGGACACATGCATTAATAAAGCTAATCGGAGCTCTGTTACACAGTACGTCCACCACGTGGAATCTCCCTCCACTACCTCTTTACGGTCAGTGATAGGTTCTTGCGGCTGCGGCTGTCATTACCCCCGGACCACACAGAAGGTCCCTAGGAATCCCACCACTTAGACCAGGCTCTATAGCTGTCAGAGTGCGGGATCCAGCTCTCCTGCAGGAACAGAACATTGGTCTTTACCCTAGACAGGTAACTGGAGTGTCACAACACAGTATGTTTTATCATATACGCTGTGCACATTCAGGTACCTATCCTCAGTGACAACTTACCCTACACTTACCGCCTTTTCCTTGTCCCCTTCTTTTCCTGTCTTCTGCTTGGAGCTATTCCCAATGCCTTTGGGAGAGCTGGCAGGACCATCAACCAAAAGTTCATTCTTTCCTTCTGTTTCCGGTGTCCCCGTAGTCCCTGGATCATCAGTCCTGTGCCTGTTTTTAGTCCCAAGGATGATGTTGGGGGAGCTGGCAGAAAACTCCCTCACTTTTTCCTGTAGTCTGGGGCTTTTCAACTTCTTTGTCTCTCTTCTCGCTTTTTTCCCATTGTTGTTGGGGGGTCGGGCAAAAACTTTGCCCAATTATCTACACGTTTTTGGGGTCCCCGCCTTTTTTTCCCCTTTCACTGTCACCCGCTCCTTCACTTTCCGTGTCCATGTTCGAATTTCCGGTCTCCTCCTTCTGTTGGATTTTCACCGTCTTCTCCTTTTTTTCTCGTGCCCTTTTGCCGGCCACCCTCTTTTCCAGACTCTTTTTGTTTGGCTTTGTTCATGTTCTGGCTTGGAGGTTTTATAAGTTTTTCTTGGTTTATCTCTATTTATTCCTCGGAGGAGGTATCGTGCAAAGACAATTAAATGTTCACAGAATGTAAAACAAGTCCAGCTTTCAAAGCAAGATTGAATTGAAGAATCTTCCGGGTATTAACTTTTCCTCCACAAGCAGCAGAACCGCCTCCTCCCATTGCTTTCCTTTTTTCCCCTCTTCCTGTCACGGCCCTTTTATGTGACCACCTGCTTTTCCTCCCATCACCTGCCTCGCCTGGTCTCCGGGGTGACGGGTCTGGACCGGTTTCTGTCCACTCCTCTTTGGGCAAGTGCAGTAAATGTGTCCAATTTCGCTGCACAAGTCACACCTTTTGCTCATCGGACAGTCTTTTGCCGAGTGGCCGAACCTTTTGCAATTCCAACACACAGTCTGTGTGCAGGCTGCAACATAGTGGCCACCTGTCAACAAGACAACAACAACAAGATTCCATTTATAGAGCGCCTTTCACGTTGGGAGGATGTCCCAAGGCGCTGTACAGTTGGGGCAGGACCCGAGCAGGGGGAGTAGGGGGATAGTAGGTCAGAGAGGTAGGAGGGAGCAAGGCCGTGAATGGCCTTGTAGGTGAGGATGAGGATCTTGAAGTTGATCCTCTGGGGGATGGGGAGCCAGTGGAGGCGAGCGAGGGTGGGTGTGATGTGTTCCCGAAGCCTGGTGCGGGACAGTACATGGGCTGCAGAGTTCTGAATGACCTGCAGCTTGTGGAGGGAGGCGCCGGGAAGGCCGACGAGGAGAGAGTTCCCATAGTCCAGCCTTGAGGTGATAAAGGCGTGGACCAGAATTTCAGCAGCGTGAGGGGTGAGGTAGTGCCGTAGTATGGCGATATCTTAGGCACGCTCGAGGCTGCCTAGGAGAGTACAGTATGCCCCTGAAGTTAACAATGTTAAATTGGGAGGAGATGTGAGCAACACTCCCCTCACCAGTGCGGCTTCAGCCACACCTCCCACTCGAATGTCCAGACCCCTTCCTCCTTTATCTCCCTTATATTGAGCACCTCCTCACAGTTCTCTCCAATAGGGGTTCTCCCTGCTCTGCTGTCCTCCGTGCTGGGGATTTTCCCCCCTTCTGCTGGCCTTGGTGCTGGGGGTTGTCCCCCCTCCACTGGCCTCGGTGCTGGGGTTGCCCCCCCATCTGCTGGCATCGGTGCTGGGATTGCCGCCCCCTCTGCTGGCATCGGTACTGGGATTGCCCCCCCATCTGCTGGCATCGGTGCAGGGGTTGCCCCCCCCACCCTCTGCTGGCCTCGGTGCTGGGGTTGTCCCCACCTCAGTTTCAAAGGTCACCCCTTCTCATTCTCCGAGCGCTGCTCTGCTCTCCACCACCCCGGCTTCACCTTCCCCACTCTCCTTCACGGCTTTCTTGTTTTCCGCTGCGCCTTTGGGTCCTGCCAGCTCCACCTCATAGTTTTCCACTGGGGCTTTGCGGGTTACCTCCGCGGAATCAAAGCTTCTCGATTCAACTTATTTCCTACCTTCTCCGGCCTATGCTTTCCCGTCCAGTTTTAGGCCCTACCTTCACTGCCTCACGGCTTCCCGCCCGTTCCTCACGGCTTCCCATCCCGTCCTCACGGCTTCCCATCCCGTCCTCACGGCTTCCCACCCCGTCCCAGTCTCACGGTTCCCGCACCATCCTCACCGCTTCCCACTGCAGCTTTGGGCCCTGCCTTTACTGCCTCATGCCCACTGCATCCTCACTGCTTCCTGCCATGGCTTTGGGCCCTACTTTATTGGCCCCACGACATCCCGTCGCAGCTTTGGGCCCTACCTTATTGGCCTCACGGCTTCCCGCCGCACCCTCACAGCTTGCCGCCGCATCTTTACCATCATCCACTTTTGGCTCAACTTCCATCTCAGTTCCCGCCATCTTATTTCTACTCTCCCTTCTATTCTTTTCTGCTATTTCACCACTTTGCTTCACACCAGCTTTCTCACTTTTCTCCGCCTCTCTTTCCCTCACCACTTTCTCAGTCCTACTTTTCTCTTCTTTCCCCTGCTCCTCCCTTCCTCTACTTTCACTTCTCTTTTCTCCCCCACCATTTCTCCGCTCACTGCTACCATTACTAACCACCCCCCTACCACCTCCGTCTTTCCTTTCAGCTTCCCTGCCATTTTCACTACTGCTTCTTATTCTATACCCACTGTATCCACTCGTGCTTTCATACACCTTATCCTCAACTATTTCTCCTTCTTCCACACTACTATCCCTCTTCTCTCTCCTCCCCCTTCCCACTCCTATTTTTTTCCCCATAACTATGACTAGGCAAAAAAAAAATTCCCTAGACAGGGAAAACAAGGAAAAACCCAGGCTTTTTCCTCTCCTTTTCTTAATCTCCTCTCAGGCTGATATCAGACCCCTTTTTCTCTATATTTTTTTCCCCTTACCTCAAAATCTTTTATCTCTTATTTTTGGTCTCCAGTTACACAATCACCAAATACCCTCTATTCAGTTCTCCCTGCTTCTTGCTTTCTCTCCCTCCTGATCTCATTCCGTTGTTGGTTCTAGTCAATTAGTCCTTATTTATTATTTTGTATCCAACAGGCTTGAACTTTCTGGGAAAACTAACATGATTAAAACACATTCCATTCATTGACGAGGTTAGCCATTCTGAAGAAATAGTACCTCAAAGTATTCACAGAAAGCTACTTCAAGTAACTATACTCATCTGTTCCATAGTGTGTGGCAGAACAATGTTCAAGGTTGCCCTGGAATGTGACCCTACTTTCTGTAAGAAGGGAATTTATACAGAGAATAGATAGATTGCTCACTTTAGTTTCATAATTCCTCTAAAGAAGGATAAATTTAATAACCTCATTCTGCCTCTTCCGTTATGGACTGGTCTTCTGGATTATTAGCTGTGTGCTTTTCCTTGAGTCATTTTTTTTTGGTTTGTTTACCCGTACCTCTGTTTCCAAGCTATATTATGTCATATTCAGTGCCAGTCACACTGGCTTTCAAGCCGTTGTTACAGGTTTTTATTTGTTCTTATGATTTTGTAATAAGCTTACATCTGTAAACAATTAGTTAAAGTATAAAAAGGTATATTATCTGTAATCTCCATTACTGCATAACTGGAAGAGTAGTTTAATTTCCTTTACATTTGTTGAACTCTATGGAATCTTTGCAGTAGCTTTTTCTAAAGTTCTTGTATGATACAGTAGGATAAACCTTTGATCTTAACATTAACATAGATAAATGTGCCTGAACCAAAATAATCTGTTTTACCTCTTTATGTTACAATACAATATTATATAGTTTCCCACCTCCTGATAGCGTTGCAGCATTGGGTATTACCGGGGTGATTTATATTTTTCATGTATCCTTGAAAATGTTCATGAGTCATAATACAGTATATTCATTTTGCTCCAGACTTCTCGGGCATAATAAAGTAGCTTGATATTTGACTGAGGAAAAAATACTTTAGTTGAAGGAACTAAGGTTAAAATACTGCACTTACTGAAAGATTGGCAAATGTTCAGACGACTGGGTCCAAAACAGTGATGGACAGCAGAGCTATGGGGAGCAGATGGCATGAAGAACTGTGTCTCACACCTATGTCGTACAAATGGGCTGTGAATTAAAGTTTGCTGATCCCAAAGTTCATTCAAAGCTCCAGTTGGAGTATTTTTAATGTTATTAAAGACAATGTAGTGTGACTTGCTCATTAACATTATGAAGAAGCAAATGCTTAATTTCTTGTGTTCTGGCCTCATGCCAAGTGGAGTGGAGTGGAGCTCCAAAATTTTCTCCAAATGGAGGAAAATAGAGAAGGCAGTACAAATCTGACTGCCCCTTCCACATTATTGTACATCCAGTGTTTGCTGCGGCAATATACCAGTAGGATAAAATTATTGTCAAGTTAAATACCTTAGCAGCATTGGAATGGTATGAAGGAAAATGTGAGCAGGAGGGAAAGAGCTAGAAATGTCATTTTCATCCTGAAGACTTTACCCAGAAATACATAAAAAATGCATTTTAATACAATTTGGCACTGTGTAACATGAAAGAAAATGTACTCAAGTCAAATTGTAATCCATCCCTTTTAAAAAAGAACATTTCCCATTTTTGACACTATGCTTCCTCCTTGAGCATTCTCCTTCCTCCTAAACCTGAGGTTTAGAATTCTCCATAGCTATCCTCAATATCAGTTTGCAGTCAACAGATATACAGCCCACAAATATACAGTCAATTCACTTTACAGTGTGTTCTGTGAAGCGTTTTGGGACGTCCTCCCGACGTGAAAATTGCTATATCAAATGCAAGGATTATTATTATTATTATAACAGCTAACAGGCCTATTTCTCTAATGTGCATATAACCCTTATGTCTGATTGCTGAGATATCAGCTATCATAAAGTGAACCGTCTTGCAATTTGGTAATGGTGAAATGCATCACGGTGGAAAGTCGAGTTAAATTGACAGTCATAATGTAGTTAAAAATCAAAGTGAGAGCTACCTGGTTAAAATTTAAACTTTTAAAACCAGAGTAATGCATAACTGATGTAATCTGTTTTTAAAAAATGCTAAATCATAGAGAGGTAGGATATGGGGTTTGCCCAAGTGGTCAGTTCCTAATATCAATCATCTCATCACTTCCTCTTGAGTAAGGAATAGATGTTTCAGAGATAAAATGACCCAGCTGCTCTCTTTCATCTCTTACTGCCTCTTACTGGGGTGGCCTGTGTAGTCCAGTTCCTGAGTCAGGTGGTCTGCAGTATTCCAGGGCAATGCTGTTGACGCTGATGATACTATCAGCGCTGAGGTGTGGAGGTGCTGACGGGAGCCAATCAAGAGGGCCTCGGTCTTGCTGGTAATCAACTGGAGAAAGTTAGCTTTCATCCAGGACTTGATGTCTGACAGACATTCCGTCAGGACAACAATGGTCCTGGAGTCGAGGGCAGTGTCATCTGCATACATATGAAGTTGACCCCATGTCTGTGGATGATGTCACCAAGGGATAAATATTGAACAGGAGAGTATCAAAGACAGAGTTCTGAGGAATGCTGCATGTGATGGTGTGAGGCCTGGAGACTGTTTGTGGGGGCTGGAGGTGTTTGTGGAGACAAAGTGGAGATGGTGTGAAAGGTAAGATTGCAAATCTTGGCAAGTTCACGACTGTGAAGATTGAGCTGAGAGCAGAGGCGGCAGAGGAGGATAGAATGGTCGACAGTGTTAAAGCCAGCAGAGAGGTCAAGGAGGACAAGGAGACAGAGAAAGCCCTGGTCACAGGTGGACAAAATGTAATTTGTCTCTTTGAACCAAGGCTATTTCTGTACTGTGGGATGATGGAATTATTTAAGAATGGTTTAAATGACCAGCGCTTTCTTAATATTCAAAGGCAAACCGCCCAGAGCAATACCAAGGGTCTGTTTTCTGGCTCCAATCACAAAATCATGAATCTTGCAATGGGTGTTCCATCCACAAGTGTCAAGTGGTAGATGGCCATGTTACTACAAGTAACCGCTGACCATGGTAACTGATTAAACAAATTTCTGAAATAAGAATGAGCAAACTGACTGATGAACGAATGCACTGTTGAATTTCTAAGTAAATTTTAAACTTAAATATGAGAATTTTTTGCTGGTGTGAGAGTTCAAGGAATCTGTTTCATACAGTCGTAAATCTGTGTTCCAAAAATGGTGCATTTGACTGAAAGTATTAGAAATTCTCGAGTACATAATTTTTCTTTGAGAGTGAATTTCCCCAGAAAAAAAACGTCCAAATATTTGTTCCAAGCTGTATATTAATTGGCAATTTTTAAAAACTTTTTTTGGCATATGTTGCTACTTTTCACAATCTGCTTATTTTGCGTGTTGTTGAAAGTTATCTTTTTTGTATGCTGTTGTCGGTGGTTCATAGGGACATTAAAATTTTATGACACCACTTAGAAAAAGAGCAGGGAGATCTCCCAGTGCTTTGATCGATATTCCTTCCAAATCCAACTTTACCGTGAAAAGGACCCAGTATAATTGCTGTGCACAAATTGGCTCCTGCGTTTGTTCACAAAATACACACAAGTCACATCACCTTACAGTATATCCTGTGAAGTACTTTGAGGCATCTCTAACAACGTGATAAAAGCGCTATATCACATGTAAGGATTCTTCTTCTTCACAACAGGCAATAGACTTCAAAGAAATACATTGTGTGAGACAACAACACAAAAACAACAAATTATATTTGTATAGGGCTGTTCATGTCAGGAGGACATATCAAGGTGCTGGACAGTTAGGGATCCGCACACGAGCTGATGGTTGGAGGAGGGGTGGAGGGCAAGGAGGATAGGTGTAAGAGGGTGACCGAAGGTACATCAAAGAGGAGGGTCTTGAGACGGTTCTTGAAGGAGGCAAGGGAGGGGATGAGGTGGAGGGACTGTGGGATGGAGTTCCAGAGGGTGGGGGTAGAGAAGCTGAAGGCCGGCCCGCCAATGATGGGGCGGACAAGGCGGGGGACGTGAAGCAGGCTGAAGCCCGCTGAGCGTAGGGAGTGGACAGGTTGATTAGGAGGTCACAGAGGTAGGGAGAAACTAGGCCGTGGAGGATTTTGAAGGTGAGGACCAGGATCTTGAACTGTATCCTCTGAGTGATGGGGAGCCAGTAGGGTCGGGCAAGGATAGGGATGATAGGGTCAAGGAGCCTGGTACAGGAGTGGACATGGGCTGCAGACTTCTGGATGATCTGCAGCCTGTGGAGGGAGGAGTTGGGGAGGCCAACAAGCAGGAAGTTATGGTAGTTGAGCCTGGATTTATAAGGGTCTTGGTATCCTGAGGTGAGATTCAGTGGTGGAGCCGAACAAATTTGCAGAGGTGGGGAAAGGCGGAGCGAGTCATGGTATGGATTGTGGGGGAATAAAGGGCAGTTGAGGGTTGAACAGGATGCCGATGTTCTGTATTGGCTCCATTTGGTGTAGAGTGCATCCATGAAGGGTGATGCTGTCAGCGCCTGAGGAATGGAAGCGCTGACAGAAGCCAAGCAGAAGGCCTTGCATTTGAATATGATAAGGAGCTACATCAAATGCAAGTGTTATTGTATCATTTTTATTTTTTTAGCAGCGAGATCATCTGTCTCCTCCCATTGATCTACCACCAGCAGAGGAGGAAGAGGAAGGCGAGAAAAGCTGTGGACCGACCAGACTATGGGAAGCATTCACTCCCTGCAATGGCTGCCAACCTCTTGGGTTCCCAATTTTAATCCAGGTTTTTATTTTTATTTTCTGATCATTTTGTGCTGTGTTGGTGCTATAAATTTTAACCTGAAAATATTTTTGAATAATTTATGTTCAAACTGCATAATATTTAATTTTTAATGAATCTTCAAAAAAGTTGCATTTGTTATTGTGTATTTCTTAGTTCGTGAAAGTTCATGAGTTTTCTTTAAATTCTATGTGCAAAATGGGCGTGATTTTGCAGCTCTAATTCTATCCCATTAGAGTGTTGTTTTGAACCTTGTCTGATATACTATAAAATCCTGTAGTCTTGTATCCTTGCATTGATGTGAAAATATCAGGGATTTATTGAGAACGTGCCCAGAAATGTTAAGAAATTAATGGTTTGGAATTTACTTTCTTGATTACATTAGTTTTATTTTATAATTCTAACCAATATAAAATACATTTAATCAATTTCCATGAAAGTTCTCTTTTAAAACTATAATTGTTGCATGTACCTTGTTTTTTGTGCAAATCAGGTTGACTGCAGTGAGATCACCAATAAATAGAGGAATTTTAATTGATGTAGACAATGCTATATGCACTCTGTAGAATTCTGAATATTATTTGTGCTGCAGCTCTTAGCATTCAAAGTTAGAAATACGCAATATAGCTGAGAGAAAGAGGAAGGAAGTTCTATATTTGGTTATGAAAGCATATTGGTCTGGAGCATTATTCCAATAAAAAAAACTGTAAAGCTGAGGTATTTCCAGGTCTGACGTGGGAATAGTTATGCGTCTGTAAAATAAGAAAAGCCCCAGAGGGGAGAATTATTTTAACCCATTGACAACTATAGCAGGAATACTGTGTGCACAACCAGATTAAGATTGATTTGCTCAAATATTACTGTTGATTAGCATACACCTGTGCCTCTGTTTTTCATTTTTGATTTACACTGCAGATTTATGGAAGCATTTTGTAGAAATGATAAAGAAGCAGGGATATGGATAATATGGCAAAAGAGTGGTCAATACTGGAATGGCTCAGATGCAGACGATATACAGAACTTGAGTTGAATGAATATGTAGCCAAATACCTATTTTTTTTCATTGGTGGTGCCTAATAACGGTCAGGGTGCTGAAATACGTTTAGCCTTTTCATCAAATACTTGCCAAGCAAAAGCTTCATTAGTGATGTCAAAAACATCACACCCACACAGTCACACTGCACTGAATACAGCCTCTAATATGTATTCAGGAGATGAGTAATCAGCGGGAGATAATGATACCCTGCTGTACACTGATGTAAAATGTACATATTAAAAAGAAACACAAAGGAAATTTGCCTAAGCAACTGTTTTTTTTTTAATGTCACTGTCAAAGTTTCATGTATCTAGATGACGAAAGTAGAGATTATTAATTCTTTGAATGCATATTTCTGTAATTTCTGAACAGATGCAGACAAAGATGTACATTTCCTGTTTCCTTTTGCTATTTTATTCATTAGCCAAACCTCTATTGCATTTATATGGAATTTAACGCACTGTGCTGTCAGTAACACAGAACTTTGCACAATTCAAGAGCAGGAGCAATTCAGAATAAAGGTAACATAGGAGAATGTGGTGCCACGCACAAGGGTCTTGTTGCAGGTTCAAGGGACATCACAATA
Source organism: Callorhinchus milii (assembly GCF_018977255.1). Classification (NCBI taxonomy): domain Eukaryota; kingdom Metazoa; phylum Chordata; class Chondrichthyes; order Chimaeriformes; family Callorhinchidae; genus Callorhinchus; species Callorhinchus milii. The sequence continues at coordinate 54,628,442 of NW_024704746.1, forward strand.
AATAGCAGCATGGATTGAGACATGGCTTTAGGACAGGAAGAATGGCAATAAAGAGAACTGAGAATGGCAATAACGGGTTGATTTTCAGACTGGGGGCAAAGGGGGCTAACTTTCTTGATAATATCAGATGAGGCAGCCTGCCAAATTGAGGAGGACTGATGAAGTCGTAGATAACTTGCAATCATAGAATCAAGAAATTATAGAATCATACAGCACAGAAGGAGGCCATTCGAATCAGTTCCACGACCCTTTCAGGCAATGCATTCCAAATCTGAACAACTCCCTGTGTGAGAAAAATTTCTCCTCACCTCCCCTCTGTTTCTTTTAACAACTATTTTAAATCTGTGGCCTTGGGTTACCGACCCAACCCCCAGTGGAAATAGTTTCTCCTTGTTCACCCTATTTAATCCCCTCATAATTATGAAAACTTCTATTATGTCTCCTCTTAACCTTGTCGTATGGTACAATGTGTAGAAATGCGAAGTGATACATTTTGGGAGGAAGGATGAGATCAGGCAATATACAACAACAACAAGATTACATTTGTGTAGTGCCTTTCACGTTGGGAGGACGACCAAAGATGCTGGACAGTGTACAGCGTTTCAGACCCAAGCTAGGGTCAGGGAGGGAGAAGGGAGGGGAAGGGGGGTGACCGATGGCATGGTCGAAGAGGAGGATCTTGAGGCGGGTCTTGAGGGGGGTTAAGGAGGGGGCGAGGTGGTACAATCTAGATGGTACAATCTTAAAGGGGGTGAAGGAACAGAGAGACCTGGGGGTTCATATAAGTAAATCTCTGAAGGCAGGACAGGGAGATAAAGCTGTTAAAAAGCATATGGGATATAGGGCTTTATAAACAGGGGCATAGAATACAAGAGTCAGGAAGTTATGATGAACCTTTATAAAACACTGGTTGGACCTCAGCTAGAGTACTGTGTTCAGTTCTGGGCACCACACTTTAGGAAGAATGTCAAGGAATTGGAGAGGGTGCAAAGGAGATTTACCAGGATGGTACCAGGAATGAGGGACTTCAGTCAGAGGAGAGGCTAGAGAAGCTAGGATTATTCTCCTTGGAGCAGAGAAGGTTCCAGCTCCTTGGGACGTCCTCCCGATGTGAAAGGCGCTACACAAATGTAATCTTGTTGTTGTTGTTAAGAGGAGACTTAATGGAAGTTTTCAACATTATGAGGGGATTCGATAGGGTGAACAAGGAGAAACTATTTCCACTGGCAGGTAGGTCAGTAAACTGAGGACACCAATTTAAAATAGTTGCTAACAGAAACAGATGGGAGATGAGGAGAAATTTTTTCACACAGCGAGTTGTTCGGATCTGGAATGCATTGCCTGAAAGGGAATCGAAGCCGATTCGATAACAACATTTGAGAGAAGTAGATAATTATTTGGAGAGCACAAGTTTGCAGGGCTAGAAGTAGAGAGCGGAAGAGTGGGCTTGAATTGGATAGCTCTTTTCAAAGAGACAGCACAGACACGATGGGCCGAATGCCCTCCCCTGTGCTGTATAATTCTATGATTCTATGAAGTGAATAACCAATTTTTTATGGTGGATTATTGACCAGGGCACCAGGAGAAACTCCTAATGCTATGGGATCTTCAAACTCCACGTGAACTGGCAGAGGTGACCTTTTTTTAACGTATCATCCAAAATACAGCACCTCCAAAATGCAGTCACTTCCATTGGATTGTCAGCCTAGACTGTAAATTCAAAGTCCCAATCTGGGGCTTGAACCCACAACTTTCTGACTCAGAGGTAGAAGTGTTACCAACTAAGCCTGTAGCTCAGTGGTTAGAGCACTCGCTTTGCAAGCGAGAGACCTGAGTTCAATTCCAGGCAGAGGGCGAAACCTTGGCAAGTTTCCTTACTCCACACAGAGCCTAATAATAATCCCTCCAAAACCAAAAACAATAATAAATTGGCCTTTTCAATCTACGACTGTTTGTGGGACATTGCTGTGCGCAATTGGCTGCCGCGTTCGCCCACAAATATACAGTCAATTCACTTTACAGTATATTCTGTGAAGCGCTTTGGGACGTCCTCTCGACGTGAAAAGCGCTATATCAAATGCAAGGATTATTATTATTATTATTAAGCCAGGCTGACACCCATGTGGCTATTTGTGGGTCATTGCTAATGGTCATTGCTTAAATTGACTGTTGAATTTGCCTAATATGCACTTCAGAGCAATTATTGGTGAAACTCTTTGAGGTGTTTCAATGTTATAGGCACAATATCCCCAAAAAGTATTATTTGAAGGATTGGGGAATATTTAATATGGATAACTTTCCCTTCCTTGCTAAAGTTTTCAAATGCGTTGTTGCCAATCAACTTCACATACACCTCTCCCTTTCATTCTTACTTGAGCCCCTCCAGTCCAGCTTCCGCCCTGTCCACAGCACAAATATAGCGTCAAGATCACAAAAGCCATCCTCTCTCTCCATGACTAGGACTCCCTCTGACCCTTGTCCTCCGCTGTGTTCAATATAACCGATCAAGCTATCCTCTTATGCTGCCCCTCCTTCCTCATCCACCATAGTGGGACTGCACTCACATGGTTTGAGTGCTACTTAACCAATTGTTATCACTTCATCTCCGCAAATGGAGTTTCACTTAATAAAAGTGGTGAAGGCTTTCAGGATACTTCTGTTCAGAAATGTTAAAAAATTACTATCACAGAAGTAGTATGGTCCTGTTGTCCTGTATCGACTTCAAGATCCTCACTCTTGTCTTTAAATCCCTGCACCCCCTACCTCTCTGACCTCCTCTCTCCTCACAACAGTGCCCGTTGCCTTCGCTTCACCGGGTCCGGCCTCCTCCTCATTCCCCAAATCCTCCGCTCCACCCTCAGCGGCCGTGCTTTCAGCCACTACGCCCCAAGGCTCTGGATCTTCCTTCCTCACTCCCTTCGCCTTGCCCACTCTCTTCCTATTTTCAGGTCTCGACTGAAGACCTTTGTTTTCGATCGCGGCTTTGGTCACCTTCCCCCCCCCTGGCTCGGCCCCGGGATCTGTTACTGTGCAGCGCTCTGAGACAACGTCCGGCGTGGAGGGCGCTATATAAATCCAAATTGTTGTTGTTGAATTATTATATCAAGCATAATTACGAATAACGTGCTTTGATATTCAGTTCACCAAAGGTGAAAACTACAAGCTAGTATTCAAGTAAAATTTTGCGGGCTAATATATTGCCATATTCTGCAATTTTCAGAATTCATTCAACATGGTTGAATTTTGTATCTTACTTATCTATATTAAGCAATAAAGCTTTAATTTGATATAGTGACTTATCATGTCTTTGAGATGGTTCAAAACACCTCACAGAATATACTGCAAAGTGAATTTACTGAATATTTTGTGGGCGAAACGCAGCAGCCAATTGTGCAATAAACCCTCTGGGGTGTTACCCTGTGTGGGGCACTATATGAATGCAAGTTGCTGTTGTTGTTCAGGCCGCATTGTTGAACACTGATTGTCAAGTGCAAGTTGCTGTTGTTGTTCAGGCCGCATTGTTGAACACTGATTGTCATGGAGTATAAATTCTTTACTCTATTTACTTATATCTAGCCCAAACATTTGTCTTTTTAGCATTATTTCAACCTTTCACTTTACTTACTGAAAGGGTCACTTTGATGTTTACAATGCACCTCGCCTCGCAAACAAGAGAACCTGTGTTCAATTCCCAGTCAGGGCGAAACGTTAGCCAAGTTTCCTTACTCCACATGCCTCTGTTTACCTGTTTAAGTAGGAATCTGGATGTTAGCTTGGCAGATTGCTTTTCTGGTGGTAATAATCCCTTCCAATTTTTAAAAAAATATAATTTGGTTATTCAATCCACAACTGTTAACACTGCTGTGCACAATTGGCTATAATCTTTGCATATTGAATATTTGGAAAAATAATATAGGAGCTGGTAAATGCATTCAGATTGTGAATAAAAAACCTTGTGAAAATGGATTTAATATTCAGACTCCAAATCACATAAAATGTTTTAGTTCTTCATGAATTTCACTGAAAAATCATATTTTGCAATGTAGAGTAACTAAGAATCATGGACTTGTTTCAAACTCTCTCATTGAATATGAAACAAAGTGACCAATGCCAAGTTGTAATAGTAAAATGTTATTTTTAACGCCACAAGAAAATGCATATACAGTATTAGTGTAATTTTTCTATTTAAAACTTTACAAAAAGAGCTCTTGTGGATGGACTCATCCGCGCCAAATCACCAAAAGGTTTGAACTTAAATCAGTTCAGTAAAATTTCCTGGCAATCAGATGACATTATAGTTCAAGTTTAGCTTGAGTCTCGCCCCAAGTTTCGTGCAACAGAAAGGTGGTTGAGTAGTCTCTTTTGATTATAGCCACCCTACTAGCACGTAACATTAACAATGGCTGTAAAATCCAATTCTGCTGCAACAAAATTTTCTAAAGTCTGTGCAGGGGATCAGTTGCTACAGTTCCTGTTCTCAATGGTTATAGCTTACAAAGCTGTGAAATATGTTCGCATCCAAGCCTATTCTTTAACTTGTTGCCTCCTGCAAGATTAATGCAAGCTTCCTTGCTGCTTATGCAAGTGAAAATTGTGCCACTGTACATGTTCAGCAGCAAGAGTTTTGATTGACTCAAGGGAATTGGAGTTACAGGGTTTCATGTTTTCCTTCTTACATGTTTTTTTGTAGCAAAGATGTTGTCATCCATGTTGTGGGTTGACGTATGTCATTTGTCATTTGAAGACTGATAGTAAGTCCAAAAGAGTTGGCTAGAATATAAATAATGGTATTAATACTGTCATTCATCTAGATACAGTTCTTATAAGAATAATATCTGCCTCATTGCCATGCCAGATCCATATCTATTTCTTTCAATTCTGTATACAGATAATATCTTATTCGTTATTGGAGATTATGTAACAAAATCCAATGCAAATCATGCATAGAGCAGAATAAGTTCTGACATAAAAAATATGAAGTTGATTTTATTTATCAATATAATTATTGAAACCTTTACTCTGCTGAAAAACATAGGAATTGAACAATTTGTTCATTAACAGTAACCATTTCTTGCCATCGGGTTAATTTTGTAAGTTTTTTTAATCTAATGATGAAAATGATCTTCTCAACCACTAACAGAATCTGGCTTCTTAGCAGTACTAACGATTATAAGACATTCGTTCTCTGTTCTCCACTGAACCCTTGAAAATGTCTCCCAAGAAAAGCAAGTTGTTCATCCACTAGCTTCAAACAAAGCTGGATTGGGAACAATAATGCAGAAGGCTTGAAAATCCAGGTTTACTTTCTCTCTCCCATTAAGCATCTTAAATACTTTTATAAGACCTTTCTGAGACATTTTGTTTCAAGGCTTAAAAGCCCTAGCTGATCTACACATTTCTGAAGCTGTGTTGTCTACTAAGTTATTTATATAAAATACCTCTTCCATTTTGCTTCTGACTACTGTATTCATTTATTATTTCCTGTTATTGAGATGAAATTATGGCAAAGATGAAGACTTTGCCTTGTCTATAAATTAATAAGGTGATGGGCCCCCAAAGCTCAGAGAATGAGGATATGTTTTGAAAATATCATGCCATAATGATATCAAGTCCATCAAGTTACATCACATATCATTAATAAAACTGACTTAGTGTGAAACACTGTATGTGCTCAAACATAATGCAAGTCTTTTATTTCTACTGGTATTGTTGAGCTCTGATATTAGAAGCACAATGTTTTCGAACTCTTGTGGTGCATTGTTCTAAATGCTGAGATACAAAAAAACATTTTTTGAATAAAATCATTGCTTGCTGAAGATAGATTTTCCAGAAGATCTAAGTAACCATTCAGTTTAAGAGCTTTTTCAGGTGCATGAAGTGTCTATTATCAGTGGAGATGGAACTTAAGTTAGTGAGCTCCCAGTCACATCATGGTCAGGTGGGAGGCAGACTGCACACAGAAATTGACAGCAGAGTCATTGTAAGCCTCCCACGCACCTCCCAGCAACTGAATCACAATGGACCTGCACTGAAACAATTGATGTTATGTTATGGGTTTATCCTCATGTCTGGACTTGAGTTGGTAGCCCATTCCTAACATGCCAGTCCCGGTTTCCTGGCCAATAATCTAGATAAATGGGTTATTCAATTCATTGCTATTTGTGGGACGTTGCTGTGTTTCCCTTCAAGTACTGATTCGTACCACAATTACCAATGAAGCGCTTTGAAGCATTTAACATTATAGGCCAAATAAACAAATTCAAGCATTATTATGATTGATTCATAAGAAACATAACTTAGTTGCATCTATTATGTTGGGTGTCTGACACATGCAAAAACCCGGCACCATACTTAAAAGGATCCACAGCAGACTTTGAATTCCATGTTTGCACCTAAACATGGCACTTTCCCTGTGTTTGGAATGAAATGCGCACCTGTTTATCTCAAAGAGCAATGAGTGCAGGCTGTCCAGAGCCAAGGCTTGGGAACCCCAGAGTGTGCATCAGGACTGCTGGAGTTTAACCAGATAAAACTGCACAGCTTGCCATTTAAAGCACAGTCTGACAAGCTTCACACTGGTTGTCCACCTAGCCACTATGGCTTTGACTGGGTTAAAAGTAGCTGAGTGGGACTAATCTCTGTCCCCAGTCTCAACGTGGAGCTTGAATCTACAAATTTCTGACTCAGAGGTAAGAGTTCTACCAACTAAGCTAGTTTGTCACCTGTTGCGAAAAATAGAAACAAGATCTCATAGGGGTGGACAAAAAAAAACTGATTTTCTCATTCTATTGTCAAAAAAGTTACAATTTCTGACCCTATTCAGAAGGTTAATCCTAGACTGTCTGAAATAGTAATTTTGTATTTATTTATAAATGGTTGTGCTGCATCCATTACCTGTAATTTGTAACAAGTAGTGACTGGCTGTAAGGTGACAGTAAGGTTTGCAATGGTATGTCAGAATCGAGCCAGCCCTCTGTGACGGTCTTGGTAGTTCAGTTCCTGAGCCAGGCGGATTTGCAGTATTCCAGGGCACTGCTGATGACAGCACAGCCAGCCTGGCTCATCGACAGGACTTGGAAGGGCAGACCAGTCACTGAGGGCAGGGAATCCTGCTCTGCAAACCAAGCAAGCCAAAGCCCGAATGGGTGGTGTTGGACAAGCAGCAGGAAAGTTTGCCAGACAGGGCAATCAATAGCAAATTATGCGATAGCTGGCTTGACTCCAACAATACCCCAATGCACACTCTTGGGTCCCGAAGCTTTGGCTCTTGCCAACCTCCACCTAATGTTTTCTTGTGTTAGGTAAGCAGGATATGTCCCTCCAGGGAGAGAGTGCACATTTCAGTCCAACAATCTATCTCTGGAATTTCCACGAGTTGGTGGGATGCATGGAATTCTCAGCTTGGTTTCAATACTCTTAAGCATCGTGATGCGTTTCCACATGTACCAGACACCTGTCTGACCAAAAAAAAGAAAAAATACAACAACAACTTGCACTTATATAACGCCCACCACTAACAGTGGCGGAGCCTGACTGAGCGGCGGGGGAGGGGGAGGTAGCCCATAAGCACAGTCAAAGAGGAAGCTTTTCAGGTGGGACTTGAAAAAGGGGAGAGAGGGGGCAAGGCGGAGGGATTGAGGGAGAGTGTTCCAGAGTTTTGGGGAATAGTGGCTGAAAGCGCGACCTCCGATGGTGTTGCAGAGGGTGTAAGCAGGAGGCCGATACCAGTCGAGCATGGCACCGGGTGGGGGATTGGGGAGTTAGGAGGTTGGAGAGATAGGGAGGTGCCAGAGATTGAAAGGATTGAACCCAAGTGTGAGGATCTTGAAGTCAATCTTTGAATAAGCAAAGCTTTTCAAATAGTTAATGTTGGTTAAATAATTAATCCTTCAAGTCCCGCCTCAAAACCCTCCTCTTTGACCATGCCATTGTTCACCCCCCTTCTCCCCTCCCTTCTCTCCCCCGACCCCAGCTCAGGTCTGAAATGCTGCATACTGCCCAGTGCCTTGGGATATCCTCCCAATGTGAAAGGCACTATACAACTGTAGTCTTGTTCTTGGTGGTGGTGGTGAAAGAGCTAGTCAAATTTTGCCACACACAAAGGCAGCGTGTGGGAGAGAATGATGGAAAGCTTTTCCTGGGAAGGAGTTGTTGCTTTGAATCTTTTATCACCTTATCCCATTTTTTAATTTAACAAATTATTTTTTGTTGGTTCATTTTTCAACTCATAAAAATGGTTCAGTAATTAGAATCTTGTTCCTCCACTCACTGGCCTCACAAGTGAAAGATCTGGGTTTGATTCCAGGCAGGGTGAAACCTTGGGTAAGGTTCCTTTCTCCATTCGCCTGATAATAATCCCTCAAGCAACAAAAGTGATAAAATTGGTCATTTCAGTCCACAATTGTTTATGGGACACTGCTGTGCGCAATTGGCTGCCGCGTTTCGCCCACAAATATACTGTCAATTCACTTAACAGTCTATTCTGTGAAGCGCTTTGAGAAGTCTAGAAGACGTGAAAAGCGCTATATCAGATGCAAGGATTATTATTGCTATTATTCTAAGAACTGGTTTAACTGTTCACTAGCATTAACACTATGGCATGAGGGTGTAATGCTTTAGCTAGAACATCAAATCTGGAAGATGCATGGGTTGGACAAAATTGTCACTGCGTCAAACACTATTTGTCCCAGTTTTGCAATAAAGCTGAATCAGAAGTTAGTAAAGATTTTTTTGTACAGCTTTAACTGTACGCACATCAGCTACTAATGAGCACCACAGTGTTCCTTGTATCACTTACGTTTGGATTGTGTGATGTATATCAAGATCTCGATTTGCATTGTATTAATGACAGCACCAGTAATTGCACTTAAAGTGATTCATTTTTATTTTTTAGAGTTGTGGAGACTAGTGGAGCATGCTGGCGCACTGGACTGTTAGGAAGGCTAGGAGCTGCTCATTTCTCTACACATTGGAATCACAGTTATAGCTGTGCTGCTAGGCATAGGCAAATCACTTCACTTCAATGTCACTTTGGACTACAATGTTACAGGTTTGAGTACCACATGAGGATTTGAGCTCATAGTGTTGGGTGACAATGAGTGCAGTCCAAGAGACCGTTGTATTATCAAACATGCTATCTTAGAATGAGACATTGAACTGAGTTTTCTATCTGCCTGTACTCACTGAAATTATTTTTGCACAGATCTATTTGGACAACAAAATCTTGTTGGATGACATACAGAAACCTTTCACAATGATGTTATTGTTTCACTGTGATTCAAATGAGTTTCTCAGTCTACATTATCAATCCAAACAAATGACAATTACTGTACTTAAGATTTACATATACTGGAAGAAAATGATCATGGGCAGTCAATCTATAACAAATAACACAGGTTCCATTATAGTCTTCTAGCATTCAACACACATTTTCTGAATTGTCTCCTCCTATAAAGCACTGTGGTATCAGGAATGATTTTCTCATAATGGCCTGAACAGTACCCTAACCTTTAAGGGGATTTTAACTCAGTTTTGCTCACATAGAAATCAGCTTGTGTCCAATTGAACAAATCGCTTGGGATTTCTTTGATTGAGGCCTAATCATTAGGAAAGAGAGTGATTTCTCCTCTTAGACATTTAAATGCCTTAGACATTTCTGCTTGACTTAAATAAACACCACCGTATGCATTTTTCCCTTTCATATTTCTCAGAAGAGGATGCCCAAATCTTGACTGACAATCTATGCAATTAAATCAGGATCTGAACCATTTCTACCTCTCACACCTTCTCCACTTCATCTTCACAAACGGCTTCTCCTCCAGCCCCCGCAACATCTTGTGTGGCATTCCTCGGGGCTCTGTCCTTGGTTCCCTCCTATTCAATATGCTGCATCTTGGTGACCTCATCTGCAGACATGGGGTCATCTTCCATATGTATACGGATGACACCCAACTCTATCTCTCTGCCTCCACCCTTGATGCCAGGAACACTGCTGACCTGATAGAATATCTGTCAGACATCAAGTCCTGGATGCGAGCTAACTTTGTACAGTTGAATGTCAACAAGACCTCCTGATTGGCTCCTATCCTATTGGCTCTGACAGCATCACCATCCAAGGATATACACTCTACCTCATCGAACCAGTCCGGAACCTTAGTGTCTTGTTTGACCTTCAACTGTCCTTTCTAGCCCACATCCATGATCTGCTCTGCCTTCCCCCATCTCTGCAACATCACCCAGCTCCAACACTGTCTCAACTCTCAGGCCCTCATTGATGCATTCATTATATCTAAGCTCTACTATGCCAACTCCCTGCTTGTCAGCAATTCCAAGTCTTACTTCCACAGGCTGCAGATCATCCAGGACTTTGCAGCTTGTGTCTTCTCCCACACCAGGCTCCATGACCCCATCACCCCCACCCTCTCCTGACTCAGCTGGCTCCCCATCCCTCAGAGGATAGAGTTCAAAACTCTCGTCTTCAAGGCCCTCCAAGGCATTGCTCCTCCCTATCTCTGCAACCTGCTGACCCCATATCAACCTGTCCTCTCCGGCTGCTCAGCAGGTTTCTGCCCCCACCCTACAGAACTCCATCCCACATTCCCTTTGTCTCGTTCCCTCCCTTGCCACCTTCAAGGCATGTCTCAAAACCCTCCTCTTCGACCAAGCCTTTGGCCACCAATCCTGCCCTCCACCCTGATCCCCAGCTCAGGTCCAAATCTCTGACTATCTAGTGCCTTGAGACGTCCTCCCGATGTGAAAGGTGCTATATAAGTGTAATTTTGTATTGTATTTAGGTGTGGTCCTGATTCAGTTGTTTGTACTTTCGTCTCAGAATCAGAAGGCTGTGGGTCCATGGCCCACTTCAGGATTTTGAGCTCACAGTCTAGGCTGATGTGCCATTGCAATGTGTACTGTATTGTGGGAAGTGGTGACCATCAGATGAAATGTTAAACCGAGTTCCCCTCTGCTTCCTCAGGTGGACATTAAAGATCCCATGGCACTATTTGAGTGGAGAAAGACGTTTCTCCTGGTGTCTGACCAATTTTATGTAAGGGATTGCTGATTCGTTCTTTTCATAGCTGTTTGTGGAACATCGCTGTGTGCAAATTGGGTTCCATGTTCGCCTACAAATACACATTTACTATACAGTAATTACTGTGAAGCACTTTGAGATAACCTTATGACATGATAAGGTGGTATATCAAATGCAAGGATTATTATTTTTATGTAGTTGATTGTTTAAGTATGTGTGTATATAAGAGAGAAAAATTGCACAAACCATGAGATGCAAATAAAAATGTGACAAAGTAATTGAAATTCATAGGGAGGAAGTTTTTTTTTAAATGATTTTAAATTATAAGGTCTTAAAAATCTCCTTGATGTATCAAATACAGGGTCTATTTTACTGAGCCTTTAGTATAAGGATTTACTCTCTCAGTGACAGCATTCTATTTCTGGAATGTAGTCATTTCGACCACATTATCTGCTCACTGCCTACCATAGTATCCAAGGAAGAATTGCAAAGACCTACCTTTGCTCCGCCTTCAGTTTGTAAATGCATCAGCTAAATATTCATCAAGATTGGGCAATGCGACAAGAGTTTAGAAATTAAAAACATCCTTGTTTGCAGATACATTCCTGTGAAATCCTGGGAATAGGGATCAACTAGTCTTAAAATTCTTCATGTTCTTAGCATTTAAGATAATTGCTGTAAAATATAAGATACTGCAGAGGATTTAAATTTAGATTTAATTTGAATTTTTGTAAAAAATAGAGCTCTGGAAAAGCAGCTTCCCAATTAAGTATGAATTTAAGAATCTTCAAAAATTTGACATGATCTTATATTTTATGACAATAATTTTGGGAAGCTTCTCATTATTTTTAGCTTCAAATAAGATTTAGTGTAAGGATTCGAGGGTGATATAGGCTGATGGATTGTCTTGTGGGTATGAGGTCTGCCACCGGGGGATCCGTATAAAGACTAAGGTTTGCTAGGAAGATAATCATCTTGTTTATTTTTAGATAGATTATCATATGCAATGTTTTTCGCCTGTAGCTAAATTAACCATTCTGGTGAAAATCTTCCAAGATAATGTGCCATGTGAGTGGCACAGCACAAGAGAATTAATGAGCAGGGGATAAAGAGGATGAATTTGGTTAAGATTTTAGTTTGAGCATTGCAGCATGCTAACAGGAATTTTCACCTTATCTAAAACTGTCAGACTATAAATGGCAAGTATACAGTGCTAAGCTGGCTTTAAGAATTTATACAGTGGTTTATTTTCAGGGCAAATTTAGTTCGAAAAATGTAGAACACAAGCTATGAACACTGCTTTGTTACCTTGGAAATGCTCTCTACATAGTCACTGCAATTTTAATCTGGGTGAGTATTAATAAGACCGTGATAAAAGTACACCAAATTCCTGTTCCTGCTCTCCCATTAAATTTAGATATTGTTTGCAATATTTTAGGAGAGAAACGGAATGTTCACTGTAAGAATAATGAATAATCTGATAAAATACAATGCTATGCATTTCTAGCTGGAAGTAATCATAGAATGGTTCTAAAAAGGAAAAGGTTACACTTTAGGTGGTAATATAACAGCCGAAGCCAGTACAACAATGACTATAGATAATGAGAATCCACTGGGCTCACATACCAGAATATTTAAGTCACAACATGAGAATGACAAACTCCATGTTTTGGAGCGCGCGAGGGGGGATAGAGCGAGGGGGGGGTAGAGCGAAGGGGGGGGTAGAGCGGAGGGTGGGGTTAGAGCGCAGGGTGGGGGTAGAACGAAGGGGGGGGGTAGAAGAGCGAATGGGGGGGAGAAGAGCGAAGGGGGGTAGAAGAGCAAAGGGGGGGAGGAGAGCGAAGGGGGTGGGGGAAGCGAGGGGACTGGGGGAAGCGATTGGGGGTGGGGGGAAGCGAGAGTGGGAGGAAGCGAATGGGGGGGAAGGGGGTAAGAGAGCGAGGGGGGGGGACAGCGAGGGGGGTGAGCGGGCGAGGGGACGGTGAGAGGGCGAGGGGGGGTGAGAGGTGGGGGAGAGCGAAAGGGGGAGAGAGCAAGAGGGAGAGGTGGGAAGAGTGAGGTGGGGAGAGCAAGAGGGGGGAAGAGAGCGAGAGGGGGGGAGAGTGAGAGGCGGGGAGAGTGAAAGGGGGCAAGAGGGCGAGGTGGGGAGAGCGAGAGGGGGGAGAGGGCGAGAGGAGTGAGAGCGCGAGAGAGGGGAGAGCGCGAGAGGGGGGATTGAAGGGTGTGGGAGAGAGGAGAGAAAGTACGTGTGTGATAGAGAGATAAGAAAGGGGGAGTGAGAGAGGGTGATTGAGAGAGGAGAGAGAGAGCGATTGAGAGAGAGGGGGAGAGTGCGAGAGGGGAGGGAGTGAATGTGAAAATGTCATCTGACACTGTTCCTTCCCCTCTCAAAACAGCCACTATCACCCCCACCTTGAAGAAACCTTCCCTTGACCCAACACAGCTATCCAGCTACCGGCCAATCTCCAACCTCCCTTTTCTGTCCAAGATTCTTGAGAGAGCTGTTGGGTCCCAGCTTCACTCTTTCCTCTCCTCCCACTCCCTTTATGAACCCTTCCAATCGGGTTTCTGTGCTGCCCACAGCACGGAGGCTGCTCTGGTCAAGGTCACAAATGACATCCTGACCATGTGCGACCAGGGCTCCCTTTGCCTCCTCGTCCTCTCTGCTGCCTTTGACACCATGGACTATTCAATCCTCCTCCACCACCTCTCCTCACACCTCAACCTCCAAGGTTCTGTCCTTGACTGGTCCTACCTTTCACACCGCCTCCACTTCGTCTCAGCAAACAGCTTCTCCACCAGCCCCTCCCACCGTCTCGTGCGGTGTCCCTCAGGGCTCTATCCTCGGTCCCCTCCTCTTCACCCTCTACGTGCTCCCCCGTGGTGACATCATCCACAGACATGGGGTAAATTTCCATATGTATGCAGATGACACCGAACTCTATCTCTCTGCCTCCACCCTCAACTCCAGGACCACAGGCGTCCTGACCGACTGCCTGTCCGACATCAAATCCTGGACGAGGGACAACTTTCTCCAGCTGAATGTCAGCAAGACTGAGGCCCTCCTGATTGGCTCGCACCAGCGCTTCCGCACCTCGGGCGCTGGCAGCATCAGGCTGCACACTCAACCTCACTAATAATATTATGATCACAATTTGCAAGATATTCTCTTACTGTCAGATTGTTAACTAGTTCTGGCTCATTACTCATCACCAAATCCAGTTTGGCTTGTTCCCTGGTTAGTTCTAAAATATATTGTTCCAAAAAACTGTCCTGAATATATTCTAGAAATTTGCCTTTGCTATCTGAGGCTTCGCCAAGTCTGTGAAAATTAAAATCTCCCATTATAACCACATGGCTTTTGCTACATGCTTCCCTGATCTCCGTATTTATACATTTCCCCACTACATCACAACTCTCTGGAGGTCTGTAGACTACTCCCAACAGAGTTTACCTCCTTTGCTGTTCCTTAATTCTACCCACAATGTTTCCACTCCCTGATCGCCCTTACTGAAATCTTTCCTTTCCAAGGCTGTAATCATGCCTTTTATCAATATTGCTTCTCCTCCTCCTTTCCCAATGTCCCTGTCTGTTGTAAAGATCTTATGGCCTGGAATATTTAGCCCCCATTCCTGCCCAGCTCATGATCAGGTCTCTGTAATGGCTACTACATCATACCCTTTAAGCTGAATTTGTGCTTCTAACTCACTTGTTTTATTTCTTATGCTATGTGTATTTGCATACATAACTCTTATTTAGGTAAGTATCCCCAACATGTCTATACGCCCTAACAATGTTCTTCTCACAATTTTTGATTTGTTACACCTTTTGTGATAACTTCCTATTACCTTTTTCTTTCTTGTAGTATTTATGTTATCTTTATCACTATTTGTATTCTAACCATTCCTCTCATCCTCTCCTTGCCTTATGTTTTGGTTATGGTTTCCACTGACCCTCCCCCCCACTCTCTTGCTGAAGAATTCCCACTCTCACCTAATTCCCTAACAGAATTCTCGCTGTTCCACCTCACTCAGTTCCCTCCTCACACAGCTGGGCTCTCTGCTCAAGTATTCACGTAGTAGCAGCAGCACTTTGGTTTGGCTGGTCTTTTGCTCTCCATCTTGATTACATGGCCCAGGCTTTAATATCATGGCTATCATTCTACAGGAACAGTTATATAGTATCATACAGCACAGAAAGAGGCCATTCAACCCATCGTCTCTGCGCCAGGTCCGAAAAGAGCAATCCACATCAATCCCATTGGCCCGCTTTCTCTCCATAGCCCTGCAATCTTGTCCTCCCCAAATACCCATCTCTAAAAAGTTGTTACTGAATCGGTTTCCACTACCCTTTCAGGTAATGCATTCCAGATCCGAGCAACTGTTAATTAATAATTAATTCATTAAGTAATTAATAATTAAGAGTGTTGAGAGCTTAATTAATTATTTTAATTATTTATTAAATTAACATCTGTGCATTCTCCCTTCTGTGCATTCCTCTTGCCAGGTGGTATCCCCATCTGACAACGCAGTTTATTGTCAGGCACAGTATTGGTGTATTTTAGCTGGCTAGAAATTACAAGATAGGAGCCAAGGTCAATGGTGCCTGACTGTGGGAAGCACATATTCTCCATGTGATGGCATCACCCAAGCTTAAGATATTGGAATTGCAAGGATGAACTAAAATTCAGGCTTCTAATATTTATTTTTCTAGCACTGCCTCGTTTGTTATTTAAGTATACTACCTAATTGTAATCAATCTGCCTAGTTATATATTTGTTGATGCCGATAGCTTTCTTTCATCCTCTACTGTGTAGAAATGTAACAATACAGCACAAGTGATGGAACATTAGTGAATAATTCAGGTGCAGCTCAGCCATCTTGATCCCTTACTCTTTCATAATTTCCATAATCAATCAAGTGCTTTCCAACTTCTGACAAATGTTGTAATGTATTTGGAGCTCAGTTTTTTGTCATCAATGCCAAATTCTATACCTCAAGCTTGATCATTTTGTTCGAGCCTGTCAAGTCAAACATGCTCATTCACGGTTTAATGCATATGTGTTTGAGGTGTCTTGAGAAACGTGAGCTCTGATTGGCTCTCTTGCCAACTGTAGTGCTTATCTTGTTGAGTTACGTTCATATTTATTTGCACATTCAAACAGATTTGCACTAGATCAGCAGTTTCAGGTGTCTATTCTATTGTTGACAAAGCATATTTTATTGTTAAAGTTTTATTGGTCTCTACCTGTGCACTCAGGAGTAATAAGTTTTGTTATAATCTAAACAATGCTGTTGTGAATTACAGCACTAAAGGAATTCATGGGTTGGAAAATTAAATGTGATGAAATCATTAGCACCAATGGGATAGAGATGATGCTAATAGTCACTTCAACCACATTCTATCCCAGTTCAATGTCTGGCCACAGATTAACCTTTCCCACTTGTCACACTGATTGAGCTCGTGGTTAGCTCATGGTCCATTTATACCATTGTTGGTTCTCAGAAACTCAACTTAGCTGAGTTTAATTTTTGGTGGTGTGAGAATGATCATGCCTCAGTTCACACTACCCCTATTTTTAGTATATTTTGCTCTCCCATAAAATATTTTGTTTACAACATGGGGCAAACAATTCTGGTGAGAAAACATATCTAGAGTTAGCATTTATTATACTTTTATGTTATCGCTATTTTAATGCAAAATGTTTTGCAGTGGGAAATTCCCGAGATGGTTGTACAATTGCATTAGGAGGGTAAAAAAAATCAGGTAGGAGACCGACAGTCCATGTTTTTCAAGACACCTCACCTATCACAACCTTGTATTCTCCTGTGGACTGGTTGTTTCCTCCTGCAGTCTAACAGATGAAAAGTTACAATTGTTTCTGCATCTTTTCAAGAGTTTCAGACAGATGCGTTTATGGGTATTTCGCACCACAAATTAAAAGAAACGTTTCACAATTCTTTCCAAGCTGACTTGTCTGGTCCTTAAGCTTGTATCCATGCTTCTGGCTAAGCTGTAAATAAGCACTGAGATATGGAAATCATTGCCAGTAAACTAATGGTTGGTTGTTACCAAGCAGTTAGTATGGTTAATAACAATAATTTACAATTACCTTTTTAGAACATCTTTCATAATGTTTTTCACAGCTGAATGGGCACCAAGCTGGTGAGGGAGAAGGGTGAAGAGAAACAGAGAGAGAGGGGTATGTGTGAGAGGGGAGAGCAAGGGGGAGAGAGCGAGTGGGAGGGTGAGAGCAAGTGGGGGGGGGAGCGAGTGGGGGAGAGTGGGAGGGAGGATAGCGAGAGATAGGGAGAGAGCGAGAGGTGGGAAGAACGAGAGGGGGAGAGAGTGTGAGGGGGAAGAGCGAGATAGGGGAGAATGAGGGGGAGAGAGAAACGAGAGTGGGGAAAGGGAGAGGTGGGGGAGAGAGCGAGGGGGGGAGAGAGTGAGAAGGGGAAAGCGAGATGGGGGGAGCGAGGGGGGGGAGAGAGGAAGAGGGCGAGGTGGGGAGAGTGAGGTGGGGAGAGCGAGAGGGGGCGAGAGCAAGAGGGCAAGGTGGGGAGAGTGAGATGGGGAGAGCAGAGGGGGGAAGAGCGAGAGAGGGAGAGAGCGAGAGGCGGGGAGAGTGAAAGGGGGCGAAGGGGGAGAGCGAGGGGGGAGAGCGAGGGGGGGAGAGAGCAAGAGGGCGAGGTGGGGAGAGCGAGAGGGGGAGAGAGCAAGAGGGGTGGAGAGTGAGAGATGGGGGAGATTGAGAGAGGGGGAGAGCGAAAGGGGGCGAGGGGGGAGAGCGAGAGTGGGGAGAGAGCGAGAGAGGGGGAGAGCGCGAGAGGGGGGAGAGCGAGCTGGGTAGAGTGAGGGGGAAGAGCAAGAGGGGGGAGAGAGTAAGAGTAGGGAGAGATTGAGAGGGGGATTGAAAGGTGGGAGAGAGGAGAGAAAGTACATGTGTGATAGAAAGGTAAGAAAGGGGGAGTGAGAGAGAGTGATTGAGAGAGGAGAGAGAGAGAGCGATTGAGAGAGAGGGGGAGAGTGCGAGAGGGGAGGGAGTGAATGTGAGAAAGAAGGGAAGAGAAACAGAGAGAAGGGTGGAGCAATTGAGAGAGGGTGATTGAGAGAGAGTGATAGAGAGAGAGAGCTTGAGAGGGGATAGAGAGAGGGGGAGAAAGAGTAATTGAAAGAGGGAGAGTATGTGAGAGGGGGTGAGAGTGGTTGACAGAGGGAAGGTGAAGTGTGAGAATGAAGAATGTGTGAGGGTGTGAGAAGTGGAGTGAAAGAGTAATTGAGAGAGAGCGTGAGAGAGGAGGTGAGAAGGAGAGAAAGTGTCCCCCACCCTCTCTCCCCCCTCCCTCTTTCTCTCCCCTCCTCTCTTTCCCTCCTCTCTCACACACAGATCAAGTTAAAGTTTTCAGGTTTCTCACTCTTAAATATATACTGGGGGTGATGACTTATAGAGCTACAGAGTTTAACTTGATCCATAATGTTAGGATCAATAGTTGCTTAGGTTGTAATAAGATTGAAGGAATAATGTACCAATCACTGCTTGCGAATTATATCACACTTCTGAGGGTTATTTTAATAAAGGTGGGTTTATAGTTGCCAACTGTATTGAATTTTTGAACTTCATTTGCTTTTTCCATCCTGTCAGAACCTCCAGTGTTTTCATTGATTTCTTCAAAGTGTGTATCAATGTCTATCAGTATTTCACAAATATTCAGCTTTGGAACTTAGGAACATAGGAACAGGAGGAGGCTATTCAGCCCTTTGAGCCTGTTCAGCCATTTAATTAGAACATTATCTCAACTAATCAGTATCTCAACTAATCCTTTCAATTCCAATTTCCCGCTTTCTCCCCATATCCCTTAAACCCTGACCTACCAAAAATCTATCAGCCTCAGTCTTGAAGACATGGATGGATCCAGCATCCACAGGCTTTTGGGGGAGAGAATTCCAGATTTCTTCCACTCTTTGAGTGAAAAAATGCTTCCTGATTTCACTCTTAAATGGCCTGGTTTTAATTTTAAGACTATGCCCCCTTGTTTTGGATTCCCTACAAGAGGAAATAGCTTCTCTGTATCTACCCTATCAAATCCCTTTATCATCTTAAATACCTTAACAAATCACCCCCCAACCTTCTAAACTCAAGGGATTACAATCCAAGTTTATGCAGCCTTTCCTTGTAACTTAACCCTTTTAGGCCTCGTAGCATTCTGGTAAACCTGCGCTGCACCCTCTCCGGGGCCAATATATCTTTCCTGAGGTGTGAACTGAATGCAATTTTGGGGCATCCTCCCATCTGCACAACTTTCTGAACTTTGTAGCTTAGTGTCACCTGCAAACTTGTATATAAAACTTTCTATTTCTTCTTTCAAGTGATTTATATATATATGGTGATTAGCTGGGGTCCCAGTACAGACCCCTGGGGGAACACCACTTGTCACGTGCCGCCAATCAGAAAACATTCCCTTTACTCTTACTCTGTTTCCTGCCTCCCAATCAATTACCAAGCCACATCACAAGGTTACCACCGACTCCATGCACTTCCACTTTCACTCATAATCTTTTGTGTGGAACCTTATCAAATGCCTCCTGAAAGTCCACATAAAAGACATCCATAGACACTTTCTTATCCAACATTTTAATGACCTCCTCAAAAAATTAAACTAGTCAGACATGACTAATGTTATGTGTCTTTGTGTCTCTAAACACCAATATTTGTCAGAGATAATGTTGTGGAAGTTATTTTGCTGAAAGTTCAGTTTGGCAATCCAATAATAATAATAGTCCAATAATAAGGAGAATATAGAAGCTTCTTGGAGAATAAGAATTTGATATGGACATCAAAACTGCCTATATTGAAAATGTGTCTCCTGTATAGATTAAGTTGGCATTTTTCTTACCCTCTGAAGTCATTAATTTGGTATTATCTGGAAAAGNTTTTTTT
Organism: Callorhinchus milii; assembly: GCF_018977255.1. NCBI lineage: Eukaryota > Metazoa > Chordata > Chondrichthyes > Chimaeriformes > Callorhinchidae > Callorhinchus > Callorhinchus milii. The sequence goes on from NW_024704746.1 coordinate 54,648,412, forward strand.
TCTCTCTTAACCATCATCTCAAGAAACTTTATGAAACATTTTTAAAGCCTTGAATAGATTTATCACATTATCTTTTCAAACAAGACACCTAAGAAGATTGGAGTGCGCAGAATACTTTAATAACCTAACTCAAGTTTCCCCTTTGTTGTAATATAATGGAGTCATCAAAATCCTATCTTAAAATATAATTCTATAATTTTGGTAGGTTTGTATGCGTATTAATCTCACTGAAATGAACAGGATAATTTGGGAACTTTTTAAAATTTATTTTCGTCATTGCACCATGAAGAATATTACCTGATTTCTTTAAGCTTCAGCTTGCAATGTGTAACTATAACCAAATGACTTTAAACCATTGAGAGATGACATCTCACAGGGGACCTTATAGAGGTTATTGAGGTGTTTTACATTTTAAATGGGACAGGACAGATACTAACAAGTTTTTCTTTACTCAGAGGGTAATTATTGACCAGAACAGTTTGCCAGCAAGGGTGGTTGAGGCCAGGCCACTGGACTCATTTCAAACCAGCTTGATACAGTGATGGGAGGACAATAGGGTGGTATTCTGAAGGGATGAGATCAGATGGCCCAAGAGCCTTCTTCATTCAAACAGATCTTGTGATGTATGGCAACTATATCTTTTCATTTTCGTTCAGTGTCTGAGCACTGTCTTTAGCTAAGAAATTTCATCGATATTTATAGAAAAGAGCAGCTTGGGGCTTGAATTATTAGTCATATTAGTTGTATGATAGATTTCTGATTGGTAACTCTGTGTGAAAAACCTCTGTAAATTGCCTTTTGGGAAGTGACATTTGGCGATGAAGATCACACTGCATTGTGCTTATGAAAAAGATTACTTTGTAGATGATACAACCTCAGTACTTGCAAGACTGCCAAGAAAGATCTCCCAGTGATAAGGTTACCAATTCAGTGGTAGGAAGGTTTGTTTGGAGGCTGCTTTGTGTAAGATCTGTTAAATAAGATGGATGAGCCAGGCAGCAAGCTCTCATCCACTGAGGGGGGTGGTGGTGGGGGGGAATTGATGGTAGATCAAAATTAGTCTTTGAATGATTTGATTTGTCATAAAACTATTCCCTTTGTTGTAAAACATGACCTCAATTTCTGAACTCATAGTAACTATTCCTTTTTCTGAAGACTCCAGCCCACATCAATAATGATAATAAATAATAATAATCCTTGCATTTGATATAGCGCCTTATCACATCTTCGAGACGTCTCAAAGCGCTTCACAGGATATACTGCAAAGTGAAATGACTATTTTGTGGGCGAAATGCGGCAGCCAATTCCGCACAGCAGTGTCCCACAAACGTGTCACTTCCTTATCATCAGTCCTGCACAGTTGAGAAATACAGAAGGTAATTGATGAATGCTGCAGCAAATGGAGACAGACTCACAAAGTGCCTTGTGAAACGACTTAAAGACAGTATGACTTTGTTAAATTAAAAAGCAATTTAAAATGCATTTTTTTGGCAGTTATATTCCTTCCAGTTATATTTTCAAGGACACCGCTTTCCAAAAATCATTTAACAAAGGCTTATGTTTACTTTAGTCGTTACTGGATGCTCAGACTATTGCAGTTAGATTGTGAATGTATCTGAATTTAAAGAGCACTTTAGTATTTGAATGATACAATTAATCGGTGATTAATCAGCTCTAAAGATAAAGAATACAATATTTTCTCATTGCAAATGCACCACTAAGATTATGAAATGAGTTTTGCATTTTTAATGTTAAATATCTTGACCATAGTGTGTAGCGTTTAAACAAAAACTCTTTACCAAAATGCAGCATTGTATTTATCTAAGACAGACTGGTATTTCTTGGTACAGTATTTTGTGTGATGCGTTAACTTTTTCTTACTCAACCAGTGAATCCGTGGAAACCACATCAAAGTTAATTTGTGAATTGTCAGAAAGTGATCATTTTTATTTTGATATTTCTGTGGCTTGGAAAAGGCCATGGGTAGCATAACTGCATCTTCTTCAGCAAGTGGCATGTTATCACTTTTTCTGTCATGCAGTTAGAATGAAAAATGACTGAGAACAGTTGAAAGGGATTATTTATCTTTACAGAGAGTTGTGGTATCCTGGCCAAGAATTCCCCCAGATAAAATAGACCATTTACTTCATGCCTGTTTGTAGGACATTGCTGTGTGCAACTTGGATGCCAGGTTCACTTACAGAATACATAGTCACTACACTTCGCAGTAAATTCTGCAAAGTGTTTTGAGATATCCTCTCAATGTGAAAGGCGCTACATCATATGCAAGGAATTATTTATTTATTCACTTCATTTTATTTGTTGGTGAAACTTGTGTACCATCATCCATTATTTTCTCCCAAATAGCTATTCTGGTGTAATTATATTATCATCTCTCATGTTAGGCAGTTCTCAATTATGTGATGTGGTACAGCATCAAATACCTTTTAGAAATTCAGGTAAATTTTACCCTGTAGGGTAAAATGTTCTTTAATGAAGCAGAGAAATTATCATAATTAATTAAATAGTACTTTGAATGCTTATTGTCATATCTGATGTACTTTGTACTAAAAGAGATTTTAACATAGGTTTACACAGAATTTTATTCCTGTTCTTGCAGGAGCCAGAAACAAAGAAAAGCAACCAGGCTCTCGACATAAGGCTGTCTCCATCACTCGACAGTTTTCCTCCAGAGGAAGAGGACAACCCTTATGAATTTTTGGCAACAGCAGTCACAAAGAAACCCCGCTCATTAGACATATCCAGATTGTCTTCAGGAAGAACAGGTATTGGAACTTGGGATTCAATGGTCTGGTCTGTGGGATTATCTTTCACCACTGGGTTTGTGGATTCAAATTCAGCTATGATTTATGAGATGATGGTCATCTCTGTTTGTTAAGGATTCAGAGTTGAAAGGTGGCTAGAAGTGTTGAATGTTGTGTGAACTTGATTTCAAATTTTCTAGTTGTGAAATCTTCCTTTAAGTTCAAATTTAGTTCTTAGAATTTGTGGATATAAATTGGAAATTTTGGAAACTCCCACTACATCTGGGAAAATTTTTGATGTATGGGTTAAGACAATATCTGCCATCCAATATTAAATCTGATCTTGTACTATTGTGATTGACCTTTTTCTTATTAGAATCAAATTCTTCCATTAAATAATCAAGTGCTACACCAAATGCAAGGATTATTTTTATTGAACAATGAGATTACATTTTATGTCAACTCTTCACCAGTTTTTGTAAATAATTTTGCTGCTTAAACTCCACTGTAAGGATTTCACTAGAACTTCAATGTACAGAATTAAATCAAGCAAGTTTATCAGTTGAATCAAATGCATACAACATAAGCCTTAAAACATTATACATGTATTAGACAGTATACAGAAAAAGAGACCATATTATCCGATCCCAACTTCTGGACAGCAATGGCAGTAAGACTATTCAGCATACTCCGACTCCTCCACTGCTGTCCCAGAAATGGGCCTGGAGGGGTTTGAGTAGGGTGTGGAGGAAGAGGTATGCGTGGAGTTGGTTGGCAACAACTTGTTCCAGAGCTTTGGCAAGGAAGGGCAGGTTTGAGATAGGGCGGTAGTGGTCAAGGTTGGAGGGATGGAGGGTAGATTTTTTAAGGAGGTGGTTGATGACCGCGGTTTTGAGGCGAGTGGGACTGATCCTGAGGAGGGAGACTAGTCGATAATGTCTGCCAGCAGGGGGCAGAGGAGGGGGAGCTGAGTGGTCAGCAGTTGGGTGGGAAGGGCGGTCAAGACAGCCAGGTGGTGGGTTTCATTGTGGTGATGGTGGATGAGAGGGAAGAAGGAGAGATGGGGCAAATGAATGTAGGATGGAGGCCGTGGTCGGAGCTGAGCTTGGAGTGGGTGAGGGAGATGGAATGGGGGTGGTGGTAGGCGACACGGGGCAGAGGGATGAACCAACCAGGCGGATGTTGTCAATTTTAGAGATAAGGACCTCTTTGCACTTGGCGTTAGATTTGATGATTGAGGGTGCTTGAGGGGGTACATAGAGGAGGTGGTGGGCGGTGGAGAATAGGATTTTGGAGTTATTGTTAGACTCCAGTATGATGTTTGAGTAGTGTGCAGTTTTTGCTTGGTTAGGAAGCGGCAGTGGTGAACCATGAGGCTGGTTTTGTGCCACCTGCGCTCGAGCAACTGGGTTTGGGATTTTAGGGAGCGGAGATGGCTGTTGTACCAGGGGTTTGGAGACAGTCCTGGATTTCAGGGGGATGAGGGAGTTGAAGGTGGAGGAGAGGTGATCATGGACCAGCTTGACGGCTGCTTCAGGGTCCCTGGGGGTGGAAGGCCAGAGGGAATGGGAGGTCTGAGGATGAGAGGACCTTTGTGAGGGTCTTGGGGGGAAGTCTTTTCCATGGACGGAAAAGAATGTTTTGAGGTCTTGATGGAGGGGAGAGGGATGCGAGAGGAGGAGATAAGGAAGTGGTTCGAGGTGGCCTTGGTTATGATGCACAGGTTGGAACTGTCGAGGCTGTGTGATGACGAGGTCGAGAGGGTGACCACAGTTGTGGGTCAAAGAATTGATGTGGAGGGTGAGGTTTAAGGAGGAGAGGATGGCAGTGAAATCTGAGGATGTGGTGCAAGGGGAGTTTAGGTGGAAGTTGAAGTCACCCTCAGGCATTCTGAGCAGAGGGAAAGGAGAGAGGCAAATGAAAAGAAGCAGCCAGAGGAATAAGGGGATAGACCGAGGGAAGCTTGGGAGATCAGGACATCATGTGTATCCTGTGCCATGTGGAAACTCCAGGATACTTTGTGTGCCCCAGACAACCATGGTGTAGGAAGTGCCTCCGACCCCTTGAGCTCCTCAGGGTTTCTGAGCTCAAGGAGATGCTGGTGTCACTACATAGCATACGTGAAGTTGAAGACTTCATGGATCAAATGTTTCAGGAGGTGGTCACCCCACAGCCACAGAGAGTTCAGAGCGGCTGACCACCCATCATGGTAGGAAGAGGAGACAGGCATTGCAGAAATCCTCTGAGTGTGTGGCACTCACAAACCGTTTTTCTGGGCTGAATACTGGTGAGGAAGGGGAAGGCAATTAAAAGCAAATCATAATCCCATGTGACAACTTGAGCCTGTAGCTCACCAATCTTACTTGGCACACTCCATGACTTACACACATGCACTCCAAACTGCATTTGTCTGCTTTGCTTTTCTCCCTATCTGATCCCTCCTCTTTACAGACTACTCTTTAGACAGTCAATTTCACTTTACAGTGTGTTCTGTGAAGCGCTTTGGGACGTCCTCCCGACGTGAAAAGCGCTATATCAAATGCAAGGATTATTATTATTATTATTATTATTATAATATATGGGGACACAGGGAAGAGTGCCAATGCAGTTGTCATTGGGGACTCAACAGACAGATAGACAGGTGTTTCTGCAATATCAGATGTGAGTCTTGCATGGTGTTTCCTCCTAGTGCCAGGGTAGAAGACTTCAAAGAATGTAAAACATTCTGCGGGGGGAAGGGGAACAGCCAGAAGTTGTGGTCCATGTAGGAACCAATGACGAAGGAAACAAAAGGGTAGAGGTCCTACAGTCAGTTTCAGGAGCAAGGGAGGAGACATGGCTGGAGAAATGGTGCAGAAAGATGGGCTTCAGATTCCTGGGGCATTTAGACCAGTTGTGGGCCAGGTGGGACCTGTACAAGGTGGATTGGTTACACCTGAACAGGGCTGGGACCAATGTCCTCACAGGGAGATTAAGGTAGGGCAGGGTTTAATTTGGAGGGGAGAAGGGTAGCAGGATGCAGCATCAGAAAGGACAAACAACTATGCAATAAAGAGTAGTCTGTAAAGAGGAGGGATCAGATAGGGAGAAATGCAAAGCAGACAAATGCAGTTTGGAGTGCATGTGTGTAAGTCATGGAGTGTGCCAAGTAAGATTGGTGAGCTACAGGCTCAAGTTGTCACATGGGGTTATGATTTAGTGGCAATAACGGAGACCTGGGTCAAACAAAAGCAGGAATGGGAGATGAATATTCCTGGCTACAATGTATTCAGGTGGGATAGGGAATGAAAAGAAAGGAGGTGGGGTTGCAGTGTTGATCAAAGACATGTTTTTGAACCCTGGAAAGGAACGATATGCTGGAAGATCCAAAAACAGAATCTATTTGGTGAGAGTTAAGGAGCAGAAGAGGAGCTGTTACACTGTTGGGTGCATATTATAGATCACCAAATAGTGGGAAGGAGATGGAGGAGCAAATCTGCAAGCAGATTTCAGAAAGATGTAAAACCGAAAGAGTAGTGATAATGGGGGATTTCAATTATCCAAACATAGACTGGCAAAATAACAATGTAAAGGGCAAGGAGCGGAAGAATTGCTGAAATGTGTGCAGGAGAACTTTCTTGATCAGTATGTTTCTAGCCCAACGAGGAAGGAAGCAGTGCTGAATCTAGTCCGATAGGGACAAGGAACAATGAAAGGTGAAGATAATCAACTGGAAAGGGGCTAAATTCAGTGAGTTGAAAAAGCATCTAGCCAAGGTGAACTGGAAAGAAAAATTGGTATGTAGAACAGTAAACGAGCAATGAGAAACCTTCAAGGTGGAGATAGTTCGGGGACAAAACAAATATATTACCACAAAGAAGAAAGGTAGGGCGTCCAAACCTCCCTGGATGACAAAAGAAATTGCGATTAAAAAGAAACAGAAAAAGGAGGCTTATGATAAATGTCGGATCCAAAATTCAGAAAATAATCAAACAGAATATAGAAAGTCAGAGGAGAAATGAAAAGGGAACTAAGAAGGCAAATAGATTTTTAGCGGGTAACATAAAATTATTCTTGAAGGAGATAAGGGAGGGGGTGACCCAGAGGGACTGCAGAATGGAATTCCAGAGGGTGGGGGCAGAGTGGTTGAAGGTAAATAGGGGCATAGAATACAAAGGTAAGGAGGTTTATGATGAACCTTTACAAAACACTAGTTAGGCCTCAGCTAGAGTACTGTGTTCAATTCTGGTCACCACACTTTAGGAAGGCTATCAAGCCATGGAGAGGGTACAAAGGAGATTTACCATGATGGTAGCAGGAATGAGGGACTTCAGTTATGTGGATAGATTAGAGAAATTGTTCTCCTTGAAGCAGAGAAGGTTAAGGGGAGGTTTAACAGAGGTGTTCAAAATTATGAGGGGATTTGACAGAGTGAACTGGGAGAAACTGTTTCCACTGGTGGGTGGATTAGTAACCAGAGGACGCAGATTTAAGATAGTTGTCAAAAGAACCAAAGTGGCGATAAGGAAAAATGTTTTCACACAGTGAGTTGTTTGGATCTGGAATGCATTGCCTGGAAGCAGATTTGATAACAACTTTCAAAAGAAGTGGATAGATATTTGGGGAGGACAAATATGCAAGGCTATGAGGGAGAGAGTGGGGAAGTGGAATTCATTTGGATAGCTCTTTCAAAGAGCTGGCACAGGCATGATGGGCCGAATGGCCTCCTTCTGTGCTGTATAATTCTATGATTCTATGATATAGCGCTTTAAAGTGTTTTATGGAAAGAATTTCCTGTAAAATGTACCACAGTTTAGTGCTTGGCTTTCACTTTCTACAAGAACAACAACAAGATTCCATTTATTGAGCGCCTTTCACGTCGGGAGGACGTCCCAAGGCGCTGTACAGTTGGGTCAGGACCCGAGCAGGAGGGAAATGGTCAGCATGAGGGGAGGGAAGGGAGGGAGCGAGGAGGGGGTAGAGAGTCGAGAGGGGAGCTGAAGGCACGGTCAAAGAGAAAGGTCTTGAGACCGGCCTTCAAGGAGGAAAGGGAGGAGGCAAGGCGAAGGCACTGGGGGATGGAGTTCCAGAGCCTCAGAGGCTGAAGGCCCGGCCACCAATGGTAGGGGGTTGGGGCGGGAGATGTGGAGCAGACCGGAGCCAGAGGAACGGAGGGTACGGGCAGGTAGGTAGGGGGATAGTAGGTCGGAGAGGTAGGAGGGAGCAAGGCCGTGAATGGCCTTGTAGGTGAGGATGAGGATCTTGAAATCAATCCTCTGGGGGATGGGGAGCCAGTGGAGGCGAGCGAGGGTGGGAGTGATGTGGTCCCAAAGCCTGGTGCGGGACAGTACACGAGCTGCAGAGTTCTGAATGACCTGCAGCTTGTGAAGGGAGGTGCCGGGAAGGCCGGCGAGGAGAGAGTTTCCATAGTCCAGCCTTGAGATGATAAAGGCGTGGACCAGAGTTTCAGCAGCGTGAGGAGTGAGGTAGTGCCGTAGTCTGGCGACGTTCCGGAGGTGATGGAAGGTGGTGCCAGTTGTGTTGCGGATATGAGGGAGAAAGGACAGCTCAGGGTCGAACAGAACCCGAGGTTCCTGACTGACTTTGAGAGGTGGAGAGGGCAGCCTTGGATGCTGATGCTGTCAGCGGAGGTGCGGAGGCGCTGACGCGAGCCAATCAGGAGGGCCTCAGTTTTGCGCACGTTGAGCTGAAGAAAGTTATCTCTCGTCCAGGACTCGATGTCGGACAGGCAGGCTGTCAGGACATCGGTGGTCGTGGAGTTGAGGGTAGAGGAGGAAAGGTAGAGTTGGGTGTCATCCGCATACATGTGGAAGTTAACCCCATGTCTGCGGATGATGTCACCAAGGGGGAGCATATAGAGGGTGAAGAGGAGGGGACCGAGGACAGAGCCCTGAGGGACACCGCACAAGACAGTGCGGGGGCCGGAGGAAAAACCATTAGTGGAGACAAAGTGAAGACGGTGGGAGAGGTAGGACCTAAACCACTCAAGGACAGGGCCTTGAAGGTTTAGGTGGGAGGACAAGCGGTGGAGGAGGATAGCCTGGTCGACCGTATCGAATGCTGCCGATAGGTCGAGGAGGACGAGGAGGCAGAGGGAGCCCTGGTCACAGATGGTCAGGATGTCATTGGTGACCTTGACCAGGGCAGTTTCTGTGCTATGGGCAGCACGGAAACCCGACTGAAGGGGTTCGAGTAATGAATGGTTGGAGAGGAAAGAGCGCAGCTGGGAGGCGACAACTTGTTCCAGGACCTTGGACAGGAAGGGGAGGTTGGAGATGGGCCGGTAGCTTGATAGCTGCGACGCATCAAGGGAGGGTTTTTTCAAGGTGGGAGTGATGGTGGCAGTTTTTAAGGGAATGGGAACAGAGCCAGAGGAGAGGGACAGGTTGACGATGTCTGTGATATGTGGGGCAAGGAGGTGGAGCTGGGAGATAAGGAGTGGAGTGGGGATGGGGTCAAGGGAGCAGGTGGTGGGTTTCAGGGATAGGATGAGTTTGGTGACAGAGGGTGGGGAAACGGGTACGAAAGTGTGTAGGGGAGGATGGGTAGGAGTCGGAGTGTGGGAGGGAAGGGGTGGGTGGATGTTGGAGGGGAAGTGACCGCGGAGCGAATTCCCTTGATTTTGGATTCAAGGAAATCCAGCATCTCCTCGCAGTGAAGGTTGGAGGAGATGACCTGCGCGGGGTGGCGGGGGGGACGGAGGAGTTGGGATGTGGTAGAGAACAGTAGCCTGGGGTTGTCCTTCGCCTCCAGGATTATCCTGGAGTAGAAGGACGATTTGGCCGAGGCTAGAGTGGAGCGGTAGATTTTGAGGAGGTCCAACCAGATTTGTCGGTGGACCGTTAGGCCAGATTTGACCCAGGTGCGTTCAGCGGCCCGCACCTGGCTCTTCAGTGAGCGGAGGTGGTTGGTGAACCAGGGGGAGGAGCGAGAATAGGAGACAGTACGGGAGGTGATGGGGGCAAGAGTGTCAAGTGTGGAGGAGAGGGTGTTGTGGAGGAGGATAGAGATAGGAGGATTCACCTTGCGATTGCATACAGATCATCAATCAGTGCGGGGGAGGAACTGGGAAGGAATTAGGGAGAGAATGGAGATGGGAGGAGTCATGTCGCAATTGATTGACACATCATTCTGCTTGGCGCCTTTTTGATTTTAAAAAAAATAACTTTCGTGGCCAAATTCAAAATTATATAAGCCCAAATCCTCTTGTCCAGCGCATCACAAACAAAATGTTGAAGAAAGTGTCTCTAACGCTACTGCAGAAGCTTGAAGTGTTGGACACATTCAAACAGGAGCCACCTAAGATTCCTCTACAAGAACTAGCCATCAAGACATCACCGCTGGCTGACCTCATTGCCAACGAACAGAAGCTGCACGGCACAACCTCCACCTTAGCAAAAGGTAATGCGCCGAGGAAAATATCCAGAGGTAGACCATGCTCTTCTTGTGTGATTCCAAAGGGTGTCCATCAAGCGGCTGCTCCGTGGACATATCGTCAAAGCAAAAGCAATAAAGTCGGACTTCTCTGTGACTGATCAGTGGTTTAGCTGCTGAAAGGCGGGCTGTGCCATCTCACCGCCTATATCGAACCTCAAGGACATCTGCCACGAGCTGATTCCGCCAAACAGCACTTCTTTCATCAGCCCAAGGATCAGAGGGTCACCGAAACCTGAGCGAGGACTGACAGTGCCTCATAGACGTTATCGACGTCAGCTGCCAAGTGTCTGTGTGTCACATGACTGCTCAATGCGGTTGGCCTGGCTGCCAGGGCCTGGGAGAACCTGCAGCCTGTGACAATATCCAGGCTGGGTTTGTCACTGGGACACTGCTCCCTGCACTGAGGTTGATGGTGAGAGCCAGGCCACTCCGAGGTCCTGGACATTGACACTGAGGATGCTCCAGAGGGTGATGACGCCAATGTCTTTGAAACTGTGGCTTCCAACCACCCGTGAGGCGACAAGGGCAGTGACAACGGTTCTGCTGACGATGCCGCCCTGGCTGTGAGGGTGAGCGCAGCCCTGGCTGTGAGGGTGAGCGCAGCCCTGGCTGTGAGGGTGAGCGCAGCCCTGGCTGTGAGGGTGAGCGCAGCCCTGGCTGTGAGGGTGAGCGCAGCCCTGGCTGTGAGGGTGAGCGCAGCCCTGGCTGTGAGGGTGAGCGCAGCCCTGGCTGTGAGGGTGAGCGCAGCCCTGGCTGTGAGGGTGAGCGCATCTCTGGCTGGTCTGCGAGATGCACAATGCTTTTTTTAAAAAAACGTCTTTTTACGAAATTGCAACGCAGTTCATAAAATTGTTGCAAGGTATTAGAAGGATACATTATGCTAAACTTGTGCAGTGCGACGTGAGAGATTTTTTTAATAAAAAAAGTTTACATTTGTAATAACTTGAGATTTTGTATAACTTAATTTTTTTTCACTTTACTGTAGGTAAATGTAATTGTTTACAAAGAGCCAATCACCAGTTAACCTTATTGATAGGGGTTGGGAGGTGAGGGGCGGCAGTGACTGTATCTGATGGACAGGGAGGGCACCAATTAACAGGGGCTCTGAGGTGATTGACACCTCCCGGAGCCACACCTTATTCCCATCCAATGGGAACAGCATTGGGAGGAAGAGGTTCTCAGCAGAGGACAAGTATTCGGCTGAAGCAGACACTGCACTACCACAACAACTACTGTAGTTTGTATCTGAAAGTGAAACATTCAGTTATCCACATAGGTGCTACAAGTCGATCTTCCCACTGATTTCAGAGTAAAAGATTGAAGGTGTGAAGTTGAAATTAATAACTTTTTTAAAAGTTTTGTGAGATATTCCCTTTTTTATGGTGTTCCTTGTCAACAATGTTCTAACTGTGAGATTAAGACCTTGGACTTTTGCAACCAAAAAAAGGTCTCTCGAGCAATTATCTGAATTGCTTTTTTTAACTTTGCTTTTTACTATACTGTTCCCCCAATGTAATTACATGTTACTTCTGGTGCCTCTGATTATCCTAATTTTAATGAATACCATAAAATCAGCCTAAATTAATATAATTTGTAACAAAAAAATGAAGGTTTTCACAACACTTTCAAGTGCTTGCAGCAAATCTTAACAGATTGCAATTTCTATTTTATATCAAGTATATAATTAAGTAATTAATGATCTGCATTTGTCACCAGGCAAATTTACAAAAAGTTATCTTTAACACATGGTATATAAAATCTGGATAGAAATATATATTAACTGCAAAGCCTTTCTAGTATTTAAAATTTGATAGTTTTAATAAAGGCTGTATTCTTTTCATCAAATTGTCAGAATAGAATTCTAGAATAGAAGCTAGGTAAGTTCCTGGAACTTAAAATGTTTTGAGTTTAATAATTGATGAAATACAGATGGAAAGAATGTTTCAAATTGGGTGTGGGGAGGCTCCATGGATCTGAAACTTACTTTGTTGCAGAAAAGTTAAATTTGTTGTACAAAAATGACCAGCCTCATTATTTCACATGACTATATCATTACAACTGCAATACCTGTATTATTTTTGTTTTGCCCACGTGTATTTCAGGATTTCAAAACATGCTGAAAGTGAAGAAAGAGTACAGTACTGTACTCACTTCCTTCACTTTCAGCATGTTATATATAATAATAATAATCCTTGCAAATGATACAGCGCTTTTCACGTCTTCTAGATGTCTCAAAGCGCTTCACAGAATATGCTGTAAAGTGAATTAACCGTATATTTGTGGGCGGGGTGGCAGGAGAGCGTGGGGAGGAACCTCTGCCTACCTTCAAGTAGTATAAAGCTCGAGGCGGCAGGGAGTTCAGCTCGGGGAGGGCGGAGCGGGGGAACCGCTGACGTCATAGTTTAGATTCAGGAGTGTGCGCACATTAAAAAAAAAAAAAATCCTCTGCACCCCCACCAGGACTCGCATCAGGGAACACCGTGGTCCTGTTGGGTTGGCTGCCCCAGCCCCAGCCTATGGGCTAATGTCGTCCACCTGACCACTCGCTCCAGGTCCCCGCATGCGCATTATGACTGCCGCTTTGACCCAAGCCCCCTCACCCCCTCCCTCCCCCCAAACCCTCCCCCCTCTGCATCTCTCCCGCTCTGTCCTCCTCTCTCTCCATCCCTCTCGCCTTCTATCCCCACTTCACCCTCCCACAACCTCCCTCTGTTCCAGCCTGGGAATCCTCCGCCGGGATCACCATGGCACTCGGCGTTGGCTGTCCAGCAGCAGCCACACCGACTGCCCCATTCCCCACCACTCTCGCCAGCCACCCCAGACACAGACCCGGGGAGCCAACCTCTCCTCCCTCATCCCCATCCCCTCCACCTCTGCCTCACAACCTGGACCCCCCTCCCTCCCCACACACCCTTCAGTCAACCACTCCCTCCACATCGGACTACAGAATGTCCGCTCCCTCTGTATTAAGGCCCTGGTCATAACGATCTCATCCTTGAGAGCGTTGACATCATGGCCTTAACTGAAACCTGGCTCACCCCAATCGACACCTTCCCCCTCATGGAGGCCACACCACCCGGCTACACTTCAATGCAATTTCGTTTGCTCAACGTGCGCAAAACTGAAGCCCTCCAGATTGGCTCACGTGAGCGCCTCCGCACCTCAGGCGCTGACAGCATCAGCATCCAAGGCTGCACTCTCCACCTCTCAAAGCCGTCAGGAACCTCGGGGTTCTGTTCGACCCTGTTTCTGTTTCTTTCCCACATCCGTGCCACAACTGGCACCGCCTTCTACCACCTCTGGAACATCGCCAGACTAGGGCACTACCTCACCCCTCACGCTGCTGAAACACTGGTTCACGCCTTCATCACCTCAAGGCTGGACTACGGGAACTCTCTCCTCGTCGGCCTTCCCGGCACCTCCCTCCACAAGCTGCAGGTACTTCAGAACTCTGCAGTTCGTGTAATATCTCGCACCAGGCTTTGCGACCACATCACTCCCACCCTCGCTCGCCTCCACTGGCTCCCAATCCCCCAAAGGATCGAATTCAAGATCCTCATCCTCACCTACAAGCTCATTCATGGCCTTGCTCCCTCCTACCTCTCTGACCTACTATCCCCCTACTTACCTGCCCGTACCCTCCGTTCCTCTGGCTCCGGTCTGGTCCACATCCCCCGCCCCAATTGCCCTACCATCGGTGGTCGGGCCTTCAGCCTCTCAGCCCCTCGGCTCTGGAACTCCATCCCCCAGTGCCTTTGCCTTGCCTCCTCCCTTTCCTCCTTCAAGGCCGGTCTCAAAACCTTTCTCTTCAACCGTGCCTTCACCTCCCCTCTCGACTCTCTACCCCCTCCTCGCTCCCTCCCTTCCCTCCCCTCACCCTGACCATTTCCCCCCTGCTCGGGTCCCGACCCAACTGTCCAGCGCCTTGGGACGTCTTCCCGACGTGAAACGCGCTCTATAAATGCAATCTTCTTGTTGTTGTTGTAACTTTGTCTAGCAGGGTTAACGTTCTGAACCCATTTTAAAATAAATTTATGCAAATATAAAAAATGCCAAACATTTGTAAATATAACATTGTCACATTGTTAAATACTGTCAAATATCAACTTGAGTTAATATATTTTCTTTTGGTCAGCCAGACACATGTGGAAACCCATCACCATACTCAAGAGTATCCAAACCAAACTGAGAATTCCATGCATCCCACCTACACATGGAAATTTCAAAGATACGTTGTTGGAATGCAATGCACATTCTCTCCATGGAGGGATGCATCCTGCTTACCTAATTCCTGAAAATAGGCGCAGTTCGGCAAGAGCTAAGGCTTGGGGACCCCATATTGTGCATTGGGATACTGCTGGAGTCTGTTCAGCTAAAACCACCTAGCTTGCCATTGATATTACTGTCTGGCAAGCTTTCCCACTGCTTGTCCAGCTAGGACCACACTCCCTGTTAAGGGCTTTGGCTTGCAGGGTTAACAGGAGAGTGTGGCATGATTCCCTGCCCCAGTGACTGGTCTTCCTTTCCAAATCCAGCCGATGTGCCTGGCTCAGGAACTGAGACGGCCACAGAGGGCTGGCTCGATTCCAACATTCTGTTGCTGCCAAACATGTCACAGTTCCAAACATGTCACTGCTTACCTCTTCTCTCCCCCCACCCCACTCCCCCAAAGAAGATGGATCATTTCATTGTAGAAACCTTAAATGTCTCATTTGAAAAATATATGTCAATGAAGTCTTCTGAGACGCTACTCTGCATGAATGCTAGTTCTAATGCTATATACTAAATGCTAGTTAGTTGCATTTATATAGAACCCTTCATGCAAGGTAGTCTTTCAAATGAGACATTTGAGGTTCTATCTGCCTGATCTTCTGGTGCATTTTAAACAATGCAATGGTGATATTCAAAAATAACTTTTCTTGGGATAAAATTGGTTATTGATTTCATGATTATTTGCACAAAATGCACAAAATGGCTGTGCTCATCTACAAAAACAGTAACTATTCTTTACAATTACTGTAAAACTCTGAGACATTTGTTCTTATAAGGTGTTGTAAATATACAATTTTTTTCTCCATATGTTCTGACAACAACAAATTACATTTACATAAACAACCAAAGTCTCCTTTTCTATCTTTGTATTGTTTGGGAGGGGAAATAAGGCATTGAAATTTCACTCCATTATTGATGAGAGGACTATTGTGTTGAAAAGGATCCTTAAATTAAGGATTTGTAAATTGTAACCATGACATCTATTCCAAGTCTGTTTTGTGGTTTTATATTTATTAATACATATAAATGGTGCTTTTAAGCCTTTGTAACCAGTTTTCAGAACCTGTGAAATTTAAGTCTTTTTATATAAGACATTACCAAGTGCTAAAGCCTAAACTAGTTACAATTTGACCATTCTGTACAATAAGGATCTTGTATGTGATTTTTTTTCCTCTGATTTCCCAAGAGCTTTGCTTACTTTAATGACTCTTTTATTCATTTTTTTCTAGCTAACAATCACAAGACAAATCTACAGTAAATTTTAACAGTCTCTGCACTCTGTCTCTGTGTTAAACTAACAAGCTTCTAATGTTCACTGCGTAATGTGCGCTATATGAAGGAAAGTTGTTGTGGCAGTAATGTCAGATACTACATGCACATCACCTGGTCTCCTTTCAGATCACACTCAGGAAATTAGAACCCATTGTTTCTATAGAATACCAATGTAGAAACCTACCCAATTATTTACACAGTAAACCAAATCACGTTTGAGGGTATAATATTTTTCAATTAGCTTTGGTGGTGGTAGAATATCAGTGGCTCGTCAATTCAGTTATTTTCTTGGTTGTTCCTCAATGGTTCAATTGATGGTGCCACTGCCGAGTGTGAAATAGGTTCCAAAACAGAAAGATCTAGATATGATCCCTAAAGTTTTTTTGGTTGTCAGATCTTAGCTAGGCCAGCAGTAATAGTGTTAAAATTAGCCTCTTTATTCCTGGGTTGGAATGGGAAAATCAGCCAGAATTCCCACTCCTTGTTGGAAAGTCTGCACGTGGGGACATTACTGGTGAGGACAGGATTGCTAGTTATATCCGCAACAATCAATTAATCTGCCACCATTCTCTTAGTCTCACACGTGAATATTATTAGTACTTGCACTCGATTCAGGACCTATAATGTGTTGATTTTCTAAAAGGCTTTCACCGATAATTGTTGTAAAATATAGTGGCTGTGTATTTGTAGGCTCTGGAGCAGAGGTGCTAATTAAACTGTAATCATTCAAAACCCACAAAATAGAAGAGGAAAAAGTTTTTGAAAGTGTTTATTTTTTTAGCTGACTCAACAATACTTAACAATACAGCATTCCCCTTGCATTTTATTGGGTTGTCAGCCTGGACTGTGAGTTCAAAACCCCACAATGGGGCTTGCATCCACAAGCTTCTGACTCAGAGGTGAGAGTGTTACAAACTGAGTGAACCAAGACTATCTCATCTGACCATCTCATCTGAAAGACAGCACCTCTAACAATGCAGAAGTTTCCCATCCCTGTATTGGGCTGTCAGCCAAGACTGTGGGCTCGAACTCACACGCATTCATCACATTGATTGCAATATGAAATTTTTTAAAAATGTCTTCGAGGCGTATCATATGCTTCACAGAATATTGCCTCCTTCAAGACCCGTCTCAAGACCCTCATCTTCGACTCTCATCTTCACCCTCCTTACCCACCTGTCCTCCAACCTCTCGACCCCTAGCTCGGGTCCGAAACACTGAATGTCCAGCGCTTTGGGATGTCCTCCCAACGGGAAAGGCACATGTAATTTTGTTGTTATTGGCCAACGTTTCACCCTGTCGGGAATCGAACCCAGGTCTCTCACTTGCGAGGCGAGTGCCCTAGCCATTGGGTTGAACCATAGTCCAATATGAGTCAGCTTGTTCAGGAGAGAAGGATGAAAAGCAATAGAAATTGGGTAAAGGTAAAGATATGACAAAGTTATGTTTGAGGAAGAACAGGGTACGATTTTCATATTTACATTCAGTAATTCTGATTTTCAACGGAAGCTTGTTTTAACATAATACTGATTTAATTAAATCGAAAATATCTATTTTAAGGCATATGTATGCATTACAGAAAATTACTTTTTGGATGCTGACCTGCATGAATTTCACCAATTTTAAAACTTGTAATATTGATATCCTTTACATCAATATTATGATTGGGCAACATCACAGAAGCCTTTAGTGTATTACAACAACTTTTATATAGCACACTTCATGCAGGATGGTGTCTCAGAGCATGTACCCCCAATGTCTTTCTTATTTTGTCCAAGAAATCTTTACTTTTGTCTTATCCAGGGAGGTTATAGGTAGCAAGTCTCCAATATGTGTCCTGTGATTATTGTTGCTTGTTCTTTTACCAGCTCTAAAACAATGACAAATAGATGGAATTCATTGTCGCAGGGCTGCACTTAATACGCTTATTGTACAGTGTTGCTATAAAATAATTATGCAATAATTATTTTTCTCATCATTGCATGCTACTTCAGTATTGTAAACATTTTAACTGCATTGCAAATTTAAAGGGAACAGTGATCCTGCAAGACCACTCCGCCTTTTGTACACAGCTTGTTAAACAACACCGAAGGACATGCAAAAATGTAATCGAATGTACCAATTAAAAATGAATTGTAAAACAAAATACAAAGGTTGATGTCGGATTCGATGCAGTGTTATGATAATGTGTTATGTAACGCCATTAGAGTCTTGCAGGTGTGGACATTTTCAGTTGTGAAGATACCTACACAATGGCTACCAGCGAAATTAGAAAAAATCCACTTATGGAGTCCTATAGCTCAGGACTCACCTCACAAGCAGAGACCTGGGTTCGATTCCTGTCAGGGCGAAACCGTGGACAAGTTTCCTTACTCCACATGCCTGATAATAATCCCTCAAAAAATAATAATAATTTGGTCACTCAATCCACCGCTGTTTGTGGAACACTGTTGTGCACAATTGGCTGCCACGTTTTGCCCACAAATATATGGTCAATTCACTTTACAGTATATTCTGTGAAGCACTTTGAGACGTCCAGAAGACATGAAAAGCGCTATGTCAAATGCAAGGATTCTTATTCTTATTTGCTCATGGAGTTTGAAGTGTAGACAACAACTTGCACTTATATAGCACCCTCCATGGAGGGTAGCATCTCAGAGCACTTAACAGAGCCTCACTCAGAGCCGGGGGCAGGGGAGGTGGCCGTAAGCACGTTTTAAAAGAAAGGTTTTCACGTGAAACTTGAAAAAGGAGAGAGAGGGGTAAGACAGAGGGATTTAGGGAGAGTGTTCCAGAGTTTCAGAGCATAGTGGCTGAAAGCGTGATCTCCAATGGTGGGGTGGGCGGTGCGAGGGGCAAGCAGGAGGCTGGTGTCAGTTGAGCGGAGGCACCAGGTGGTGGATTGGGGAGTGAGGAGGTCGGAGAGGGAGTGAAGGGATTCAAACACAAATTTGAGGATCTTGGTCCAGGTAAGTATGCAGGTGGCAGAGTTCTGAATCAGCTGGATCTTTTGAATGGTGGAGCTGGGCAGACTGGCGAGGAGTGCGTTTGAGTAATCCAAGCGGGAGGTGACAAACACATGCAGGAGGGTATCTCCTGCATTTGGGGTAATATAATAATAATAATAATAATACTTGCATTTGATATAGCGCATTTCAAGTCGGGAGGACGTCCCAAAGCGCTTCACAGAACACACTGTATTTCATATTGACTATATTTGTGGGCGAACGCGGCAGCCAATTGCGCACATCAATGTCCCACAAACAGTCGTAGATGGAAAATGACCAATGTATTATTGTTTTTTTTTGAGGGATTATTATTAGGCGTGTGGAGTAAGGAAACGGGGTAAGGTACGATCGGAGGCGTGCAATGTGGTGCAGATGGCAGAAGGCGGTCCTGATCAGGGACAAGATATGGGGGAGGAAGGACAGCTGGGGATCGAACCAGACGCCTAGCTTGCGCACTGGTTCGGTGAGTCTGAGGCAGAGCCCAGGGAGGTTGAGTTTAGATCCGCAGGAGTGAAGACGTTGATGGGAGCCAAGAAGCATAGCTTCCGTCTTGTCCACATTCAGCTGCAGGAAGTTTGCACTCATTCCAAGTAAAGGGCGCTATATACAGTGGAAACCTGTTAAGATGGACACATCGGGGATGGTCGTTTGGCCCGGCTTAAGAGACGTCCGAGGTTAACCAAAATACCATTTAGTTTAGTTCCAGTGAAAGTACAAGCAGCAGAGTTTTGAATTAATTGGATTCTTAAGGCTTCCTTTAGCCCCTGTCTATTATTTTCTATATCTGCGACTATTGTTATGAATAAAACCTGGCTTACATTGCCAAATAATTCCTGGGAAACCTCAGCTTTAAGAGTGGTCAATTGTATTTGTTGCAATAGACTGATTGGAATATCTCTTGGATGTATCCAGTCTCTTCTAAATGTATAGCAGAGGTATACGTCTGTTAGCAATATATACTTATATTGCTAAGCAGATGTGCTTCAGGGAATGATGAATACAAAGATTCCTCTGGATTGGTAAAATATTACCTTATATGAATTATTTATTCAATGGTCCTGTAGCTTAGTGGTTAGATCACTCGTCTCGCAAGCGAGAGGACCTGGGCTCGATTCCCGGATGGCGAAATGTTGGGAAAGTTTCCTTACTTGTCAGCATCTGCATACCTAACGTAAGTAGGAACCCGGTTGTTAGTCGATTGATAGATCGCTTTTCCGGTGGTAATAAAGTGTTCAAAACAAAACAAAAAAATTATAATTTGGTCTCTCAGTCTATAACTCTTTGTGGGGTACTTCTGTGTTGCCACGTTTCGCCCACAAAATATACAGTATATTCTGTGAAGCGCTTTCAGACATCTAGAAGACATGATAAGGCACTGTATCAAATGCAAGGTTTCTTATTATTGTTGGATGGAGTACTTAAAACAGCAAATGTTTCCCTGAAAGTATTCTTCCCTTTAGCAAGATTCTTCACCATTTTCTGTAGGTTGTGGAGTGGAAAATCAAATGCACAAGTCAACTGCATTACTTCCACTAGTTAGGTCTGCTGAAATCATCCATTGAAGGTAATATTGGGATTTCAAATTGACCTGCTGGTGAATTCTCAATCAACCTCTTTTGTCCACAGTCTAAATGATTCTTCTCGTATCTTGGCTTAAAAAAAGGATTTTTTTTCAAACTGACTGATTGAGACAATAAAAATAAAAAAAAAAATTATTTAGCCATTACAAATTATTGTTGCTCACCATTTCAAATTGTCACTTATACTGAATATGATAATATTGTACTGCACAGGCCCTGTAATAATAGAGATTTCCAGTGTGGTGCAAATCATCCATCTGATTGTATTTGTTACAATATGTACCTTGTGTCTGCAGTTAATTTCCACAGAGCTGTTCTGTCCAGAGAACAATCTACCAATAAACCAAAAACACAACACATATAAGGTTTTGCATCATTTGTATAATAATCATTTCAAGGTACATTTGGGAATTGACATATGTATCTTGAAAAATCAAACACTATTTGTGCTGATGGCAATGTGCCCACTGAATTCAAGCAAACTGCTGGGAATAAAATCAGCTTTGATAAAGTGAATAGCTTTATTTCATTTACAACTCAACCAACATCCAGGTGATTGTGATTGTCTCAATATATTTTGAAGCAGTACTTTTTTTTCAACTTTTAAACATTGGGTAATAGTGAAAGGTTAAAATGTCTCTTTACAACAATTTCGTATGCTGCAAAATGAAGATACGTTATGTTTCGTGCTATCCAAATTTCCACACACACTTGGCAAAAGCAAAGAATAAGTATATAAGCACTGATTAAATGCAACAAAGTGACAGATGGTCCAAAGATTTGCTAATAAATAACAACAGGTCAACTACAGGCCACAAGTAATGGGCCAGAAATTCATCTTGCTTCTAAGTACAGTGACTTTGATGATGTTTGTTTATAAAGGAATTTTTCCTATCAAAAGTACATATCATAAAATAGTTACTTAATAGTAATCAATAATACTTAATAATCAATTTCACATTTTGTGAAACGTGGATTACTCATACTTAGCCACTGATTACTCACGACTATCCACCAATAGCCATGAGTAATCCACAACACCAGCCACACTTGAAAAGCGCTTTTCAAGTAGCAGAACATCTTAAAGCACGTTACTAAGTAGGATTCAAGCAGAGTGAGAGAATGGGGGTGGGGTGAGGTAGGAAGAACAAAAGCACAGACAAAAATATAGGCTTTAGATGGGTTCTGAAACAGGGAGACAAATATGACAAGGGGATATGGCGAGAATATTCCAATGAAAGGAGCAAAATTGTTTGAAAGATTGCCCCCACTGATTGGCAAAACAACAATAGTTGTATTTATATAGCACCCTTCACCATGGGGTAGTTTCTCGGAGCACTGAAAAGCACAAACAATTGGATAAATAACTGCTTTCCAGGTACACAGAAATCTTTAACTCTGTATCGTCTGCAGTGTCATTTTTCAGATAAATTATTGCCAGATCTGAGTCAAAGTTGGGCTGCTTTTATTGAAATAGATTTATTGGAGTATATGTCTCATTAAAATTTGTTGCTGTTATGGTAATGATTATGATGTGCCAGCTGATGCTCAATAGGAAATACTTTAAACTTGTGTCCTCTCAGTCTAGAATGTGTGGTATATAGTTATCAGCATTTTACAACAACAACTTGCATTTATAAAGCAGCCCTCCACGCAGGGTAGCGTCTCAGAGCACTTAACAGTGGTGGAACCTGACTCTGAGCGGTGGTTGGGAGAGGGCGACCTGAAGCACAGTCGAAAATCAAAGGTTTTCAGACGGGATTTGGAAAGGGAGAGGGGGCAAGGAAGAGCGATTGAGGGAGAGTGTTCTGCGGGTTTTTTTTACTGCTTTTCTTGTTTATTTCACATTTTTAGAAACAGATTGAAATTGAAAATGGAAAGTAAAGTTTTCTTTTTGTGCTGTCATATACAGACACAATTGCACTGTGGAAATGTGGGTGTTCCATTTGCTTGTTATATGTAGCTGTAAAACAGTTTCCAGTCAGCAGCAGAAGAAGACATTGACTTTGACAGAACTAGGCAACACAAAATTAGTCTCTCAAGTTAATAAATTGTGTCAATTTAGCACAAAATGGTCAAGTTTAGACTTTTAATATAATGACAGAAAATCCATTTGTAAGACTGGTAACTCAGGAGTCACTGTAAAGTGAACTAAAGAATGAACATGGAATGTAAAGAAGATTATGTGTATTCTGAAGATACCAAATTGTATCAAAAGCTGCTTTAATGTTGCACAGATAGCGACAATCCCTAAAACAGTAGCGTGCCTTCAAATTATGAGAAATCATCAGGATATTGTGAGGCGGAACTATCTTCCTGTGCTACAATGACAATAATACTTATCATGTATTCATCCTTTCCCAAATTCATGTTCGTAATTACAAATCTTGTTCAATCCCAGAGGTGTAAAAATGTAACTCAGCCATAGACTCATTACAGAAATGCAAAATACAGAGGTTTTCCTTTTGCAAAATGTTAACATCAGAAAATCAAATCAAACACATAAGTTTTACATTTCTGCAAAATGAAATCTAAGATGGCTATTATTAACAATGAATTATGATTATAGCACTTTCTAAATTGCTACATATGGACAGGTTTATAGATTCTGTACATCATAGAGTTAGTTTTAATAAGATTGATAACAACTTAAAGAAACATTGCAAGGACAAAATGTATTTATACATTTGATTTAATTAATTTCCTACTTGATTTGTAATGTATACGTGCTTAAATACATCTATTAAAAAACAAAATTGTCAATAAGAGAAGAAAAATGAGCTCCCAATTACAGCAATTTTATTTACAAGGAAGCTGAATCAAAAGAACTGATAGTGCCAGGTTCACTGATTGATCTCAGACAGCATGAGACCAGGATACTTTACCAGTTCCCTCTCTCCCTCCTTGATACTGGTAAAAGGCAATTTAAATAATCTAAGCAAATTCATCTAATTGATTGTTTGAGTAAGATAAGTTGAATGTCCCTTTTCCATTCCTTCTGTGTCTTTCATCTTTTTTTTCGCCAGCCAGGTGCCTGACACATGCAGAAACCCATCACCGTGCTTAAGAGTATCCAAACCAAATTGAGAATTCTATGCATCCCACCTACACCTGGAAATCCCAGAGATAGATTGTTGGAATGGAATGCGCATTCTCATCCTGGTGGACCTCATCCTGCTTATATCTGAAAAGCACAGGTTTGAGCCCTCTCTAGGTGGATGGCAGGTACCAGGAACTCCCTGTGAGCTTCTCAGTGGGCAACACAGCTCCATCATGAAATGCGTGAGAGCATTGCCACTGTCTTCCTGTCCACAGCTCGGGCACATGTCCCTTCCCATTGAGCAAGGCTTCCACCAATTGGAGGTGTGGAATTTAAGCAGCAGTTGCTTGCCTCTCTGCAAACCAATTAAGGTGGATTCCAGATGATACACGTGCGTGTGTTCACAAACTCGGACTCCAGGTAACCCCTTCAACCAGCTGTCGCCCAACCTCAGTGTTTCCTCATCAGTACATCTGCCTTGAGTGCTGTGGGAGGATCTTTACAGGACAGCTTGTGACAGCCACCTGATGTTCTCGAGGTCCAAATCCAATACCAGCTGCTTAATCCAGGTCAAATAAATGTGTCGGCTGTGAAGCTGACTCCACCTCCAGGATGCTTAGCCACACGTTAGCGTAGGCTGGTGACCTTTTCCCTGCAGCCTCTTCCTATGTTTGCCACAAATCCACCTCACTGCTTGATCCTGGATATTAGAAATTCATCCTTTGTGTTAATATTACCATTAATGGTACTTTACCATAAAGGACATATAAATGAATGTCACATTTCTTGTTGAATCTCAGGGTAAGATGTAGTCTTACTGTGGTCACAGTACTTTTTGTGTTCTTTTCATGTTAGAGTAAATATTTTGATTTAAATAAAAGGATAGAGTGTTGTGGCACCTGAAATGATTAAGATATAGAAATTAAACAATCAGTCATAATTCAGACATCAAAATGATGAAGTATTATCAAACACCACGTTTGTCTTAAATGGGACTGAGTGCTTATGACTCAGTGAGAAAATATTTTCTTGTGAATTTCTTATTAAAAATAAGATGCATATTTATATAAAAAGTAATCAAAGATGATGAAAATGTGATCAAAAAATGTATTTTACCTGCAGAAAATGCACCACAAGTAACTATTACTGCACCAGAGGGTAATCTCCTTGGAAAAAGTACAGGCCCAACCCCAGACTGCTCACCTCCATCCCCGGACACAGCATTGAAAAATATTGAGAAGGTTATCCGGCCCCAGGTAAGTTGGGTTATTTGTATGTTGAGTTACATAATGTATTGTTATTTGTATACTCCAATAAAATCTATTTCAATAAATGTTGCTACCATTGAATAAAATATTATAAATTATAATCACCATTTTGTTTGTAAATCAATGTTACCTTTGATCTGTACTATTGAATGAATGGGGAAAATTACACCTGGGTTTCAATAATAGTCGATGTAACATTTTAGAGTCGATGTAACATTTGGCAAATTGTTGAATTAAGTCTTAACTGTAAAGTTGTTTTTTCTGTAGTTCTTCAAATCTGGATATTATAGGCTATTATTTTAATATTTCTAGTGGGGAAAATGGTTGAGCCTGTTTACAGGATTCTGATGCTCATGCTAACAGCATGGACGCACTAGGAATATTATGCATTTAGAAGCAGTAGATCATGCCTCATGAATTTAAGGGTCTTTATAAATGGGTTCAAGCTCATGGAAGCAATGCAAATTAGCTGGTTTAATTGATAAATTCCTTTAGAAATAGGAAGTAAATGTTGATGATAAATGAATAAAGCTGTCTAGGGACAACAACTGGTAGAGTTCCACATACATTTAGTTCTGTGTCCTTTGTTTTTCAATAATTCAGTGAGCATTTCTTATATTCTATTTTTTGCTGTTATTAAGTAGTCAACCAAGTGGGCTGGTGAATAATATGTGGGCATAATAAATAGCATTGAAGTGGTGGTTGAAGTTTGTATTTATCATTTAGTTTGCATTTATCATTTAGATAAATGCAAACTAATGTATACTAAAAAAAAAACTATTTTTTTAAAAAATCCATCTCCCATTCTGCTGATTTTAACCAAGGTAAAAAGAGCATAATTGGGTATTATTGTTCATTATTTCTGTAGGTTTACAATGTAAAGCTGCTGTCAATGAAACTAATCATACATTAGGTTAACTTTGACTCAAAGCAAACTATTCTAGCCTTGCATAGATAAATAAATAATAATCCTTGCATTTGATATAGCTCCTCATCATGTCTTCTAGATGTCTCAAGCACTTCACAGAATATACTATAAAGTGAATCAACTGTATGTTTTCGTGGGCAAAACGTGGGCTACCAATTGCACAGAGCAGGGTCCCACAAACAGTTGTAGATTTTTATTTTATTTATTTTTTGAAGGGATTAGTACCCCTGGAAAAGAGATCTGGGGGTAACAATCCCTTAAGAACAACTGGGTTCCTAATTACTGCGTGGTAAACAGAGGCGTGTGGAGCAAGGAAACATGCCCAGCATTTTGCCCTACCTGGGAATCAAACCCAGGTCCTCTCACAAGCTTAAAATGTTGTAACCATGATGCTACAGGGCTCCACAGATCTGTCAGGAGGCCAGATTTAAAATACTTAATACCATTTTAAGTACCCTACCTAAAAAAAACTATTGAAGTGTTGGAGAGATTCAAAGAACAAGAGGAATAATTCCTGGATTCACTTGCTTTATTAGATTTAGTTGAATATTGCAAGGCTTTTTGAGGTCATGTACATCGTGCAGGATGTGATGTTGGTGACAACCTCATGCACTGGAGGTTTGCCATTTTTGGTGCGAAATCGGCTGGCTTTCTGGGTACATATACAGTAACATCGTTGGTCACCAAGGTGACATCACAAATCGGAAGCTCAAGATGATGATTGTGTCCTATTGTAACACTGGTTGGGATTTTAAACCCCAACTGCAAAGTTATAACAGAGCTGGACTGTATTTGTTGGGGTGAATTACCTGAAAGGAGAAGTTTAGCATGACTGGAAGGAGCTGGCTTCATGGGATGAAGTAACCTTTCTAGCTATACACTTTTTTCACTTATAGTTTTCGAGTACAGTACTTGCATTTATTAGAAATATGTTCACCAGCGGCCTTTTGTTTCATCTTGTATCCTAGATGATTCTAGTCTGTATCCTGTTGGACATTTTAATTCTTTGTTTCATCATAACACATCTTATTAAGATTTGCTTGTACAATAGACTTCTGCATGAAAAATTAATAAGATCTAAAAGTTGGCCAAACTATTGATGGTGAAGAATTTATTTAACACTCCTGCCTTTCATGATGATCTGAAATATTTCTACTTGACGTTTTCCTGAAAGGTCCTCTCTGTTCTTTAACATGCCATTAGTAGAAATATTTCTATCACAAGTAGAATAAAAGTTTTCTTTGGATTTCTCTTGCTACTATCTACATCCTGACTGCAGTCAAAAGTCAGTAATAAATGCAGGAACTGTCAATAGCAGCAGGAGAGCTTTTTCCTCGTATCCATTCTGCTGCTTCAGATCCAGCCCACCCAGTTGTTTGCTGCTTACCTCTACCGTTTTAGATCAGTTCTCCTCTCTACCCTTATCCTTTGTCGACTTTGATCTCAAAATTGTCAAGGTTTGATATTTCTAGCCAGTGCTTTTGGATCTTGGCCTTTCCCTCTGGCTAATCAGGTTCCATTCTAACAAACTCACTATCTTTGGCTTTCTCTTCTTCATCTTCTCAGCTACAGCGACAAACTTGAAAGATCCAAGTTATAGATCTGTTTAAATTCATTCTCCTGTCTCTTCGACAAAATAAATTTCTGTTCAGATAATTTGATTTTGCTTTGTTGTTCCTGCACATAATTCAGTCGGACAAAGGGATCTGAAACAGGAAATGTAAATCATTGTTATAGTTGGTTAACTGCGGAAAGCAACGTCAATGTTTCCAGGGATATATGCAGGCCATATAGTAAGGTTGATTTTAGAAACCTACGTCAATTCAGTAATTATTTCAGATCTGGGGAATGTAAGTGCGCTCCTGGAAACCTAATTTCTTGTTCCCCTTGAGAAAATATATAATTTGTAATTGAAAGAATGAATGTAGTCTGGTTTGTAATTAAAGCATGTCTGAAAAGTAATGACTGTAAATGTTCATATGGTATTCATTGCTATGTTATTGTTGTATGGTCTAGAACAAATTCATAAACCTGCTTGGAAGGTAATTAAATGTAATTTGGAGCGGAATGAATCAAGCCAATGATTTTGTTTGCAATATAACGAAGCTCAGAATTTGGGGTAGTTTTGCTGAACATGAACTGGATCATATATGTCAGGGCTAATAGTATTATAATGTGCTTTGATACAGTGGGTCAAATATTCAATGTATGAAGTGGTACATGGCAAATGTAATATTTTATTTTTGTCTAATTGACAGAGTGCCCCTTCCCTGGGCTTTAATGTCTGGGTAACTTGTACATCCACCATTACTGCAACCATAGTGCAAAGAGAGGTTTAAATGCATTAATCCTAATTTAACTAGTTAAACTAGGATCAACTAGCTAAACTAGCTAGTTATTTAGCTAATTTCTGGAACTTTCTCTTGTGGAATTGTAGGTGACTTGCATTTGCCACCTTTCAAAACTGCGCATTGGAAAATCAGATCTCAAGTCTATGGGAAATTGTGGGCACAAACCTACTCTGTGGGGTATTGGGAGTCTCACCCGGTCAATACTGTGGGTGTTCTACGTTGTTAGAGTTGGAATCCTTTGGATGAGATGTTAAACCAAAGTCCCAGCTGTCCAAAGGGTAAAGATCTGAAAGCACTTGTCAACAATACACCAAGTAAAATTGCATAGATACGTCAAGACTGTTTGTTGGGTGCAAATTGACTACTGTGTTGCCTCTACACTTTAGAGTAAATCTTGAGAAGCACTTTGAGACATTTTAACAATATGATACATTAAATGCATGCATTACTATCATTATTATTTCCAAGAATAACAACTTGCATTTCTACAGGGCTCTTCATGTAGAATAATGTCTCTTACAATGGTGGGGTGCCATGTTCGAGGAAGAGGGGGATAGAAAAAAAATTTTGATTGAGTATTTGTGAGGGAAAGGATTGGATTTTGTAAATCTATTCATTTATACCTGAAATATGAGGCAAGTGTTATGAGTGCTTCTGAGCATAGTTTTCACTTTTCTGGCTGCATCATGTGACATTGCACATTTTTCTGCAACTGTATCTGAAAAAATAATAAACCAACAAAATATTCCTTAAAAACACATTAAAGAATTACCTTAGTGGTGCATGGAGTGATGGAAGCATCCTACATGTGTTGGGAAGTTCCCATTAAGAAAGGGCACACAGCACAAAATTGCCTTTAATTCAGCACCAAATAGTAGCAACACTGGAGAAGTCAACGAGTGTCGCAAGCAGAAAAAAGACTAGAGCAGAATGCTCTGCTGAGGCTCATGTTAGGATATGTGTTTTGGGGCAGAGTTGTTAAAACTTTACTTAGCATCAAGTCATGCTGGCTTGAGTCTGCTTGAAAATTGTTGATGTTTCACCCTGATAAGCACAAACGTAAATTTAAAATAAATTCTTATTTAAATGGAACACATCAGAAATTAGCAGTTTACAGGAAATAAGTCATTACAGTTGTCTACAAAAATCATTCACGCCTGCAACCTATGTGAAGTATTCAACCAATATTGTGTTATTTTACATCTTAAACTCATATCCCCTGTGTAACCTTTCTATTGTATTGGAATATAAAGTTTGAGCAGCAAATTGACTGAGTGTATTTCTTAAACCTGACTATTGCTTTTTTGCGGCTGAGACTTCACAAGTCTCTTGCCACAATGCATGAACAGTAGGATTTTTTTTGGTCAGCCTGTTGTCTGACACATGTGAAAACCCATGCTTAAGAGTATCTAAACCAAAACTAAACTGAGAATTCTATGCATTCCACCAACACATGGAAATCCCAGAGATAGATTGTTGGAGTGGAATGCGCACTCTCTCCCTGGAGGTACTCATCCTTCTTACCTAATTCCGGAAAGTATGAGGTGCAGGTTGGCAAGAGGTAAGGGTTGGGGACCCCAGAGTGTGCGTTGGTGTATTGATGTAGTTTTAACCAGCTAAAACCACATAGCTTGCCATTAATAACAAAACTGTATGGTTATCAGCAGTGCTCTGGAATACTGCAGACCCACCTGGCTTAGGAACTGGACTACTAAGACTGCCACAGAGGGCTGGCTCGATTCTGATGTTCCGTTGCCAGCCTTGTTCAGCTCCAAGGAGCCCCGCTTGCCTCTCCCCACCACCCCCCACCCTCCGGAGGTAGTCACTAGTTCCATTGTTCGACATCTGACAAGCACAGGTTTGAGCACTCGCCTGGTGGATGGTAGGTACCAAGAACTCTCTGCAAGCTTCAGCATGAAATACATGAGAGCATTGCCACCATCTTCCTGTCCGCAGCTCAGGTATACTTCCCTTCCCATTGAGTGATGGTTCCACTAATTGGAGGTGCAGAGTTGCCTCTATGCAGGCCAATCAACAACAACAGCAACAATAAAATTACATTTGTATAGTGCCTTACACTTCAGGTGGACGTCCCAAGGCTGGGACAGTCAGACTTTCGGACCCGAGCTGGGGGTTGGGATTGGGGAGAGTGGAGGGCAGTGGGGGAAGCAGGATGATCGAAAGCACAGTTGAAGCTTAACTTAACAATCTTGAGATGGATCTTGAAGGAGGCAAGGGTGGGGGGGCAAGGCAGAGGAACTGTGGGATGGAATTCCAGAGGGTGGGGGCAGAGTGGCAGAAGACCCGCCCGCTGAGTGGAGGGAGCAGGCAGGATGGTAGGGAGCTAGGAAATTACAGAGGTAGGGGGGAACAAGACCATGGAGGGCTTTGAAGGCAAGGACCAGAATCTTGAACTGTGTTGTCGTATTCGCTGCCTAAAATAGTGTTTGCGTAGATTCATTCTGAATTTACAGCCCTTCATTCGCAGGCCGTGTCCTCTGCTTCTACTATTCTGGATAATTCAAAACAGCCTGTCAAGATCTATATTGTGCAACCTCTTTAAATTCTTAAAGACAGCAATCATGTCACCTCTCAATCTTCCTTTTTCCAGCGTGAACATGCCCAATTGGCTTAGTTGCTCCTCATAGTCCAGTCCTTCCATTACCTCAATCATTCTGGTTGCCCTCCTCTGTATCTTCTCAATTTCTCCAATATCGTTTTTGTACTGTGGTGAGCAGAACTGTACACAGTACAGTACTCTAAATATGGTCTCACCAATGATTTATACAGTGGCAAGATTACCTCACTATTCGGCTTGTTATTGATCTTTTGATACATCCCAACATCTGGTTTCTTTACTCACTGCCACAGAGCATTGCTGGAAAAGCTTATTTAGAAAGTGATGTCCTGTATCTGTGGTTAATGATGAAAATACTCTCCTTTGCAGTTAAATTGTCTTTGAAGTGCAATATAGGATTGGATGGAGTGGCCATCAAACAGTTAAGAAAAGTACTGCAAGTCATCCTTCCTCCTGCTCAGGTCAACCGCTTCCTCAACTATGGGAAGGATATTGGAGTTGTCCGAGAGTGCCCTACTTTGCTATGGTCTGGTTCAAGACCACAAGGACATTTTATGTGGAGAGTAATTAGTAATATTTACATCTTGATTTCTTTTGGCCTTATTTACATGATTGCAGCTGGATCTAGATTTAAATGATTTACTTCCGATTTCAGAACATCCAGAATTTGTCAAATTGTAAAATATAGCTCTAATTTTGACACTAGCTCTCTGTGTTTCTTTTAAGAATTTGGTTCTTAAGTAAATTGTAAAGTTTACTTGTAAATTTACTTGTAAATCATAAAGTTCTTAAGTAAATTGGTCACTTCAGTCCACGACAGTTTTTGGGACACTGCTGTGCGCAATTGGCTGCCGCATTTCGCCCAGAAAATATACAGTCAATTCACTTTACAGTATATTCTGTGAAGGGCTTTGAGGTGTCTCGAAGACGTGATAAGGTGCTATATCAAAGGCAAGGATTATTACAGAAAAACAATTTCAAAATGAAGACTGAATTTATCAATTTGCCACATTTTAGATGCTCTGAAATGTTACATAAATAGAGTAACTATAGATGTCCTACTTAACAAACCACCTTCACTTCATCTCCTCAAATGTTTTTTCCTCCTGTCTTTGCCCGGTCACTATTGCTGTACCCCAGGGCTCCATCCTTGGCACCCTCCTCTTCCTCATCTATGTGCTCCCTCTTGGCGATGCCATCTGCAGACATGGGGTAAACTTACACATGTGTGCAGATGACACACAAATCTACTTCTCCGATGATTTCTCAGCTTGTCTGGCGGACATCAAGGCCTGGATGAGCAAAAACTAAATGTTGATAAGATGGAAGCCATACTCATTGGCTCTCGTCAACGTCTTCTATCCTGCGGCTCTGACCTCCTCAGCTTCCCCAGTTAAGACAAATGGAGAACTGTTTGGAGTCCTGTAGCTCAAGGTTAGAGCACTTGCTTTGCAAGTGAGAGACCTGAGTTCAAATCTAGGCAGGGCGAAACCTTGGGCAAGTTTCCTTACTCCATACTCCTAATAATAATAATAATCCCTCCAAAAAATCAAAACAATAATAAATTGGTCATTTTCAATCCATGACTGTTTGTGGGACATTGCTGTGCGCAATTGGCTGCCGCGTTCGCCCACAAATATACAGTCAATTCACTTTACAGTTATTCTGTGAAGTGCTTTGGGACGTCTAGAAGACGTGAAAAGTGCTATATCAAATGCAAGGATTATTATTATTATTAAATAGGCAAATAGTTAGTAGTAATGTGCCCCCAGCATTAGCTGACACATTCAGAAGAAAAGGCAGGATTGAGGTGGAATCCTAGTGAATAAAGTTAGGAGCTTGTCTGAAAATGTGCAAATAGCTAAGTTAGAATGAAATTGTCGCAATCTTCAGAAAAATGCAGACTCCTGAAGATTTTAATTTTGCTACAGTTGGACCTGGAACAAACCATAAACTATCTCTAAATGGAGAATACTTATTTGCGCTTGTGTACTGTTTGGTAGTTTCAGTGAATGTTTTGTTACTTTCTTATAATGGGAAAACCTCAACCTGATTAACTTGAAGCAATATCAATGGAAGAATTGCCTCTTGTCTGGTGATGTGCATTTTCCAGGAGCTAAAGACTTCTGGTTCCAAGTTTTCTGTTATCTTGCTTTCCCTTGATGCATTTTGCAATCAGGGGAAACAAACATGAAGCAATTTGAGCACAGAAAAGTTTGCATTCTAACTAAAGTGTAAAAAATATTGTGATTAGTATTTTTTCAAAATGGTCACCACTTAAGATTTCCTGTATGAAATTTATGAATGATAAAAACCTCAGAACAGATGAATTTGTATTTTTAATATTATCATTCTATTAATTTGTACCGTTGGACACTATTAACAATTTTGATCTTGTTTTTAAGTATAGCAAATAGAGTAATTTTAGCAAATAGATCAACTTTTTATTGTAAAGAGAGTCAGGATACACTTTAATGTTTGGGACTTTTTAATTACATGAGGTTATCAAGAGTAAATGAAATTAATTAATTCAGGACCATTGCATTTAAGTATAGAAAATTTCACTCTAAGGAATATTGTTGCTTCTGCCCCTTATTGTTGAACACTGTACTCAGATTAATGGTAAGGCTTATTGTTAGACTGGAAGAGATGATTGTGCGTTTGAATTAAAATTAACCACTTACAAATAATTCACAAATTGTACACTGTGGAAAAGGAATAACTGCAGGCCTGAAGCATTTTGGATGTTTAAATTTTGTATTAATGCAAAAATGTTTTAGTAATCATTAATATATTTTTAGTCTTGTATCTAATTTCTATTTTTTACTCAGCATATGTGCTGCATAGATGAGGCTCTTCAAATTATATCTGCTTTGTAGTGTGTGTTAATGCATTTGTGTCACATACACTGAAGTTAGCATAAAATGTAGTGTGAACATAATTCATGGAGCAAAAACTGAATTTAACTTAATGCTTGTGAATATAAAAGCACATCATTTTGCCACAATTTGGAATCATGACTATCCTCAATTTATGAGTGGAAGATACACATCTTATTACTGCAGAATGTACATTAAACTATACACATTAAGTAGTGACATTGCATTACTTATATTTTAAAATGAGGTCTACATCAATCCTTTATGTTTGAGGGTGTTACTGTATTTATAATTCTTTTTTCCCCTTGGGCCACATTATTGCACAATATCACCTCCTTGCCATAAATATAGTGTAGGGGAGTGAGTGAGACTAGTTTTAGAGGGATGAACTATCATAATATGGAGATCTTTAGGCCTGAAGAGAAATGTTTCATAGGGAAACTTAACATGTTAGTATATATATGGTAAATAGAATAAGAGAACATAAACAATACTTTCAGATATATCAGGGTAGCAAGGCAAGATGGCACAGCTTAGAATTCTGAAGGTTAATTTTAGCAATGACACAATAAATATTTCTACATGCTGAAAGGGGTTAGCAGGAGGCATGGCAATGTTGAAACATTTAAAAGCTCTTTATAGTTACGTGTGGACTGTTTCTGTAGGCAAACGTCATATCAACTTTAGACACAGCAAAGTCCCACAAATAGCCAAATGTTCTGTTGATGTTCTTCAAACTTGTAATCAGAGCCAATGTTCAAGGGGCTCCATGGTTGATCAGTTGTTGATCAAATGATCAACTAATGATTATATGGGAGGAGAGAGGAGAGGTAAACACAATCTTCTTAGGGCTGAGTTGAATGCAAAGTCACTTGTTTGGCAATGGAATTTCAGAATCAAAGGTCCGATCAGTATTACTATGAAAGTCAATCTATATTGGTATTGATTTCAGAGAAGTGCAATGACTTTTCATATTATAGACTGTAACATAGGAGCTCATCAAACAATTCAGATGTCAAGACTGTTTATTTCACAAACCATTGGTTTTACATAGACTCTACACTGAATAGCTCACTCTACTCAGCCTACCCACCCTTTGATTCAGATGGTTTGTGTTTCAAGGTTTCCTACAGGACCTTACAGGCTAAACCAGCCATGTGTGTGACACTCACCTAGCCGAAAGGGCCATTTAAGTTAACACTGTTTACTTGGTGGGCCGCAGCATGAAAAAGTTATGCATAATATTGTACCTGGTATTATAGTGATTGTATGTATACTTTCTCAAATATACCAATTTGCAGGAAACATCATCCCCATTGCACAATCCTAGTCACAAAAGAAATGCGAAGTCTCAGTAGATAATGCTAAGTTTAACTTATATTCAGTAAATACTGGCAGGCTGTGAACATGCCATTTAGTACCACTTTCTATAACTTCATTTAGGACTTCTTTTCCTGCACCAGTTCCTTGATATTTGGCTGTACATCCTTACCTGTGGCCACTCCCAACACAGCAGCCAAGTTGATCTGGCTTTTAATTTGTTAACACATTTATTAACATGTATTGAAAAGTGGGATAGATAGTAAAATAATCCGTTTTTTTTCTCTACAGTTTAAGTGGAAACTTATGGACGTAACAACTTGGGGATTGCCAAGCACCATTTAGGCGATCTTGGGGAGGTGGGAGTTTGCGATATTTCTTAACAGATTTCTCAATTACGAAATCCAGAAGCCCGTGGCACCAACTCACACCAACTCAAGAGTGGGATTCCTTCGAGTCAGAAGAACATACATAACATACATCAAGTTACCAGAAGGAGTCACTGCTCAGATTCCTTAATTTAAAAATATTGGATCAAAAATACTGCAAAATTAAGTGTTCTAGGCTCAGTGCCCTCAACTTCTGAATGAGTCAAATGGATGCATAGGTGATGGGTGAAAATATATTTTGAGGGGGCTGAGTAAAACGCAGTTGAAGGGTCGATCCCCTTGAAGACAAACAAATCATTGGGTTGACTGACAGTTCCTTTGGCCAATAAGGTGTGAGGATTCCCCAATAAGCAGCTCATCGGATGGAAGTGGGCAGGCAACGGCAACGAATTGTGATTTTAGAAACCTGAGATTCCCGTCTGCCTGTTCAGATGAACGTTAACAATCCCCACGGTACTGTTCAAAAAGACAAGGGAAATTTTCCCTGATTTCCTGGCCAACAACAACAACAGTAACAATACTAATTCTTGCATTTGCACGTGTTTGAGACGTCTGAAAGTGCTTCACAAAATATACTGTAACCTAACTATATTTTGTGGGTGAAATATGGCAGCCAATTGTGCACAGCACTGTCCCACATGGGTTAGCTGACTTTTTTTAAGTTTGTGTTGTATATATTGCAAGCTTCATAAAAACTGGAAGTTAGAAACTGTGATCTAATATTCAAGAAGACATTCATTAAGTAATCAAAGACCAATTAGTCTTACACCAAATGGGGAGGAAAATCATTAAGTTCCTTTTGCAGGATTCTTTAAAAAATTGTAGTCTACAAGAAATGGTTAGCTGGAATTGTTTGACAAATTGACTAATTTGGTGGGCAAAGTCTATCCAGTGAATATAATTTCATTTATATTTTCAGAAAGCATTTTCAGACAAACTTGCTGGATTGAAATATAATAATAATAATAATAATAATAATAATAATCCTTGCATTTGATATAGCGCTTTTCATGTCGAGAGGACATC
This sequence comes from Callorhinchus milii, assembly GCF_018977255.1. NCBI lineage: Eukaryota > Metazoa > Chordata > Chondrichthyes > Chimaeriformes > Callorhinchidae > Callorhinchus > Callorhinchus milii. Next base: position 54,684,525 of record NW_024704746.1, read on the forward strand.
CCAAAGCGCTTCACAGAACACACTGTAAAGTGAATTGACTGTATATTTGTGGGCGAACGCGGCAGCCAATTGCGCACAGCAATGTCCCACAAACAGTCGTAGTTTGAAAATGACCAATTTATTATTGTTTTTGTTTTTGGAGGGATTATTAAGTATGTTTTAGTAACAGAAATAATAATCTTTAGACTTGATATAGCATCAGGGTATTGTAAAAATGTTAGTACATTTTCATATCATTAGTACATTTTCAAAGTCTCAAAGTGCTTCACAGGGATATATTGTAAAATGTAGTGACTGTGCATTTTGTAGACAAACATGGCAGCCAATTTGCACACAACAATTCCCCATAAACAGCCATGAATGGAATGAACAATTTTATTTTGGGGATTGTTGGCCAAGAGACCATGAGAAACTCCCTTCACTTTTTGAACAGTGTCATGGGATCTTTAGCGTCCATCTGAACAGACTGTCAGGACCTTGGAATGGCAGCTTAGACTATGTGAATTGAAAGTCCTGAAGTTGAGCTTAAACCCACAACCTTCTGACTCTGAGGCGAGCTTGCTACCAACAGAGCCAGGCTGACACACATACACTGAGAACTGAAAAATAACTTAGGTTGGCACAGTAGAGTTTGTCTATTTATTTGGTCTCGGATTATAGTCTCTGAAGTAGAGTTCCCTCCCCCCCCAGACGTTAGGCTGACTGGCCTGTAGTTTCTGAGTTTATCCTCTGCGCCTTTTTGTACAGGGGAATAACATTTGCACCACCCCGGTGTCCAAGGAGGATTGAAAGATTGTGGCCAGAGCCTCCATTATTTCCCCCCCCTACTTCCCTCAGTAACTTAGGATGTAGCCCTCCGGACCGGATGACTTATCTACCTTGAGCACAACAACCTTTTTAGTACCTCCTCAGTTTATTCTTACCTTATCCAATTCCTCTACCCTCTCCTCCAATACTATGGCATTGGCTGCATCCTCTTCTTTGGTGAAAACAGATGCAAAGTACTCATTCAGTACATAAGTCATGCCCTCTGCCTCCACAAGAAGATTTCCTCTTTAGTCCCTAATTCGACCCACACTATCTTCGACTTATTTTATAAGTTATTATAACTTATGTTATGGGAACTACAGGCCATTCATCCTAACACCAGTAGTGGGGAAATTTCTAGAGACTGTAATCTAAGACCAAATAAATTTTTACTTAGAAAAATATATTAATAAAGGCAAGCCAAATAATTATTCTTTATATACTTATACGTTAGGGTTCCCTTTTATGTTACCAACTAATCTTTTCTCATACAATCTCTTTGCCCCTCTTATTTCCTTTTTCAGTTCTCCTCTGTACTTTCTATATTCTATTTGATTATCTTCTGTATTTTAGACCTGACATTTTCAAAAACCTTCTTTTTCTGATGTATTTTAATCCCAATTTTCTTAGTCATCCAGGGAGGTTTGGATGCTCCTCTTTGTTCTTTCCCCGAACTCCTTGAAGGCTTCCCATTGCCTGTTAGCTGCTTTACCTGCCAATCTTTCTTCCAGTCCACCTTGCCTAGGTCCCTTTTTAACTCACTGGAAATTAGCCCTCTTCCATTTGAGTATCTTTATGTTTGATTGTTCCTTGTCACTTTCCATAAGTACTCTAAACCTAATGATGTTGTGATCACTGTTGTCCAGATACTCTTCTACCGAAACCTGCTCCACTTGCCCCACTTGATACCCCAGAACAAGATCCAACACTGCTTCCTTCCTCGTTGGGCTGCTAACATACTGTTATTCTGCTCACATTTCAGGAATCCTTCCCCCTCCTTGCACTTTACACTGTTATTTTGCCAGTCTATGTTAGAATAATTGAAGTCCCCCATTATCACTATTCTATTGGTTTTGCATCTTTCTGAAATCCACTTGCAGATTTGCTCATCTGTCTCCTTCCCGCTATTTTGTGGTCTATAGTATACACCTAACAGAGTAACAGCTCCTTTTCTGCTCCTTCACTCTAACCAAATAGATTCTGTTTTTGGATCCTCTAGCACATCGTCCCTTCCCAGGGCCATAACTGTGTCTTTAATCAATATTGCCACCCTTGTTCATTTTTTCCTTCCCTATCCCTCCTGAATACATTGTAGCCAGGAATATTCAGCTCCCATTCCTGCTGTTGTTTGAGCCAGGTCTCCGTTATTGCCATTAAATCATAACCCCATGTGGCAACTTGAGCCTGTAGCTCACCAACCTTATTTGGCACACTCCGTGCATTTACACACATGAACTCCAAGACCGACTGAGTCTGCTCTGCATTTCTCTCTCATCTAATCCCACCTTTTTCTGTACTACTCCTTATTACACTGCTATTCATCTCTCCTAGCCTTTATGTAACTTGTTTCACCTCTCTGATGTTGCATCCTGATTCCCTTCCCCCCTCAAAATTAGTTTAAACTCTTCCCCACAGGACTAGTTAACCTCCCTGCAAGGACATTGGTCCCAGCCCTGTTCTGGTGTAACCCATCCACCTTGTACAGGTCCCACCTGCCCCAGAACTGGTCCCAATTTTCCAGGAACTGGAATCTACTCTTTAGCTTTTTCCCTAGCTTCTGATAATCTCCCTGTAGGATCTCAGCCCTGGGATGTAGTTCATTTTTTTTGAGGAATTCTTGCTTTTCATCCCTTTGAGCCATCGAGAAACTAAACCTTATTGATGTCAATGTCCTGGAGCTTAACTTATGCATTTTGGATATTTCGCAGCATGGTTTCAGTCTCAACTTCCAAACAGATATTGAATGGATGAAGCATGCCTTGAAGAACAATGAGGATTTGTTTTTGGAGGCAGACATGAATTATGAAGAGCAAAACACAGAATTAATTTTTTTTTTCCTGGATAAAAAAAGATTAGTACTTGATTCAGATCTTTAAAATGGGGAAGGCATAGAAAATGTAAGTGCAAGGTTATGATTGTAGAACATTGAATATGAATAAAAAATGAATAAGCCCTTTGAGCAATATTAGAATTCTCTCCCCCTTTCATAGAGTGGTAGATATGTGTCCATAGATTGGTAGAAACGGAGTCCTCTGAAAACACTTAATTCCAGTTTGATTAAATCTTTCAATAAGAGTTGGATGTGTGCCTGGTTAAGACTAGATTTGAAGGTTATAACGATAAGCATAAACTTACTGTGATAATTAAATGTTCTCTGGGACTTTGTTTCCTGTGCTGCTAGGATCATGGAAATGTAATTCGTAAAACACAGCTGGTCAAGGTTGTTGCAAAAATGGGAGGTTGTGATATTGAGCTATTTTGCACAAAAACAGTAACAGATAGGCTCAAGGTGATACTAATTTGATATTCTGCTTGGATGATGTAAAATGAGCACTATTTCAGAAGATTGTATGTTGTAGCACTGGTACATTTGTCATATTTGGGGTGCAATATGGGGACATAACTTTGAGGGTTTAAGAGAGGAACTGAAATATACACAGAATGTAAGCTGAACAGTTAATAAAATAGGATGTACTAAAGTTACAGTTATTAAAGTTACTCTGTGCATATGCAACTTTATATGTGGCCTGCAAAAATGTGCACTTGAGTGAAAATTAGTCTTGTTACATAAAGCTTTTAGCAATGTCTCTCTCTGGAATTGGCACTAGATCAGCTTGTTGAACAGTGTGCAGTACCTCATTTTATGACTCATGCAATCAAGCCTTTCAGAACTGTGTACTTCAACAACAACAAAACTGGCTCTAGAAATTAACCCATAAGCAGGAAAGAATTGTTGGAATATTTATTCGCTTTGGTGATAATATTGATTTGGTGAAAAATTCCACTGCTTTCAATCAATGAGATCTTTGGAATTTTTCATTCTAGATATTGCAGTAATGTTGTCTAAAATGTAGTCTTTAAATGTGCTGGATCCTAAGACTATCACTTTCAACACTGTGGATTATTTTTTCCATTGACATTCCCTGCTGTAATTTGTTAAAAAAAAGAGACTGGAAGCTGGTATATACATACTAAATATTATTTTTCCACAAACAGTCATTCAAGAAACTTTAGTAATTATAATACAACTATTAAGCTGAGTAAAATTGATGATGATACAAATTAGTGAGTCATCTTATTTTGTTGAGAGATAATAATAATAGACCTTGCCTTTGATATTCCACCTTATCATGTCTTCGAGATGTCTCAAAGCGCTTCACAGAATATACTGTAAACTGAATTGGCTGCATATTTTGTGGGCGAAATGGGTGAAGTGCTGGGGCTTGTAATGCAATACAGCATCGAGGTTCCATAGAGCTGGCATGTGGCAAAATAAATTAAGTATTGATTCCTGTAGCTTTGTGGTTAGAGCACTTGCCTTGCAAATGCGAGGACCTGATCAATTCCCAGGCAGGGTGAAACCTTAGGCAAGTTGCCTTACTCCATACGCTTCTATTTACCTAGCACTAAGTAGGAACTTGTTTGTTAGTCGATTGATGGATCGCTTTTCTGTGGGTAATAATCCATCCAAAAAAATAATAATAATAATAATTTAGTCACTCAATCCACGGCTGTTTATGCGACACTGCTGCGTGCAGTTGCCTGCCGCGTTTCGCCCACAAAATATAGTCAATTAACTTTACAATATATTCTGTGAAGCCCATTGAGATGTCTCAAAGACGTGATAAGGCGCTATATCAAATACAAGCATTATTATTATTGGTTGACAGTGAGCTAGAGCTTTTAAAAGCTAGCACATTTGTACAGAATGTTAAAGATATGAGGTAGAGTGGGGGAGTGCAATGCATTTTGGTTAAAACGGTGAGGATACAGAAAGGAGATTTAGTAATAATTGGGTAGGATTTCCAGCAAAACTAGGAGATAGATTCCCAGTGTTCCCTCTCACCATCACATACAATTATTTCTGTTTACAAACATCTTAATATTCAAAAACATTTGAGGATATTTAATAATATACAAAATATTTAATTTCTTCTTCTTCGCTTCAAAATATATTTAGGCCAGTAATCTCTAACCCCCAAGCAGCCTGCAAAAACTTAAATTGAAGGTACATATGGCTTTAAAAATCATCTAAAGTAATAACTAGGTGAAGAGAGATATTTAAAATTCAGCAATTAAGCATCTTTTTCATTTTAAATAATTTATATCTGTTGCAGGCTCATCTATTTAATTATTATGAAATAATTGTTTTTTTTCTGCAATAATGCCTGCCATATTTCATGATTTGTGATACAATCAATCAAAGGTTATAATGTCACGATAGAGATAACACATCAGAATTATTTATTGCCTAAATAATTAATTTGGTACTTTGCGCAACTGAATTTCAATTGCACTGTTTTTGTATGTTATACGGCAAAATTGTTTTGGAAACATGGAATTTTATACCAATTTGATGATGAATAGGTTTGAATCAACAGAATGCTTTAAAAAGCATTAATAATAAGAAGAAAGAATGACAGTAAACAAAGCTGAGGGCAATAAAAATCACTTAAAAAAATGTTGGTGATAGCAATTAAGAGATAAACTCACTGCTAGACTATGTGACGCCAAAGATAAGGCAGTAATAATAATAATAATAATAATAATCCTTGCATTTGATATAGCGCTTTTCACGTCGGGAGGACGTCCCAAAGCGCTTCACAGAATAGACTGTAAAGTGAATTGACTGTATATTTGTGGGCGAACGCGGCAGCCAATTGCGCACAGCAATGTCCCACAAACAGTCGTAGATTGAAAATGACCAATTTATTATTGTTTTTGTTTTTGGAGGGATTATTATTAGGCGTGTGGAGTAAGGAAACTTGCCCAAGGTTTCGCCCTGCCTGGAATTGAACTCAGGTCTCTCACTTGCAAAGCGAGTGCTCTAACCACTGAGCCACAGGACTCCACAGTAGAGCAAAGTAGTCGGAAGGAAGGCAGTATTAGTTCAGTATCATGCAAGAACCNAAAAATCAACAGAATTCCTCAAAAAACTAAACTCCAATACATCTCACTGAGACAGTCCAGAAGTTTGGCGTCTTGTTTGACCCTCAACTATCCTTTCTACCGCGCATCAGTGCCCTCATCCACCTCCGCAACTTTGCCCGACTCCGCCACTGCTTCACCCCTCAGGTCACTGAAATCCTCACCCACACATTTATCACATCTAGTCTCGACTACGTCAACTCCCTGCTTGTCGCTCTTCCCAACACTTCCCTCTACAAGCTGCAGATTATCCAGAACTTTGCAGTCCATGTCCTTTCCCACACCAGGCTCTGTAACCCTATCACCCCCATCTTCATCTGGCTTCCCATCCCCCAGAGAATAGAGTTCAAAATCCTCGTCCTGGTCTTCAAGGCCCTCCACAGACTTTCTCCTTCCTACCTCTGTGAATCATGTCACCTCCAGCCTTTCTGTTCTGCCCCAACCCTTTGGAACTCCATACCATAGTCCCTTCGCCTTGCTCCCTTTCTTGCCTCCTTCAAGGCACGTCTCAAAACTCTCCTTTTTGACTGTGCCTTCAACCCCCCTTCTACCCCTACCCTCCCTGCCCTTCAACCCCCTGATCCAAACCTCCTGCTCGAGTCCGAATCCCTGACTGTCCAGCACCTTGGGATGTCCTCGCAACGTGAAAAGCGCTTTACAAATGTAATTTATTGTTGTCTTTGTTGCTTTTTCTTGACTAATTGCTAATGGAATAATTTGCATTTCTTAATGATTGTTTTGATGCAAGATGAGCCTTTTGGTGCTCAGTGTTCCACACTGTCATCAAAATTAAGTCATGTAATTCCCCTGTCTGATTTCTGTTTCACTTTGGTTCAATTTATTTGCATGTAAAGATTGTGTAAGAATGTTGGATTGCCTGCAGTAAATATGGTTTTTACTCATTCTTTGAATTTGATTCAGCCTTCACATACCAAGCTTTCTTTCAAAATGTCCTTAGGCTCCCTCTGGCCTGGAGCATGAAAAGCTTTCGGTTCTCCTGTGATTTCCTTCCCTTTTTGCATCTCTTCTGCCTCCTCCAAAAGAGTTTAAGGTGATAGCAGAGCAGCGCTGTTATTTAGCAGAGGCTGTACTTGTATGTCTCTTGTGTATTACACAATGTTAAAGGAGCAATGTCTTAAATGGATTCTATCTTACTGATAAATATGTAGGAGTTGAGTTGTGAGAGAAACGGGAAAGTTAGGAATTTTTTTCCAGACATTTTTTTGGGGCAGTTTAAAAATAAATTGTGCTATTGTGTAGTTTAAAAATGAATTAATGATTGTGAGAGTTCTGGAGAGAAAGATAGATATCAATATCTTACTTGTGAGAATGCTAACATTTCCCTTTGCATTTTCAAATCAAGAACAAGAAAAAACCAAATTTCCCACAGTTTTGAACTCTAATATTTAGAATATAACCTAAATATAACCTTTCCAAAATATCTGATATGAAGCTGACATACAAAACAATAGCACTTGCACTATACCACTTTTCAGGTTTGTTTTGAGTGAAGTTATCCCACATTGTTTTGGCCATATTCTCCTCTCTGTCCTCGCAGTCGAATGATCTGTTTACAGGACTCGTTTAATGCTGATCAGAGGTGATAGGAGCTGTGCAAGGTTATCTCCCAGATAACAATCACTTCAAGATTTCCTCACATTGTGAGGGAAAGCAGCTGACGATCAATATTTGTCATGGTTGCAATAATAATAATTTCTTGCATGTGTTATGTGAAGTGCTTTATCACATCATCAAGGTATCTCAAAGTGTTTCACAGGATTTACAATAGAATGGCTGTATTTTGTAGGCATTTGCACACAGCAATGTCCCACAAACAGCCGTGAGGTGAATCACTAATTTTATTTCGAGGATTTTGGCCAAGACACAGAGAGAAACACTTCTCTTTTTGAATACAGTAGTACCATGGGATTTTTAGCATCCACCTGAGCAGTTTAATGTCATGTCTGAAAGATGGCATCTCTGACAATGTGAAGTCCTCTCCATCATTGCAACAAGTTCAAACTACTGATGTGGGGATTGAACTCACTTCTGGTTTAGAGTCAAGAGTGCTTCCAACTGAGCCAGGTTGCATTCTTAAAACCAACCAATGTTATAACATGCTATTTTGAAAAATTCTTAGTCATTTTAATTTGGAAACCAGTTATCTGGAAAACTGGTTTGCAAATTAAAACTGAATTTAATTTTTACCAAAATTCCATGCCATTATAAATTTTAAACCAATGGTTTTAAGACTAAGATTGAGCTTAGTGCCTCTGGACCTGCTCAGCGGTGTAGTTGGCATTGGTAACTTAATAGAAATGAGGGAATTCAATCCAAGTCTCACTCTGCTTTACTTTGGTGCAAATGAAACAACTGGTGTACAGCTGTATTGAAAGGTGCCATACAAATGTAATATTGTTGTTGTTGTATTGCAGTACATTTTGTGGTAAATTCTATCACATCCATTTAATTGAATCCCATTTTTTTATTCAAACCAAATATCATTTGCTCACTTTCAAGGGATGGAATACAGATAGATGGAATCTATCGAACAATGAACATCTTGCTTTATTCATGTGTTATAAATGCAAAGTGTGACTGCACAAGGGCATGTTATGTGTACCTGAATAAATGAAGAGTTTTATTTGTTGGTCGGAAGTTGGTCATTTTGGCTTCCTGCACGAAAACATGGCCAACATCTGGGTCTTCGTGTTGCCGCCACTGTACATTTTAAATATCAAAAATTACAGGAAAAATGTGTACAAATTTACAGCTTTATACTAAGGATTCTGTTTAGCTCACACCCCAATTTTGTTCCAAGCAATTCTAAGTGCAAAAGCATTCTTTGTAGTAAAGATGAATCCTGAAAAATATTAATTTATTTCATTCATTTAACTTTAAAAACTCATCTCTACGAAAAAAAACTTTTAATCATTTTTATACAACTTGCCATGAAGCTTCAGACTCAGATTGATCATGGCACCACCTCCAGAAATGCTCAAGACCATTTCTTGTGCATGATATGTGAGTGTAGCATATTGCATTACCAGAATTGCACCAGATTCTAACACTCCAGAAAGACCCACTAAAAATAGCTGAACATCAAACTTATAAATTGTTAAATGCAATACAAATTACATGTACGCATTAAATCAATGATACCATACAGTATGGGGAGCCTGATTTGCAATATTCTTGAAGGATTTGTAAATAGAGGATATGGAAATCTACTCTGATTCTGAGTTCCTGCCAGATTCTAGGAGCTTAATTTGGGAACAATCTGGAAGTAAAAACTCATTGGCATCTGAGTGGAGTTCCAGAGAGGTGTGCCTCTGTATCTGTGGGATTTATATTTATAAATCTTTTTTGAAAATATTGCCAATTACACCCAATCAGAACATGTCAAAGTGGATGCTGCATACAAAATAACTAACACATATTGTGGCCATCATATCTTCAATTGTGCTTGTGAGCTGTCTGAAATGCTGTATACTATCCAGCGCCTTGGGACATCGTCCCAACGTGAAAGGTGCTAGACAAATATAATGTTGTTGTTGTTCACCAGCAATGCTTGGCAGGCTATTTGATGTAACAAAAGATCCTCAACATGGATTTACTTCCCCTGGTTTATTGTAAGAATAATAATGCCATCAAAATTAAAGAGGGATATTTGATTACATCATTACTTCAGCAACAGGTGTTGGCTGTGGAAACATCAGCAGCTTTAGTGACAGACCCCCGCTCACTATGGTCCAGCATTAGTCCAGCTTGTTAAATGTAATGGCCATATATTCCATTATATATGTGTGGAGTCCTGTAGCTCAGTGGTTAGAGCACTCGCTTTGCAAGTGAGAGACCTGAGTTCAATTCCAGGCAGGGCGAAACCTTGGGCAAGTTTCCTTACTCCACACGCCTAATAATAATCCATCCTAAAACCAAAAACAATAATAAATTGGTCATTTTCAATCTACGACTGTTTGTGGGACATTGCTGTGCGCAATTGGCTGCCGCGTTCGCCCACAAATATACAGTCAATTCACTTTGCAGTATGTTCTGTGAAGCGCTTTGGGACGTCCTCCCGACGTGAAAAGCGCTATATCAAATGCAAGGATTATTATTATTATTATTATTATTCACACTGTAAAGGTTGTACATTGTTTAATAACCCCGTTTAGAATTTACAGGCAAGTTGGGGAAGAAATATAATTACAACATGTATTTTCCATTAATTCTTTGAATATTCTCTGGAAATTTAACAAGCGAAAGATGAAAGAAATTATTTAGAGCTAATTTTTTTTAACAAAAAATGCTTTTGGTTTCCCTTTGAATTAAACAATTTTTCAAACACACCTCTGAGGTTTTGGATCTTTTGTTGACTGAAAAATACTACTTAATTCAACCAGAGGATTGTGCTGCTAAGCATGCTGCACTGAGTTCAGGTCTCTTTCTGCTTTATTTATTTGTTTGTTTTTTCTTGTAATCTTTGATTAGCATGGTTGGTTACCTCTTCATTTTGCTGTTACAACAACATTTGAATTACTTTCTGTAAGCATTAAGACGTTTATTGAAAAACTGATGAGAAACCAATCTGAATAATCTGAAGTGTTTTCGATCAATACATACTGACTCACAAAGTTGTTGCAATTAAAAAATCCATAAAACAGAAATAAGAAAGATCACATTCAAACCACCTGAATAACATAACAGAAACAACATTTAAGAGAACACCAGCCACTTTATTAAGTAAATAAGTAAATAAAGGAGTAAATCTTTCGAAATATTTTTACGAAACTATGAACAATGGTAATGCACCTGGTAATATACTGTGATAGTGCACTGTGGTAATGCACCATGAGAGTGACTATGGTGATGATGCATATTGAGGCATTGGCATGTCATTCAGGGCCCTGAGTCGTGCACCATAGTAGTTGCACCAAGGTGGTGCACCGTGGTGATGCTTCTGGCAGTGTGCAATGATTGCATCATGAGCATGCACTGTGACATTTCAGGGTGCAGCATATTGGAGCATTGGCATGTGAGTGAGGGAAATAGGTTCTTTTGTCCAGAACCAGTGGGTTCCTGATCTCAGCTGCAGACAGGAGTCGAATGGATGGTAAGCTATCACCAGGGGAAAGAGTACATCAAATGGGGAATCTCCATTTGCCCTTTGATCTGTGCTTCCTCGCAATTAGCTAAGCATGACATTTTCAGTGATCTGGGAGCAGGCTTCTTGCTCTTTTGGAAATCGAGAACAAATGGGAGGGAAAGAGGCTGTGTGCTTTCACAGTTAATCTCAGTTAAAACACACATACTATATTGTATTTGTAATGTGAATTTATTACCAGATTAGTTACAGATAAATTTCAAAGGAAAGGTTTGGAGATGTACTAATGACTATTGTCATTTTCTTTTTTTTGTTCAGCCCAAACAACGTACTTCACTGATTTCCTCGCTGGAGGTATATAGGCCAAGACATATGTATGATCAGTCAGAAGTCAGTTCATCTGCTGGATATGCCAGCTTTAATACCACGCCTCCTGTCAGTCCTGCCAATTACTCCATTGGATCTATAGAGGGCAATGACTTAATGGGTAAGACAACACTTAACTGAATTACACGTTATAGTTGATTAGTGTTTTGTTTCTCCCTCAAAATGAAGATTGCATAACCAGCAAAGATGTATTTTTGTGTTTTTTTTTACAGTTAGGTGTTTCTTTTTGATAGCAAATTCCAAAAAATTTAATTTTCCTTTCTTTAAGGGTTTGATAAATTGGTCAATAAATTGAAAAAACTCAGAATAAATCAGTGCAAATGGACACTTAGAGATTGTAAACTATGTCTTTATAGATATTGAACAATTTCTAGAAGCTGACTAATGTATATACAGTTTAGGGCTTCATGCCGTCTTTCAAGTTACAATGATTAGATGTGCATCAGCAGTTGCATCTGTACAGCAGTGTATTAACTTGTCCATGGTACTTTAAGTTAGAGCAACAACACAAATAATAATAATAATAATTCTTGCATTTGAGGACGCCATACCTTTAAATCTGCTAATTGACACTGGTTGGAGAAGTGGAAAGTGCTGAGAGTGGGCAACTTTTATTTTTTGTTTAGTTAGTAAAAAGGTTTGGTTGTATGCTGAGAGTGTGTATATATGTTGATGAAAACGAAAGTGCCAATTGCATTAGCATTACTGGTGCATAGTAACCTGGCAACAATTTCAATAGACAATAGCAGGAATAGACAGTCCGTCTATCTGGCCTCCAGTATCCTACAGGATTCGTTGGATAACTCTGTGGTATTGCTAAACCTTACAAACTCCTTTTAGCTTTTCATATATTATAAACCTAACCCAATTTGGAGAGGGACTGAGGGAAAAATAGAGGACGCCATACCTTTAAGAAATGTTGGACTGAATTCCAACAAGCAGGAAATGGTCCTCTTTGAATTTATATTCTGTCACTGTCTACATCAGTCACACTATGAGAGAAACCAATCTCAGCACAATACTCTACCGAATTAGATTGCAGACTTCATACTGAACATTATTTCTGTTTTTTTTGCTATGATTTAGAAATTGCACAAATGGTGCCATAGGGTGGAAATTGACCCCATGAAAATATATATTAAAAATGTCCTCATTCCTCCATTGCTCAATCCTGTGCCAGTAAGGATTTGAAGAGCTCTTGTGACTTTTAGAAAAAGTGTAGTGGGTTCCTGGGAAGAAGATCAAGGACTCCAGTTCAAAATTTCTCTAAGGGAATATTATTGCCTTAGAATTGTGTTCCCTTTTGTGGGTGGATCTTCTTTTGAAAGTTAGTGACTACTTTATGTAATGTTGAGTTATTTGTTTATTAATTCTTATTGTTATGGTATGGAATGCACTGCCTGAAAGGTTAGTAGCTCTTTCAGAGCACAGGCATGATGGGCAGAATGGCCTCCTTCCATTCTGTAAAATTCTATGCTGCTATGATTTCCTTATTTATATTTTCCTTATATTTTCTAGTGGAACATAAAATGAGAAAAAGCTGTTTGGCTCTTTAGGCATGCACTTTGTTCTGCTTAACCTCTGCCATTGACAACTTTCATCTTATAATGATCTTCTTAAAGAACTTGTCTTTAATGAGATGCTCTGTATTCCATTTGCTTCAATCCCTGTCTTGTGACATCAGGAGCTTGTAAGCTGTTAAATGCTCCTTTTTTCAGAGCTACCACATTTCGACTTGCTGCTAGCAGGAAGTTAAACCACCCAATCATTGAATATCAGTATAATTAAGTGCCTGAGGGTTACATGTTGTGATATTTTAGAGATGATTTTACAGAATGAAATACATCACATAGAATGTGGCCAAAGTTGAGAGCACCAAATGGCTGTATTATCAGTGCCTTGGGACGTCCTCCTGACGTGAAAGGCGCTATACAATTGCAATCTTGTTGTTGTTGTATTATGAATAGATTGACTCCAATACTCAGCTACAATATAGGGAAAGCTGAAAAGGGCTTTGAGCCATGGTTTCAAGGAATAACTGTAACCACTAAAAGTTGTACAGTCAGTTACCTCATGAAAATAAACAAGGAATATATGCCTAGTTCAGGATGAAAGGTTCCTGTTTTGACTCCTACTATTTGGCAGTCATCACACAGATCCTTTTTTTGGGCATTACAGACTGGCAGCATATTCAGGGAATTGAAGCCCATATGGTCAATGTGTGCTGCTGAATTGATGGGCACCACCTAACTCCACATGGATACAGTGAACCACTGCCAAATTTGGAAATTGGGACAGGGACAAAAATTTGATTGTGCCAACATTTTCTTTGCGCTCTTGGAGTGTGAATACACCTCCCAGCCCAGTGGAACAGTGCAACTGCCACATGCTGAATAAGGATAATAATCTTTCCATTTGTTATAGCAGCTCATTGCATTGTTGCAACACCTTAAAAACGTTTCATAGGATTTTCAATGCAAAGTGTAGCACAGTGTATTTTCATACAGCAATGTCCTACAAATAGCCGTGGAGTGAATGACTATTTTAAAAAGGGAATTATTGGCCAGGATACCATAAGAAACTCCCTTCTTTTTCAAATCGTACCATGGGTTCTTTAACTTCTGCTTGAACAGGCAAATGAACTGCAGTTTAACATCTCATCTGAAGGATGGCAGCTCCAACAATGCATTTTTTAACAACACAATAATGTGCAAAATCAAAGTCCTGTATTTGAGGCCCTTTTACATTACCCCTATGTCACAGCTGAGCATTGGAGTAGTTCATCTATTCATAATACAGGGATGGTAAAACCTGAAGTTGGGGCCAATACCTCCACTACCTATACCGTGATTATGAAAGTTGATTTTAGGACTGATGCTGTTAAATCTTCCATTACATAAAGTGTAACTTGTTATGGTCACCCCTTTGTTTTTTATGCCTGTCTGTTGTTTAGAATGTGTTCTGTAGGGTTTATGTGTTCACTGGAAGCATTGGCCAGGCTGAGTAGCCCTTTGGATGCATCTTTTATGTATTTAGAGTTGTTTCTGATACATCCTATGCCATCAAGTTTGACTCTAGTGTTGATTGCAACAGTTTGGCGGGGTAACTGACTATCTATAATTTGCATAAGTGGACAGGAAGGTGTGCTGTTTCCGTATTGGATCACTTAAAGGGTGATTTTGATTGGACCATAAAAAAGACACCAATTACATCAAGTAATTGGTGCACTATGATTACGATTGGGTACCCTAATTCAGGAAGGGGCTCAATGCCCATAAAGGAACGAGCACCATGTGCTCAGAGTTGCCATTTTCTATCCGAAGACATCAAAAGGTACGTGCCCTGACTGTTAATGAGTAGTCAGAAATTGGTTTTTCGTGCACTTTACATTAACTTCACTACAAGTAGCTGCTAACCTGTTTAGTTTAAGTGTGATTGGTGTTTGTTATTTCATAGTTGTGTTTGTTGATATTTATTGAGTCATTTAAGATTGAATGCCAAGGGTTGTGGATTTCATCGAAACTACAATAAAATTCCATTGATTTGACTTAACCGTGCTTTCTAAAGCTTTCTGTATGAATCAAAAAAGGAGGGAATGCACAGACAGGTTGAGCCTACATCACAGTCTGTTTAGAATATAATAATAATAATAATAATAGTAATCCTTGCATTTGATATAGCGCTTTTCACGTCTTCTGGAAGTCTCAATAAAATAATAAAATAATAGAAAAAAGACAGAAAATGTAATAATAATCCTTGCATTTGATATAGCGCTTTTCACGTCTTCTGGAAGTCTCAATAAAATAATAGAATAAAAAAGACAGAAAATGTAAGCTGCCCAATTTGCTTTCATTTAAGTAGCAATTGATAGTACCTGTCATCGTAGAAGAACTCATTAGTCAAGTGACACGTAGTTATATTCGGAGTTAGTTTATATTATAACGCTGATTCGGAGGACGGATCGTGGACAGCGCGGGGAGGAGCCGAGGTCTAGCCAAGTGTTTAAAGCCTGACCGAGATAAGCCGTCCTCCGCTGAGGCATCTGTAGAAACGTCACTAGTCACTAGTGACATCACAGTATTTGTCACACCCAAAGACCAACGACTAACCACAATGAGTGCCCTCCCCCCTCTGCGCCACCTCTCGCCCCCACAGCCTCCTGCAGGCTGGCAATGTCTCACTAACCTGCTGCCTCCCGTCTCAGCATGCACATCTTGGCTGCCGCCCCTGACCCAAGCTGGCCCTCCCTCAAAAGGCCCATCCCCCTGATAACTCCACATTGGCCTTCAAAACATCCGCTCCATCTGCAACAAGACCCTGGCCATCAATGCTCTCATCCTTGATGAAAACATTGACATTATAGCCCTCACTGAAATCTGGATCACCCCAGGTGACACCTTCCCCCTCACTGAGGCCACACCACCCGGCTACAACTATCACCATGTCCCACGCCCCAACCGCCGTGGCGGCGTCATGGCCATCATATCCAGGGCGTTACTTGCCCTATCCTCCTACTCCACTGGCTCATTCCCCTCTTTCAAACACCTTACCCTCTGCCATCCCTCCCACCTCTCTCTAAAAATCCTCCTAATTTACCGCCCCCCAAAATTCTCCCCCATCTTTATCTTTGATATCTCCACCTCCTTGCTTCCCTCTGAGGCCTCTGCTCTGACCGCCTCATCATCCTAAGCAACTTCAACCTCCATTTCATCCCCTCCTGCTCTACCACTCTCAACCTCAACCTCTCCCTCCACATCCACTCTGCTCCCACACCCATGGTCACCTGCGCAATCTGGTGATCACCTGCTCAATCTCAGAGTCTCGGATGTCATCATCACTGACAAGGTCATCTCTGACCACCATTTCATCTCCCTCAACGCCCATATACCTCTCCCCACTGTCTCCAAACCTACCACCATCTCCTATTGCCCATGGAAGAAGATCCTTCACAATCCCTCTCTGCTGCACTGGAGTCCTCTGAACTCCTTTCCTTCTGGCCAACCTCTCGCACCAATCCACTCGGTGCGCTTCCTCTTCTCCACAGCACCCTCTCCACCACACTCGACGCCCTTGCCCCCCTCACCTCCCGAACTGCCTCCTATTCCCGATCCTCACCCTGGTTCACCAGTCACTTCCACTCGCTTAAGGGCCAGGTACGGGCTGCCGAACCACCTGGCTCAAATCTGGCCTAACGGTCCACTGTCACATCTGGCTGGACCTCATCAAAACTCCCTACCACTCCTCTCTCGCCTCGGCCAAATCGTCTTTCTATTCCAGGTTAATCCTGGAGACGAAGGGCAACTCCAGGCTCCTGTTCTCCACCACTTACTGGCTCCTCCGCTCTCCCCGCCACGCCTCGCAGATTCTTTCCTCTGACTCCCACTGCGAGAAAATACTGGACTTCCTCGAATCCAAAATCGAGGAATCCGCCCAGCTGCCACTGCCCCACCAACTTCCACCCCCTCCCTACCCCTCGCCCACACTAAGACAACTACCCATCCCTCCTTCCACACCTTTGAACCTGTCACCCCTTCCTCTGTCTTCACCACCATATCCTCCATGAAGCCCACCACCTGCTCCCTGGCCCTCTCCTTAAATCCCAGCTCCCCCTCCTTTCCCCACTACTCGCCAACATCATCAACCTCTCCCTGTCATCTGGCACTGTTCCGTCCCCCCTCAAAAGAGCCACTATCACCCCCAACTTGAAGAAACCTTCCCTTGACTCATCGCAGCTATCTAGCTACTGCCCATCTCAAACCTCCCTTTCCTATTCAAGGTCCTTGAGAGTGCCGTTGCCTTCCAGCTTCCTCTTCTCTTCTCCTCCCACTCCCTCCATGAACCCCTCCAATCAGGTTTCCGTGCTGTCCACAGCACTCTGGTCAAGGTCACAAACGACATCCTACCATGTGCAACCAGGGCTCCCTCAGCCTCCTCATCTTCCTTGACCTCTCCGCTGCTTTTAACACTGTGGACCATTCAATCCTCCTCCAGCGCCTCTCCTCCCACCTCAACCTTCAAGGTTTTGTCCTTGACTGGTTTAGGTCTTACCTTTCACACCCCTCCATTTCGTCACAGCAAATGGCTTCTCCTCCAGCCCCTTCCTGATTGGCTCTTGCCAGCGCCTCCGGGCACTGGCAGCATCAGCATCCACCTCACTAAGCCAGTTAGGAACCTGGGGTCTTGTTTGACCCTGAACTGTCCTTAAATGTAATTTTGTTGTTGTTGTCATAGGGACTTGCATTCATTGATGAGGATTGAACACAGAGGGCACCCAGTACACTCTGCGAGGCATATCGTGGGTGTACATATAGGGGTGTAGAACCATCTCAAACTAATGGATGGCTTTCCAGAAAGGGAGTTTGAGGCCAGGACACTGGAAATAGTATGATGCTGTAACAGGAAGACAGCAGATTATTCTGGAAGGATGAGATCAAATAGATCAAAGAGTCATCTTCATCTATATCTTCTGATCTGTTTTA
Source organism: Callorhinchus milii (assembly GCF_018977255.1). Taxonomy (NCBI): domain Eukaryota; kingdom Metazoa; phylum Chordata; class Chondrichthyes; order Chimaeriformes; family Callorhinchidae; genus Callorhinchus; species Callorhinchus milii. The sequence goes on from NW_024704746.1 coordinate 54,702,450, forward strand.
CAATAATAAAATGCAATAGTTACAATAGTGTATTACAATAGTTACAATCGTGTATTATCGCTGAATCCTATTAACCTAAACAAATTATTATGCTTTTTTTCAAATGAATCGCTACTAACTTTACCAAAATAATTACAGTGTGATTAGTTTGTGATAAAAACTTGTTAAAATACATATTTTTGAAGCTTTTTTTTTAAATGATCTAATTGTTATTTTAGAAATGTCACATTAGGAGGATTACTTTATTAAATTTGTATTCTCGACAGACACAAGCTTCTCCCATTTAGCAGGGAAAATACTGTTTGCTGTCATGGCAATAATGTGAATGATGAATAATTTCAAAGAAAATGGGGAATAAATAACTTAGTTGTGTTATAGCTGGATGATATTGAAATAGCATGCAATGAAACACATTCTTGTAATATTTCTTGTTTGAAGTGTGCACCATGAGACCAAATATATTGAATATTATCCTCCAGGTGTCATGTATGTTTAAGGTGAGCTCAGACTGTGGCATTTACTCCTGCCATTGCAGCCCATCTTGTCCTGTTGAAAGGCTCAGTGTGATTTCGTAGGCGTTGAATGATGCTGGAAGAGTTCCATTATGAGCTCTCTGCTGGTACAGTGAAGCTGTATGAATAATATGACAGTGTGAGGCAGATTGCTTATGTAGCTGACGCACGCAGGAAACATACTTTAGCTCTGTTCAGCCTGGCACCGCCACACCTGGAGGGCTTACATTGCATGATCACTAAATGTGCAGGTCCACTTTCAAGCACTAGCTCTTAGTTGAAAATCTTGCTCCAAACAGAGTTAATGAACTGATACCCTACTCTTTATCATGAATGCTGGGTGGTAATTTGTCAGCAGTGAACACAAAAGTAGAGAACTGTTTTCCACAGGATAGGATTTGTTCTTGTTCTGTGTTATTAATTTTATGACACCAGCTGTACTGTTTCCAAGGAAACAAGCAATGTGGAATCAATGGGCGTATTGCTTTGCATTTGTCTGTGAAGAAAGTTGAAAAGGAGGCTTTAAATGATCTTCTTAATAAAAGAAAATGTGACAAAAGTATAATTCCATAGTTAATTATATTATATAATGTAATCTAGAGCCACCTGAGACATCATATATTTGCGGTAATATCCATTATTAATAACATTGCATTTTTGAACGTATTTAACCAAATGTATTTGCACATCTCATTTACATTTATGCCCTGCAGGAAGAGTTATCTTTGGTTATCTTACCAGGGAATAGTGCCATGGATTTCATAACATCCACCAGTTGATGTTTCAATTTGACATCTTATCTGATGGATTGTTCTCCCTATAGTGTCTCATTAACACTGCATCCGGGAGAGTGCTAGATTGAGACAGAAACTTAAATTCACCATTTGAGGCTAAAACCCAGAATTTTAGCATTTAAAAGAATCCCAGCTCATCCACAGGCATTCCTTTTCTGAGATACTGGCTTTGCTTTGTGCTAAATTAATTATAGCAGGCACTATTCATCCATTACGTGCTCCTATTCATACTGTTGCTCACTGCAGTTTCAGCTGAATGTCTGTAGAGTAATTACTCTTTGACAAATATTTGATTTTGTAGTCTGTTGTAAAGTCTCTCAAAGTTAAAGTCAAGGCAGAACAGTAATGATTCCAGTGTTGAACTAATCTTTCTTAAAAAAATCCTTGAATGAATATAGTTGTTGATGTCCCAAAGTGCTTTGCAGGATTCACTGTAAAGTGTAATGAATGCTTCAGTTTAATCCTTCATCTGAGGGAGGGCCCCTCCTACAATATAGTATTCCTCTAGCACTGTATTAGTGTCAGCCTAGACTGTGAGTTCAAACTATCGATGTGGGTCTTGAATACCCACAAACACCTGGTTCAGAGACAGGAGTGCGACCAACTGAGCCAAGCTAAGGCTATGTAAACATGGTAAGGTATTGCAAGTTAATATATGAATTTGCAGAGTGAGAAAAAAACTTAAGTACATTTAGCTAACTCATGCAGTTATGATGTTGCCTAAAGTATGACAGTTGACCTAGACTAAGATGAATAATAATAATGTTCAGGAAACTTGTTCTGATGGAAGTGCACAATCAATCTATTGGACCAGTCAAAGTGCTGCCTGGGATTGTTCATTTGTCTGCCTGATTCAGTGTCCCAGAGGAAGTAATTTTACTGTACTGTATGCTGTAATCATAACTTTATTCTGCTATCATGATCATTTGAATCTATTAAAGACCCTACTGTTTTCTGAAGAGAAATTAAACAAAATACTTTTTCCAGATGACTCACCATTTTTAACTTGTGGTTTATTGCTGCATTCTTTAATCCATTTAGCAGCCCAAAAAGAACTGACAAGATACTACATGAGTTGAGGTTGAGTCAGGGGGAATGATGCAACTCTCAGCCCTAAGAACTATATCTTCCATGTTACGTTCCAGGGGGATGTACAATCGAAAGCAATGGCATTCATAAAATATACATGAGAGTGATGTTGAGCCAAGAATTTTTCGACCGCAACTCACAAGTGGTGTATTTTCATACATTGTTGCCCTGCCCATACTTTTTTTTATTCATTTCTTTTCCATTAAACTGATGATATTATTGAAAACCATTGGTGAGTAACCAAGGTCCGTTGTGTAGTATGCCTCAAAGCTGATTAGAGATAGTCAAAGCTTGAAACCCTTCAGATTATAGGAGGGAGGGAAGGCAATCGACAGTCTTAAGATCATGGGAAAGAATGCATTGAGTTTCAGAAAACAACAACAAATTACATTTGTATAGTGCATTTCGCGTCAGGAGATATCCTGATCAGGAGGGGTGGAGGGAGGGGAAGGGTAGGAGGCAAGGAAGGGGGATAGGCAGAGGGACTGTGGGATGGCGTTCTAGAAGGTGATGGCAGAGAGCGGAGGGAGTGGACAGGTTGGTAGAGGGTTAGGAGGAGGAGCAAGGCTTTGAAGGTGAGGACCAGGATCCTGAACTGTATCCTCTGATTGACGGGGAACCAGTGGAGTCGGGCAAAGATGGGGGGTGATAGAGCCTGGTTTGGGAGAGGACACGGGCTGCAGGGTTCCGGATGATCTGCAGCCTGTGGAGGGAGAAGTTGGGGAGGCCAATAAGCAGGGTTTGCGTAGTTGAGCCTGGATAGAGTAAATGTGTGAATGAGGGTCTTGGCGGCCTGCAGTAAGAGACAGTGGCAGAGATAGGCAATGTTGCGGAGGTGCGGAATGGTGGAGCAGGTCAGACACTGTGATATGGCTTGATTTCAACACAAAGCTGTACAAAGGAAGAGGAATGTGTAAAGGGTTGTAGTGGAACCTTGAAAGAAGCAAGAGAGGAATGTTTAGAAATTTGTGCTGTGGATAAGGATTATCCAAGACAAGGTTGGTTATTTTAGTTGATGAAGGGGTCTTATTTCATTACTGCAGGCCGCCGAGACCCTCATTCACAGGTTGTAGTGTGTTAATGAAGTAGTTTACATATTTGTTGTGAAAGTATTAAAGTTGCTGACTAGTATAAGTGGCAATAACTATCAGATGCTTTAAAGAACTTCAGAAACCATAAAGTTACTCTGTTGGTCAAGAATTACTTTTACCTGAATTACAAATCACGATCTAATTTTGGAACAACATTGGAGCTTCTCCTATCAACATTGTTGAATAAATATTCTAAAACTATTTGACCAAGGGGAGGAAGGAAAGCACTCCAATCCTTACCAGGATGGGAGTAGACGTTTGGGCAGTAAAGTAATATATTTTTAATTGAATATGAAACATTTTTGTATTGACATTTTCCTTGTTCATTTCTTTTTCAACCACGCAAGTATATTCCCTAAACTACCTCCCACTCAGCCAATGCTTACGATTCTAATGTGTGGGAGGGAGTCTTGAACAAAAAGCTCAAACACAATCAATGTTATAAACGTATTACCATTTTTAAAAAAGCTTATTTTTAGTAGGACGACCAGTTGAAAAATGGAATGGCCACTGCGCTCACTTCAAAGTCCTCATACTATTTTGAAAGAATTTCAAGTATTTGGATTTAACAGGAAATCTTTTTAATGTTGCATTTATGTAATGGTAATGAAAATCTGTGCTGCACTTTTGTTAGCTCTATCTTATCAACTCTCCTTCACAGTTTTCAGTATTAAAAACCTATTGAGTGGAAATAGAAGGGATAAAGGCCGTGTGGAGTATAAACATTGGCATGGTCTGGTTGAACCAAACTGCATGTTTCCTTCTATGAAATTCTACATGTTTAATGCTCAAGTGGATTTCTTTTAATAAATATGTCTTGTATTTTAAAGATGTATGCTGTTGGTTACAGCACCTAGTGCATTACATGGTAGAAGGTAGCAGCCTTGGTCTACTCCCTTTGATCTTAGCTCTGCTGCACAGTGAGGCACCAGATTCCACTACCAAGGATGAGTCTATTCTCGGGCACCTTCATTCAAGGGTATTATTGACATTTTTGTAAGTGGCCCTCATCAGCTGGAGATGCATTTGTGTTGAAGGAGGGCGTAAGACTTCATAGGCGGGTGACTACTCTGAATACAAATATAATATTCATTTTTAGAGTAGCTAATTAACCCTTTGAAGAAATGTAGTACAGCATTGCTATAAAATTGCAGAGAGGAAATCAAGGGATAGGATTTGGATGTAAATATGAAGCACTTCCAAACATCTAAGAATAAACTCATTCCAACACAATATTTGATTAATAATCTTGTAGGTAAAGATATCAACATTGGTAAATTTTACAAATGCAAGTATTAACATAATTAGCAATAGTAATACCTATAAAATATGTTTGAGGAAAGTCTTTTGTTAATGTTAAAAGAATGAATACAAAATGTCGACAATATTAATTATAACTTCCAGCAGCTGTGAAATGTCATTATCACTTCCAACTGTAATCGATTTGCATTTCAAACCCATTAGACTTAAACGTGCTAATTGTCAGAACTGTTAGTGTTAATAATTGACACCTATTACCCTTAAAATACTGCTAATAGATGCTGTTGTAGTTATGTTCTTTGCTTCGATGTGGAACAGCAGAGTTCTAGGAGTCAGCATAGCCTAGTTACTAGCACTCTCATGTCTGAGTCAGAAGATTTAAATTCATAAGGTCTTTGCACTCACAGACTAAAATGACACTCCAATAAAGTACTGGGAGCATTACATTGTCGGAAGTGCTGTCCCTCAGATGAGATGCTATACCAATGTCTTATCTGCTTGTTCAGGTTTTTGTTAAAGATCCCATAGTATTTGAAAATAGAAGGGATTTTCTACCGGTGTTCCCCCAAATAGAAATTGGTCATTCATGTCAGGACTGCTTGTGGGACATTGCTGTATGCAAATTATCTGCTGTGTTCACTTTTAAAATGCACTTTACAGTAAATCCTTTAAAGCACTTTGAGACTTCTGATGAGAAAGGCTCTCTATCAAATGCTCCACCATATGATAGACAGGGAGAAGATTTACTTGTCCGGAGGCTGCCACTATTTCTCAGTCTCTGCAGAACGATTGTATTATTGTATTTTTGCACCAGTGGATGCAACACGAATGTTTGAAATGAGTTGTGTGAGTTGTCCAGGCTCGACTGTCTCAACTGATGACGGATGCCATCTTTGTTCTCTGCCCTACTGGCAGCTCTGCTCTACTTGAGCCTGTAATGAATAGCTTTTATTGTTTCTACCTACCTGTTATTTTATTAATATAAGTAAGATTGCAGCTTTGAATGGTAAAATTCAGAAAACTTGATGAATTTTGATTCAAATTACACTGTTAATCCATAATCCAAAAGGTTTTAATTAGTTAATACTGATGAAGGCCTCATTTAAAAAGTTAAAAGTCCATCATAATAGTTCCCTAAGAGACCAGAAAACACATGTTTTTGTGGACGCATTGAAAATGATCCGAAGTTGGCCTAACAATAGCATACTGTACCTATTCGACATAGATTCCATTAAATAGTGATATGTAGCGAGTTATCTTTCCCTTCAGTATCAAATTTGTGTTTTATTTATGACTTGAAACAAATAATCATACATAGAGACAATTGACTGTTTCAACAGCAGTAGATTTGCTTCTTAGTTTTTACATAAGTTAGGACATTGATTTAACATGAACACATCTCAGACGAAACTGGAGATTGGAAGAATTGTTTTAAGTTAGTGGGAAACAATGGGTTGAATTCCACTGGGGGAAGGGGGAGAGGGGCTGTCTGTGAAGAGCAGCAGACCAGAATCGAATAGTAGAGATGCTCGATATTCTGGGATTTACTTGAATGCCTCTGGGATTCTTGGAGTTTTATACAAAACTTTCTTACAGAAGATCAGAAAAACAGAGTAGATTCCCAAACCTTTCTTTCTCCACCCACTTCTAGTGATGCATGCCCCATGTGTCCTGGCCCCTTCTAAGAAACAGTATTTTTGCATAGAACAAGAGTATTTTGTTTTCCTCGGCTAATCATGGAATCTTACAGCACAGATGGAGGCCATTCCGCCCATCGTGCCTGTCCTGGCTCTTTCAAAGAACTACCGACTAGTCTCACTATCCAACTATTCCCGCTGATTTTTTCATTTTTAAGTACTTGTCCAATTCCCTTTTGAAAGCTGCTATCGAATCTGCTTTTACCACCCTTTCAGGCACTGTATTCCAGACCATAACAACTCTCTAGATAAAAAAAATTCTCCTCGTCTCCCCTCTGGCTCTTTTATATATTGCTTAAGACAGAAAGCAACATAAATAGCACAGCATCACACTAATACTGAATAAACTTAGTGCTTTTCATATACCTTTTCCTGGCACTTGGCCTACATTTTATTTTACAACATCGTTAAAAAGTAGCTGCTAATTAACGATAGAAAGATAATATAATAAAAATAAACTTACCATTACATTACATAAAAATACACTTACCTCCTGCTCTGACTTTCTTCCAGTTGCTCTCCATGCAGAGATATGCCAATATAAATATTATGCAATGCTAACATAAATGCTTATACAGTAATATATTAATATAATACAATAATGCCTATTGTACTAACATAAGTTGTTATATAGTAATATATAAGAATAAAGTACTTATAACAGTTACTAACATAAATACTTATATAGTAGAAAAAGAACCCTTAAGTAGGCCTATTTGGTTTTTGCTTTCACTGTACAACTATAGCTAAATAGGAAGACATGGGGAAGGAAATTTTAAACATTAACTTTCACCCAAAGTTCTTCCTGCCACGAAGTCTCACATGTGTGTTGCTGGGTTCTCTCCTAGCCTTGCATTCCATGCATGTGCTCTCAGCCTGCACTCTCTCTCTCGCACACTTCTCAGTATCCTAAATAGCTGTCAATCAGCAAAGGAGTACAAAAACTGGCCAGGGTTAAAAACTACCCAGGGGGTGATCCTAACATGCCCCTTATAACCTCACCGTGCCCCCTCAGTGGGGTGCTCCCCACAGCTTTAAAACCCATGGTGGAGATCACATATGTCCTGTAGAAGTAGTTGGGTTGCATGGGGGGAGTAGTCTTTTCTTGTTTTATTTTGTTCTTCTGTCCAATGAAAACTGGCCAGAACAACATATTTTCCTTTACTTGTTCTCCTTAACTCTGAAGGTAAAATTGTATCTAAGTCTTGGTGTCAACCGGGCACTCTCACAGATTGGAACTCTTAATTCATGGTCTAGGTTGGTCACTTCATAGCTGTCTATGGGACATTCCATCTGCAAATTGGTTGCCATGTCCACTTACAAATCACACAATAAATCCTATGAAACTCTTTGAGACACCCTCCTGACATCAAACTTGTTATACCAAATGTAAGGGTTATTATTTTGCAATATATCAGTATAGTTTAACACAAGAGAGGCAAATGAATTCCGTTTTCTATTTTACCATCTTCTGCGGTGATGAAAGAAGTGCTGCCCCCGATGTGAAGTCAGAATTAGACGTTCCACATGTGGGGATTATTCATATCCTGGTTTCTCCTTTTCCCCCTCCCCCGATGAGTCACCTCAATTTCAATTTGCACAAAATACTACACAAGGTTAGTGTTAATATATTTCTAGAGGCTATCCCTGCCCTAAATATTACCCTGTAATTTTTTTTAAGCACTGCACTGGCTTCAACAGCTATAACTGTAGCTTCAAATTTCCCCATGAAACTTCTGAATACAACTGATGGGATAGGCCCTTTCCAGTTGAGTGAACAAACTATCAGGTTTCCCTCCCCTCAGGTTAGAAAGAATATTCTAGTAAAGCAGAATATTCTAAGCATCAAACCCCCTTATGGAAAACTAATAACATCTTGGAACAGTAAACGATGCGGTTAATTGCCAGAGAACTCTTGACTCTACTCTGTAGCTGGTTGAAAAACAGTCCCTCTGCTATATGGGTACCTGTTAATTTCACATTTACTGTGCATTGCTAAGCTGTTCAATTTTGTTTTTGATAATGCAGCTAAATTACCGATGTAGTACCTGGTCGGAGATGAGTCCCTTGGGTCCTATTACAGTAATTGACATCAGATTAGTTCTGCTTGATCGCAGTCAGCTTGCACCTGAAAAAACATTACTGGTGCCATCAGCTATTTCTGTATTATTTAGGCAGAGCTGTACAAAATGCAGATGGCAACACTGAGAATTCTTTGTTTGACAATGGAAAGGAACCAGAGAACAATGCAGTGTTTTATCACATGATTCATTGTGGTACAATTTTTCATTAGCATGTAAACCACAAAGAAACTGTTTGCCAAGCACTTTGAGAAGAGACGGTCTCATTTATTGGTCATCTGATTGATATACAAGTACAATTATTGTATAACTCATGCAAAATGTCATCCTAGTCAACATGTAATTTCCTGGTATTCTTTTTAATGAAAGGTATAACAAAATAATTTGAAATGAGGATTGAAACATCGCGGCAGCTTTCGATAGTTTGCTTTGCTGGGTTTGCTATACAATGGTAGCTGGTACCAGGAGGTATTGTACATCTATCTGTTGAGGCTTTGGGATATTCATTGCTGTTGTGAGATTGGAATATGCATTATTCTGCTATTAATGTTCTGCAAGCAATAATAATTTATCTTTATAAAACAGAGGAAGTATAATAAGATACAAATCCTGTTTATCAGTCCAAGCAATAAGTAAGCTTGGAATGCGTTTAAAACTTTTGCAAAAATGTTAAAAATAACTCTTGTTTTATTCTTTTGCAAGGATTTTTCAATTTTCCTTCATAGTCTCTGCTGATTCTTTTCTTTTTCAAGTGTTGAATTTGGTAACCAATATTTAGAAATGTATTTAATTTACAAAAGCTGAAGATTAAGGGAGCCTTCCTGATAGCATGTGTTTCCCTGCTTATTATCTTGCTTGTGAATGAGGGGGTTGGTTGAGGAGGTGGACTGGCTGGGTGGGTGGACGTTTCATCTGCAATGTGCAGGTCAGAAAATATATACCTTTGCCTGTCCTTATGTGGGAAATAATTACAATGACATTACAAAAAAAAGTGTATTCACATTGTGGTGACTAATACCTTATCTTTCTAAAGTCCCCTTGATTTTTGAAGTTGTATTCTTCGATTTTTCTCATCTGAAACTTTTGTGTAGCATTTCTGCAAAGCAGAAAATCAGTATATTCAAAATCATAAAATCAGTACATCCAAACCATCCTCAAATTAACTCTTCAGTGACAGTGCAACTCTTCACTGAATTGGAAAATATGTTTTGACAGTTTAATTGACAAGTGATGGTTAAAATTGATTCAAATTAATCTACATATATGGCTATTTAAGTTAAATAGAATAGTCTAGTTTATGAAAGACACTGATTCATTACATTGCATTTCTTTTCTATATTAGTTAATAATAATCCTTGTATTTGATAAATAGTCGAGACATCTCAAAGTGTTTCACAGGATATACCGTAAAGTGGAGTGACCATGTATTTGCAGCCAGGTTGTGCACAGCAATGTCCCACAAACTGCGATGGAGTAAGTAACCAATTTTACAAGTTTATTTGGAGGATTTGTTGGTCATGGCAATGGGAGAAACTTCCTTCTCTTTTTGAATAATGCCAATGGATCTTCCACATCCACCTGAACAGGCAGACAGGACCTCAGTTTAACATCTCATCCAAAGGATCACATTTCTGACAATGCAACCTCCCCAGCACCGCATTGGAGGATCAGCTTAGACTATGTAATTCCAAGTTCCATCATGGGGCTTGAATTCAGAACCTTCTGACTCAGATGCGAGAGTATCAGGCTGACACTCCATGTAATACATGAGCCCATTATGGTCATCTCAGGTCAATTGATAGCACTCTGAATCAGATAGTTGCGGGTTTATGCCCCACAAGGATCTTTCACCTTGTAGTCTAGGCTTAAGATCTAGTGCAGTACTGAAAAAGAACTGCATTCTCCTTCAGATGAGACGTTATTCCAAGGTGTCTGTTTAGGTGGACGTTAAAGATCCATGATACTATTTGAATTGAGAAGGCAATTTCTCCTTAGGTCCGAGAGAACAATCTTCCCGTTAAGCTCATTATTCACTTCATGTTTTTTTGGGGGCCTTTCACAACTTGTCTGTCTTCAAATACATAGTCATTAGTTTTAACAACAATTTCCTGTGAAGTCTTTTGAAACCATAGCTTTTGTATCAAATACAAGAAATATTATTATTTATTATTATAAAGATAGTTAGCTTTTTTTTGGTCAGCCAAGTTATTGACGCATGTCCACGCAGGGGGAATGGGATTGATTTGGACAGCTCTTTTGAAAGAGCTGGCACAGACACAATGGGCCAAATGGTCTCCTCTGTGCCGTATGATTCTATGTAGAAACCCATCATCATTGTTTAAGAGGATCTAAGCCAGTCAGAGAGTTCTGCATATGTATGTTACCTGCACATGGAAATTTCCTTGTGTCTGGAATTGAATGTGCACTATTTCCCTGAAGGGACTCTAACCTAATCCTGGGCATTGTAATAAGAGGCTTGGGAATCCAGAGAGTGCATTGTGTTATGGTTGGAGTTTAACCAGCCAAAACTGGATAGCTTGGCTGGCAAGATTCCTGCTGCTCATCCAGTTGGACTCACCATATTCATTAGGGTTTGGGCTTGCACAGTTAAGCGGAACCATGTCCTGCTGAAGAACCAGATTGGCTGGTCTGTCAGCAGCAGCAGTGCCTGATGGTCTGTCGGCAGCAGCAGTGCCTGATGGTCTGTCAGCAGCAGCAGTGCCTGATGGTCTGTCGGCAGCAGCAGTGCCTGATGGTCTGTCGGCAGCAGCAGTGCCTGATGGTCTGTCGGCAGCAGCAGTGCCTGATGGTCTGTCGGCAGCAGCAGTGCCTGATGGTCTGTCGGCAGCAGCAGTGCCTGATGGTCTGTCGGCAGCAGCAGTGCCTGATGGTCTGTCGGCAGCAGCAGTGCCTGATGGTCTGTCGGCAGCAGCAGTGCCTGATGGTCTGTCGGCAGCAGCAGTGCCTGATGGTCTGTCGGCAGCAGCAGTGCCTGATGGTCTGTCGGCAGCAGCAGTGCCTGATGGTCTGTCGGCAGCAGCAGTGCCTGATGGTCTGTCGGCAGCAGCAGTGCCTGATGGTCTGTCGGCAGCAGCAGTGCCTGATGGTCTGTCGGCAGCAGCAGTGCCTGATGGTCTGTCGGCAGCAGCAGTGCCTGATGGTCTGTCGGCAGCAGCAGTGCCTGATGGTCTGTTGGCAGCAGCAGTGCCTGATGGTCTGTCGGCAGCAGCAGTGCCTGATGGTCTGTAGAACTGCTTTGTTCAAGAACCAGACTATGAGGATTTGATTTCAACATTCCATAGCCGATCACATCACCTTGGAGCCAGCTCACCTCCAAGGGAAGAGTATCTATACCGGAAGCTGTGCTCTTTACCTGTATGTATTTAGTTTTAATTTTCTCCTTTTCCCATTGTTACTCTCTTTTTTTCTTTATCAGTTCTTACTTCACTTATTAGAATCATTATTTGTGGATTATTACTGGCCAGACAAGTTTGTTGCATTTACCTACACAATATTCTACACAATACACAGTGCCTTGGTACGTACTCTTCACATGAAAAATAATTTTGTAATGTACTTCTATATTGCCCTATTCTTTGACGACTTATTAATTTAAGGTTCTGTCTGCCTTGTGATTCAGGCAGAGGTAAAGAGACCAGCCTGTCATTGACATTTTGAAGACCTGTGAAATCTTTCACCTGGTTAACCTGGTATTTATTTCCCTCAAATACAAAATTGCCCTTAAATTCAAATTACTGCGGCTGTTCATTTTTGAGGTATAACCAGCTAACTTGCCATTGATTTTGCTGTCTGGCAACCTTTCCCACTGCTTGTCAGCAAGCTAGACCCAGCTAGGACCACCATTAGGGCTTTGGCTTGCAAGGTTAACAGGAGCTGAGTGGGAAGATTCCCTGCCCCCAATTGACTGGGGACAGGGAATACAATAAAATACGAAATTACATTTGTATAGTGCCTTTCATGTCGAGAGGACCAAGGCGCTGGACAGTCAGGGATTTGGACCCGAGCAGGAGGAGGTGGATTAGAATGAGGGAGGGTGGAGGGCAGGGAGAGTCGAAGGGGGCCGAAGAGGAGGATCTTGAGACAAGCCTTGAAGGAGGCAAGGGAGGGAGCGAGGCAAAGGGAATTGGGATGGAGTTCCAAAGGGTGGGGGCAAAGAAGCTGAAGGCTCGACCGCCGATGATGGGCCGGGCGGTGAGTAAGCCTGCTGCGTGGAGGGAGTGGACAGGTTCATATGAGGTTGGCGGGTCACAGAGGTAGAAAGGGGCAAGGCCGTGTAGGGCCTTGAAGGCGAGAACGAGGATTTTGAACTCTATCCTCTGGGTGATGGGGAGCCAGTGAAGCCGGGCAAGGGTGGGGGTGATGGGGTCACAGAGCCTGGTGTGGGAGAGGGCATGAGCTGCAGAGTTCTGGATGATCTGCAGCTTGTGGAGGGGAGAGTTGGGAAGGCCACAAGGGAGTTGGCGTAGTCAAGTCTAGATATGATGAATGCATGAATGAGGGTTTCAGAGTGGGAGGTTGTGAGAGGAGAGAGAAGTCAGCTGAGATAGAGCAAGAGGGGGGTGAAGTGCAGGTTGATATATACTGTATCCCAAGATATTATTTCCTAACAGAAATCTATCTAATTTGTTCTTGAAGTAGTGTCTCCGCAGATTTGTTCTGAATTTACCCGCCTTCAATTGCAGGTTGTGTCCTCTGGTTCTACTGTAGCTCAGTGGTTAAGAGTCCTGTAGCTCAATGGTTAGAGCACTCGCCTTGCAACCGAGCGATTTCCGGCAGGGCGAAACTTTTGGAAAAGTTTCTTCACAAGCATGATAATAATCGCTCAAGAAAAAAAAAAAAAGAAATTGGTCACTTCAATCCACGACTGTTTGTGGGACATTGCTGTGCGCAATTGGCTGCCGCGTTTCACCTACAAGTATAGTCAATTCACTTTACAGTATATTCTGTGAAGCCTGTTGAGGCGGTTTGAACACGTGAAAAGCGCTATATCAAATGCAAAGATTATTATTATTTATTATTATGTCGCCTAGGATGAGGAGGTATTCAGAACAGAGGCAGAGGGAAGCTAGTAGGGTGGAGATGTCAGAGAGGAAGGTGGGGGAGGATTGGGGGGATGATCAAAAAGGAGAATTTTGAGGGAAAGATTGGAGGATGGTAGAGGGTCAGGTGCTTGAAGGAAGGGAAGGAACCAGAGGAGTAGGGGGATAGGGCAAGTGTGAGGACTTGGAGATGAGCCACACCATCACCACAATGGTTAGGTTGTGGTGTAAGGTGGAAGATATAGCCAGATGGTGTGGCCTTAGTCAGGGAGAAGGTGTCACCTGGACTGCTCCAGTTTTCTGTGAGGGTGAGAATATCAAAGTTCCATCAACAATGAAGTTGTTGACCATTGACCACTCTATCCTCACTCTATCCTTCGATACCGTTGACCATTCTATCCTTATCCACTGCCTCTCCTCTCACCTCAACCTTCATGATTTTGTCCTTGAATGATTCAGATCGTACCTCTCACACCATCTCCACTACATCTCCACAAACGGTTTCTCCTCTAGCCTTCGCACCATCTCGTTCAGCATTCCTCAAGGCTCTGTCCTTGATCCCCTCCTCTTCTGTATCTACATACTCTCTCTTCGTGACATCTTCCACAGACATGGAGTCAACTTCCACATATATGCGGATGACACCCAACTGTACCTCTCTGCCTCCGCCCTTGACTCCAGGACCACTGCTGTCCTGTCAGAATGTCTGTCAGACATCAAGTCCTGGATGAGAGCTGACTTTTTTCAGTTGAATGTCAACAAGACCGAGGCCCTCCTGATTGGCTCCTGTCAACGCTTCCTCACCTCAGGCGCTGACAGAATCACCATCCAAAGATGCACACTCCATCTCACTGAGCCAGTCTGGTACCTTGGCGTTTTGTTTGACCCTCAACTATCCTTTCTACCCAACATCCGTGCCATGAACCGCTCTGCCTTCCCCCACCTCCGCAACATGGTCCAGCTCCGCCACTGTCTCACACCGCAGGCCCCCAAAACCCTCATACACGCATTCATAGGATCCACGCTTGACTCCTCAAACTCCCTGCTTGTCGGCCTCCCCAACTCCTCCCTCTATAAGCTGCAGATCATCCAGTATTATGCATCTTGTTCACTCTCCCGCACTTGAAATCGAACCGTTCGATGATAGGGAGCAAGTGGAGCTTGGCTACAATTGGTGTGATGGGGATACAGAGTTTAGTACAGGTGAGTTTGCAGGTGGTCGAGTTTTGGATCAGCTGGATCCTGTGCATGGTGGACTGGGGAGACTGGCAAAGAGGACATTTGAGAATTTGAGTCAGGAGGTGACGAACATATGGACGAGTGTTTCAGCTGAGTCTGGGGTAAGGTATGGTCAGATGCAGGCAATGTGGAAGAGGTGGAGGAAGGCAGTCCTGATGCTTAGGTTGCGCATGGTTTGGTCTGAGGGTTAGGCCGGGGAGATTGAGGAGAACATAGCCGCAGGATAGAAGATGTTGATCAGAGCCAATGAATATGGCTTGCATCTTTTTAAGATTGAGTTGTAGGACGTTTACACTCATCCAAGCCCTGATGTCCGCCAGACAAGCCAAGAGAACATCGGCGGACCTGGAATCGCAGCTGGAGGAGGAGAATTGTGTGTTATCCTTATACGTGGAAGTCTACAGATGACATCCCCAAGAGGGAACATATAGATGAGGAAGAGGAGGGACCAAGGATGGTACGCCACAGGTGATCGGGCAGGAGTGAGAGAAGAAACCATTTGAGGAGATAAAGTGAAGGCAGTTTGTTGGGTAAGACTTGAACCAGGCTAGTGTGGTCCCATTAAGATGAGTGAGGGAGGAGAGGCAGTGGAGGAGGATGGCGTGGTCGACTGTGTCGAACGTGGTGGAGGAGTCCAGGAGGACGAGGAGGCAGAGGGAGCCCTGGTCACAGAGAGACAAGGTGTCGTTTGTGACTTTACAAGTGCTGTCTCTGTGCTTATGGGCACAGCGAAAACAAGACCGGAGGGGCTCACAGAAAGCGGAGGGAGAGGTCAGAGCAAAGCTGGTTAGCGATCACGAGTTCCAGAACTTTGGGAAGGAAGAGCAGGTTGGAAATGTATCTATAATTTGTGAAGTTGGAGGGGGTCACGGGTAAGTTTTTTGAGGAGGGGAAGAATGACATTGTTTTTTAGGTGGAGAGGAATAGAGCCTGAGGAGAGCAACTGGTTGACTGTGTCGGCCAGCAGTAGGTAGAGGAGGGGCAGTTGAGTGTCCAGCAATTGGGTGGGGAGGGTGTTGAGGCAGCAGTCGGTGGGCTTCACGTGGGTGATGATGGTTCAGAGGGAGGTAGGAGTAATCAGGGCAAAGGAGTGTAGGGAGTGGGGAGTGGTTGGGGCTGTAGTGGAAGGAAGGCTTGGTGTAGACGTCTTGGGGGTGCGGAAGAGGACATAGGGGAGGAGAATGCAGTCAAACGGATATTTTCAATCTTTGACACAAAGAAGTCTAGGACCTCTTCGCAGTTGGCATTTGTGGTGAGAATGGAGGCAACTTGGGGAGGGTGCACTGAGAAGGTGATGAATGTAATACCTTTGGGTTGTTTTTGGCCTCTAAAAAGAACATAACTTCCTTGCTCTTATTATACCACATTTATTTTCTGTGAAAACACTACATAAATGCAAGTTATTTTTTACTATTATTAGTCTCACGATTGCAGCCAGAATCCTAATATATATATGCTAACTGTTCAACTGCTCATCTGAATCTACAGATTAAAGACCATTATCAAACTGTACTTTTCTTGAATGACCATGCTTCATAGCTCTGAATGAGAACGCATATAGTTTTAAGTTGGCCTCAGCTTCCGCTCAAATTATAGCTTACAGGTACAGATCTGTAAGATAAAATAGCTCAATGTATCACTGCCAAATGCACTCAATAAACATATCAATTTTATCGGAATTATTGGATCAACAGAAAGGTACAAATGTGGTGGTTTTCCTTTGGTAGCCAGTTGGCTGCCCACTCATCAATTTTGATTGCCTGACAAAAATGATGTTACCTGAGGCATCAGATTGGAAGACAACAACAACAACAAGATTACATTTGTATAGCACCTTTCACGTCGGGAGGACGTCCCAAGGCACTGGACAGTGTACAGCATTTCAGACCCGAGCTGGGGTTGGGGTGTAAGGGAGGGGAGGGGAAGGAGAGTGGCCGATGGCATGGTCGAAGACGAGGGAAGAGCACCAATACCAGTCCTACTCTTAACACTGCCTCACCGGTGGATAAAATATGACAACATTTTGTATTTTCCATGTGGAGATTAGAAAGAACATTCTAAAGTGAGTCCTCTGAAATAAAAATCATAAGCCCATCTGAGGACTTCTTGTGATTCTGTAAAATTCCACTTAGTCTTAGCTTTAATACTATTGTTTTAATACAGTATCTAAGACTGAATAATTTTGCAAAGTTCTTCAATTCACATTACTTAATTTGAAAGCCAGCTTGAATATTGATACTGCCTCCCAAATGCACTGGATTTGTAATTTAAGAATTTTAAGAAATTCTGTGCCATATTCAATTTAAATACAATGCTATGTGACTCAAAAGTGCTCCGAGACTTTATCCTTTGTGAAAGGCACTATATAAATGTTAGTTGTTATTGTTGTTGAGGAAAGACCAGGTAGAATTTCAGGCCTTGGGCTTCTATTGTTGTAACTTTAGTAGACCAATTAATATTTGGTAATTTGTGGTCTTTTTAGTCTGTTATAAATATTGACCTTGGTGTAAAGGTCAGAAAGGCATAGACCAGAGCAGCAAAGTCAGTGTTCAGTATAGAAATTGAATATTTGCAGCAATGCACACAATTTAATTCAAGTAAATTAGCTTGCTGAAGGAAACTTTGTATTCTCGGAGGAAATATACTTTTCGAGTGAATGAAAGATTGAAGAGAAGGACAAGCTTTAGGTATTTTATCTGTCAGGACACCCTTTTGTTTTCCTTTTGGATAACATTTCAGAGGGTCTTGCTGTGAACAGAGATTCGATTCTGGATTCAGTGAATGCTAATGCAGTTCACATGCATCTGAGCTTTCTCTTCCTGTTTCATTAACAAGTGGACTTCCATCAGAATGCTTTAGGAAAAAAGGAATCAGTTTAACTCAGTATCAACTGAACCAGCCAATCTGTTCAGCGTCCCTTGAGTCAGTTGGTCACAGTCATTGCTGTTTCATATTCAAGTCAAGTGAAGAATTGTCCTCTTTTTTCGTATTGAAGAGATACAAGAGACCAAACTAGCTTACAAGGTTTATTCTTGAAGCACTTTCTAAATGAAGATGTCATCTTATTGGATAGTTCAGGCTACATTTTATTCACAAGGAGTAAGAACAAATCAGGACTTATGTATCAATCTTCATTTCTTTTTGATTCCAGCTAATGTAGATAGTATTGTTCGGACTGCTAAATACTTGCAGTAATTCACAGTTGATGCCCTTGATATTGTAATTATTTTGCAGGACAAAGGGTACTGATTTGTTGGTAATCCTGGCTCAGGTTATCACGTTTTCCCATTAACCTGCAACCTAAACTCTTAGTGGGTTATTCTACTCTGTTCACTCACTGCAGTGAATAAGAAATTCCCATTACAGATACACATTGAAATATTTGTTGCACTGAGCAAAGAAAGCAGAAAACCTATTTTTAGATGAATGAATTTAGGATGCTGCACATCAGTATGAAATGTACCTGGATTTGTTGGAATCAGAATGTCCCTAAGCCCTTCAAAACCGTTCTCAATTCTGACATCCATGAAACTAGGATATTTTTCCAGTTTGCAGTTTTCATTGCCAGTTACGACGGTTTGAACAACAATAACTTGCATTGAATAGTGCCCTTCACGCAGGATAATGTCTCGGAGCGCTGCAAATGGCAGGGTTGGACGACGAGGAAGATGGGAGAGGGAGGTGACCATAGGGCAGTTGAGGAGGTAGGTCTTAAGGTGGATAGATAAAGAGGGGGTGAGGTGGAGGGATTGAGGCAGGGAATTTCAGAGATTAGAGGAGTAGAGGCTGAAGACATGATCATTATTGGTGGCAAGGAGGGGTTGGGTGACGTGCAGCAGGCCTTTTTTAGCTGAGCAAAGGGAGCCGGAGGAGGAACCATAGAAATGTAGTAAAGTGGGATACAAGCAAGTCAGAAGTATGGTGGTGGTAGAGGTAAAGGGATTTGCTTGAGGGTAAGGATCTTGAAGTCCATCCTTTCGGAGATGGGAAAAAATGGGTGATGGGAGCGCGAAGTTTGATGTGGGTGATGCACAGGGTAACTGACTGGTAATAGTTGTCTTTTTTCATGATACTGTTCAAAAATAGAAGGGAGTTTCTTCCAGTGTCTTGGCCAGTAATCCTCCAGATTAATTGGTAAATCATCTCATGATTGTTTGTGGGACCTTGTTGCACATGGCTGCTACGTTTGCCTACAAAACAGCCACACTTGGTTATAAATACTGACAAACTGTTTGATGTTTTGATGTGATAAACCACTCTAAAATACATGTTCTGTAACCTAAAGATAGCTTTATTTCCAGTTTGGACATTTAGAGGTAAAAAGATAAATTTGAATATGATCAGTCTTTCTTTATGGAAAGGCGAATGTAAAACAGTGCAAGTGTGTCTGAGGAGCCATCTATAGGTTGTAGGGCATTAGGCCAAGTCAGCTGGAGTAGCTAGAAAGCAGTAATTTCTGCCTTCAGAATAAAGTTGTCAGCTCAAACTGATGAGAGATTAAAAAAAAATGAGAAGAGGTGCCAAACTCCAAATTAACATTCTTCAAGCATACTTACGGAATTTCTTCTCATAATGCAATTAAAATTGGTGCACTTAGTAAAGATGATGATCTATAGAGTATCAGTATGATTTGGCTGATGAAACTGTTCTAATAAATTATTGCCCTTTATCAAGTTGGTGATTTGTGAGGGAAATGACAAAGCTTGTTTTTATTAGGGTAATTTTAGTTTGCCTCCCTCCCTCCCCCACATATTTGATACTCATTTGGAAGGGCATGATGGCACAGGCCACTGACACTTTCAGTACTGTATTTAGTGTGCTTCCTTGACTGACTTGTCAGGATGAATGTTGAGGCAGGCAAAACGTATCCCAGGGGGTGCTACATTTATTTTTAAATACAGATTGTGAATCTGACTAAGTGGTTTGTATGTGTGAATCTGGGTTTTTTTGATATCAAGAATTATGTCAGACATTGTGTTTTTATTTTATCTTTTTGTTTAGGTTTGCACGTGATGTAAAGTACAACAAAAACCTCTATACGATCTTTGGATTTTAGAAAAATGAAACACTGTGAGTGATCTTGGCACAGTGTTTAATGTTTAGTGGTGAATTATTTGCAGTATAAATAGAGGCTGAAATAGCTCAGATCGTCCTGGAGCCCTTTTCCTGACGCCACCAGGAGGAGGTGGTTTCAGAAACAGTGAAATTCACACCCACACAGTATAAACATGGTGGGTGTGAATCACACTGGGCTGACTCTCACGTGGTCCACTCAAAGCTCTCTAGAGGTCCAAAAACACTCCGGGAACATTTAATCTCAATGCAATTCTTGCTATCTCATTCTCCATGTTTGGTGGCAAATTCCTCCCAAAATTACTGTAATTTGCCACAAAACATTTTGGAAAGTATTATTAAGTGTTGAGGCTTTTATGGCTTTATTTAGTTTGAAATGAAAATGAAAGGATTTGGGGTTTGAATAAATTGTAAACTATTTTATTAAATTCCTCTCAAAACAATCTTACTGCTTACACATAATGATTCTTTGTGTACCGCAACACTGACTTCTTAGACTTATGGATTGATTTAGATCACTGCAGTAAAGTATTTTAAACTAAATGTAATCAAATA
Source organism: Callorhinchus milii (assembly GCF_018977255.1). Taxonomy (NCBI): domain Eukaryota; kingdom Metazoa; phylum Chordata; class Chondrichthyes; order Chimaeriformes; family Callorhinchidae; genus Callorhinchus; species Callorhinchus milii. The sequence goes on from NW_024704746.1 coordinate 54,722,901, forward strand.
TCAAAATATTATCAAAATATCAAAAAAAACAAAAAAGAAATTCATTATAAGGGCTCTATTAAAGTAAGCGCTCCGAGACCCAACCCCATGTGAAAGGTGCTATATAAATGCAAGTAGTCATTGTTGTAGCATTTGTAATGTGTATGTTCAGACACATATGGGGATCTCAATACTTTAAATCAGATAGTGCAATTTACTGTGGGCTAGACCCAATCTGTTTCAAGATTGTTTCATGCTGATACAAGTAGAATCGTGTTTTATTCTCCCAACACAATCAATCTCATTACCAAATGAAATTCTGACATTTGGTCATGAGAGCGATTGGCAAGTTGCTCTTTCCGGTCTTATTGTAGAAATGTCCTAATGAAAATTCTCTTGTCCCCCCTCCACTTCAATTATATAAAACTAGCCCTGTGCTCATTCTTTGTTTGAGTGCTGTAATCACTACTGTTTGTCTTGTCTTTGCCAGAGGAGAATCTGTGCCAAGGTGAAGCCTCTGCAGAAGAAGAGTTCCAAGATGGACACATCCCTGAGCAGTTTGCTGGTTTACTGCATGGCTCATCCCCAGCTTGTGAATTCCCAGAGGATCCATATCATCTGTACACTAAAGCAAATAAGGACGTTAGAAATGACAATACTTTGCGAATCAAAGATCCCATACAACAGCCACATTTAATTAGGGCAAATTTACTACAATGCACAAATGAGACAAACAAGGCACAAAAACTACAAACTGTTGGTGATAAATCAATATTAAACCAAGAATATAAACAGCAAGTGATATATAAGACAATTTTCCACACAAAAGTAAACCAGAATCATGGTGAAACATTTGTCAGCACAAGAACTTTTTGCAATAGAGATCACTGGGTAAGCAACACGGAAGAGAAACATGGCTTTGAGGATAGAGCATCCACTTTAGGAAGAGTAAGGTCAGGAGGAAAGACTCTTCTTGAATTGCAGTTAACCAGAAACATTTCAAAGTCAGACTCCAATCTTATTACCTGTTCACCCATTGAGGAAGAATCGAGAGGGAGTCGCTATGAATCTGTCGCAAACTACTTTAAAGAAAACAAACAGTGCACTGGAAAATGTCTAGAACGCACACCTTCTTTCACAGCAGAATGGGAGGAGGTAAGAGTTATAACAAACACCATCTGTTTAAATGATGGGTGTGGGTGTTTCAGTAATTTTATGGAGCTTAAATGATGATTTGTATGGGGAGGGGAGAAGAATTCTGTAAATTTTAAAGCACTGACAAAAAGCTTAAATTAATTAGTGAGTTATGTATAATTCCTTGAAAAACCAGTGAGGTGAACTAAAATCTAAGTTGTGTTAGTCATCGACTGAGCTTTACTTTATTGGGAGTCATCTTGAAAAATCTATCTTCATAGACTGTAGAAGTCATTGTAAATAAACATAAGCAAGTATAGAAATGAGAATGTTTCACTTCTTAACAATAATTTATAAAATATACTCTGGGCTCAAATTATTGGCCCACGTTATGTTTCTTTATCAAAGGTGGAATCCAAGAAGCTGGATGAAATTCCATATTGCTATCTCCCACATCCATCTCTTTATCAACAGCAGATTGACCTTTTTTCAATGCCCTGATTCCAGGAATCCTCAGATCCACTCCGCCAACTGCAGACCTTACAGAACTTTGCAGCCTATACTCCCGCACTATAATCTATGAGCCCATATCTATCCTTGCCGAGTTCCACTAACTCTATCCCCCAGCAGATCAACTTTATGAGTCCTTCCTTACCTTCAAATTCTTCACCCACCTTACACCACCCTATCTCTGCTACCCATCTCCCACAACCAGTATCTTTGCTCCACCAACTCTGGCCAGCTTCATGCTCTCCACTGCATCATCAGTACATGAGCCTTTAGACACTCTGCCCCCTCCCTTTAGAACTATCTCCCAAATTCAATTTCCCACGTAGAAAATTGGCAAGTGGGTAACTGGCATTAAATTGGTAAAAAGTTCACGTTAAGACAATGTTGCTTCACTCTCATCTGGCCACACTATATCTGAACAAATTGTACCTGACGTTACACTGGAAAACAAGGGGTAACATTTTTCCCAAACTGACCTTTTTTTATCACACTATTTCATCAAGTCTTACGACTGCCAAATAATAATGTTTGATAAATTGTTTTATTGATAACTTTTGAAGAATTTATTCCAGTTTCACTGAGTGAAAATTTTTAAATGTGATATAACTATGTGTTTCAATATTATGCAATTGCTTTATTAAACTAGAAACTGTACTGGTAAATTTGGGATCATACTTATAGTGTTATTTTATGTACTTGTGGTTTCATCTGAGGATTGATATATTTTTGCTTTCCTGCAAGGTAAGCTGAATGTTTTATATATATATATATATATGACATTATATATATAATATATATATGTGTTTATATAAATACAATGCGTGTGTAGATATAAATACAATCCTAATGTTGCCATTGCTTCTCAAGAGGTTCAGTACAGCAATGTGTTCCATTCTATCCAGAAATAAAAATAACAATGCAATTGATGCAGTGCTTTATACAGGGTGACCAAAAAGTCATGAAGCTACCAACAACAACAACAACTTGGATTTATATAGCGCCCTCCACGCTGGATGGCGTCTCAGAGCGCTTTACAGTAATAGATCCCGGGACCGAGCCAGGGGGAGGGGGAGGAGCCAGGGGAGTGGAAGGAGCCAGGGGGAGGGGGGGGAAGGTGACCAAAGGCGCGGTCGAAAAGAAAGGTCTTCAGCAGAGACTTGAAAATGGGAAGGGAGGGAGCGAGACGAAGGGAGTGAGGAAGACGGTTTCAGAGCCTCGGGGCATAGTGGCTGAAGGCATTGCCGCCGAAGGTGGAGCGGAGGACTCGGGGGACAAGGAGGAGGACAGACCCGGAGGAATGAAGGCAACGGGTACTGTGCTGAGGAGAGAGGAGGTCAGAGAGGTAGGGGGGTGCAGAGGAGTGCAGGGACTTGAATACGAGGGTTAGGATCTTGAAATCGATCCTTTTTGGGATAGGCAGCCAGTGCAGCCCGGCAAGGACCGGGGTGATTGGGGAGCGGGGTTTTGTGCGGGTGAGAATGCGTGCGGCAGAGTTCTGAATGAGTTGGATTTTATGGATGGTAGTGGATGGGAGACCGGCGAGGAGGGCGTTGGAGTAGTCCAGCCGAGAGGTGACAAAGGCATGGACCACGGTTTCAGCGGCTGTTGCGGGGAGGTATTGGTGGAGACGGGCGATGCGTCGGAGGTGGAAGAAAGCGGTGCTGGTGAGGGACCGGATGTGGAGGAGGAAGGATAATTGGGGGTCGAACCTGACGCCTAGGTTGCGTACGGGTTCGGAGCGTTTTAGGGGGAAGTTGGGTAGGTGGAGGAGGTGAGAAACATGAGATATTCGACATTGACGAGAGCCGAAGAGTATGGCTTCCATCTTGTCAATGTTCAGCTGAATGAAGTTTGCGCTCATCCAGCCCCTGAAATCTGACAGGCAGTCGGACAGAACATCAGGGGACTGGGGGTCGCAAAGAGAGGTGGAAAAGTAGAGTTGGGTGTCATCTGCATACATGTCTGCAGATGACATCCTCAAGAGGGAGCATGTAGATCAGAAAGAGGAGGGGGCCAAAGATGGATCCTTGGGGTAACCCGCAGGTGACCAGGTGAGAGCGGGAGGAGAAGCCATTTATGCAGATGTACTGCTGGCGGTTTGTGAGGTAGGACTCGAACCAGGCGAGTGTGATCCCACTGAGGGATAACGGAGGAAAGGCGGTGGAGGAGGATGGTGTGATCAGCTGTGTCGAACTCGGCGGAGATTTCCAGGAGGACAAGGAGGCAGTGGGAGCTCTGGTCACAGATAGAGAGGATGTCGTTTGTGACCTTCACAAGCGCAGTCTCTGTACTGTGGGCAGGGCAGAAACCGGACTGGAGGGGTTCAATAGGGAGTGAGAGGAGAGGTGTGTGTGAAGTTGGTTTGCAACAACGCGTTCTAAAACTTTTGAGAGGAAGGGCAAGTTAGAAATAGGGCAGTAATGGCTGGGGTTTGCGGGCTTTTTCAGGAGGGGGTTGATGACAGCAGTTTTGAGGGAGGCAGGGACTGATCTGGAGGAGGGACTGGTTGATGGTGTCAGAGGAGGAGGAGCTATATTGGTAAGTTGGTGGGGAGGGGGTCGAGGCAGCAGGTGGTGGGTTTCATGGAGGTGATGGTGGGTGAGAGGGAGGAGGGAGGGATGGGGAGGAAAGAGTAGAAAGGGGATGGTGGTAGGAGCAGATGATGAGGAAGGTGAGGGGGGCAGAGAGGGCGTGGTGGTGGGTGACAGGGGGCAGGTGGATGAGGCTGCCTGGCGGATGTTCAGTATTTTAGTTGAAAAGAAGTCCATGACCTCCTCACACTTGGCATTTGATACGAAGATTGTGGAGGCCTGAGGGGGGACACGGAGGAGATAGTGGGTGGTGGAAAAAAGGATTTTGAGGTTGTGTTTGGCCTCCAAGATGATGTTGGAGTAGAAGGCCGTTTTTGTGCGTGTCAAAGAACGGCCGTAGCTGTGGAGATGCTCAAGCCACAGTTGGCGGTGAACTGTCAGGCCAGTTTTCCACCATCTGCGCTCAAGCAGACGGGTTTGGGTTTTTTGGAGGCGGAGATGGTTGTTGTACCAGGGGGATCGGGTGCGTTTGGAGATGGTCCTGGATTTTAGGGGATGAGGGCGTTGAAAGTGGAGGAGAGGTGATCACGGAGCAGCTGGACGGCTGCTTCAGGATCTCCGCGGGTGGAAGGCCAGACGGATAGGATGTTTGAAGATGAGAGGGCCTTTGTAAGGGTCTCAGGGTGTAGCCTTTTCCTTGTGAGTCTTGTGAGGGTCTCAGGGTAGCTACCCTAATTATCTAAAAAAAATCTTTTTTTAAGACTTATTAGACATTGTAATGGTTTCACGACTTTTTGGTCAACAAAGTGTATTGCATGTTGTTACCTCTTATCGGTGAATGCGATAGCTAATCTGTACCATCATCCCATCAATTGCAATGATATGAGAGCTCAATTTATCTGTTTTTGTAGCAAACATAATAATCCTTGCATTTGATATAGTGCTTTTCACGTCTTCTAGACATCTCAAAGCGCTTCATAGAATAATAATAATAATAATAATAATCCTTGCATTTGATATAGCGCTTTTCACGTCGGGAGGACGTCCCAAAGCGCTTCACAGAACACACTGTAAAGTGAATTGACTGTATATTTGTGGGCGAAACGTGGCAACCAATTGCGCACAGTAGTGTCCCACAAACAGTCGTGGATTGAAAATGACCAATTTATTATTGTTTTTGTTTTTGGAGGGATTATTATTAGATTATTAGACTATTATTAGTGTGGAGTAAAGAAACTTGCCCGAGGTTTTGCCCTGCCTGGAATTGAACCCAGGTGTCTCGCTTGCAAGGCGAGTGCTCTTAACCACTGAGCTACAGGACTCCACATGGATATGGATGATGAAATATTTTTGGCTAAGACATAGGATTGGTGTACACTTGTTCTTTTTCAAAATAATACCATGGATTTTTAATATCTACCTGAATCACCAAAATTGGCTGCTGAGACCTCACTTTAATGCTTCATCTGTAAGAGGCACCTCTGACAAAACAGATTATCAGATCATTGTGGGTCTTAAACCTTTAACCTTCTAATTTTGGGTGATATTGCTAGCAAGTTAACCAAACTGACCACTACAATCTAGTTGATGGAGTTCTCTCCATATGCGGCTGGCATTGCAGCATATCCGGCTCGTAATTAGTTTCTTTTGCCCTCCCCACCCTGGATCTAAGATAAAATCTTATTCCACTGTAACATATTTCATCCAATGGATGGGCTCAGAAATGTTACAACTTAACCAAAACAACAACAACAAAATTACATTTATAGAGCACCTTTCACGTCGGGAGGATGTCTCAAGGCGCTGGACAGTCAGGGGTCAGGACCTGAGTATGGGGGAGGGGTCAGGTCAGGGTGAGGGAAGGCAGAGAGGTGGGATGGCGACTGAAGGCACGATCGAAGAGGAAGGTCTTGAGATCGGCCTTGAAGGAGGCAAGGGAGGAATCGAGGCGAAGGGATTGTGGGATGGAGTTCCAGAGTGTGGGGCAGAGAGGCAGGTTGGTAAGCAGGTCAGAGAGGTAGGAGGGGGCAAGGCCATGAAAATGAGGACTAGGATCTTGAATTCGATTCTCTAAGGGATAAAGAGGCCTTTGCCTCTGTAGCTGGACACTACTTTGGATAGGATTACTCAGTGAAGCTGTGGTTCAGTGATTAATAGTGCTTACCGTGTTCTTGCAGATTGATAAAATCATGAGCTCTATAGGAGCTGGAATCAATACTGGACTGAAAGAAAAGCATGAACCCGCTTCAGGTAAGGAACAAAATTGTAACTTAGACCAATTACCTTCCATTAAATTCATGTAAGTTCTTCTGGCTGATGAGTCTTCTTTAGAAGTCTCCTCAGGAAGCTGCTGTTTATATAAACCCATCATTCAATTGCATGCTTTTTCTTCTTGGGTGTTTATAAGGAGACATAATCAGAAGCAAAGTTTAGTTGGCTTAGGTTTCTTTTTTTCATGTAACTGCATTGTTGATGTAATTAGCACAAAAAAGTTGATTTGCTTTATAGTTGTTCCATTATTTCTCAGTATATAAAATGACCACGACCCCTTTTTAATGATGGAACCAAGTGTAAAAATCAATGCCAGGTTAATGACCTCACAGATTTCAGTGTGATATGTATTTCCTGTGTGTTGTATACAAATGTATACAAAATTACATTTGTATAGCACCTTTCACGTCAGGAAGACTTCCCAAGGCGTTGGACAACCAGTGTTTTGTACCTGAGCTGGGGTTTGGGATCGGGGAGGGTGGAGGGCAGGGGGCAGAAGCAGGGTGATCGAAGGCACGGTCAAAGAGGAGGGTCTTGAGACGGTCTTGAAGGAGGCAAAGGAGGCAGAGGGACTGCGGGATGGAGTTCAGAGGGTGGGGGTAGAGTGGCTAAAGGCCCGCCTGCCAATGGTGGGGCGGGTGAGGCGGGGGACGTGAACCAGGCAAGAGCCCACTGAGTGGAGGGAGCGGCAGGTTGGTAGGGGGTTAGAAGGTCGCAGAGGTAGTGGGGAGCAAGGCCATGGAGGGCTTTGAAACTGAGGACCAGGAGTCGGGCGAGGATGGGGATGATAGGGTCATAGATCCTGGTGCAGGAAAGCACATGGGCTGCAAAGTCCTTGGATGGTGATGCTGTCAGCGCCTGAGGTGTGGAGGCGCTGACATGAGCCAATCAGGAGGGCCTCAGTCTTGTTGACGTTCAACTGTAGAAAGTTAGCTCTCATCCAGGATTTGATGTCTAACAGAAGTCCTGAAGTTGAGGGTGGAGGCAGCGAGTTGGGTGTCATCTGCATACATGTGAAAGTTGACCTCATGTCTGCAGATGATGTCACCAAGAGGGAGCGTATAGATATTGAAGAGGAGGGGACCAAGGACAGAGCCCTGAGGAACGCCACATGAAATGGTGTGGGGGCTAGAGGAGAAACAGTTTGTGGAGATGAAGTGGAGACTATGTGAGAGGTAGGATCTGAACCATTCAAGGACAGAACCAAGAAGGTTGAGGTGAGAGGAGAGGCGATGGAGGAGGATAGAGTGGTCAATGGTATCAAAGGCAACAGAGAGGTCAAGGAGGATGAGGAGGCATAGGGAGCTCTGGTTGCAGATGGACAAAATGCCATTTGTCGCTTTACCAAAGCTGGCTCTGTGCTTTGGGCGTTGCGGAAACCCGATTGTAGGGGTTCGTGAAGGGAGTGGCGGAAGAGGAAGGAGTGAACCTGGGAAGCAATGACTTGTTCCAGGACCTTGGAAAGGAAAGGGAGGTTGAAGACCGGGTGGTTATTTGAGAGCAAGGATAGGTCGAGGGAGGGTTTTTTAAGCATAGGAGTGATGATGGCCATTTTTAAAGGGGTGGGAATGGTACCAGTGGGCAGGGAGGGGTTTATGATGGTTTACTGCTCTTAAAAGTTTGTGTTTTAGCTGAATGCTTTGAACTGTGATATTGTTTGAAGATGTCATTCAGGACTGGTGTTTGAGTGTGCATGTAGGAGGAAGCAATAGAACTTACATCAAGCAGGCTACAGAATTTTGAACGCTGGTATTTTCTGCATTTGTTTTAGCTGAACTCATCATTCAAGGTTGGCGTGTGTATGTGTGTGTAGGAGGAAACAGCATCTGCATCAGCGTCAGATTTACAGCTAACAGACAAAGAAATCTGTTTTCTGATGGCCTTTATAGAGACTGTGAGGTGTAGCCTGGGCTGGGCAATGAACAGGAGGGGGGGAGTTTGGAGCATGGTATGGCATACTGATGAGTGTAGGAGTACTTGATAAAAAGAATCCTAGCTGCAGGCAGAGCAGTGCTTACCGTGGAGAACTGCGACATTCACACGTTCAGGGACCAGCAGTAACTGCCTGCTCTTGATATCTTCACTGTCTGATATGATGGTCTTTAGACAGAGTACGATGTATATGCACACCACAGTGTGCTGGACTCATATCTGGTTCTAAAATCTGCTGCCTGCAAGAAGTGCTCTAGCATTTAGTCAAGCTACAGAGAATACAGAGAATACCACAAAAGCTATCAAGCTGGCAGGCTCATTCGACAGTCACATTCCGAGGAACACGATGTGGCAATGCCACCTCTCGACCTCGGAATGCCCCTATTATCGGATTGATGGCATGTCATTACTGAAACGGCTTCCCCTTCAACCTCTTACAGGACCCAGAGTTGTATTTCAGACTGTGGGACGATGGTTAGAAAGCATAGGTCTCCCCCAATATGAGAACCACCTGCTGGCAAATGGATTTGACAACATCCAATTCATGGTAAGTTTCCTTGTATTTTATTTTTGTGCATGAATAGTTGATGTTTCCTCAAACCTAATCTACTTCTTATCACGGTACCCTCTTTCTTCTTTTTCACTGTCCAGCTAAAATAGGACCTGAATCCTTTCATACTGTTGCCTCAGCAACTGTGAGACTTGTGTAGCCCATTAAATGCGATGTTATAAAGCTCTAAATAGCAATTCAAATAGGATAGAAGGAGGCATCAGTCTAGTTGTAATTAACTAGATAGAATTATCAGTTTCCATTGAGGCATAATTGATATATATGCCTGTGCACTGGAACATGAAAGCACTGGCTGGATCTTAAGGCTTTTTATGTGTAAGTGCATATGTTTTGCAACAATGTATCATGCATTCTACTCCTGAGTGCTGGAACAACAGTATTTATTGGTTTCTCTTGAAAGATTATCTTCTTTTGTAGGAAATTAATGAAATTAATGTCATGTTTGACACTGTCCTGATCAGTTCAGGAAAGTTGCAAATGAACAAGGTGAAAACGTCTGCACAAAAGATGTAGGAAAAGTATTCAAATGCCGACATTAAGCTAAAAGCTGATTTTGAATGCCAAAAGTTATTTTCAAAGTTTACTGTAACAGCTTTGTAATTTTTGTCCTGTGTGCTCACGGAAAAAAAAAAGTTGATGTAAGAATCAAACTTGGAGAACCATTCCAATTCATATTTAAACAAAGTAGAAGTAACCTGTCTTTAGCTCCAGCAGGAGACTATCTCAATTTAGTTGGAAGTGGAGGAGCATTAACTTCTATCCTACCTGATTTGCAAATGAACATCTCTCGTTTCTTTTCACTAGGCAGCTAGTTGAAATAAGTGGTGACTTCTTGCGAGCGAGAAAGCAATTATTGTAGTTACTAAGAGACCTTCTATAATTAGCTGTTTTTCCAGGGAAATGCCAATCACTGATAGAATGCTGACAGTATAGCCCCCTCCCACACACATACACACGCTAAAATGCAACATGAATTGATTTTTAAAATGAGTTGAGGAATGGTATTGATCCAAATTGTATGTTTTTCTTTTATTCATTTCTCTTGTTAATGTAGATTTATAATTTTACAGAATTTGCAAGGTGTTACATAACTGCATAACACCAGTAGGTTGTCTGTGGCTGGTATGCAAATAGCTGATATATTTTCCGAGGTTCTAAATTGTACTTTTTCGATCTATTGTCAATTTCAATTTTTGCTGGTTTACATGATTACAAATATCAATTGCAAGAATTATTATTATCAGTACATTTAGGTCAATAAACAAGGTGTTCCTAATTGTTTTCTGCTATATTGGTTAAAAATGATCCTGTACAAAGTGTTATACTTCAAGGTCGCCCCACCATTCCTTCTAGGTTATTCATAGCTGGTTGTCTTCAACAGTTATTGTGGAGTCCTGTAGCTTATTGGTTAGAGCACTCGCCTCGCGTGCGAGAGGACCTGGGTTCGATTCCCGGGCAGGGAGAAACGTTGGGCAAGTTTCCTTACTCTACACCTTTGTTTACCTAGTAGTAAGCAGGAACCGGTTGTTAGTTGATGGGTGGATCACTTTTCCGGGGGTAATAATTCCTTCAAAAAAATTAATTAATTTGGTCACTCAATCCACAACTGTTTGTGGGACATTGCTCTGCTCAATTGGATGCTGCCCACAAAATATACAGTCGATTCACTTTACAGTATATTCTGTGAAGCACAGAAGTGATAAGATGCTATATCAAATGCAAGGATTATTATTATTTGACATGTCTTTGTGAAGGAAAGTTTTCTATAACAGAGAAGGCATATGACAGAGAAATAGTCTGTTTTTCTTTTTTCTTTCCTTTTTGTCCTGAAGTTAATCATCTTTCTAAATTAAGAATAAATAACACAACTGATTAGAATTTGTTGAAATTAAATCATAACGCAAAATTCTACTCCCACACCAAAAAATCCTCAGAGTTCCTGCATTCTTCTTTAAAATGCGATAATAATGCTTTTCAGTGTTAAAGCGATTTGAAAACAATGATTCAATATCGCGTGCACATTAAAAGGCAGAGTTTGGGGGCTAGAGGACAAAGCAAAATTTCAAAAGATCTAACAGATACAACATTTTGAAGCACCTTAGACCTGGAAGAAACAAACCCCAGAAAACTGAGATGCAGCAGATGAGGGGAAACCATTCAGTGTATTGATTTATGTAGTATAATATTGTAATATACAATGTATATCAGAACATATCAACATCAGAGTAAAGGCACTATTCATTATCAAGACAATTTTTATTTCTCTTTCCACCATTCTGATAGAAGTGAACATTTGTGGCATAAATCTACTCTCCTATTCCGTGTCCATTTATTTTGAAGACTCACGTCTTATCTTGATATCTTACAAATGTGGTGTTACCATGGTAATGGGTCCTTGAAAGATACTTGGCAATGTTTGCAAATGAGGGAGGGGCCTAGTGGTGTGATCTGTGATGCAATTCGGCTTTCAGTCACCAATCACGTCTGTTTCTACAAATGTATTATCTTTATCACAGTTTAAGAAAAAAGTAATGGTAAGGGTTGCTCCGCAGTAGCTCTGAAAACATCTGAATTAAAGTGGAAAATGAATAAAAATCTCTTAACCTGAAGAATCATAAAATTAACAAATTCTGTTCCTGAACCTCAGCAAGGGACATAGTTTATGTTTTGGTTATAAGATGCATATTATGATGAATCACTGTGATTTTCATAGCAATTTGGCATGCAAACTCAATTTAAAATGATGGTTGAGCAGCCAGTCTGAAAGCAAATAGTGTTAGAGGAGATGATAGTTTTGGGGAGTACATTGATGTAGTATCGGACAGCTGTAACTCCAATGGCTTGCCTCAAAACTTTTCAGAGATACATTTTTTAATTTTTTTAAATATTGGAAGAGTCATTTATGTGACTATCAGTATATTATCAGTATAATTCACTCTTTTTTGTTCCTAGTTGCTCTCCTGGGCATTAAAAGGCATTATCACATCCTCTCGGCAAATATCCTGTTTTAGCTTTGTTTTTCTTTGTCTTTTTTAACTCTGATATTTATTTATTATTATAATTCACTAGATTAAATAAGAATGTACTTGCTTTCATGTATTAATTCATCCATAGTCATAGGCTTGTCTGCTCAATAATTTACAAATGACATAATAGACTTTAACTAAGCTTCACAAATACCTCTTTCCCCTCCACCCTTTGAAAATCCAGCTGCTCAAGTTCTCTCTATTCTGTAATATTCTTAGAATCCTAAATCTGAAAAGGTTTCAGTACTTTGACCTAAATATATAGTGCTTTAGAACCAATGGATAAAAACATCGCCGAGGTCATACAGACCAGAAGGTCACAAGGTCATTTGCTGATTTCTGCCAAAGCAGCACAATTGGTCTCAGCTCCCATGGGTTAGGAAAGGGAAAATATCTGCCATAGTTCCCATTCTTGCATGTTATCCAATAGATCTTGCTGGATCATACAAGTGTGTGGAAGTTGGATGAGGACAGATACAGATTTAACCATGATGCCCTCCCAAGTGAAATACAATACTGTCATTCACTGTATTGGCTCATATATTAAGAATGGCCACTTGATGCCCGTGGAACCCTAGTGAAGAATCAACATCTTCAGGAGAATAGAAGGAGGGATACTGTCAAAAGGGAAAAGCCCATGAAACCCAGGATGCAACACGTGAAGTTGTCTCTCAATTTAATTTTGACATTCATTCTGAAATAAATGTTTTGGGCTTATGGAATGTCATTTTTCTTTTATAATAATCCTTGCATTTGATATAGCGCTTTTCACGTCTTCTAGACGTCCCAAAGCACTTCACAGAATATACTGTAAAGTGAATTGACTGTATATTTGTGGGCGAACGCGGCAGCCAATTGCGCACAGCAATGTCCCACAAACAGTCGTGGATTGAAAATAACCAATTTTATTATTTTTTTTTGGAGGGATTATTATTAGGCGTGTGGAGTAAGGAAACTTGCCCAAGGTTTCGCACTGCCTGGAATTGAACTCAGGTCTCTTACTTGCAAAGCGAGTGCTCTAACCACTGAGCTACAGGACTTTTGGAACATTCACATTATGATTAAAGCTTAGCATTTTTAAGTAAACCCTAGCTATTTAGAAAATATGCTTTAGTAAGTTAACAACCAAAATAAAATAATCAGTGGGATGGAAGAATTCTCTCAGTGCTCATCTTAACCATGCTGGCCAATTTAAAGAAATTTTAACTTTTGAAACTATGGAAGAAAAATTGACAAGTTGATCAATGCTGGCAACTGTTTCAGGGAAGATGTCATCAATGAACTCCAGTAAATATTATTTTGGTTGTAAACTTACTGAAGCATATTTTCTAAGTATCTAACATTCTGAATGCCAGATAAATCAAAACTATGATTATTTTACTTAGTTATTATATTTTTACTTTTTTTTAGTAATTTCGCATTTTGAAGGAACCATTTCTTGTTCATTCTAACTTAGCCCAATTTATGCGTGGACATAGGTAATATCAATCCCTGTGGAGTGTGGTAAGAACTTGTCAATATGAGAAGAGCAAAGTGACAGACCAGTTATTCACTGCTCAGTGTCAATGTTACAGATTCAGAAAAGGACAAGTATTAACAGTTGTTACTTATGCAAATATCAATAATATTATGTATTTAATATAATTCAAGAAAGCAGGTGATTGTATGACTGTCAATCATTAGACTGGAGTAAATACATTAATGGTTGAACTCTTGTAATGTTTAAATTGCATTGCTCTGGGTCAAATCTGACTTCCAGCCTCACTGCATTTTGTGTTCTTGCTTGTGAAGCATTACAGGGGGAAAATCAGCCCTCTGCAGTTTTGTTTTTCATTCTGCAAGCATTGTATAAGGTGTATTAAAATGATTAGGGTAGGATTTAATCAGTATTTTCTTTAGATTTGACATTTAGGTAATACATCATGTAAAGTCAATAATCATTCCAATGTGCCAGAGGGAATTAAATTAATACATTTACATTTTTAAAGAGCTGCCACTATTTACAAAAATCTAGCCACTGGCAATGGTGCTATTAGCTTTCCTAAGAAATCAGAATGTCCTGGATTGAATGGAGAAAAGGCTCCAGCCACTTCAAAATATTCATTGTCAAAGGTAATACTGTAGAGTTTCACCGCACATAATAATGTAGTCAACAAGATTTAAAACTTTCTATAGCAATAGAATTGCAAGTAACCTGTATGTGCGGTGTCTTCATCTATCTGGTATGAAGACTACTATTTACAGTGTGGATAAATGAAAGGAATTACAATACCAACAACAAATTACATTTATATAGCCTTTTTCACATCAGGAAAACAGTAACAATTTACATTTATATAGTGGCTTTCACGTTGGGAGGATGCCGCAAGGCACTTTGCACAATTGACTCAGCTTGGACCGGGGGAGTTGAGGAGACCGAAAGGGCATTTGAGAAAGTAGGTTTTAAGGCAGGCTTTAAAGGTGAAGAGCGAAGGAGGCAGTGAGGCAATGGGAGGCATTGTGGCAGCTCAGATATAAATTAGTTCATTGTTAGTTATTCCATGTATTGCATTTGTATTTATTCAGATCAATACCTTGAGGTTTGTAGGATTTGAATTTATTTAAGATCTGCTCTTTACCCTTCTAATGATTCAGAGTCATGAATTATGTGGAATAAATTACTCAGCACTGTGGTGCTGACTAATACAAAACACACAGTTGCTACACTTTTGCAGTATACTTTCTTGGTCCTCTGGCTTGTTTCCAATTTTATTTTAATTTTAACGTAAGCAATCCAGTTGCTGTATGGAAGAATTCTGAAAAGGTCACAATAGCCATGCCTAACCTGCTAAATCCTGACCACACAGATATAGCACATACATTGACATTTAGTCATGTGGTATTTGTTTTGACGTACTTGAATACTAAACTATTTTAATAGAATAGATGTGAAACTGTCTTCCTAGGTTTTGAAGAGATCATGAAAATAAAATTACTGAGATCTGAGATAAACCTTTTAACTGCAGCTATTTAGATCTGTGCCCACGTCTTCATAATGTTCTTATTAAGTCGGAAACACTGAAACAGTAAAAGTGTTCCTCAAGAAATCAGCATAAATGACATTATGCAAAAGAAAAAGGGCTCATGGACATAAAATACATCTGCTGCAGGTGACGTGCATGTCACACCATCCCATGTGAACTTAGCTTTGAGACAAGGACCCATTTATGTTGCCATTTTTTCATCCTAACTGGCTCCCTATCACTGCAACATACTCCAGACAAGGCTCAATATAAAATACAATCATTGGTCATATGTTTCAGCCTCCATAGTCTATGGGCACCTTCTGGCTTGGCCAGGGTGTTGTTGATCGGTAACGTTGCCTGCCACTGACTATATGTTCAGTATTTGGGAGTCTAAAGGACTGCTTTTCCAAAAATGCAACAACATAGTTGTTTCTGTCTATGGAAAGAAGGAGAATATTTTATATCATTCTCAGTCTGAATGTATAATAATTCTTCCAAAGTGTCATTTAAAAAAAGAGCAGCATGTATGATAAAAAGTAGATGTTAAAGATGTTAGAACTAAATTGAAGGGGGAACTTATGACATAATTCTAGTAGATAAAGACTTTCACGATTTTTTCTTAAGCAGTTTATGTAATGTGAATTCTGTTGAATATAAATGCATAGAAATGCTTTATAAAAAAAAATGATGATGTGTTTATATGATACTGCTGGGAGTGAAGACTGCCTTGGTTCCAGAGAGCGATGTTGAGGGGCACATTTGATGTCAGTTTTTCCACTGCTCATTGGATTGAGTGTCATCAGTGTTTGTTTTTTAATGTTGTTAAAGAGCAGTCAGTGTCCACCAGTTCAACAACATTAAAAAGTAATCGCTTGAAAGATCTTGAGCTGTCTTGGCCAAGAACTTCAAGGAACTAATTGGGAGCAGAGATGGTATTGATACACATCTGCTGTGTTTATGAGTGCAAATCAAACTGCTTAATAAGATGTTCTCAAGAGAGGACTTCAGTACAATTTGTGTTGCCTCCACCTCAAATTATATTTCACACCAAATTCCACCAAAATAGTAGCAGTTTACTGAGAAATATGTAATAGTGTAGGGAGATAATTGCAAGATATGAAGGCCCATTCAATATTTCTCCCAATCCTGCTGCAAAATTTGTTGTTTTGTAAAATAACATAGTTGGTGGATTCTTGTCTTTTCAGGGACAGGAATTAGCTTCCAGTTTTTGACCGTACAAAACATTCAGCAGCACCGTGGCTATGGTAACAGAAATCTGTTTTGAAATATATTAGCAAGCAATCCATTGTGGACAAAGAAATATCACAATGAAATGTTGGCCTCTGCACATGGGATGCTGAGCCACCCTGAATCTCAACGGAGGTGCTCCTGATAATCACAGCCAGCTGTTAATGCCTGGGCAGGGAGTGAAGGAAATAGTTACAGGGTTAAACAATTAAACTGGGATTTGGTGCACACTGGAGTTTATTTCCTTCATAGCACTGCTCATAGTAAGAACACTATGATTGATATATTGACTTGTTTTTGCAATATAAATAATATTTTCTGTATTCGAGTATTTCATAACACTTCCATTCAAGACCTAGTTGTAGTTTTGTGTAACAAAAGAATAGGATATTTAAATCAATAAAACAAATTTTAAATACCATCAAGACTTTGCTTGTTGGAATGATTGTTTTTGACTAATTTCTTCTTAATTGATAAAAAACAGGATCATAAAAGGGAACTCTTCACAGCTAAACAAAAGGGTATGTAATAATACCCTTTGGAACTCTTTAAATATTTTGTTGGCAGCTGAATTACACAAGTAACTATGCCGTCTTTCTTGTGATTTTAACCCTTGAATACACTGTGAGCTTTGCACCTTCCTGAATATTCAAATCACTTTTTAAATTAATTTTTTTTTACAAACTTTCAAAAAATAATAATCCTTGCATTTGATATAGTGCCTTTCATGCTAGGAGGATGTTTCAAAGAGCTTCATGTGATTTACTATAAAGTGTAGTGATTGTGCATTTTGTTTTTTTGCACTTAAATGTTGTAACACAGTACTGCCAAAGTTAGTACTTTTGTTTGGTCAGCTGGAGTTCTGACTCATGCCGAAACTGGTCACCATACATCAGAGCATCCAAACTAAATTAAGAATCCATGCATCCCACATACACATAGAAATTCCAGAGATAGATTGTTGAAATGGAATGCACACTCTCCTTTAGGGACACATTATGCTTACCTAATTCCGGAAAGTATTAGGCACAGGTTGGCAAGACCCAAGGCTTGGGGATCCCAGAGTATGAGTTGGAGTACTGCTGGAGTCTAACCAACTAAAACTGCATAGCTTGCCATTGATAGCACAGTCTGGCAAGCTTTCCTGCCGCTTGCCCAGCAAGGACCACCTGTTAGGGCTTTGGCTTTTTTAGAATTATACAGCACAGGAGGAGGCCATTTGGCCCATCATGTCTGTGCCGGCTCTTTGAAAAGAGCTATCTAAATCAATCCCACTCCCCCACTCTCTCCCCAAAGCCCTGCAAACTTGTCCTCCCCAAATAATTATCTACTTCTGTCTTAAAAGTTATCGATTCGGTTTCCAATATCTTTTCAGGCAATGCATTCCAGATCCGAAATTTCTCCTCACCTCCCCTCTGTTTCTTTTAACTATTTTAAATTGGTGTCCTCGGCTCATAACTCTTTTCATAACTGAAGTCCCTCATTCCTGGCACCATCCTGGTAAATCTCTTTTGCACCCTCTCCCGTGCCTTGACATCCTTCCTAAAGTGTGGTGCCCAGAACTGAACACAGTACTCTAGCTGAGACCTAACCAGCGTTTTATAAAGGTTCATCTTAATTTCCTGATTTTTGTATTCTATGCCACTTTCAAAGATTTGCTTATATGAGCCCCCAGGTCTCTCTGTTCCTCCAACCCCCTTAAGATTGTACCATGTAGCTTATGTTGCCTCTCCTCATTCTCCCAAACTGCATCAATTCACATTTCTCCACATTAAACTTCATCTGCCAAGTGTCTGCCATTTTACTAGTCTGTCTACGTCCTCTTGCAGCTCTCCTATCCTCTTCACTGTTTACTACTTTTCCTAGCTTAATATCATCTGCAAATTGGAAATTGTGCTCCCTATACCCAAGTCCAGATCATTTATGTAGATCAAAAAGAATAGTGGTCCAAATACAAACCACTAGCTTGCAGGGTTAACAGGAGCTGAGTGATCTGCAACACCATTGAGTTGTCTAGAAAGAGAACTTAATGGTGCTGCAGAGGCAAGTTGTGACACCGTACACATCACTAACAGCGTGGTTGCCGAACAACTGTGCAAACGTAAGGTAAACAAATCTCAGGTGCTGAATAAAATACATCTGAAGATTCTTAAGGAACTAAGGGAGGAAATTCCAGGAACTATGGCACAAATATTTCAGAAATCATTAGATACTGGAGAGGATACTGGAAAGGTGTTTGGGGATTGGAGAAGGATAGATGTTACTCCTATTTTTGCTGCAAGGTAACAAAAGTGACCAAGGAAATACAGCCCAGTGAGTTTTGATGTTCATTGTGGGTAAAGTTATGGAGACTTATTAAAATAAGATTAAGGAACATCTGAACAGTAATAAAATCATAAAAGATAGCCAATATGGATTCTTGAAGGAGAGATCCTGCCAAACTAACTTACTTTGATACAGTTCCCCTTGAAAGGCTGGTACTGGAAATACAGAAGGTGGGAATGAGTGGAAGTAACAGCAATGGATATGTAATTTGCTGACCGATAGAACCCAGAAGGTGGTGGTACAGGGAATGTCATCAGACTGGGAGAATGTTACCAGTGGAGTTCCACAGGGGTCTGTTTTGGGACCTCTTTTATTTAACATCATCATAAATGATTTGGAGCTAGGAGTCACAAGCAAAGTGGCTAAACTTGCAGAAGAAGCAAAACTAATGAAGGTGGTAGACTGCAAAGATGAACAGGATAGGTAGGAGGACTTCAACATACTTCGGAATTGGGCAGA
Organism: Callorhinchus milii; assembly: GCF_018977255.1. Lineage (NCBI taxonomy): Eukaryota > Metazoa > Chordata > Chondrichthyes > Chimaeriformes > Callorhinchidae > Callorhinchus > Callorhinchus milii. The sequence goes on from NW_024704746.1 coordinate 54,741,892, forward strand.
TCGATGGCAGATGAAATTCATTGTAGAGAAATGCAAAGTGCTTCATATGGAGTCAAAAAATCCAGGAAGAGACTATTATTTAAATGGAGAGAAAATAATCTGTACGGAAAATTAAAAGTACCTGATTGACAATAAATTGGAGCTAACGCAACAGTGCTCGGTAACAGTGAGTAAGGGAAACTAGTTGCTGAGTTGTATAAGAAGGGCAGTATTGAGCCTAAATAGTGGAGTAACCCTACCACCTTATAAATCATTGGTGCTACCGCACTTGGATTACTGTGTACAATACAAAAAGGATATTGCAGCAATTGAAAAGTTACAAAGGAGGGCAACCAAAGTGATTGAGTGGATGGAGGGACTGGACTATGAGGAGCAATTAGGTAGACTGGGCGAGTAATAAACATATGGAACGGACTCTCTAGGAAGTAGGTGGAGACAGAAAGAATTGATTCTTTCAAGAACAAATGATATACTTATATAAAAAAAAACGCAAAATACTGCAGATGCTGGAAATCTGAAACAAAAATAGAAGTCGCTGGTCAGGCAGCATCTATCGGGAAAGTAAAGTGAGTCAACATTTCAGGTCCACAACCCTTCATCAGAACAGGGGCATGTTGGGAGGGAGAGGCTTTTAATGGCTAACAGAGAGGGAGGAGGCAGGACAAGGAAAACAAAGGAGAAAATGAGGTAAAGGACAGGGCATGATGGTATTATTGATGCAAAACAAAGGGGTGGGGGATTGCAACAAAACAAGGGAATAGAAGTGTTAATAATGCAAAACAGAACGGAGGTGTTCAGCAATCGGTCACCCAATCTGCGTTTTGTCTCCAATGTAGAGCATTGTGAGCAGCGAATGCAGTAAATTCCATTGGTGGTAGTACACGTAATTCTCACTTGAAAACTCTGTTTGGGGCCCTGGACAGTGCTATAGGAGAAGTTGAAAGGGCAGGTATTTCATCTCCTGCGCTGGCATTGGAAGATGCCGGGGGAGAAGAACTCTTGGTGGTGATGGAGGAATGAACCAGGGAGCCTCTCCAGCAGTCTGCTGAGGTTTAGTGCTTTGATTTATGTGGATATGATGAGCTAGAATATGCCTGAAAGTTAAATCACTTTTAATCTATTGCAGGTTGAAACTGTACTGCTGAATAAATGGATTCCAACTCATCATACCGTGTTCACTGTGTGTTTGGGGGTGGGTGGGGGGTGGCATGTAAATATAAAACTATGCCAATCAGTGATCTTGCCAGTATAGCACATGTGAATGATTGGGAAATCACATGATAACACAATGTTCAGGCCTGTAAATTTACCAACCAGCGAATTTCACCTCCTATTTGTGCTGCCATTGTACTTTCTAAACACAAGTTAGTAATGGTTGTAAATCCCCACACAACTAGCATGATGGTTTTATGGGAAAAAGAAGGGTTCCAATGCTGTGTTGAATGGCTCAGTGATTGTGGCCTAGGTTGTTGGATAGAAGTATTAATTGAATCTTTCATTTTGGCTAGAATTTGGTTTAACCAGTAATTAGTCCCATTTAACCAGTGACTTACTCTTAACTGACAGGTTGTTTTGGAAATGAGTTGGATGAGAATCAACAGGCCAATATCCACTTGTAAAATAAGATATTATTATTAACTTAAAGACTTTTGGGATTTTCATCAAACATAGAAGGATCATTTCTTCCTCAGCTCTTGAGATCCATGGCAAAAAGACTACACTATTTCTGTCACTCAACTTTGCATCTGTCAAATAATTTATTTTAGAAGAACTGGTCATTTAAATTAAAATGCTAATTACAGTATTTGGAATGCTATATACTGTATTATAGTTGTGTTTATTGAGCACATTGATCATTAAAACCATTTAAATTAATTCTCACCAAACATGTTAAACGATTCCCAGTTTTGATTGTTTTCTGGAAGCTGGGCATTTATTACCTGGTTTCTGGAAGTACAGTACTGTACTTGTAGGGATCATAGGCTCAGTTCTGTATTTCTTCACACTCTTTGAGTACAGTATGCTAACACTCCAAACACACAGTATCAACTTGGCTCTGGAGCCCATTTTAATATTTGAGGGAGTGGCTGCCCACAGATTCCATAATATTATTGGTAATTTTTTATTTGTATATTCAATATCATACAATCAGATGCATTTCAAATTTGGCATAAGGACACATCAAAGTGTGTAGCATCGAATAAACAGCTGTATATTGACTCCTGTGAAAGATCATCATTACTAATTTCTGTGGATCTTTCACTCTGATGAGAGAATAATGACAACTTGCCTTGCAAGCAAGAGGACCTGGGTTCGATTCCCTGCCAGGGTGAAAATTTAGGTAAGTTTCCTTAATCTACATGCCTCTGTTTACCTAGCAGTAAGTTGGAACCCAGTTGTTAGTTAATTGGCAGATCGCTTTTCTGGGGGTAATAATCCCTTTTAAAAAAAAATTGGACACTGAATCCACTACTATTTGTGGGATACTGCTGTGTGCAATTGGCTGCCGCTTTACGTTATGGCGCTTTGAAGCACTTTGAGACGTGAAGATGAAGATGTGATAAGGCGCTATATCAAATGCAAGGATTATTATTATTATTCAGCTCGGAGATACAGTACACTCTTGATAACTCATCACTCCAAGGGAAAAAGGGCTCAGTGACAAACTATCTGGAGTGTCGAGTTATTCGGAGTGGTGAGTTATCTGGAGTGGCGAGTTAGGCATATGTATAAATACATAAATAAATACATCCAAGATAGTTTATTAAGATAGTTTGATATTAGGTGCAGTATATTGCCCTCCGATAGTAGTTTTAAAAAAGCACCTTCCACATCCATCTCCATCCAAACATTCCTTTCTTCTATTAATCTGTGTTTGACTATATAATAATAATAATAATAATCCTTGCATTTGATATAGCACTTTTCACGTCTTCTAGACATCTCAAAACGCTTCGCAGATTATACTGTAAAGTGAACTAACTGTCTATTTGTGGGCGAACGCGGTAGCCAATTGGGCACAGTAGTGTCCCATAAACAGTCGTGGATTGAAGTGACCAATTTTGTTATTATTGTTTTTTTTTCTTGAGGGATTATTATTAGGCATGTGGAGTAAGGAAACATGCCCAAAGTTTCACCCTGCCGGAAATCGAGCCCAGATCTCTCGCTTGCAAGGCAAGTACTCTAGCCGCTGAGCTACAGGACTCCCACTGGCTTAGTTTCTTTGTATCAGAGAATCCATTAGTGACTGTAGTTACAGAGTGGAAAATTAGGCATATCCTGGCATGTTCATAACCTAACATTTTGATTTATCTTTTTATAATTTTGAATAATTAGGTAATCTATCACCTAATGTGTTCATTTTTGCAAGAGCAGCTCCATGAGGTTTGCTGGTCCAGCAAAACAATGTAACGTGTAACACATGGAGGAACCATTCAACATTTCATATCTGCTTTTTCAGATACCTTGTTGTTTTGTTCCTATGTTAACAACTCAATAATATTATTTTTATCTTTCCTTTAAATTTTCTATAGCAGATACTTGTTCAGCTGGAACTTTATTTCGGACCTCTTACATTTGGGTGTTTAAGAAAACCATATATAAGTAGGATCCTCCTAAGTAGTAGCAGGAAGTAGGAACTTTAGATGATTGGGGGATTGCTTTTCTGGGGGTAATAATTCCTTTAAGAAAGAAATAATAATAAATTGGTCACTTCAATCCACGACTGCTTGTGGGACACTGGTGTGTGCAATTGCCTGCCACGTTTCACCCAAAATATATAGTCACTACACTTACAATATATTCTGTGAAGCGCTTTGAGACGTCTCGAAGACGTGATAAGGCGCTATATCAAATGCAAGGATTATTATTATAATAATATAATTATAATTGTGAACAAACGAGTGTATAATCGTTTGCTCTACACTGGGAGATGAAACGCAGATTGGGTGACCGATTTGCCGGACACCTCCATCCTCTCAGCAAGCACAACCCTGAGCTTCCCGTTTCTTGCCACTTCAACTCTCCCTCCCACTCGCACTCTGACCTTTCCATCCACAGTCTCCAACCCTGTTCCAATGAGCTACAGCGCAAGCTCGAGGAACAGCACCTCATTTATCTGCTAGGGACCTTACAGCCCTCTGCCCTCAATATTAACTTCAACAATTTCAGAGCACAACAGCTCACCTTCCCCCTCAACAACAGCAACAACTTGGATTTATATAGCGCCCTCCACCCCGAATGGCGTCTCAGAGCGCTTTACAGTAATAGATCCCGGGACCGAGCCAGGGGAATGGGGGGGAAGGTGACCAAAGGCGCGGTCGAAAAGAAAGGTCTTCAGCAGAGACCTGAAAATAGGAAGGGAGGGAGCGAGACGAAGGGAGTGAGGAAGGCAGTTCCAGAGCCTCGAGGCATAGTGGCTGAAGGCATTGCCGCCGAGGGTGGAGCGGAGGACTCGGGGGACAAGGAGGGGGCCAGACCCGGAGAAACGAAGGCAAGGACTGGGGTGATCGGGGAGCGGGGTTTTGTGCGGGTGAGAATGCGGGCGGTAGAGTTCTGAATGATTTGGATTTTATGGATGGTAGTGGATGGGAGGAGGAGGGCGTTAGAGTAGTCCATCCACAGGTGACAAAAGCATGGCCAGGGTTTCAGTGGCTTTCGGGGAGAGGTATTGGCGGAGACGGGCGATGCGTCGGAGGTGGAAGAAAAACCGGAAACCAGACTGGAGGGGTTCGAAGAGGGAGTGGGAAGAGAGGTGTGCGCGAAGTTGGTTGGCAACAACGTGTTCTAGAACTTTTGCGAGGAAGGGCAGAGGGCCTTTGTGAGGGTCTCAGGGCGTAGCCTTTTCCAAAGGCAGTTGAGGATGGTTGAGGGCTTGGTGGAGGAGAGAGGGATGTGAGAGGAGAAGGAGATGAAAAAGTGGTCTGAGATGGCCTTGTCCACTATGCTGAGGTCAGAAATGTCAAGGTGGTGGGTGATGATGAGGTCAAGTGCATGACCAGGTTGTGGGTAGGTGAGTTTATATGGAGGGTGAGGTTTAGGGAGGAGAGGCAGTGAAATCGGCAAAAGTGGTGCAGGGAGAGTCTAGGTGGAGGTTGAAATCCCCCATTATGAGCTGGCATTCGGAGCAGAGGGACAGGGAAGAGAGGAAAGTAGAGATGTCTGTGTGGAAGGAGCCGGGGAGCTTAGGGCGGCAGTAAACAAAGGAGGATTTTCAAAGGGAGAGAGATGTGGAAGAGGGTGAGGTGCTCGAAGGAGGGGAAGCAGCCAGAGGAGTAGGGGTTGAGACCAAGGGAGGCTTTGGAAATGAAGACCACCCCACCACCACGTTGGTTTGGACGGGTGTGTGTGGTGGAAGGTGTAACCTGGAGGGGAGGCTTCCACTAGGGGTACGGGGTCATTGGGGGGGAGAACCAGGTTTCAGTGAGCCCAAGAATGTCAAGGTGCTCGTCCAGGATGAGGTCTTGGATGGTGAGGGCTTTATTTGAGAGGGAACGGACATTTTGGAGGGAAATGCGGGTGGGCTTGCTGGACGTGGGGGGAGGGAGGAGAGAATGGTACGGAGAGGATTTTGGGTTGTACAGGAGAGATGGTTGTGGAGAGTGATGTGAGTGGAGAGTTGGGGAGGGTACGTATGAGGGAAGGGGGAGTTGGGTTTGCCTTAAGGAGGCGGTTTGAGTGGAGGAAGTGAATGATTGAGCACTTGGGGTTGCTGCTCTGGAACATCCAATGCCGGGAGCCACGAGGGCCCGGCGGAGGATGCCCAGGCTGGAGCAGAGGGAAGTGGTGATGGGGTCGAGGAGAGAGAGAAGGCGGGGAGGGCGGTGGGAGAGAAGGACAGAGGGGGAGTAGCAGATAGAAGGGGGTGGGAGGAGGGACATAGAGGGGGGCAGGAGGAGAGACATTTAGAGTGGAGGGGAAGGCTCGGGTCAGGGCGGCAGCCAAAACGCGCATGCAGACACTGATCAGCGAACGATCAGCGGGACGGCATCAGCCCTCAGGCTTAGCCTCCCAGATCATGGCTGGGATGGCAGTGCCAGGGGCCAGGACATTGTTGTTGTTTTTTTTAAAAAAATGTAAAATCTGTGATCATTACCACATCATCTGGGACCCAGGCACACCTTTTGTCTCTCTGGACTGCCTTTTTTGTTGTGCAATTCCACCCCCTCTTTGTTTTGCATTATTAACACCTCTATTCCCTTGTTTTGTTGCAATCCCCCACCCCTTTGATTTGCATCAACAATACTATCATCCCCTGTCCTTTACCCCATTTTCTCCTTTGTCTTCATTGCTCTACCTCCTCCCTCTCTGTTAGCCTCTCCCTCCCAACATGCCCCTGTTCTGACGTAGGCTTGTGGACCCGAAACGTTATCTCGTTTCCTTTCCTTTCTCTATAGATGCTGCCTGACCTGCTGAGTGTTCCCAGCGATTTCTGTTTTTGTTTCAGCATCTGCAGTATTTTGCTTTTTTTATTATTATATTCATTAAAAATAAGCTCTTGAACAAAATATGCAACCCCTATTTTCATGTGATCGAGTTTCCAAGCAGATCTGACCAACAACAATTTGTATTATGTAGCACCTTCCATGTTGGGATGATGTCCCAAGATGTCCCAGTGAAGAGTTTGCACCTGGGGGTTGGAATCAAGAGGGGTAGGGGCCAACAGGGTTGGAAATGGGAGGATGACTTTAAGTATGGTCAAAGAGCAAGGACGTGAGATTGCATTTGAAGGAGGGGGCAAGGCGAAGGGATTCCAGGATGGAATTCCAGAGAGTGGGGGCAGACAGGCTGAAGGCCTGACCACCAATGGTGGACATGGAGCAGGCCAGTGTCCGTCCAGCAGAGGTTGGTACAACAACATGCACTTGTATAGCTTCCTCCACGCAGGGCAGCGTCTCAGAGTGCTTTGGTAAGGTGTTAGTTGGTCACAGAGGAAGGGGAGGAGCTTTGAAAGTGAGGACGAGGATCTCAAACTCAATCCTCTGGGGGTTGGGGAGCCAGTGAAGTCAGGTGAGGATGGGGTGATCAGCTCACGGAGCCTGGTCAGGAGAGGACATGCGGTGCAACATTCTGAATAATCTGCAGCCTGTGGAGGGAATTCCATGAAAATAGTTCAAATCTAATGCATTTGAATAGATGCAGCTTTTGTCTGTATACATTCTTAATGAAACACTAGCTGATCATCTCATGTAAGGCTGGCATTTTGAAATCTCTTTGTACTATGGATGAAAATAAATGAACATTAAACCATTATTCCAGGTGCCTATTAGTCTGAAGAATTTTGCTGCAAAATATTTTCATTGTACATTCCAACAGGTCATTTTCAGCACACCGTGTGGAATGTGCTTTCATCTGTGTTTGTATACTTATTTCCATCACCTGTTTTAAATTAAGAGGATTACAAAACAGATTTAGAAAAATTAAACTGATCATTGTTTCCAAAAGAAATCTAACAAAAAGCATTTGTGCAACACGAAAGGTGTAAAATGAAGTGTACATAAACTAAACCATGTTAAATGTACATAAACTAAACCATTTTTAATGTGTTGTTTGACTTGGTCTACATAATGTTGTCTTAACAAGAAATCCACAGAACTACAGATTCTGCACAATTGAGAATTCACCGAGAGCTGAACAACACCTTGAATCAGGTGTGTAACTGTAGAGCCAGCTCAGCCCATGAGAAATCCCATGTACACACTCCACCTCCTCCTCCAATGAGGTTGAAATAAAGATGAAGAATTTTCTGCAAAATATTTTCAATGTTCATTAAGATAAGTAATCAAAGTGTGGATGAAAAATAGCCTGCTTGACATCCCCGCCTTGCCCGCCCCACTATTGGCTGGTGGCTTTCAGTCTCTCTTTCCCCACCCTCTGGAACTCCATCCCACAGTGCTTCCGCCTCACCCCATCCCTCACTTCCTTCAAGACGAATCTCAAGACACTCCTCTTCGACCATGGCTTCGGTCACCCTCCTAACCCTCCCCGCCCTCCACCCCTCCTGATCCCAATCACCAGTTCGGGTGTGGCGGGATCCCAAGACTGTCCAGCACCTTGGGACGTCCTTCTGCTGTGAAAGGCGCTATACAAATATAATTTGTTATTGTTGTTTTTGAGACTCGCTCCTGGGGAAAAGGTTGCACTTTAATAAAAACAAATGTATATTAACCGAACAAAACAACCGCTGGGCCAGCACAATTGAGATGTGCTGCTGTACTATCGACAATAGTTCTAAACCTTGAAGAGCTGCTTGTTCAAGGGTGAGAGAAGGTGATTTCCTTTCTGTGCACAAATCAATAAGCTTCCACATTTTATTTTGTTTCCAATACATTTTATTCTTGTACTTTGCACTATTGCTATATCAGCAAATCAACTTCAGAGAACTTTCAGCAAATGAACAAATATTTCATAGCACAGCATGGATATTTGATAGCTGGTGTTCTGCTCTTTATTATAGAATTGAACTCCTTTGCATACACTGAAGGTGTTTTTACTAAAATTACAATGACAATCAGACTGGAGATGACATAATTTTTATCTCTTACTTTCCCCCTTTCAACTAGGGAAGCAATGTAGTAGAAGACCAGGATTTGCTGGAGATAGGCATCCTCAATTCATCACACAGGCAAAGAATTCTACAGGCAGTTCGTGGACTTCCTCGGGTAAGTTGAGTTATACAGCTGAAAAGAGAATACCTGCTGCAGTGTCCAGTTCACTTTACAAATATCTCATCAGGTTTGAACAATGTTTTTAAAATAGCATGCACCTGTTACTTTTCCAAAGCATCTATAAGGAACAATTACTTGGCTCAGTTGGCAGCACACCAAATCTCTGGGTCAGAAGGTTGCAGTTTCAAGTCCCTTATTTAAGACTTTGAGCTTATAGTGTAGATTGACCCCCCAGCTGCTTCAGATGAGTCCCATTTGGAGGTGCTGTCCTTCAGATGAGATCTTGTTTGCCTGTTCAGGGGATGTTTGACATGATACAAAACCTCTGTCACTATATGAAAAGAGAAGGGAGTTTTTCCTTGTGTTTGAGTCCAACCTTTCTTCAGATAATTGATCATTCCCTTCCTGACTATTGTGGGACATTTCTGTGCATAAATTTGCTGCACATTTGCCAACAAATACACAATTTTTTACTTTATTAGAAAACTCTGAAGCACCTTGAAACATTTCTGTGTAATAAAGTGGTGTATCAAATGCAATAATTATTATAGAATTACATAGAATGTTACATGACAGAAACATGTCATTTGGCCCAACTGGTCCATACTGGACCCAACTAGTTTGTGCTGGACTATAAAATATAACAATCCAAAATATGTTTTAGAAAAATGCAAACACACAAGTACAAATGTTGCTCAGTCCACTGTCAACTGGGCACTGTCCACTGTCAATCCTGTCCATGTGCCAACTCTGGAACATAGTTTGTAAAACCATGTCTGTGTTCAGTCACCCAGTGGAGTTTTTCTTTGGTGGTGAGGCAATTTTAATATGGTTCAATTTATTGTTAGAAATTGGATCTAATTTCATAATTAAAAAGGTAATGCTGGAAATCTACAACAGCATCCATAAATGAAAAAAGATAATTATTTTGGGCATTACCCTTCATCAGAATCCAAAATATTCAACTCTTTCTTTTCTAGATGCTGATTTGCCTGCTGTTGATTTCCAGAATCATATTTTGGGCGGTGGGGAGGGGGAAGATTCCCTGCATTCACTGTTTCATTTTCATCTGTACTGAATACCGGTCAGGGTGATGGCACCTCTGGGGAGGGGAGTCAAAAGTAAATGGATGCACAGGGGTACACAGGGAAGAGTGTCAATGCAATCATCATTGGGGACACAATCATGAAAGGAGTAGACAGACGTTTCTGAACCAAAACCGTGACTCTCACATGGTATATTACCTCCCTGGTGCCAGGGTTGAAGACATCATGAAACAGGTGCAAAACATTCTACAGGGGGAAGGGAAATATCCAGAAGTCATGGTCCATATTGGGATCCATGAAGTAGGGAAAAAAAGGACTGAGATCGTACTGGGAGAGTATCAGAAGCTAGGGAAAAAGTTAAAGAGTAGGACCTCAAAGCTGGTGATCTCCGGATTACTCCCAGTACATCGTGCAAGTGAGTATCAAAACAGCAGGATCAAACACGTGAATGTATGACTGGAGAAATGGTGCAGAAAGGAGGGATTCAGGTTCCAGGATCATTGAGACCAGTTCTGGGGCAGGTGGGACCTGTACAAGGTGGATGGGTTACACCTGAACAGGTCTGAGACCAATATCCTCGCAGGGAGGTTAACTAGTGCTATCGGAAGGGTTTAAAATAATTTTGAGGGGGTGAAGGGAATCAGGTTGTAGCGTTATAGAGGAGAAACAAGTTACATGGAGGGCTGGGAGAGTCGAATAGCAATGTAATAAGAAGTAATCCAGAAAAAGGAGGGATTAGATGGGATTAGATTAGATTAGAACAGACTCAGTCAGTCTTGGAGTACATGTGTGTAAATGCACAGAATGTGACAAATAAGATTGGTGAGCTGCAGCCTCAAGTTGACACATGGGGTTATGATATAGTGGTGATGAACAAAGGCAGGAATGGGAGCTGAATATTGCTGGCTACAATGTATTCAGGAGGGATAGGGATGGAAAAAAAGGAGGATGGTAATATTGATTAAAGATATGGCTACGCCCCTGGAAAGAGGTGATGTGTTAGAGGGCCCCAAAACAGAATCTATTTGGTTAGAGTTAAGGAGCAGAAAAGGAGTGGTTACTTTGTCAGGTGTCTACTATAGACCACCAAATAATGAGAAGGAGATAGACGAGCAAATCGGCAAGCAGATTTCAGAAAGATGGAAAACCAATAGAGTAGTGATAATGGAAGACTTCAATTATTCTAACATAGACTGGCAAAATAACAATGTAAAGGGCAAGGAGGGGGAAGGATTTCTGAAATGTGAGCAGAATAACTTTCTGTATCGGCATGTTTCCAGCCCAATGAGGAAGGAAGCAGTGCTGGATCTAGTTCTGGGGAATCAAGTGGGGCGAGTGGAGCAAGTTTCAGTAGAACATTTGGACAAGGGTGATCACAACATCATTAGGTTTAGAGTACTTATGGAAAGGGACAAGGAGCAATCAAATGTGAAGATACTCAACGGGAAGAGGGCTAGCTTCAGTGAGTTAAAAAAGGACCCAGCCAAGGTGAACTGGAAAGAAAGATTGGTAGGTAAACAGCTAATGAGCAATGGGAAGCCTTCAAGGAGGAGATAGTTCGGGGAATGAACAAATACATTCCCACAAAGGGGAAAGGTAGGGCATCCACACCTCCCTGGATGAATAAGGAAATTAAAATAAAACAGAAAATGTCAGGTCCAAAATACAGAAGATAATCAAATAAAATATAGAAAGTATACAGGAGAATTGAAGAAGGAAATAAGGAGGACAAAGAGACTGTATGAGAAGAGATTATCGGATAACATAAAAGGGAACCCTAAGATATTTTATAAGCATATAAAGAATAACCGGTAGGGTGGGTCCAATTAAGGATCAAAGAGGAAATCTTCTTGTGGAGGCAGAGGCTGATGTACTGAATGAGTACTTTGCATCTGTCTTCACAAAAGAAGAGGATGCAGCCAATGCCACAGTATTGGAGGAGAAAGTAGAGAAATTGGATAAGAATAAATTGGGAGGAGGTACTTAAAAGGTTGTCGGTGCTCAAGGTAAATAAGTCACCTGGTCCGGATAGGATGCATTCTATGTTACTATGTTATGAAGTAATGGTGGAAACAACAGATGCTCTGGTCACAATCTTTCAATCCTCTTTGGGCAGACACGTGGCAGATAAAGTTTATTGGGGAGGAATGCGAAGTGATGCATTTTGGGAGGAAGAATGAGGAGAGGCGATATAAGCTGATGCTACAATCTTAAAGGTTGAAGGAACAGAGAGATCTGGGGTGTTATATAAGTAAATCTTTGAAGGTGGCAGGACATGTAGATAAAGCTGTTAAAAAAATCATACAGGATACTCGGCTTTATAAATAGGGGCATAGAATACAAAAGTCAGGAAATTATGATGAATGTTTATAAAACACTGGTTAAACCTCAGCTCAGCTTAACTGTGTTCAGTTCTGAGTACCACACTTTAGGAAGGATGTCAAGGCATTGGAGAAGTTGCAAAGGAGATTTTCCAGGATGGCACCAGGAATGAGGGACTTCAGTTATGAAAAGAGTTATGAGCCGAGGACACCAATTTAAAATAGTTGTTAAAAGAAACAGAGGGGAGGTGAGGAGAAATTTCAGATCTGGAATGCATTGCCTGAAAAGATATTGGAAGCCGACTCGATAACTTTTATTGAATTGGATAGCTCTTTTCAAAGAGCAAGCACATACATGATGGGCCGAATGGCCTCCTTCTGTGCTGTATGATTCTAGGATCTCTGACATCTAAATATATTTGTGATGTATTATTATCTTTTCTGGAGGCTCCAGTCATTTCAACTGTCCTGCATGCATGCCTAATACTGTTTGCTTACTCAAAGCATTTCCTCACAACAGTGATTTCAGATGCTGCAAGAGTTTAATTCACGCATTATCACTAACATTGAATTGATGATGCCGATCTAATAGTCCTTCGAATGGATTTGTTTGTAGTGAGGTGACAAGCTCATATAAAAGGAATCTGAAGATAATGTGATTAAATTGTACCAAATAGAGTGAGTCATGTAGCTTAAGCTCATATATAACTTGTCACGCCTGGAAAAGCAATCCGCCAATTCACTAACAACCGGGTTCCTACTTACCTCTCGGTGAACAGAGGCATATGGAGTAAGGAAACTTGCTCAACGTTTCACCCTGCCGGGAATTGAACCCAGGTCCTCTCACTTGCGAGGCGAGTGCTCTAAGCTACAGGTTTCCATTTACTTCTCTCTGCCTGGTTGGCCAACTCTCACTGAGTTCCTTATGTGCTGGTTGCCTTTCAGTGCCACACTCAAGTGACCATTGTTCTTGTGTGAAGCCTTGAAATGAGTGTTGGCTGGCCACTGTATTATTGCATCACACGTAAACCTAACCTCTCCCCCTGGTTGTCACACCTATACACAGCCAATCGAGGATATAGGAGACAGTCCAGGTGCAATACCTTTGACCAATTATCCTTTTCGTAACTCTGGAAAGTCCATGGCGAACTTTGCTGGTCTCAGCTGGGGCTAAGAGGAAAGCTAACAGCTCAGATTTGAACCCACAAGCTCCTGGCTCGCAAGCTGCCCTTTGAATTAATATAGAGAACTGCAAAGTTCATTCTTGTGCCACGTACAGCAGCTGATTTTAGATGAAACAAGACAAGCTTTATTATCCGACAGGGTTAGTTCATCGTGGAGTCCTGTAACTCAGTGGTTAGAGCACTCGCTTTGCAAGCGAGAGACCTGAGTTCAATTCCAGGCAGAGGGCGAAACCTTGGGCAAGTTTCCTTACTCCACACAGAGCCTAATAATAATCCCTTCAAAAACCAAAAACAATAATTAAATTGGTCATTTTCAATCTACGACTGTTTGTGGGACATTGCTGTGCACAATTGGCTGCCGGGTTCGCCCACAAATGTACAGTCAATTCACTTTACAGTGTGGTCTGTGAAGCGCTTTGGGACGTCCTCCCGACGTGAAAAGCGCTATATCAAATGCAAGGATTATTATTATTATTGGTATCTTGCCTCCATCCACCTGACACCTAGAAACTTAACATGGTGCCCTTTTCCAATGCTCTGACATATTAAAGATGACAGCTCATTTTCAGAGCAGAGTATTATTTTTGAAAAGTAACAAATACATAATTCTTTGCATTTTTTACAGATATATTTTCTTTATTTCAGGTTAAAGTCATTGGATATGATGGGAATAGTCCAACGTCTGTGGCAGACTGGTTGGACTCCTTAGAGCTGAATGATTACATCAAGACCTTTCTGGCAAATGGTTATACATCAATGGATCTTGTGAAGAAGCTGTGGGAAATTGAACTCATTAATGTAAGTTCATGATTTGAGTAATGACCTGAAAATAAACTATTAGTGCTGAATAGATTTAAAATCTGAATGGCTGTTTTATAACATAACCTATTGGCTTACCGCGGAAATAAAAATGAAATAGAATAGCAGTCCTATAAAATCACTTATCTGAAATGGAAGTTATTTCGATGCAGTGTCAGTCTTGGTTGCTAATTGCACTTGAATTAGATGAACTCATGAGTTCCTTTGCTACTATGCATTTGCTTCTTCTTTTCTTCACTGACTGAAACGCTGTTTAGATGACACCTGCAATATAATAATAATCCTTTCATTTGATATAGCGCTTTTCACGTCTTCTAGACGTCTCAAAAGCGCTTCACTATACTGTAAAGTGAATTGACTGTATATAATAATAATAATAATAATCCTTGCATTTGATATAGTGCTTTTCACGTCGGGAGGACGTCCCAAAGCGCTTCACAGAACACACTGTAAAGGGAATTGACTGTATATTTGTGGGCAAAACTCGGCAGCCAATTGCGCACAGCAGTGTCCCACAAACAGTCGTGGATTGAAGTGACCAATTTATTATTGCAGGAATTTATTAAATAATTAGATCCGTCACTCATATGGTTATATGAAATCAGACGTAGAAAATAGTTTTGTTAATAGAAATGTGAAAATGGAGCCTTTTGGATTGCCATCTTAAGACCCTAATGTCCTGCTTGCTTGCTTTTTGTTAGCAGAAATTAAATGGGGTAAAAAGCATTTCTGAANTTTTTTTAACAATAAATTTGTGCTTATCAAAAAAGCTAGCATGTTTATTGTTCATTGTTATAAATTTTTGAAGCATTTAAAGGAAAAGCACTTTTGTTAACTTGATACCAGTTCCTGTGAAATAAATTTCAATTGGATTTGGATCTGCCAGGGTTTTGCCAAGACGAGGGGATGCGCTCAGCTGCCTCTGCCCTTCCGTCTACTCGCCCCTCTCCATCTCCCCCTCACACCTCAGCCCCGACCCATCCCTCCCTCCACACCTTCGAACATGTCTCCCATTCTTCTCTCACCACCACTATAACCCGCATGAAACTGACCACCTGCTCCCTCGACCCCATCCCTACCCTTCCCCTTAACTTCTAGCTCCACCTCCTTACCCCCCTACTCACAGACATCACAAACTTTTCACGGTCCACTGGCACCATTGCCATCCCTTTAAACATGGCCATCATCACTTCTATCCTTAAAAAACCCTCCCTTGACCTATCCCTGTTCTCAAATTACCACCTCATCTCCAACCTCCCTTACCTTTCCAAGGTCCTGGAACAAGTCATTGATTCCCAGCTTCACTTCTTCCACTCCCGCCCCTCCCTTCACGAACCTCCAATCGGGTTTCTGTGACGCACACAGCACAGAACCAGCTTTGGTCAAAGTAACAAATGACATTTTGTCCATCTGCGACCAGGTCTCCCTCTGCCTCCTCATTCTCTTTGACCTCTCTGCTGCCTTCGATACTGTCGACCACTCTATCCTCCTCCACCGCCTCTCCTCTCACCTCAACCTTCATGGTTCTGTCCTTGAATGGTTCTGATCCTACCGTTCATACCGTCTCCACTTCATCTCCACAAACAGTTTCTCCTCTAGCTCCCACACTGTCTTGTGCGGTGGTCCTCAGGGCTCTGTTCTTGGTCCCCTCCTCTTCAGTATCTGTATGCTTCCTCTTGGTGACATCATCCACAGACATGGGTCAACTTCCACATGTATACAGATGACACCCAACTGTATACCTCTGCCTCCACCCTTGACTCCAGGACCACTGCTGTCCTGACAGAACGTCTGTCAGACATCAAGTTCTAAATGAGAGCTCAGCTGACAGCATACCCTCACTGAGCCAGTCCACACCTCAGGCGCTGGACAGCATACCCTCACTGAGCCAGTCCGGAACCTTGACGTCTTGTTTGACCCCTCAACTATCCTTTCTACCCCACATCAGTGCCATGACCTGCTCTGCCTTCCCCCACCTCCGCAACATCGTCTGGCTCCACCAGTGACATCCAGGCTTGACTATACAAACTCCCTGCTTGTCGGCCTCCCCAACTCCTCCCTCCATAAGCTGCAGATCATCCAGAACTCTACAGCCCCCTTGTCCTCTCCTGCACCAGGCTCCTTGACCCGCATTCTCGCCCGATTCCACTTGCTTCCCACCACACAGAGGTTCAAGATCCTGGCCCTCACCTTCAAAGCCCTCTATGGCCTCACTCCCTCTACCGCTGTGACCTCCTAACTCTCTACCAACTGTCCCGCTCCCTCCGCTCAGCAGGCTCTGGCCTGCTTCACGTTCCCCGCCTTGTCCACCCTACCTTTGGCGGGCACGCCTTCAGCCACTCTGCCCCCACTCTCTGAACTCTGTCCTACAGTCACTCTGCCTTGCCCCCTTCCTTGCCTCCTTCAAGACTCATTTCAAGACCCTACTCTTTGACCGTACTTTTGATCATTCTCCTTCACTCCCTATCCTCCAGGTCGGGTCTGAAACACTGACTGTCCAGCACCTCCTGGTGTGAAAGATGCTATGCAAATGTAATTTTGTTGTTGTAGTTATATATAGAACCATTACAGATTTGCACGCAGTTTGATTTGTTAAACTGCTCCAGAAACCACCTCATGAAAGCAGCCATCTATACTGCATGTTTCACAGCAATTCACCACCAAAATCACATGAATTTGTCATGCAACAGCACTAAATACAATAACGTAGTAAGATCTAGTAACATAGAGGATAATAACAAGGATTCTTTAACAATTACAATAAAATACATTATAAAATATACCCGAGGAAACAAAAGTTGCCCTCCCCAATCACAACCCCTAGCTCAGGTCCGAAACACGGACTGTACAGCGCGTTGGGATGTCCTTCCAACGTGAAAGGCGCTAAACAAATATAATTGTGTTGTTGGGTTAATAGACCTGTGGTTTCTCTCAGTTTCAATAAAAAAATATGAATTTGCTAAAAACTAAGAATAACAAGAATTTGCCATGATGCATCCACTCCCAGAATATTAGTTTTGCTTAGTCAGTTAGTTGATAAGGTGTAAAGTCTAAGATGGCAGTTTACTCAACTCCACGACCACCGATGTCCTGACAGCTGCCTGTCTGACATCGAGTCCTGGACGAGAAACAACTTTCTTCAGCTTAACGTGCGCAAAACTGAGGCCCTCCTGATTGGCTCGCGTCAGCGCCTCCGCACCTCAGGCGCTGACAGCATCAGCATCCAAGGCTGCACTCTCCACCTCTCAAAGCCACTCAGGAACCTCGGGGTTCTGTTCGACCCTGAGCTGTCCTTTCTTCCCCACATCTGCGCCACAACTGGCACCGCCTTCCACCACCTCCGGAACATCGCCAGACTACGGCACTACCTCACCCCTCACGCTGCTGAAACTCTGGTCCATGCCTCTATCACCTCAAGGCTGGACTATGGGAACTCTCTCCTCGCCGGCCTTCCCGGCGCCTCCCTCCACAAGCTGCAGGTCATTCAGAACTCTGCAGCTCGTGTACTGTCCCGCACCAGGCTTCGGGACCACATCACTTCCACCCTCGCTCGCCTCCACTGGCTCCCCATCCCCCAGAGGATCGAATTCAAGATCCTCATCCTCACCTACAAGGCCATTCACGGCCTTGCTCCCTCCTACCTCTCCGACCTACTTACCTGCCCGTACCCTCCGTTCCTCTGGCTCCGGTCTACTTCACATCCCCCGCCCTAATCGTCCTACCATCGGTGGCCGGGCCTTCAGCCTCTCAGCCCCTAGGCTCTGGAACTCCATCCCCAGTGCCTTCGGCTTGCCTCCTCCCTTTCCTCCTTCAAGGCCGGTCTCAAGACCTTTCTCTTCAACTGTGCCTTCAGCTCCCCTCTTGACTCCCTGCCCCCTCCTCGCTCCCTCCCTTCCCTCCCCTCACCCTGACCATTTCCCCCCCCCTGCTCTGGTCCTGACCCAACTGTCCAGCGCCTTGGGACGTCCTCCTGATGTGAAAGGCGCTCTGTAAATGAAATCTTGTTGTTGTTAGTTCAATACTGGGTGACTGTTTGTGGGACATTGCTGTGCGCAATTGGCTGCCGCGTTTGCCCACAAATATACAGTCAATTCACTTTACAGTGTGTTCTGTGAAGCGCTTTGGGACGTCCTCCCGAGGTGAAAAGCGCTATATCAAATGCAAGGATTATTATTATTATTCTTATTAAATGCCATTTTTGGATGAGATGGTTCAAATCCAAGCGAACACCGCCAAATTTGGCTGTAACACTATGGTTCTGCCCTCGCCTCAGCCAAATTGTCCTTCTACTCCAGGATCATCCTGGACACCAAGGACATCCCCAGGATCCTCTTTTCCACCACAAACCAATTCCTTCCCTACTTCTTTATGCCCCGCCCATCTTCTCCTCCGACTCCAAATGTGGGGATATGATGGACTTCTTCAGGATCAACACTTTTGTATATGATTGAGTAACTGCCACCTGCTCCTCTGCCCATCCTCAACTCAGTCTTTCCCTTATCCCTCTCTTCCGGCATGTCTCAAATGAAGCCCACCATATGCTCCTTCAACCCCTTCCCCACCTCATCTCTGCCTCCCAGCACCATCTAATTGTCCCCAAGCAAATACACATTGGTCAACTATGTCCATATGCTCAACTTGTCCACCAGCACAGTTCCCAATTTTTCAAAATTGCTGTTACCACCCTTCTCATCAAAAAATCTTCCCTTGACTCATCCCTGTTCGCTAACTAACGTCCCATCTCCAACCTCCCTTTCCAAACTATTGGAATGAGTCATTGTATCTCAGCTTTCCTTTCCCCTTTCTTTCCTTTTCCCTGTACTCCCTCGATAAACCCCTTCAATATGGCTTCCATGATACTCACAGTACCAAGACTTCCCTGGTCTGAGTCACCAATGACATTCTCTCCACTGTGACCAGGGCTCTCTCTGCCTGCTCGTCCTTCTTTTCCTCTCTGTTGCCTTTGACATTGAAAATTCTATCCTATCAGCTCTCATCTGTCCTTTCCAGGTTTCATTCTTAACTATCCCAATGTCTCCACTGGGGATCTGCCAATGGCTTTTCCTCCCGTCTCCATACTGTCATGTCCAGTGTTCCCAGGGTCCTCTTCTCTTTCATATCCACATGCTCCCACTCGGCAATGTCATACCCGCAGGTATGAGGTTAACTTCCACATGTGAAGATGACATCCAACTCTATTTCTCTGCCTCCATCTTTAATTCCAGAACCACAGCTGTTCTGACTGATTGCCTGTTGGACATCAAGTCCTGAATGAGAGCTAACTTTTTCCAGGTAATCTAAAAGATAGAAACTCTCCTGCTTGGCTCCCATCAGTGCCTTCTCACCTTAGGCGCTGACAGCATCAATCTACACCTCATGGAGCAAGCATTGAACCTCAGTGTCTTGTTTGTCTCTCAATTGTCCTTTGGACCCCACATCCACGTTCTGACCCATTCAACTTTTCCTCCACCTCCACAACATCACCTGCCTCTGCCACTAACTCTCCCCTTGGGCCCTCAAAACCCTTATCCATCTCTAGGATTGAGTTCTGCATCGTCATCATCATTTTAAATCCCTTCATAGTCTTGCCCACCCTACCTCTGTGACCTTCTCAAACTCTTATCAACCTGTCTGCTCCCTCCATTCAGTAGGCAATGGACAGGAGTCATGTCTCCTGCCCTGACCACGCTCCATCGGCAGTTCACCTTTCAGCCTATCTGCCCCATTCTCTGGAACTGTTCCTCTGCCCCTGAAAAACATTGTCATCACTGCACTCCTCAAAAACCTTACCCTTGACCCCTCCAACCTCACAAATTCCCGTCCCATTTCCAATCTGCCGTTCCTTGTCAAAGCTATGGAACGCGTTGTTGCTAACCAGCTTTGCTCTCCCTCCATTCCCTCCTCGAGCCCCTCCAGTCTGGTTTCCACCCTGCCTGTAGCATAGATACCTAGGATGACACACAAATCTACTTCTCCTCCAGCTATGACTCGAGCTCCACCAATATTCTGTCAGCTTGTGTGGCATATATCAAAACCTGTATGAGCGCAAACTTCTTACAACTAAATGTCAACAAGAAAGAAGCTATACTCCTTAGCTCGTGTCAACGTCTTCGTCCCGCAGCTCTGACCTCCTCAATCTCCCCGGCCTATCCCTCAGACTCAGGAAATCTCTTCATACCCTGGAACATTCCTACCTCTCCAACTTGCTTACTCGCCAACCTGCTGCCTCCACTTGACTAGCTCCGACCTCCTGTAATCCCCTCATGTCTTCCATTCCAATATCAGTGGCCATGCTTTCAGCCACTACCCTCCGAAACTTTAGAACACTCTTCCTCTGTTCCTTCGCCTTGCCTCTTCCTTCCCCATCTCCATGGTCTCATCTACTTGTTCTTCAAGTGGACTTTAATTATCCCACAACAATGGGAAGAAGGGAATTTCTCCCAGTGTCTGGATAGCACTCCTCCGATTAAACAACCATTCATCTAGGTGTTTGTGGGACCCAACTGGTGCAAGAGGTGCTGGATTTATCTACAAAAACAGTCACTGCAGTAATTACTGTAAAGTACTTTGAAAGGTTTTGAAATAAGGTGCTACAAAATCATAGAATTATGCAGCACAGAAGGAGGCCATTCGGCCCATCGTGTCTGTTCCGGCTCTTTGAAAAGAGCTATGCAATTCAATCCCACTCCCCCATGCTCTCCCCATAGCCCTGCAAACTTGTACTACCAAAATAATTATCTACTTCTCTCTTAAAAGCTGTTATCGAATCCACCACCTGGAGCTTCCACCACCCTTTCAGGCAATGCATTCCAGATCCGATCAACTCACTGTGAGAAATTTCATTATTTCTTTTAACAACTATTTTAAGTCGGTGTCCTTGGTTTACCGACCCACCTCCTTTATTAACCCATATTTTTCTAAGTGAAAATCCCTCAGGCCACTGAAACCCTCACCCACGCATTCGTCACCTCAAGGCTTGATTACGGGAATTCCCTCCTCATCGGCCTTCCAAACGCTTCCTTTCACAAGCTGCAAATCATCCAAAACTCTGCAGCTCGTGTACTCTCATGCACCAGGCTCTGTGACCCCACCCTCACCCAACTCCTCTGGCTCCCGATCCCGCAGAGGATCAAGTTCAAGATCGTCGTCCTCACCTTTAAGGCCATCCATGGCCTTGCCCCTCCTACCTCTCTGACCTGCTGACTCCCTACCAACCTGCCCGCTCGCTCGTTCATCAGACTCCGCTCTGCTCCATGTCTCCCACCTGACCCGCCCTACTATCAGTAGCCGGGCTTTCAGCCTCTCTGCCCCCACACTCTGGAACTCCATCCCACGGTCCCTCGCTTCCTTCCTTGCCTCCTTCAAGGCCAGTCTCAAGACCCTTCTCTTCGACCGCGCCTTTGGTCTCCCTCCCACCTCCCTGCCTTCCCTCACCCCTACCCCACCCCTTCCCCATGCTCAGGCTCTGACATCTGACTGTTCAGTGCTTTGGGATGACCTCTCAACGTGAAAGGCGCTCTATAAATGTAATTTTGTTGTTGTTGTTATTTTGTCCCGGATTATAGAAGTTTTTTTTAGAAGTTTCCTCACTATTGATTTTAGGCTGATTGGCCTGTAGTTCCCAGGTTTATTCTTCTGCTTTTTGTACAGGGGAGTAACATTTGCAACCCTCCAGTCCTCTGGCATCACCCCAGTGTCCAAGCAAGATTGAAAGATTGTAGCCAGAGACTCCGTTATTTCCATCCTTACTTTCCTCAGTAATCTAGGATGCAGCCCGTCTGGACCAGGTGATTTATCTACCTTGAGCACCGTCAGCCTTTTTAGTACCTCCTCAGTTTATTTTTATCTTATCCAATTTCTCTACTCTCTCCTCCAATACTGTGGCATTGGCTGCATCCTCTTCTTTTGTGAAGACAGATGCAAAGTATTCATTCAGTACGTCAGCCTCGGTCTCCACAAGAAAATTTCCTTTTTGGTCCCTAATTGGATCCACCCTACCTTTGGCTAACCTTTTATTCTGTATATGCTTATAAAATATCTTAGGGTTCTCTTTTATATTACCTGCTAATCTTTTTTCATACAATCTCTTTGCCCCTCTTATTTCCTTTTCTCCTCAGTACTTTCTATATTCTATTTGATTATCTTCTGTATTTTGGACCTGACATTTATCATAAGCCTCCTTTTTCTGTTTTATTTTAATCTCAATTTCCTTACTCATCCAGGGAGGTGTGGATGCCCTACCTTTCCCCTTTGTGGGAATGTATTTGTTCTGTCCCCGAACTATCTCCTCCTTGAAGGCTTCCCATTGCTCGTTAGCTGTTTTAGCTGCCAATCTTTCTTTCCAGTCCACCTTGGCTAATTCCCTTTTTAACTCACTGAAATTAGCCATCTTCCTGTTAAGTATCTTCACCTTTGATTGCTCCTTGTCCTTTCTATAAGTACTCTAAACCTAATGATGTTGCGATCACTGTTGTCCAGATGCTCTTCTACTGAAACCTGCTACACTTGCCCCACTTCATTCCCCAGAACTAGATCCAGCACTGCTTCCTTCCTCATTGGGCTGGACTCATACTGATCCTGAAAGTTATCCTACACACATTTCAGGAATCCTTCCCCTTCCTTGCACTTTACACTGTTATTTTGCCAGTCTATGTTAGGATAATTGAAGTCCCCCATTATCACAACTCTATTGGCTTTGCATCTTTCTGAAATCTGCTTGCAGATTTGCTCGTCTTATCTCCTTCCCACTATAGTATACACCTAACAGAGTAACAGTCCTTTTCTGCTCCTTAACTCTGACCAAATAGATTCTGTTTTTGGACCCTCTAGCACATAAACCCTTTCCAGGGCCGTAACCGTGTCTTTAATCAATATTGCCTTCTTTTTTTCCTTGTCTATCCCTCCTGAATACATTGTAGCCAGGAATATTCAGCTCCCATTCGTGCCCTTGTTTGAGCCACTACATCATAACCGCATGTGGTGACTTGATACTGCAGCTCACCAAGCTTATTTGTCACACTCCGTGCATTTACCCACATATGCTCCAAGACCGATTTAATCAGCTCTGCATTTCTCCCCAGTCTAATCCCTCCTTTTTCTGGATTACTCCTAATTATGTTGCCATTTGTCTCTGTGTAACTTGTTTGTTCTCTCTAATGCTACATCCTGATTCCCCTCAAAATTAGTTTAAACCCTTCCCAACAGCACTAGTTAACTTCCCTTTGAGGACATATTCCCATCCCTGTTCAGGTGTAACCCATCCAGCTTGTACAGGTCCCACTTGCCCCAGAACTGGTCCCAATGATCCCGGAACCTGAAGCCCTCCTTTCTGCACCATTTCTCCAGCAATGCATTCATGTGTTTGATCCTGCTGTTTTGATACTCACTCATACGAGGCACTGGGTGTAATCCAGAGATCACCACTGTTGAGGTTCTACTCACTAGCTTTTTCCCTAGCTTCTGATACTCTCCCTGTAGGATATCAGTTCTTTTTTTCCCTATGTCATGGATCCAACATGGACCACGACTTCTGGGTGTTCTCCTTCCCCCCGTAGATCGTTTTGCACCCATTCCAGAGACAACAAACCGTGTGAGAGTCACATCTTTGGTTGCAGAAATGTCTGTCTACTTCTTTCACCATTGTGTCCCCAGTGACAATTGCATTGACACTCTTCCCTTTGTCCCTCCTGTGGCTGTGGTGTGACCGCCTCCTGAAACATTCGATCCATGAATTCTTCAGCCTCCCGTATGCTATGTAATGACACAAGTGAGGCTCTTGGAAGTCTTCTCCTTTATATAGAACTCAATACAATTTTTTTTCAAAAACAAATATCAATGAATATCCCGCAGTAGCTGTTTTTTTTGGTAAAAGAGATTTATTTTGAAAGTAAGCTTTCCAAACACACAGTGCAGAACACTCTAATATTGTATGTACCCGCCATGTTGACATAATAATCTTTGCATTTGATATATATATCATATATATCACGTTGTTGAGATGTTCTCAAAGTGCTTCACAGAGTAAAGTATTTTAAAGTGTGCTGTGTATTTTGTAGCAAAGTTCAATATAAAGTATTGATATTTTATTTTGTATATTTAAATATTTTAAAATGTTTAAATACTCAATATTTAATATTTCAATGGGCTTCCGTGGGCATTTCGCTCACAAAGTATACAGTTAATGCACTTTACAGTGTATTCTGTGAAGCGCTTTGAGACATCGCGAAGATGTGATAAGGCGCTATATCAAATGAAAGAATTATTATTATTACCGTTTGGTTCATTCTTCATTAAATTCCAAAGTGCTGAATGATTTGGAATTAATACAGAATGAACCATTCTGCATTAATTCCAAATCTAACCCCACAGCATGCCAGGGTGAGAAGTGTATGGAACATCATTGCAGGATACATATCCATTTTATGTGAGGCCAATATTCTACAGCCAACATGATCTTATCTTACTTGAGCACTTGGTGGTGCAGTTGCCCATGTAACTGCAAGGTTAATAGAGTATACAACTAATTGGCTCATTGATGTGATTCACTGGAGCTATTTTGGGGGAGGAAGGTGGAGCTTGTTATCAGTAATAGGAGCAACTGAAATCAGCATGTGTGTTTTTTAATGCTTGTACTGAAGTGGAAGATTGCATTGAGAATTCAGATTGAGTGTAATCGTTCAGTATTTACACACAAATCTGCCACAAATTATGTTCATGTGTCAGATTGTATCAGATTATCAGCCAAATGCATGTGATTTTTTTTAACTTCTTGGAGCAGAAAGTGACATGGAACGTGGTGAAAAAAGGACTATACTTTAGACACTTTGGTTTCCTCGGGTGTATTTTATGATGTATTTTATTGTAATTGTTAAACAATCCTTGTTATTATCCTCTATGTTACTAGATCTTACTACATTACTGTATTTAGTGCTGGTTTGGCTCCATGTTGCATGGCAAATTCATGTGATTTTGATGGTGAATTGCTATGAAATGTGCAATATAGATGGCTGCTTTCAGGAGGTGTTTTCTGGAGCAGTTTAACAAATGAAACTGTGTGCAAATTTGTAATGGTTCCATATATAACTACAACAACAACAAACTTACACTTGTATTGCATCTTTCATGTCGGGAGGACATCGCAAGGTGCTGGGTAGTCAATGTTTTGGAACCGAGCTGGGGGTCGGGATGGGATAGGGTGGAGGGTAGTGGGGGGAAGAAGGGTGATCGAAAGCACAGTTGAAGACGAGGGTCTTGAGATGAGTCTTGAAGGCGTCAAGGGAGGAGGCAAGGTGGAGAGACTGCGGGATGGAGTTCCAGAGGGTGGGGGCAGAGTGGCTGAAGGCCCGCCCGCTATTGGTGGGGCGGGTGAGGCGGGGGATGTGAAGCAGACCAGAGCCAGCTCAGCGCAGAGAGCGAACAGGTTGGTAGGGGGTTAGGAAGTCGCAGAGGTAGGGGCGAGCAAGGCTACGGAGGGCTTTGAAGGTGAGGACAGGATCTTGAACTGTATCCTCTCCTTGATGGGAAGCGAGTCAGGCGAGGATGGAAGTGATACGGTCACGGAGCCTGGTGCGGGAGAGGAGAGGACACGGGCTGCAGAGTTCTGGATGATCTGCAGCCTATGCAGGGAGGAGTTGGAGAGGCTGTCAAGTAGGGAGTTTGCATAGTCAACCCTGGATGTTATGAATGCGTTTATGAGGGTTTTAGTGGCCTGCAGTGTGAGACAATGGCGGAGCCGGGCGATGTTGCAGAGGTGGGGGAAGGCAGAGCTATTCATGGCACGAATGTGGGATAGAAAGGATAGTTGAGAATCAAACAAGACGCCAAGGTTCCGGACTGGCTTAGCAAGGTGAAGTGTGCATCTGTGGATGGTGATGCTGTCAGCGCCTGAGGTGTGGAGGTGCTGACCGGAGCCAATCAGGAGGACCTCGGTCTTGTTGACGTTCAACTGAAGAAAGTTAGCTCTCATCCAGGACTTGATGTCTACAGATGTTCTGTCAGGGCAGCAGTGGTGCTGGAGTCAAAGGTTGAGGCAGAGAGGTACAGTTGGGCGTCATCCGCATAAATGTGGATGTTGGAACTATTCGCCTCATTTCTTGTCACAAGTTCCCAGCAGTCAATTGGACAGAACAAAAAACTTTCAAAGGTTCACTTTTGCCATGTGGAAAGATCCAATCTCACGAATGTGTCTTCATTAACATTAAAAAAAACTTGTTCTGTATGTTAAGATCTCCAAAATTGGTTGTTTATTTTTTAACAGCTGGTCTCGATATAACCAGGCTTCAAACTCAGCATAATGCTACTCCTGGGAGCAATATTGTGTCACTCCTCAGAGTATAAACCCAGCATCAATTTTCATAACTCTGGATTGATGAAATGACAGTATTTTGTTGTGTACAGTTGATTAAATCTTCTGTGCACGAGGAGAGCAGAATAGGCAATATAAGATTGCTCCCATTCAAATCTGTGATTTAATAAAGAAGCAAGATGCCTAGTTTGATATCCTCATTTTTCAAACTATTTGAGGAAAACATTTCTCTGACATCCTTAACTGGGGCCCTGTGCATGTCACTGGCTGGCAGAGTTAATTAAATTGATATTTCACTGTACATAGAGATTGCTTGTCTATTTCATGAACTCTGTCGTAATATGAACATTTTTTACAAAGCATCCATTACACTGTTGGACTGTGATGACTGTAGGTACTTGCTACCATATGAAATGTACTTTGTGAAACACCTTCATGTCTCCTTGTTCATTTCGAGGTTGCACAGTGTTTAAAAATGTTGTACATTGATATTGATACTTGTAATTGATAAAAGCACATAAGGAAATGTGTTCTATGTCTTCAGTACATTCAAGAAAACATGGAGTGAATTTTTCACTGTTTCTTAGCAGATTCAATGTAATAATGAACTCGAGCCGACGTAGATGAGAACATGTGTAAAATTAAATCCATAAAAGCTAGGATATTAGCAGATGTTTTGTATCTTTCTATCAGTTGCTTTATAAACCGTTGCAGTGTGGGGGTTAAAACAAAAATGTAGCTCAGTGTCTCATGTGCCAGCAAAGAGATAGCATTTATACTGAGTAACAATTGATGGCATTTAGTGTAGCTACAGTTATTAGATGCCATTTTAGTAGGCTTCTTTTAAATGGAAAACCTTTAAATGGTTGCTATGCCAGCTAGAGGTTGCTATGGTAATTGTGGCATACTGCAGAACAGAATTTCATTAGCAAAATTCATCTGCAATTTACCATTTAACAATCATGTTTCTCCCATTTGCCCTCTATACAACAAAAAATATTCAGCTATTCAAGTGGTAACTGTTTGTTAAATTTAAACAAATCCACTCAGTTTTGTTTCAAATAAATCAGTGCAATCTTCCCCTCTCCCCCCCCCCATCAGAATGCACTCCTCACTCCTTGTTGTCATCAATTTGTGTTATTTTGTGATTGAAATTACTGCCAGGTCTTCATGCATGTATCTGTTTTACAAGTGTGTTGCTTTAGCACCGTTTACCTGCTTGTAAAAGGCGAGTTTATTTTAGCCTTTCAGCAATCTGTACAGTTTTTTCCTTCGATTATAACTGGGAATGTTTTAATTGGCCATCATTTGAAGGATGTTCGAGGGAGTTGGTTTTGGGAGCTGTAGTGCTGATGGCTCAAACAGGACCTTATTCAGAGAGCATCTTTCAGATGATGTGGGATTTTCTTTGAGTCCGAATGGAGAAGGGTACCTCTTGTTCCATTTAAGTAATGGAGCGTTTAAGGCACCAAGCATAGTTGTGTCTGGGCGCCAAAGAAAAGATAATGAATGCATTTCATTTCTTACTAACAGCACTAGGAAAGGTACCCAGTCGTCTGGTGATGAATGAGTGTGAGGAGCCTGACTGACTCCCTATGTGACAGCATATCCATAGTAACCTGGCTGCAAAGAACGCCGATTGCAGTGGAGAAAGTCTATAGCTGACGAAAATTGATAGACTGCTACGACAAGAAAAAAAAGGGAGGTAGGACTGCCTTCAGTGTTGAACCACAGCTGGGATGGCAGCAGGATTGTTTTAAGCCGTGGTCAAAGGAAAAAGAAAACAGTACAAATCTGATTTTGCTCTAATGCTTCGGTGTGTGTGGTGACGTATCAGAGGGGAAGTGCTTCCAAGAGCCCAGGCTCGGCTGCAGGTTTTTCGTGTCTGTGAGAGGACCGAATTCTACCTCATTTTACTAGTGCTTTGGGGCCAGGTGAGTCAGATTAACTGCTCAATTCTGAGGCTGTGTATTGTTAATTGCGGCTGATGTTCATTGGGGTGGAGAATAGCAGATTTAGAAAAATATCCAGGGTAGAAAACAAATGTTTCAGCTAATGATAGCAGATGCGAGATTTAGATTTTAGCTCGAAAGAATCCATTCCCCCAACCTCCCACATACTTACACACCACCAACTCATTTTCCTACATTGCATGTTTTTATCTGCATGTCTTTTGCGAAAATCAATACAATTAAATCAATGCTTGTATAGTATTATTCTGTAGAATTATGCAAGCAATGTTATATTTGTCTGCAAGGAGAACTAATGGCTCAGAAGTAGGACGGACTGCATGCAGTTCTCATCAGTGAAGGAACCCAACACTTAGCATTCTAGTATCATATGGAGTAAGATTGTATTGCATATTTCATGCACAAATGAATAGTACAGTACATGACCAACAGGCAATTTATTTCCCAAGTAAGAATTTAAGTGAAGAGCCCCATCTACAGTGCTCATTGCTTCACTAATAACCACATACGGAAATTGATTGTTTGCTATGGATTAGCGCAATTTGTTTTACTACTAATTATGAGTGGAACTTGGGACATAATCACTGCACATCTTCCAAACAACAACATTAACAGAGAAATAATAAAGGGGCCATGAATTATTACCACGGTGTGTTGATTTTAAAAAACTAAGAAAATGACAGAGGGGATAATTGAAGCAATGATTTATTTATATAAAAAAGGATCTATTTTTAAATGAAGTGAAGGTGGTGATTTAAAGTAAATACACTTTGTTTCATTTGCTGCTGAATAAAACATTTGCATGTGAGCACTAATCAATTCCACCATATAGCTAAAACTATCAGTGGTGCTCATAAATTCTTGAAGCCCAAGCACTGTGATTGATGGACAGGCTGACCCGTTTCAATGGCCAAGCCTTAGGACAACAAGGAGTCAAAGTTCAGCCCAACATAAAAAAGAATAGGCTGACATAAATATACTAGTTTGACGAAAATCTATCGAACGTGGGTTTATTTTTTCTCTATATTTATACCACTTCATTCTCATTGGAACTTGCTTCACAGGTGTTCCATGTTAAGCCTTGCTTATACTCCGCTCTAATTTTTGCAGCGTTTCCCCACAAGTGAGGGGTATACATGGAGGTTGAAGCAATGTGATCAGAAACAGAATTGTGCTGCTTGCTGTTGCCAATACAACCATGAGTAGATGGTTTCCCACTCCTCAGGGCCCTTCATGTCAATAAAAATAGTCTGAAAGTTGTTGCCATTGATGAAGTATTATATTCATTGTCCTGACACCTGACTGAGATTGCATGCTTGTAGGAGGGTCTCATAACTCCAGAGAGCTGCCTAGTACAGTATTACTTTTTATAATGATATCCGTCAGCACCCAAGAAGATGGTGGGCTAGTTTGAAGCAGTCTGTCCAATATTGAATCATTTGCAGCAGTTAAATGAAAGGACAACTTAGGGAGGCATATCTTCAGCACACTACACTAAAAGTTTATACACCATGATGTTAAAAAAAAGCTAGAAACTCATGACATTTCAATCTCCATCTGAAAGTAAAAGATAGGTTAATAATTTAGGAGTGATCCTTCATTATAACTGGAATACAAGGGCAGGTGGCAACTGCCTGTAATTTATATAGTTTTTGACTTGAAGCTTAAGCGGGGTCTCCTTGGAGTTGAACTGTCTCCAAAGTGAAATGCTTGGCAACATAATGTTGGAATCGAGCTAGTGGCAGGCTTGGTAGTCTGGTTCCTGAGCCAGGTGGGCTTGAGGTATTCTTGGGAACTGCTGATGACAGCACAGCCAGCCCCGGCGCTTCGACAGGAGTTGGAAGGGCAGACCAGTCACTGGGGGCAGGGAGTCATCCTCCTGAGCTCCTGTTAACCCTGCAAGCATACTCTAACGAGTTGGGGATTCTAGCTGGAAAAGCAGCGGGAAAGCTTGCCAGACAGCAATATCAATGGCAAGCTTTGCGGTTTTAGCTGGTTAGTCTCTAGCAGTACCCCAATGCATACTCTGGGGTCCCCAAGCCTTGGCTCTGGCCAACCTACACCTAATACAACAATAACTTGTATTTTTATAGCGCCCTCCATGCCAGGCTGTGTCTCAGAGCACTTAACAATCGTGGAGCCCGAGGCCTAGCCAGGGGGAGTAAGGTGACCGTAGGCGCAATCGAAAAGGAAGGTCTTCAGGCGTGGCTGCCAGTGATGGAGCAGAAGATTCGGGGGACATGGAGGAGGCGGGACCCAGTAGAGAGGAGGCAGCGAGTACTGCTGGGGGGAGAGAGGAGGTTAGAGAGATGGGGGGTGCTAAGGAATGGAGGGATTTAAATACTAGAGTGAGTATGTTGAAGTCAATCCTCTCTGTGGCAGGGAGCCAGTGAAGATTGGCAAGGACTGGAGTAATTAGGGCATGTAGTTTGATGCAGGTGAGAATGTGGGTGACGGAGTTTTGAATGAGCTGGATTCTGTGAATAGTGGAGGAGGGTAGACCGGCGAGGGGGCGTTAGAGTAGTCCAGCCGAGAGGTGACAAAGGCATGGACAAGGGTTTCGGCAGCTTTTGGGGTGAGGTATTGTTGGAGACGGGCAATGTGGTGGAGGTGGAAGAAAGCGGTGCTGGTCAGGGACTGGATTTGGGTGAGGAAG
Organism: Callorhinchus milii; assembly: GCF_018977255.1. NCBI lineage: Eukaryota > Metazoa > Chordata > Chondrichthyes > Chimaeriformes > Callorhinchidae > Callorhinchus > Callorhinchus milii. The sequence goes on from NW_024704746.1 coordinate 54,772,858, forward strand.
GATAACTGGGGATATCTGAGGCCTAAGTTGCGCACAGGTTCACAGAGTTTTAAAGACAGGTCGGGTAGGCTGAGGAGGTCAGATCAGTGGGACAGAAGACATCAGTTGGAGCCAAAGAGTATGGCTTCCGTCTTGTTGACGTTTAACTACAGGAAATTTGCGATCATCCAGCTCTTGATGTCTGACAGACAAGCTGACAGAACATCAGGGGACTGGGGGTCGCAGCTGGAGGTGGAAAAGTAGAGTTGAGTGTCATCCGCATACATGTGGAAGTTAACCCCTTGTCTGCGGATGACATCACCGAGAGGGAGCATATAGATGAGGAAGAGAAAGGGGCCAAGGATGGTTTCTTGGGGTACCCCACAGGTGACCGGAAGGAAGCGCGAAGAAAAGCCATTTGCAGAAATGTAGTGCTGGTGGTTTGTAAGGTAGGACTCGAATCAAGTGAGTGCAGTCCTACTGAGGTGGATAATGGAGAAGAGGCGGTGGAGGAAGATGGCGTGATCCACAGTGTCGAACACGGCAGAGAGGTCCAGGAGGTCAAGGAGGCAGAGGGAGCCCTGGTCACAGATAGATAGGATATCGTTTGCGACCTTCACGAGTGCTGTCTCTGTACAGAATGCAGAATTAGGTAAGCAGTGTGTGTCCCTCCAGGGACAGAGTGCGCATTCTATTCCAACAATCTATTTCTGGGATTTCCAGGTGTAGGTGGAATGCATAGAATTCTCAGTTTGGTTTGGATACTCTTAAGTATGGTGATGGTTTTCCGCATGTGTCAGACACATGGTTGACCCCAAAAGAAATTGACTAGAAGCTGCTGTTTGAAGATCGCACAGAAACTCCCCTAATAGCTGAAAGGATAAATGCACTTGGTAATGTGCAGAATCACAGACCTTTTGTAGATTAGAATTAGATTAGATTAGTCCTCCCGACGTGAAAAGCGCTATATAAAATGCAAGGATTATTAATATTATTATATAGAATGTTATATTATATATGTTTGAATCCTTGTCTTTCTGAATTTGCTGATAAACAACCATGGCAGTTGTAATAAGACCACTTTCGTTATCGTAAGGCCACAGCATTTCTGCTCAGCAGTAGAAAATAATCCGCTTGGGTTACTGCTTCTGATTGCTGTTTGATGGCCCCTGCTGCAAAATGTGCTTGTGTGGACATCTGGTGAGAGCAGGAATGAGCTTTTCTACGATGCTTCCCACTGTCAAATAGCTTGCCAACACACATTGTCTAGGCACACGCATGAAGAATGGCCACTTGAGCAAGTTATTGGATGGCTGCCAGTGGCTGTGGAAGAGGGCATCAGTACGAGTTTATGCTTTATATAATGTAATAATAATATTAATCCTTGAATTTGATATAGCGCTTTTCATGTCTTCTAGATGTCTCAAAGCACTTCACAGAAAAGACTGTAAAGTGAATTGACTGTATATTTGTGGGCAAAACACGGCAGCCAATTGCGCATAGCAGTGTCCCACAAACAGTTGTGGATTGAGTGACCAGATTGTTATTTGTTTTTTATTTTGCTTTCAGGAAAGGAGAAGGAAAAGGAGATCAAATAAAGGAGGGGAAATAAAATCATATTGCCCAAGTTCAAATGTTGTGTTGTTAGAAAAAATAAGCATATTGTACCTGGATGTTGCCCTTGTTCTTTTTCAGAATAAGCAGTTTCTTTTCCCCATGACGATGCTTTTGAAAATGACCTTGAAAATGAGTGTATCAGTTAGCCATAATTCACAACCTCTGATGACTTTATTTTACTTTTCTGTGGCAGTGAATTTAAAATTGTCGATGGAGTGATCAGTGAATAATGCAGTGTAGCAGTTCACAACTCAGTTTGCATCATGGGTATGCAAAGCCAACCTTTCATGCGTTGTTTATCACAGGTACAATATTCCATTTATTAGCAGTCCATTAACAGACTAAATGCATAAAACAATAGTTTCTTGTATTTTTAGTGGGGTCTAATTTCAGCTATTTATTAATAAGAGTTCCATGATAAGCTGTTAGAATTCTCATTGGCCCAAGGGAACTTTACTCCAGAAGTAGATCTTATCAAAGCAGAATTCCCAGTCTGTGTGAAAGTAAACCCTGGTTGCCCGAATCAGATTCCTTGTGGTATTTTTTTAACAGGTTTAAGGAATCCCTTTAAATACTGTGAATTGGACCCCAGTGTTGAAGAGAATTGGTCATTTCCTCTTTAAATAATGACTGAGCATCTGCTGGTTATCTTGCGTATCTGAGCTGTGCTGGAGTTGGTCCCGTGCCTCTAGTTTTTTTGCCCTTTTCACTGTCAACTTTAGAGTGAAATGACAACTTAATGTTTTGTGCTGTGAGAGATTTTTGAGGTAAGGAAGCATTCAAATTGGTGTCAAGATGTTAATGTGTTGCTTGCAGGTGATCACGATTGCGGCAGATGTTGAAGTACATGGTGGGACATTGAGTGATATTTGCACATGAATAAAATATAATTTTTATTTTTACTGCTTTTGACAAAAGTTAAGATTTATTTTCATCTCCAGACACTGGTATAAACTGAGC